>NC_137071.1:116684749-117307161 GCF_951640355.1 Cnephaeus nilssonii | reverse complement strand
CATCTAATAAACAGTCAAGTCTGGACATGCAAAGTGATGCTAGAGCACTCAATATTTACCTACATAATTCATGCCCCCAAAAGTCTCAGTCTGAAGTAAATGAAGCAAGAATAATAAAGTAGAGCCGATGGCTTAACTTAGAATAATTGGCCCAGAACTTTTGCTTGCATTGTCAGCAAAGTGCTACTCTTTCCAATGCCACCCCACTGCAAACACAAACAAAAATATTCAACATCTTCACTAATGCCACACAATAAAGAACAAATATTTTTAAATGTATTTACAGAAACCTACCTGCCAGTTCCTGATGAACAATTGTTCATTTCAGATATTGGAATTTTCTCGAAGTTTAGTAATCCAATGGGCTCACCATAAGGAAATTAAAGATATAAAATACCTGCTAGACTGCTACCAATCTGTTTCCCAGCCAGTGCCAAAAAGCAGCAGAATCACTGGGTCCCTCACAGCATTAAAGCATTAAACACTACTCTGCCGCCTGGAGCTTTCCTTCTTTCTTCTTGTAATCTATATGCCCCTGATATGCTTCCCCATTCTTATACAGATGGGCACCTTAATCTAATAACTGCCTTCATTGATTGAATATTTAATGCTCTGTTCATTCTTAAATGATCTGCTATAATTTGTTTAGATATCTATAAACCAAGTGAACTCTCTTTATCTCATTTCTATGAATTACTGTTTTTGCTCCTATCTCCACCTTATTTCCTTTCCCCCTTTTGCCAACAGGTTCCATTACTGATTCCAGAACTTATATAATGGCAATTTGAAAGGAGGATTAAGGACAGTGTACATATTTAGCTAAAGGGCCAGGGGACACTTGTTTATGTGGTAGAATCTAAATAACATTTTCTTGTGTTTCTTATTTTCAATCTAATGGAGCCATTCTAACTTAACCCAGCAGATTATGTTGAGTGCTTGCTGAGTATGCTGGTGGGTACTGCGTTTATCAAGTGATTCACAAGCTTTCCTAAATTCCAGCCTAAACACTGCTTACTTTTATAGAATGGCTTTTACAAAGGGATCAGAATAGTCATACTCACTCATTTACAGTTAGATTTTGCTGAGACACTTGAATTATGAGCTCCCAGAACTATGAGGCCTTTATTAAATATAATGAACTGGCAATATCGTATATGATGAAAATAAAATAGTAGATATTATTAGTACTTATAGTATATATATATATATATATATATATATATATATATATATATATATATAAAAGGCTAAGTGACCGACTGTCCATCCAACCGTCCAACCTACCGACCAGCCGGTACATATGATGCTTACTGGCAATTTAAAAATAAATGTTGCCCTGACCGGTTTGGCACAGCGGATAGAGCGTCAGCCTGTGGACTGAAAGGTCCCAGGTTTGATTCCAGTCAAGGGCATGTATCTTGGTTGCGGGCACATCCCCAGTGGGAGGTATGCAGGAGGCAGCTGATGGATGTTTCTCTCTCATTGATGTTTCTAACTCTCTGTCCCTCTTCCTTCCTCTCTGAAAAAAATTCATAAAATATATTTAAAAAATAAATAAAAATAAATGTTGACTCGCACATGCGTGATACATATCAAGCTCTCACTGGTGGCAATTGCACGTGTGTTTTAATTTAATAATACTATATTATATATACTACTAGAGGCCCAGTGCATGATTGAATCATGCACGTGTAGGGTCCCCTACACGCTTTTGCTTTTGATCACGGGGAGCTGGGTGCCTGTCCGCTAGTGCACCAGGCCTTTCAGAAGCCTCCACCAAGGCGGAGGCTTCTGAAAGGCCTGGTGTCTGAGCGGAAAGGCATCCAGCTGCCACGCTTTCACTTTCGATCGCTGGTGCTTGAGCGGAAAGGCATCCAGCTGCCACACTTTTGCTTTTGATCTCGGGGAGTTGGGTGCCTGTCTGCTGGTGCACCAGGCCTTTCAGAAGCCTCCAGCGCGGCGGAGGCTTCTGAAAGACCTGGTGTCTGAGCAGACAGGCATCTAGCTGCCACGCTTTCACTTTCGATCGCTGGTGCTTGAGCAGAAAGGCATCCAGCTGCCACACTTTTGCTTTTGATCGCGGGGAGCTGGGTGCCTGTGCAGACAGGCACCCAGCTCCCACGCTTTTGATGGTCCATGGCCGCTGAGGGGGGCTACCCTGCTGTTGAGAGGCGCAGGGGGCGGAACTCTCACCCCCTGCGCCTCTCAACGGCCGCTGAGGGGGGCTGCCGCAGACACCTGGCTACCCTGCAGTTGAGAGGTGCAGCTGGGTGTCCACGCAGGCCCCCTCAGCGGCCGCGGATCTGGCCTTGATCTGGCCATTGAGAGGCGCAGAGGGCGGGAGTCCCGCCCTCCTCAGTGGCAGCTGATCCGTGCCTCTCAATGGCCGGATAGGCCACCCCGAGTCCCGCCCCCCAGCCTCCCACCGCCCAATAGTGGGCATAGCGGAGTGATGGTAATTTACATTATACTCTATTATTAGATAGGATTTTGACATGTAATTTTTGCAGTCACATAATTACCACATGAATCTTTTTTTTTAATAAGTCAATATTGCTCAGATTATTACAATTGTCCTTTTTTTCCCCTCATAGCTCACCTCCACCCAGTTCCCACCCCACCCTCTGCCCTTAAACCCCCCACTGTCCTCATCCATAGGTATACGATTTTTGTACAGCCTCTTCCCACACCCTCCACACCCCTTTCCCCCTGAGAATTATCAGTCCACTCCCTTTCTATGCCCCTGATTCTATTATATTCACCAGTTTATTCTGTTCCTCAGATTTTTTATTCACTTGACTTTTAGATTCACTTGTTGATAGATATGTATTTGTTGTTCATAATTTTTATCTTTATCTTTTCCTTCTTCCTCTTCTTAAATACCTTTCAGCATTTCATATAATACTGGTTTGGCGGCGATGAACTCCTTTAGATTTTTCTTATCTGTGAAGCTCTTTATCTGACCTTCAGTTCTGAATGATAGCTTTGCTGGGTAATCTTGGTTGTAGGTTCTTGCTATTCATCACTTTGAATATTTCTTGCCACTCCCGTCTGGCCTGCATAGTTTCTGTTGAGAAATTAGCTGACAATTGTATGGGTGCACCCTTGTAGGTAACTAACTATTTTTCTCTTGCTGCTTTTAATATTCTCTCTTTGTCTTTTGCTCTTGGCATTTTAATTATGATGTGTCTTGGTGTGGTCCTCTTTGGATTCCTTTTGTTTGGGGTTTTCTGTGCTTCCTGGACTTGTAAGTCTATTTCTATCACCAGGTGGGGGAAGTTTTCCATCATTATTTCTTCAAATAGGTTTTCAGTATCTTGCTCTCTCTCTTCTTCTAGCACCCCCATAATTCGGATGTTGGTACACTTGAAGTTGTCCCAGAGGCTCCTTACACTATCTTCATATTTTTGGATTCTTTTTGCTTTTTGCTTTTCTGGTTGGGTGTTTTTTGCTTTTTTGTATTTCAAAATCTTTCACTTGATTCTTGGTATCCCCCAGTCTACTGTTGGATCTCTGTATATTATTTGTTATTTCAGTCAGTGTATGCTTAATTTCTACTTGGTCCTTTTTCATATCCTCGAGGGTCTCACTAAATTTATTGGCAGTTTCTAGAAAATTCTTGAAAAACCTTATAACTGTGGTTTTGAACGCTATATCCAGTCATTTGCTTTCCTCCATTTCTTTCATTTGTGACCTGTTACTTTGTCTCCGCATTTTGGCTGCTTCCCTGAGTTGATAGAGTGGCTTTGTGTGCTAGGTGTCCTATAGGGCCCAGTGGCTCAGCCTCCCCAGTTACCTGAGGTGGACACTCTTGGTGCACCCCTTTGTGGGCTGTGTGCACAGTTTTGTTGTAGTTAAGCCTTGATTGTTGTTAGTATCACTGGGAGGAATTGACCTCCAGGCCAATTGGCTGTGTGGATCAGCTGTGTCTACGATGGGAGAACTTCTGTGCTGGAGACACCCTTATGGGGCAAGACTTGCTTCAGTGGGGCTTTGGTGCTCACTGAGTCTGCACCTCTGAGTGTGTCCCTTATGGATCTGAGGAGTTGTAATCTGGATGGTCCCACTCTGACCCCTGGGTACACTGGCTCTTGGATCTCCAAGGAGGTGCTAATTTAGCCTCTGCCTGAGGCCATCCAGCAGGAGCTATGGAGAGATTTGCAGATTCCTCTTCTTTGTTTGGGTTTTGGAGGTGCCCAGATGAGGCCCAGCTGTGAAGCAATGCAAGCTGCTGTGGGGCTTGGGCCTTCTTTTGGCTGTTCTGGGTCTCACTGACTCAGCTGCAGCTTGTTAGGTAAGTTTAGAATTCAAAGGACCAGGGCATTCATATGCAAAAGCTTCTGTGCTCACCTTGGATGGGGTGGAATCTCAGGGCGGAGCAAACAGCAATGGCTTCGTGGGGCGGGATCTCAGGGCGGAGCAAACAGCAATGGCTTCCTGTCAGCCCTGCTCTAAGAGGCCCCTGGGTCTCAGTGTCCCATGGTAATTGCTGCAAGCACCTCTGAGAAAAAGCCGCCTTGGAGTTCTGCCCAATGCCAGACAGTCCAGTTTCCCCCCGTATGAGTCTGGGTCCCCAGAGTCTCGCTTGGATCTGGAGTTCAGCGCATTTGGGAGCTTTTGTCTCCCTCCCAATTGAGAAAGCCAGCCACGTACTCAGTTGCCAGCCCTCTCTGCATTCACCTCTGAACCTCTGCACTTTACTTCCGCAGCTCCTGTGAGTCTCAGTGTGCTTTTCTCTTTCCTTCTAGTTGTAGAATTTCAACTCAGCCAGCCTTCCTGTGGTTCTGGATGATGTCCACTTTGTCTTTTAGTTGTAGATTTGAAATTGTTGTGTGAGGCAGCAGTTCAGGTGTTTACCTATGCCGCCATCTTGGTTTCTCTGAATCTTTCTTTTAATTAATTTTCTTTCAATGTGCATGAATCCATGTACCGGGCCACCAGTATTATAATAAGTTCTACCTGACTTACTGTTTGCCAAACACTGTTTCAAAGACTTCAAATGTATCAACTTGTTTAATTCCCACAAATGCCCTATGGGGAGATACTATTTCAAAATTCTAACTTTAAATGTGGAAAAACTGAGACACAGGGATATTGACACATAATTACAGTCAATGAATGATAGGGGTTGGCTTTTGTAACCATTAACTGCTTTAAATTTACTCCCCTCCTTCCCTTCCCCTGCTTTGCATCAAAGGAAAATACATTCCCAGGTTCCCTTAGGACTTTGAGTAGGTTTGTTCAATGGAAGGCACTGGTAGAAAGAAAATTATAGAACAGTAGTTGGAGAAAAATTAGTGACTGTCTTCTCTCTCTCTGTCTTTGTCTCTCTTTATCTCTCTCTCTCTATCTCTATATCTCTCCCTCTTTCTCCTCTCTCTCTCTCTCTCTCTCTCTCTCTCTCTCTCTCCTCTCTCTCTCTCTCTCTCTCTCTCTCTCTCTCTCTCTCCCTTTCACCCTCCCCTTTTCCTATAGAATCTCTGGAAACAGCGTTGTCTCCTCCACCCATATGTTAACAGTTCTTCTTCCATAGCCTCAGGTCTATCTGGGCAGCCTTTGCCTGGATTTTAGCTTCAACCAGATAGCCTGGCATCAAGGTTCTGATAACATTGCCTCCTCCCATTAGCCATCTAGCCCTAAAAGTGGAAGCAACTTAACTGTTATTATTAATCTTTATTAATCTCTTGGTGGCCTCACCATCCTCTGCTTGATTTTTCAAGAAGTCTACTACTCATTTAACCTAACCCCTATATTAAAGTCCCCTTAGTTGAAAGATCTAGAGTTGTTTATGTTTTTGGCAAGACCCTAACAGATAAAACTTTCAACTTAGTCTAGCCCTAGAGTCCATGGACTTTAAAACACTATACTATTTTGTTCTTCCATACAAGAGTTTCATTTTATGATATGTCCCAAAGGTTCTAAGAGATGAACAATCCAACTTGGAAACTAACTTCTTTAAATTATGGTTGGTCAAGTGTAGCCTATAACTCTCTCCAGGTCCCCACACTAGACTGTAAGCTCTGTGAGGACAGAAATTTTGCATGTTTTGTTCATTGCTGTATCTCTAGCACATGACACAATGCCTGGCACATAGTAGGTACACAATACATGTTTGTTGAATCACCACTTGAAATGCATTTCCTTTTGTTCTCATGTAAGTAAAACTAATAATAAAGTATTTTTCATAATAGTTATTCAGCATTTTATATATTATAATACATTATATGTGCATTATATGTATTAACTAGAGGCCCAATTCACGAATTTGTGCATGGGTGGGGTCCCTCAGCCTGGCTGGTGATCAAGGATGATTGGGACAGCAGGAGGTTGGCTGGCCAGCTGAGGGGAGGGGCTGTGGGAGGTTGGCCAGCTGGCTGGGGGGAGGGGCTGCAGGAGGTTGGCCACCCCGATCGGGGCCATCGGGCTGGCTGGCTGGAGGGTGGAGGGGTCACGGGAGGTTGGCCCACCAGAGGCAGGGCCCACGGGAGGTTGGATGCACTGATCGGACCCATCAGGCCGACTAACCAGGGAGGGGAGGGACTGTGGGAGGTTGGCTGACCAGTTATGGGGAGGGGCTGTGAGAGGTTGATCAGGGGGAGGGGCTGCTGGAGGTTGGCCAGCCAGGGAGAAGGCCCAAGGGAGGTTGGCCGGCTAGGGGGAGGGGCCACAGGAGGTTGACCACCCTAATCTGGGCCATTGGGCTGGCCAGCTGGGAAGAAGGGGCTGTAGGAGGTTGACTGTGGGAGCGAACTGACCACCAGGGGCCAGCTCCTACATTAAGCATCTGCCCCCTGGAGGTCAGTGTGTGTCATAGCGACCAGTCAACTGGTCTTTCAGTCGTTCGATCGCTTAGGCTTTTGTACATATAAATAGGAAACATGGGTTTAGGCATCAAACTGTCTGAGTTCAAATTCCAGTCCCACCATTCCCTAGCTACTTGAATTTGGGCATGTTGCTTAATCTCTCTGACCTGCTAAAATGAGAATAATGTGGGATATATTTTATAGGGTTCCTATAAAAATTAAATGAGATAATATATGTAAAGTGCCTAGTACAGTCCTGAAACATGGTAATCCTATTTAATAATAGAGTAATATGCAAATCATCACTCCACTACACTCACAAGCCACTCCCACCAGCCACACCCCAGCCACGCCCACCATCCAATCAGAGTGAGTATGCAATTAAACTGAAAACATGGTGGCAGCCCCGCCCCCCAGCCTCTCCAGGTCTCTGGGAGTCGGAGAAGTCAGGCGCCAGCGCCCTAGGCTGGCTGCAGCCACAGAGACCAAGAAGCCTCCTGCCCCATGATCCCAGGCCTTAGCCAGCCTCAGAAGCCTCAGGTCTGCCTGCCCCACGTCCTGGGGAGACAGAGAAACCAGGCCCCAGCGCCTGAGTCTGGCTGCAGCCACGGAGACCAAGAATCTACTTGCCCCGTGATCTCAGGCCTCAGCCAGCTGAAAAAGCGGTTCACCCCACATCCTGGGGGAGACAAGAAACCAGGTGCCAGTGCCTGAGGCTGGCTGCAGCCGGGGAGATGAAGAAGCCGCCTGCCCTGTGATCCCAGGCTGTAGCCAGCAGCAGAAACCTCAGGTCTGCCTGCCCCACCTCCTGGGGGAGACTGAGAAACCTGGCCTCAGCGCCTGAGGCTGGCTGCGACCTGGGAGATGAAGAAGCCGCCTGCCCCGTGATCCCAAGCCGCAGCCAGCTGGAGAAGCCGCCCTCCCCACCTCCTGGGGGAGACAAGAAACCGGGTGCCAGTACCTGAGGGTGGATGCGATCTGGGAGATGAAGAAGCCGCCTGCCCTATGATCCCAGGCTACAGCCAGCTGGAGAAGCCGCCCACCCCATGTCCACCTGCCCCATGTCCTGGGGGAGATGGAGAAACCAGGCCCCAGTACCTGAGGCTGGCTGTGGCCTGGGAGACAGAGAAGCCACGCACCCTGCGGTCCAGGTGCCAGCACCTGCAGCTGGCTACAGCCTGGTAGATGGAGAAGCCACCCACCCTGCAGTCCCAGGCACCAGCACCTGTGGCTGGCTGTGGCCTGGGAGACAAAGAAGCCGCCCACCCTGCGGTCCTGGGCGCCAGCACTTGCAGCTGCAGCACAGGCAAAGCCCCCTGTCCACCATCCCCTGAGGCTGCAGCCAGCCTGGGCGCCTATGGCTGACCAGAGGGAGGGAAGCCCGGATCCTGGGTGCCTGTGGTCAGCTGGAGGAGGGAATCCTGGATACCAGGTGTGGGCTGAGGCGGAAGTGATTAGGGGCAATCAAGCCAGCAGGGGATCAGTTAGGGACAATCAGGCTGGTAGGCAGAAGCAGTTAGGGGCAATCAGGCAGGCAGGTGAGCAGTTAGGAGCCAGCAGTTCTGAATTGTGAGAGGAATGTCCAACTGCTGGTTATCCCATGAGGGGTCCCAGATTGGAGAGGGTGCAGGCCAGGCAGAGGGACACCCTCCCCGCTGCCCCCTGTGCATTAATTTCATGCACCAGGCCTCTAATTAGTTATTAAATGGAAGTAGATGTTGCTATTACTATTATTGTTGTGTTGTTACTATTATTGTTACAATCATTGTTATTATGTATCTTTTCTCCTTTATGAAATGAATGCTTATTTTGGAACATTTCCTCAGGATTCAAGACTGCTTTTTAAAAAATATATTTTTATTCATTTTAGAGAGTAAGGGAGAGGGAGAGAGAGATAGAAACATCAATGATAAGAGGGTATCATTGATCGGCTGCCTCCTGCACATCCCACACTGGGGATAGAGTCTGCAACCCGGGCCTGTGACCCAACTGGAAATTGAACCATGACCTCCTGGTTCCTAGGTTGATGCTCAACCACTGAGCTACACCAGCCAGGCTTAGAGACTGGTTTTTAAACAGATTTTCTGTCTACAAGACCCTTCAGCCTCTGCTTTCTTGATGCCTCTCTGCTGTACAGGCTGAAGGTCTTTAAATTACAGACTTGAGCCTCACTATCAGTGGAGAAGATTTTGAATTATTTTATCTATCTTAAGCCTAACACCAACTCATTCTTAGCACATACTCCATGAGCCTTAACTTCCTTACTGCTTTTTGCAAGGTTTAGCTGGTTTATATAACCAGAATTCTACCTCTGTTTCCATATTGCACTTCCACTTCTGTAGTGACTCCAGAGCCTGAATCTCTGACTCTGTCATTACCCTTTAGTAATCTATATATATATAAAAAAGCCTAAAAGACCATTATGATCAGTTGACCAAACAACCGGATGACTGGTTGCTATGAAACACACTGACCACCAGGGGGCAGACACTCAACAAAGGAGCTTCCCCTTGCCAACCTCCCTCAGCTGGCCAACCTCCAGTGGTTTCTCCCCCCCGCCCCGCCGCCCCCTGGCCAGCCAGCCCTGATCACCAGCCAGGCTGAGGGACCCCACCTGTACATAAATTCATGCACTGGGCCTCTAGTGGGGACATAATTCTCATTACTTGTTTTAAATCAAATGGACCTTATAGAACAACAGTGCTACCATATTTCTGCATATAGAGCTAACCATTGTTTGGATACTTCTGCTAATGAGCATCCACATACCATCTAATCATATTGGAGATCTATGGCAATTAGGCCTGGATTTGCTGCACTGTTATGGACAGGATGACATTAACTGCTAACTTGGTCCTTTAGAAACTATTGTTAAATTCATTTAGTTCCATAGCCCTGTCCATGGTCTCTTTTGGATTATTATCTTCCTCTTCTGGCCCTCTAAAATCCTAGTGGGTTTTGTAGACCAGCATAAAAATATTATAACAGTGTTCACCCAGGACTATATGCAGCTAGATATATCCCACAGTTTTGGAAATGAGAATGCTGGATCTATTGTATTGCAAACCATTCAGCTAAGTATGCTCATTTGGTCATTTCTCTACATTTCTTCCTTCCTTCCCTCCTTCCTTCCTTCCCTCCTTCCTTCCTTCCCTCCTTCCTTCCTTCCTTCCGCAAATATTTTTATTGTTGATAGTATTACAGATATCTCCCATCTCCCCTTTCAGCAAATATTTATTGATTACCCTCTATGTGTATTATACTAAGGACAGGAGATACAGTGCAGAATAAAAAATATGTAACCTCTAGGAGCTTGCCATCTGCAGAGTTGTGGTTCAAGAAGAAAACTTTCTGGAGATTCCTAGGCCTCCTGTTCTCTTTATCCTTCTAGAAAATTATTTCAAAGATAATATATCACTAACCAACTGGCTTCCACAATGATTCCTTCCAAAAAAGTGAATTTTGTGCTGCTAGTAACATCAGAAATAAAACTGATGAACACCCTTATTCATTCACACACCCATACAAAAAGTTTTCAGTAGTAAGGGAAAATAATTATTCTCATTTCACAAAAAACTGTGCTCCAAAATGTCAAAGCATCTATTGATTCAGTTCTATTTAAGAATGGAAGAACTAATTACCACATTAATTGGTCTCATCAAGTCAGACATTTGACAACATTTTGTAATGTCAGAAAATAAAATGAGTATGATATCAGACCAGCCTTCAGGTCAGCAGCTGCCCTCTCTAATACAGCTCACAATCCATTCAGAATGTCTAATCCAATCCAGAGTAACTAAGATATGACCAGATAAATCTTTCAAGAGCATAAGACCTCATAACATTTGTATCTTTCTTTGTCAATAGGTAATTAATCACGAGATTCCATCTCAGCACTATAAGAATTTTTCTAATAACTTATTTTATAAATAACTAAGGAGAAAAAGTCTCCAATGATATAATATGCATAATGTGTACTTTAATTGGAAGGCAATTTAGATATTTATTTAGGCCATATTCATATGCAAGTTATTTTTAATGATGGAAAGCTGCTTTGGTGGAACTAATTATAATAAATTACTAATGGTGCATGCAAACATTAGTTGCTCAGCCAAAGTGATCAATAGACCAAAAGCCAAGCTTAGACATAGCTGCAATGCTTTATATGAATTTCTTATGGAATTAAAAAAACGGGCCCTCTTTATCCTGTTCTACCAGAGAATGAGTTCTCCAAGTCCTTGGAGAATGATTCCTTAATGCACTTGGCACTCCAAGCCCAGTGCATTAAAATTATCTCAGCATTGGCAAAGTTGTCTTAAGATAGAGATGTATGAGCCCCTAGATCCTCAGGAATGGGACTCTGGCCTTTCCCATAACACACTTAATTCTCAGAAGAACTGGGGTGCTGATACTATGTTGAAATATTCTAAGTAAGCTTCATGTTTCTCAGAAATAAATCTTATCATGGAACAGGAGGTGCCAGGCTTGATGGAAACCAGTCAGATATAAATTTAATTTTGCAAATTGTTCATTTATTTTTACACCCACTGTCAGGGAGAAAAGAAAACAGGACAATTTCTATATGACCACAAATTAAATGCAGGAGAAATGTATTTGGAACCATGCAAAGTTTACTTTATTTTATTATATTTGTATTGATTTCAGAGAGGAAGGGAGAGGGAGAGAGAGAAACATCAATGATAAGAGATAATCATTGATCAGCTGCCTCCTGCTCGCCTCCTACTGGGGACTGAGCCTGCAACCCGGGCATGTGCCCTTGATTGGAATTGAACCCAGGACGGTTCAGTCTGCAGGCTGACACTCTATCTACTGAACCAAACCAGCTACGACCATGCAAAGTCCATTTTAAAAAATGTGTTGGACAATTGGAGTCCTTGCTATTCAAAACAATCTTGCTCAAGACTGAAGCTATTTTTCTACTTCAGATGTCATCATAAAAACTCCTGGTTCTGTGAATTGTAAAATATTCTAGGATCAGTACTGCCCACATTTACTTCCTCTTTTGAAAAGCATGGATCACAATATAAATAAGCCATGCCCAGAAATTCTAGTTTCTAGATGGCCAGAAAATGTCCCAGATATACAGTTTTTAAATTTATGTTTCCCTATATAAGACCTGTAAGAGGCAAATCAAATAATTCCAACACTCTCCTATTCACCTCTCAGTATATGAAATAAAACATCACACATAAATGAAGCCACCTGTGCAGTGCACCACTTCCTGTCTCTATTCCCTCCTGCCCTTCTCAGAAATAAACACTTGTAAATTTGGTGTGTTCTATTTCCATATATGTTTTATGCTATTTTAATACATATATATTAATAAATAACATATAATACTATTTTGTGCTTTATGGGACCACACTAAATTTTTCCATAAATTGTGTTCTTATATTCATTCAACATTGTGATGTTTGTGATTCATCCATGTTATGAATCCCACTATATTCATATAGCACAAGTTTATAATCATTTCTCTGTAGATGGAAATTTAGGTTGTTTCCACCTTTTTTTCTATTACAAATAATGCTCCTTTGAGAATGATTCCTCACATTTATGTTCAGGAGTTTCTCTAGGGTGTACATCTAGGCATATAATTTCTGTACTGTAGGGTATATGCACATCTCCAGCTTTATTAACCAATGCCAAATTGCTTTCCAGCATGATTGTACCAATTCACATGCCCACCAGCAGTGCAAAAGGGTTTCAGTTGCATATTTTTTAAAAGTTCTTTTTCTTTTCCTCAGAAAGTTATTACTTTGATACCTTAACATTACTTGTTAGTTCAGTTTCTATATAGTTGAAAAAAAATTAAAAATGTGGTCCCAAGCCAGTCAAATCAATTAGTAGGGGTCCACTTGGGAATCCAAATTAATTTTAAGCTCCTACTGATCAGTTCAGCCAACCTCAGGACAAAATGGTGAGGCACATGACATTCATCTTTGTATGTTATATTTCTTCATCTGCACTTGTAGCTCCCAATTACTTTATGTCTTTCCTTAAGTACAGCCATGCCATTAACAGTCACAACTTCATGCTCCAGCCAGCTTCCATTCTCATCATAGCTTACTTGTCAATCACTGACTCATTAATTTATTCATTCAGTCACCCAGTCAAAGATTTGACAAATATGTAGTGAATGCTTAAAATTTTCCAGATATTATATAATGGGGTTAAAATATAAAGTAAGGGTCAGAATGGAAAAGACTTGTACCTTTTCTGCCTTATGTTGCAACCCTCTTCTCTTTGTCAGAAAAATCTGATAAATTAAATCAAGGTAAATAAGGAAGGAACAAGTATTAATTGATCACCTACTATGAGCTAATGTGTCTGTGGCTGAAAATGACAACATATTTACTCTTGCATGTAACATGCTTGTAAAGTAACTTGTCCATCAATGACGCAAAGGAAAGCAAATAGAAAGACATTAAGCTGTCATTTATTGAGTATCAATGTGTTCTAAGCACAAAGTTATTTCTTTTTATTTCTACAACAGTACTATGACATAAAGTGTATTATGATTACTTGTCAAGGAAACTGAACCCCAGAGAAAACCTGTGACTTATCCAAGGTCTGATAGCAAGAGCCTGATCTAAGATTCAAATCCTCATCTTACCCCACTAGTCCAAGGCCTCTCATGGCTAATGTTAGGAATTTTAAATATCATAAACCAGGCAAGAAAAACATAGTTTCCCATTTTAAGCCACAATATGCAGGCCAGACAGAATGTAATTTTCTGATGTGATTTTTGCCAAGAAAACATCAAGAGAATCTTTAATCACTGTGACTAAGCTGAGGTTCTATTGCCCATTATAGATGGTGCCTCACTCAGGACAAGGTCATAGCGCACAAGTCTTAATTCACTACTCAGTCTGACTTCCTGTCATAAGAGCGAAGGACTGTATCTCTGGCTTCCAGAAACTTCCACAAAAAATTTCCCTAACATCCCCTAATGAAGGGTACAGCCAAAGTAGAATGGGCTATGAGGCCATTGGTAATCTCTGACTTCTCTTTTTTAGTACACAGGACTTCACTAGATTCAGCAACTATAAGGAAAACTAAATGAAGGGGGAAAAATGACATTATGGAATTAATCCCAGAAGATCAAATAATGGCAGCTGGCAGCAACCTTGTTGCCACTGAGAGGAACCTAGAGGTCAGATCTCAGTTTGGATGTCACTTCCTCAGGGAAGTATTCACCCATTACCCAAACCTGAGCTTAGTGCCCACCTTGTATGCTTACGCAGAGCCCTTTGCTCCCCCTATCACAACACTGACCCCACTATGTTGTAATTGTTTGGTTATCTGCCTGTGTCTTCCATCTAGGTTGTGAGCTCCATAAGAGACCATACTTGTCATTTTATTCTTACACTTGCAGTGCCTAATACAGTGGTTGGTAAAGAATAGGTACTCAATGGGTGTTTGTTGAATAAATTAATAAATGTACAAATAAAATTAGGGATGAAAAATCAATTCTTCTCTCTTCTCAGAAGAAGAGACCCAGAAGTGAATTGGTCTGGCTGAAGCATTATAAGAAAGTGGAAAGCAGAACCCCATTGACCCACAAAACATCCATAACACTTAATTGGCAGTTGCTATGTATCAGGCACTGTTCTAAATAATTTTATATTTGATTCATACAACCCTTACAACAATCCTATGATGTAGGTACTATTACTATCCCTGTGAAACTGAGTCATGGAGAGTTTCAATGACTAATCCAAGCTCGTTCAGCTAGAAGGTGTTGGAGCTAAAATTTTTACCCAAACAGTGTAGATCCAATGGCTCTTAATAACCTGGGTAAATCTTAAAAGTACAAAGGTCTTTCTTGATTTTTGTCCCAAAATAAATTGCTGATAACCCAAGAGCCACCATATTTTCCTAAGTCTAGGCCGTAACATTCTATTAGATTTGACTGTTTATTCCTTGGGAAACATGACCCTATCCCTTGGAGCTGTACTCTTGGGCCTAATACATTTTGGTTGCTCTGAAAAAGTGTCATCCTAAATTCTGTACATGAAGACCTGTAGTTGAGTCAGATCATAATTTTACCTTGGGTAAATTATCTTACATTGGGCTCTGGCAGACAAAACTGGGTTTGAATACCAGTTCTAACATTTATTACTGAAGAGAGCTTAAACAAAATGCCTAAACTCTAAATCTCAGTTTCTTATTTATAAGGGATGCTAATAGTATCTACCCCAAAGAATGATATGAACACCAAAGGAAGTAAACTATGTAAAATTCTGAATGCAGTGCTTGGCACAGAGGGAATGTTCAACAAATGTTAGTGTTATCTGTGGGATTTATTTATTTTTCTCTAAAAAACAGGGACTCTTCTAAATATCTCTCAAGATTGTTGTGAGGACTAAGGGATATAGGCCAGCAACAGTATCTTACGCTACTGCCTTCCCATTCATCCCATTTTATCTTCCTAGACTAGGAATCCAACTGTAGACTTACCATCATACTGAAACTACTCTTTAAAAGGTCACCTGTAACTTCCAAAATGTCAATTCTAATGTTCTTTTCTCAAGTTTCATCCTACTTGCCCTGTCTGCTACATTTTATCATAATTGACTGGTCCTCTGTCTTAAATTTCTCCCCTCTTGGTTACTCTAAAATTAGATTCTGTTTCTGATGCCTAGAGTAATATCTATTATACTAGAAGTTTCTCTCTGCCAACCCTTTCAGCAGATACTTGCCAAGGTTCTAGTCCTGGCACACTCTACTTCTCACTAAGCCCAATCTTACTGGGCAATCACATCAAATCTCAGAGCTACAAGATCTCACTCTGTGTGGATAACCCCAAATTTATAACTCTGACCTTAACCTTACTGAAATTGAGTCCTGAATCTTTATCTCTTACTGGATGTCAAGCTCAGCAAGCTCTAATTTATTCCTCCTTAAAACAATACCTCCTCCTATGTTTCTTATTTTCTTTATTTTTTTTTCATTTTTTTATTAAGGAATTATATGTGTACATATCTTACCATTGCCCCCCCACTCCCATACATGCCCTCACCCCCCAGAGTTTTGTGTCCATTGGTTATTTATATATGCTTGCATACAAGTCCTTCGGTTGATCTCTTATCTCCCCCACATCTCCCTAATCTCCCCGCTATAATTTGACAGTCTGTTTGATGCTTTAATGCCTCCTTATCTATCTTTGTAATCAACAGCTTATAATTTTCTTTATTATCCATAGATGAGTGAGATCATGTGGTATTTTTCTTTCATGGACTGGCTTATTTCACTTAGCATGATGTTCTCCAATTCCATCCAGGTTGCTGCAAATGATAGGAATTCCTTCTTTTTATGTCAGCATAGTATTCCATTGTGTAGATGTACCATAGTTTTCTGATCCAGTCATCTGCTGATGGGCACCTAAGTTGTTTCCAAACCTTAGCTATTCTAAATTGTGCTGCTATGAACATAGGGGTGCATATATCCTTTCTGATTGGTGTTTCTGTTTTCTTGGGATATATTCCCAGGAGTGGGATTACTGGGTCAAATGGCAGTTCCATTTTTAGTTTTTTAAGGAAACTCCATACTGTTCTCCACAGTGGCTGCACCAGTCTGCATTCTCACCAGCAGTGCACGAGGGTTCCTTTTTCTCCGCATCCTCGTCAACACTTGTCATTTGTTGATTTGTTGATGATAGCCATTCTGGCCGGTGTGAGATGGTACCGCATTATCATTTTGATTTGCATCTCTCGGATAATTAGTGACTTTGAGCATGTTTTCATGTGTCTCTTGGCCTTCCTTCTGTCTTCTTTTGAAAATATTCTATTTAGGTCCGTTGCCCATTTTTTTATTGTATCATTTATCTTCCTTTTATTAAGTTGTATAAGTTGCCTGTAGATATTGGAGATTAAACCTTTATTAGTGATAACATTTGCAAATATGTTCTCCCATACAGTGGGGTTTCTTGTTGTTTTGTTGATAGTTCCTTTTGCTGTGAAAAAGCTTTTTATTTTTATGTAGTCCCATTTATTTATTTTCTCTTTAGCTTCCATTGCCCTAGGAGCAGTATCAGTGAAGAAGTTCTTTCAGCATATGTCTGAGATTTTGCTGCCTGTGGATTCCTCTAGTATTTTTATGGTTTCCCGTCTTATGTTTAAGTCCTGTATCCATTTTGAGTTTATTTTTGTGTATGAGGTAAGTTGGTGATCTAGTTTCATTTCTTTGCATGTATCTGTCCTACTTTCCCAACACCATTTATTGAAGAGACTCTCTTGACTCCATTGTATGTTCATTCATCCTTTGTTAAATATCAATTGAGCATAGTGGTTTGGGTTGATATCTGGATTCTCTATTCTATTCCATTGGTCTATATGTCTGTTCATGTGCCAGTACCATGCTGTTTTGAGAACAGTGGCTTTGTAATACAGGTTGAAGTCTGGTATTGAGATCCCTCCTACTTTACTCTTCTTTCTCAGGATTGCTGTGGCTATTCGAGATCTTTTTTTATTCCAGATGACTTTTTGGAGAATTTTTTCTAAATCTGTGAAATATGTCATTGGTATTTTAATGGGGAGTGCATTGAATCTATAGATTGCTTTGGGTAGTATGGACATTTTAATGATGTTGATTCTACCAATCCATGAACATGGTATGTTCTTCCATCTGTTTACATTTTCCTCTATCTCTTTTTTCAGTGTCCTGTAGTTTTCCACGTATAGGTCTTTTGCCTCCTTAGTGAAGTTTATTCCTAGGTATCTTAATTTTTTTGGTGCGATGGTAAATGGGATTGCTTTTTTAGTATCTCTTTCTATAAGTTCACTGTTGGTGTATGAAAGGCCATAAATTTCTTGGCGTTAATTTTTTATCCTGCTACATTGCTGAATTCATTTATTAAGTCTAGTAGTTTTTTGATGGAGTCTTTTGGGTTTTTTATGTACAGTATAATGTCATCTGCAAATAAGGATAGCTTTACTTCTCCTTTTCCAATTTGGATGCCTTTTATTTCTTCATTTTGTCTGATCGCAATGGCTAATATTTCCAGTACTATGTCAAACAGGAGTGGTGAGAGTGGGCATTTCTGTCTTGTTCCTGTTCTTAGGGGAAATGGTTTTAGTTTTTGTCCATTAAGTATGTTGTTAACTGTGGGTTACCATCTATAGCTTTTATTATGTTGAGGTATGATCCTTCTATTCCCACGTTGTTGAGAGTTTTTATCAGGAAAGTGTGTTGGATTTTGTCAAATGCTTTTTCTGCATCAATTGATATGACTATGTGATTTTTATCTCTCGGTTTGTTTATGTGATGTATCATATTGATTGATTTATGGATATTGTACCATCCTTGCATCCCTGGGATAAATCCTACTTGGTCGTGGTGTATGATCTTTCTGATGTACTGCTGGAGCCGATTTGCTAGAATTTTGTTGAGGATTTTGGCATCTATGTTCATGAGGGATATTGGCCTGTAATGCTCTTTCATTGTGTTGTCTTTAGTTTTGGTGTTAGGGTGATGCTGGCTTCACAGAAGGAGCTTGGAAGTGTTCCTTCCTCTTGAATTTTTTGGAATAGTCTGAGGAGGATTGGTTTTAGTTCTTCCTTGAATGATTGGTAAAACTTTCCTGAGAAGCCGTCTGGCCCCGGGCTTTTGTTTGCTGGAAGCTTTTTGATGACTGTTTCAATTTCTGTCATAGTTACTGGCCTATTGAGCTGTTTAGATTCTTCCTGATTGAGTTTTGGAAGGATATATTTTTCTAGGAATATGTCCATTTCCTCAAGGTTGTCCAGTTTGTTGGAATAGAGTTGTTCATAGTATTTTGAAACAATCCTTTGTATTTCAGCGGGGTCTGCTGTTATTTCACCTCTTTCGTTTCTGATTTGTTTATTTGGGTCCTCTCTCTTTGCTTCTTGGTGAGCCTGGCTAGAGGTTCATCAATGTTGTTTACCTTTCAAAGAACCAGCTCTTGGTTTTGTTGATCTTTTGTATTGTTTCTTTGGTCTCTATGTCTTTTATCTCTGCTTTGATCTTTGTTATTTCCTTCCTTATGATTACACTGGGCTTTTCTTGCTGCTCTTTTTCTAACTCTTTGAGTTGTAGGGTTAGGTAATTTATTACCATTGTTTCTTGTTTTTTGCAGTAGGCTTGTAGAGCTATGAACTTCCCTCTCAAGACTGCTTTCGCTGTGTCCCATAGATTTTGGATTGTTGTGTTTTCACTGTCATTTGTTGCCATGAAGTTTTTTATTTCTTCCTTGAGGTCTCTGGTAACCCAGTTATTGTTTAATAGCATGCTGTTTAGTCTCCATGTGTTTGATTTCTTTGGATTGTTTTTATTGTAGTTGATTTCCAGTTTTATGCCACTGTGATCTGAGAAGATTCTTGATATGATCTCTATCTTCTTGAATTTGGAGAGACTTTGCCTATGTCTTAACATATGGTCTATCTTTGAAAATGAGCCATGTGCACTTGAGAAGAATGTATATTTTGAGGCTTTGGGGTGAAATGTTCTGAAGATGTCAATTAATTCCATCTGGTCTAGTGATTCATTTAGGATCGATGTTTCTTTGCTGATTTTTTGTTTAGAGGATTTGTCCAGTGGTGATAGTGGTGTATTAAAGTCTCCTACTATGATTGTATTGCTGTTAATCTCTCCCTTGATATCCTCCAGGGTTTTTTTTATGTATTTGCATGCTCCTGTATTGGGTGTGTATATATTTACCAGAGTTATTTCTTCTTGTTGGATTTCTCCCTTTAGTATTACGAAGTGGCCTTCCTTATCTCTTGTTATGTCCTTCACTTTGAGATCTAATTTGTAAGATATAAGTATTGCTACCCCAGCTTTTTTTTCATTTCCATTCGCCTGGAAAACCTTTTTCCATCCCTTCACCCTCAGTCTGTGTGCGTCTTTTTTTCTGAGGTGGGTTTCTTGTAGACAGCAGATATATGGGTGTTGTTTTCTTATCCAATCTGTTACCCTATGTCTTTTGATTGGGGCATTTAATCCATTTACATTTAAAGTTATTATTGATAGGTACTTATTTTTCACCATTTTTATTCCATACTCCTGTGTTTCTTCTTTGCTTTCTATTTCTTTCTTTCTTTTTTTTTTTTTTTTTTTTTACAGCAGACCCTTTAGCATTTCTTACATTGCTGGTTTGGTGGTGATAAATTCCCTTAGCCCTTTTTTGTCTGTGAAGCTTCTGATTTCACCTTCAATTTTGATTGATAGCCTTGCTGGGTACAGTATTCTTGGATTGAGACCTTTCCTTTACATGACTTTGTATATTTCATTCCATTCCCTTCTGGCCTGATGAGTTTCTGTTGAGAAATCAGTTGCTAGTCCGATGGGGGATCCTTTGTATGTAACTTTCTGTCTCTCTCTGGCTGCTTTTAAGATTCTTACTTCCTGGTTGGTGTTTGCAAATTTAATTAAAATGTGCCTTGGCGTCGGTCTTTTGGGGTTCATTTTACTTGGGACTCTGAGCTTCTTGGATTTGTGTGGGTTTTTTCTTCCCTATATCAGGAAAGTTTTCTGTCATTATTTCTTCAAACAGGTTTTCTATTCCTTGCTCAGTTTCCTTTCCTTCTGGAACCCCTATTATGTGGATGTTGTTTTGTTTCGTGTTGTCCCAAAGTTCCCTTAGGCTCTCCTCCTGCTTTTTCATTTTCTTTTCTAGAAGCTGCTCTACTTGGGTATTTTTTTCCATCTTGTCTTCTAGCTCACTGATGCGGTCCTCTGCTTCTTCTAGTCTACTCTTGATGCTTTCTATTGACTTCTTTACAGCAGTGATGTCATTTTTCATTTCTTCTTGGTTCTTCTTCATTTCCTCTTGGTTCTTACTCATATTGTCGAATTTGTCTTCCATTCTTTTCAGCCACCTTTTGACCATTTCTCTGAATTCTTTCTCTGATAGGTTGCTGACCTCTAATTTGTTTGCTTTCTTTTCTGGTGATGCCTGCTTTTCTTTCTTATGCGGGGTGTTTCTTTGTCTCCAGATGGTCTCTCTTCTCCGGATGTCTGGTTATGTAGTTCTCTCTCTCTTGCATTGATTTAAAGGCACAAAATACAGCACAACCAGGTACAACACACAAGGCACTGAACAGCGATGTATTCACGGTATGAATAATCTCCAATAAAGGAGACCACCGGAGAAATGCAAATTAGGGGATAGGAGAGAAAAAAGAGTAAAAAGAAAGAACGAAAAAAAAAGGAGTGTCAAAAATGAAATTGGGGAAAGGAGAAAAAAGAATAAGAGGGACTAGAATGAGACTAAGAGAGAAAAGAGGAATAAACTATAATTTGGGGAGAAATCTCCTATAGAACAACCACAAATAACAGCAAATGCTAGCAACAAGTACCTGGTGATTAATACAACCTACAACAACAACTAATATCAAGCGAGGTAAGGGATAACAGAAGTAAAAAACAAACAAAAACACAGCAAACAAAAAAAAAGAATAAGCAAAAAAATCTCACAAAAAGGCATAAAAATTCAATATAATCAACATTCAAGCAAACAACAAGAAAAGGACAGAGATAAAAACATTTTTTTTAATAGTTAAGCCAGCTAAGAGAGAGGTGTTTATGGACTTGGAGCAGGGGATTGGAGATTAGATATATCGGTAGGGTGAAATTTTCTCTGGGGGTAAACAGAAAGAATAGGGAAAATCTAGAGCAAGAAAGGGTTAAGATAAACAGGACACCAAAAGGGGAAAGGTTAGGCAGAGAGTGATGGCATAATGGTAGAGTTGAGATAGAATAAAACGATGGTGAAGGAAAGGTGAAAATAGACTGTAGAACACTAATCCCAAAGTAAAATAAAGAGAAAATAAAATGACACTTTAAAAAAATAATAATAACAAAATGCAAAAATAAATATAATAAAAAAGGTAAAATAGTAGTAGTAATAATGTTGATTGCAAATAAAAATGTAATAATTAAAAAGGTAAAATCAACTGATGAAAAAAAAAATAGTTTCTTAAGTAAATGATGCAAAAAAATGAAAATAAAAATGTATTAAAATAATTTTTTTAAAATGTGCAGTAGTTAAGGTTATTCACTTCCTCTATTGTTCTGTTTGGCACACCTGTTTCCCAGTCCAGACAGTATTGCAGTTCCCTGCATTTCACTGCTCCTCAGTGTTGTAATTCAGTCTTGATTTTTAAGCAGGGGGGTGTCTTAATTTCTGGTGCTCCTTTATTTTTTATTAGACCAGAGTCAATTTGTAATTCAGCCTTTGGGTGGCAGTGTTTCTGGGCTGACTTCCAGGACTCTAAGGCCTCTCTAGCCTTTTTTCCTCTATGGCACTCAATACCGGTTTGCAGAGGCTGGTGGGCAAGTTCAAGCCAACTGCACACCCCTGAAACTCCCAGGCTATCCCTCTGCATCAGATCAAAACTGGTTGCTATTTAGAGATTCCCCCCTGTTAGCAGCTCTGAGGCCCCCTTCCACAATCACGGATCACACTGGCCCCAACAGCCATGGACCTCTCCTGGCTCAGACCTCCCTGGTCATCCAGTTCCCACAGTGCACGTGTGCGCGCGCGCGCGCACTCAATTCTCTCTCTGGCAGGGACTAGAACCTCACTCTATGCCTGGAGAAATCTGACCTTTCCGTGGTGGAGTGAAGAGCGCCTTTGAGTCCAAGCATTCGCGCCTCCTGGGATCGGTGCTCTGGGGCAAACAGCCGCTTGGTGGTCGCCGCAGTTGTTGATTTTCAGGCTTCCGACAAAATCCACCTTCCCTTTCAAGATGGCGAGATTTCGACTTCCATGCCCGTAGCTCTTGTAGGGGACCCAGCCACCGTGGAGGCTGCCCTGTCAGGGGAACCCCGTCCAGCAGTCCCCCACCTAATCCTGGCATTCAGCTGTCCCTCAGTTTGCTAACAAACACTCCCAGTGCGACCCTCAGCTGTTCTCTCTTTCTACTCCAGGACCAGGCTGGGAACACGTTTGCCTACTCTGCCACCATTTTCTCCTCTCTCATATGTTTCTTATTTTCAATGAATGGTCTTACTACCCTCCCAAGTAATTCCTTTCAGTTGTCATCATTATTTCTTGCCCAAACTAGAATAGTAATTACCAAATAAGCCTCACTGATTCCTGCCTCAACCTGCTTTAATCTATCTTTCAGCTGACCCTAGTTTCATAGACCTAACAAAACCACTCCCAGGTCTACAAGTATGCGAGAACTCAATTTTATAGTTAAACTAGAGGCCTGGTGCATGAAATTTATGCACGGGAGGGGGGTATCCTTCAGCCCAGACTGCACCCTCTCCAATCTGGGACTCTTCAGGGGATGTCTGACTGCCAGTTTACGTCCCTTCATAATCCAGGACCGCTGGCTCCTAGCCGCTCGCCTGCCTGTCTGCCTGATTGCCCCTAACCACTTCTGCCTGCCAACTTGATCTCCCCCTAACCACTCCCCTGACAGCCTGATTGATGCCTAACTGCTCCCCTGCAGGCCTGGTCCCCCCCAACTGCCCTCCCCTGCAGCCTGATCTCCCACAACTGCCCTCCCCTGCCAGCCTGATCGCCCACAACTGCCCTCCCCTGCTGGCCATCTTGTGGCATGCCATCTTGTGACGATGTGAGGGTGGCCATCTTGTGGTGGCCATCTTGTGGCAGCCATCTTGTGATGATGTGAGGGTATCGCACAAGGGCGCAAGGACCACCTAGAGTTTTATTAGTATAGATTTAATTGACAATTCTTGCCCTCAAAGTATTTTACCAATTTAACCTCCTTATAAACTTATAATATTTCCCCTTAGTATTTTCCAAAACTGACCTAACCTTTATTGCAGAATTTTATATTTTAAGTTATTCTCTCTGCTTAGACTGTCCTGCACAAGTTCCCCTTCCTTCAAAGACACCCATGATTCAAATGCACATTCATACTTTAAGCTTCCTAAAATCCCACCTCAAACACATGACCATCTTAAAAGGCCTCAGAGGAAATTTTTTTCTCCTATAATCCCATAGCATCTAATTTTACCTCTATTATAGAGCTTTCCATAGTCCACCATATGTTGTAATTATTTATATATAGATCTTTCTCATGGACTGTATTATTAGCTATTTAAGGACAAGGAAGATCCTATATGTTTTAATAAATTGCCCACAGAATCAAACAAAAGGTTTTATATATGGTAGGAATTCAGGAAGACATGTGTGTGTGTGTGTGTGTGTGTGTGCATGAGCACATGCGTGCGTGTGTGCGTGTGTGCACATGTGTGCATGTTTAGTGGAACTGAGCCTATGTACTCTGAACCTCTATGATTTCTGCAACTCTTCTCATCAAAGAAATACATGAAGTTCTGGTTAAACATGGTGACATAGGAAGCTCATGAACACACCTCCTCCCACAGACACACCAAATCTATAGCTACATAAGGGACAATTTCCTCTGAATAAAACAAACAAACAAAGAAACAGAACTAAAAACTGATAAATAACCCATTCACATTAGGGAAACAAGAGTAAAAACATATCAAAGCTGGTAGGAAAGGCTGAGACACAGTCTCAACATAAACCCCACCTCTGGCATGGAGACACAAATCAGAAGGGAATTTCTCCCTGAGGATCAAAGGGTTCATACCCCACATCAGGGACTCCAGCTTTTAATATTGGCACCTGAGAGATGAACCCCTGAAATTGGCTTTAATGATCAATAGAGCTCTTACCCACAAGACCCATAGGGCTGTGGTGAACTGTGTAAAATCACTTAAAGAGCACATTCACCTACTCAGGGCCCAGTGCAGAAGCGGCCCTTTGAAAAGTGCCCAGACTTTATGTGAAAGACTCATTTCCTTATTTTAAAGTATTTTTCTAAAGGGCATGGGCCTGCTGGGATACCCTCTGGGACATATGTTAGTGGACACTATCTTATATGCTCTCCCTCTGCCTTGCTAAAGTTGAGGAACACCATCATTTTGTATTTTAATCTTTTTTTTCTTTTTCTTTTTATTCTATTATTTTATTATTTTCTTTCTTATTTTTCTTTTTGTTTTCTTTTTTTGTGTGTGAATATGATTTTTAAACACTCCCTTCTGCCTCACTCCAGCCAGCAGGCACCATCTTTGAACTCTTTCTCTACCATGCTCCAGAGCACCAGTATCTGAAGGGGAGCTTCCACACATGTCTAATGCCCCAGTTTTTGCAGCTGCCACCCAGGAGATGCTCCAGATCACCTGTCTTGGAGGCCAGGGGGACTTGCATTTCTGATATCATGGAATATAGAAGAAAAGATGAAATACTGCCATTTCCAAAAACATGGATGGATCTTTAGAATATCATGTTTAGTGACATGTCAGACATAAAAAGTTAAGAACCATATGATTTCACTCATATATGAAATATAAAATTGAAAGCAACATACAAGAGTAAATTTTAAGTTCTCATCACAATAAAAAATTTGTAACTATATATGGTGCCAGATGTTAACTAGACTTACTGTGGTGATCATTTTGCAATACTTACAAATATTGAATCATTATGTTCCACACCTGAAACTAATATAATCTTGTATGTCAATTATACCTCATTTTTTTTTAAAAGAAACCCATGGAAGCCACATGTGCTTTATGGGTGATGGATTTTAGAGGCCTACTTGAGCTCCAGCATCCATAACCCAGCCCAGTAAATGACCTGGGTAGGGAACTGAATCCACAAATCTTTACCTCACTATAAGTAGCCTATACTCAGCAAGTAAGTCAGCCACATAATTTGACAAGTTGGAGAAGCCATCAGGTGAGTTAATCTTAGGATTCCACAGGCCTAGCTCACTGCAGTCTTAGATAAATATATTAAAAATGTCCGTATATAAAGCATAGTGGTCAGCATGTCATAATGGGCTTATCATCATTAATTTACCCTTCAAATTTAAACTGATTCCATTCTGGTAAGCATTAATAATTCCCAACATAATAATAGAGATAACAGCAGATTGTTTTTGAAAATGATTACCCATGTTTCAATAACGCATCATGAATGTTGAGCTTAAAGCAGTCTTCTGAGTAGAGAAACAAATAGAAATATCTTATCTAATAAAGAAGGGATATGCTAATTGACCCTCACGCCGTCGCAAAGATGGTGGTGCCCACGGCCAATAAGGAGGGAATATGCTAATTGACTGCCACACCCTCAAATATGGCAGCACCCACAGCCAATAAGGAGGGAATATTCTAATTGACTGCCACACCCTTAAAGATGGCAGCGTCCACAGACACAAGATGGTGGCGCCCAGTCCACTCAGCCCCGCTAGGGCGACAGGCGCACGGCAAGGCCAGGCCCACCCCCAGGTGGGCCTGGCTGCTCCGCGCGCCTGCCTCCAGAGTCCCCCAGTCCCCTCAGCCCCCCCGTCACCCAGGGCCAGCCCGAGGTGCAGGCAAGTCAAGGATGGTGGCTGCCCAGCCACCCAGGGCTGTCCCGAGGTGTAGGCAAGCCTTGGATAGTGGCTGCCCAGCTGATGCCTGAGGCACAGACAAGCCTCGGATGATGGCTGCCCGGCCAACCAGGGCTGCCGAGACTTGCGCTGCCAGCAGTGGCAGCAGCAGAGGTGTGATGGGGCTTCACCTTCCCCTGATCGCCGGGTCGCCTCCCGCCCCTGAGGGATCCCAGACTGTGAGATGGGGCAGGCCGGGCTGAGGGACCACCCCTCCTCCAGTGCATGAGTTTTCATGCACTGGGCCTCTAGTTTTTAAAATAACAGTTTATAGTAATAATAGTTTGGAGCTCTAGCTTGAAGTTGGTGTGTGCTCTGGATAACATCATTTATGGAAACTCATTTTTTAAAAGTATTTATCTCACTTTATAATGCTTCAGTCATAGAATGATTACAGTCCAAGAAGCTTCTAAAAATCATAAAGACCTAGAAATTTCAGTAGCCCAATATATTTCTAGAATAGTGTGACAGGTGGGAGGCACTTATTCATGGAATGCATTCCTCATTCTTTAGTAAACTCTGATGGTATGTAAGAGCATCACACAAGGAGAAACAAATGCCCCTATTAAATAGTCCCCAGGTGGGTACTTGAAGTGGGGGGAGTGATTTTTCTAACCACTTTGCTGTACATATGAAACTAATACAGAATAATATTGAATGTAAACTGCAATTGAAAAATTAAAAATTTAAATTAGTTTTTAAATTTAGTAATTAAATAATAATTATTTTTTAAAAGATAAAAAATTATTTTAAAAAATTTAACTTGTGAGTCATACAAAATCAGATAACAGGCTGAATTTGGCCTGTGGGCTATAGTTTGACTATATAAAAACCTTCTGTGGAAAAAAAATACCCCCCCTCCTTAATTTGAACATTAAATGGTATCCATCACTGACCTAATTATGAATGGTGCTTTCTAATCTCTAAATTGTAGTTCTTTTCTTTTCCCATTTAGCATAGATGTTTCCTATTATGGTCTAAATGTATTCATTGACTCTTAAGATGTTTTTCCAGGCTAAATAAAAATTCCTTTTTCCTATTAAGGCAGCGGATTTTCCTGTTTTCATGTTGCCAGGTGCTGGCTATATTAGAGAGTATTTAGCTGATGAAAATCTGTCTTTTGCAGGCAGGAAAACAAGCAAACATGAAGGGATAGAGCAACTGCTTCTTTGTCTTTCTCACTGAACTTGAAAGAAAATCCTCTAAGAGAGACATCTCTTCTCAGTTCTGCCTAGGTCTGGTAGAACTGCAGTGAGGCAGTTTCCTTGAGTTCAAAGCCACCAGATGGTACAGAAGTAGCTACACTGGGGGATAGAGTACAAAGAGAATGGAGCCATCCTTATTTTAGCCCCACACATTCCGGGATTATCCCTCCACCTAAAATCATGTGTTCATCAACATGGTACAAAGCCCCTTTTCAGTGTCAAGAACTACCTAAAGGCAACATGTTAATGGAAATTCAAAAGAAAGAAAAGAAAATGAGCACCTAATCTGAGGAAACTACAGGCATCTCCAAGAAACTATGAAATTGGAACTAAGGGCTAAATTGTGGGCGTTGTATAGCCAGCACTGGCAGAGGCCAAGGGAAGGGAGGAAAAGTGAATCAGTGTTAGCAGCAATAGCTTCATTACAAATTCAGGCATAGAGGGTATGCATAGCAGGAACAAGCACATGGTTTGCAAGGAAACAACCACTGTACATAGTTTTGTTAAAAAAAATGTTTTGTTTCAATCTTGTTTTCAATATTCTTAAGAAAAAATGGAATTCTCTGTCCTTTAAGACAGGCAAAGCCCACAACAGATCATCAGTAGATAAGTGGATAAAAAAGCAGTAGTACATTTATACAATGAAATACTATAAGGCCATCAAAAAGAAGGAAATCTTACCTTTTGAGACAGCATGGATGGACTTGGAGAATGTTATGCTAAGTGAAATAAGCCAGCCAGAGAAAGACAATACCATACGATTTCAATGTGGAATCTAATGAACAAAATAAACTGATGAACAAAATAGAAACAGAGACATGGATACATGGAACAGACTGATAGCTAACAGAAGGGAGAGGGTTTGGGGGAATTGGATGAAAAAAGGTGAAGGGATTAACCAAATATCTATATTTATAAAAGCCAAGCAACTGGAACGATGGAATGACCGGAACAACTGGTCGCTATGATGTGCACTGTGGCGGCCAATGAGCCCAATCGGGGCCCCCATTGGCCCCACCCAACCTCCTGTAACCCCTCCCCCTAGCTGTCCTAGCCCCTTATTGGCCCCCCACCCCAATCTGGTATGAGGCTGGCTGGCCAACAGCCCATGGCCCCACCCCAGATTGGCCCCACCACCCTGATTGGGGTAGGACCAGCTGACCAACCACATGTGGTCTCTCCTCCTGGCCAGCGGCAGCCCCTCCCCCCCAGCCGGCCCCTCCCCTTATTGCTCCCCCAATCAGAGGTGGGGCCAGACTACCTCCCATGGCCCCCCCTCACCAGACCTCCTGTGGCCCCTTCCTCCACTGACCCGGCCCGATCGGCCCCCATCAGGGTGGGTTGGCCAGGCCCCACACATGCACGAATTCGTGCACTGGGCCTCCAATATATATAAAGCATAATATGCTAATTAGACTTGACAGCTGAATGACCTTCCAGACATCCTTATGGACATTCTTCTGGATGAAGCCGGAGCTGCGAGGGCTGAGCCCCTTGCATGAATTTCGTGCATCAGACCTCTAGTATATATATATAACACATAGACACAGAAAACAGTGTCGTGATAAGAGGGAAAGGGGTGTGTGGCTAGGGGGTAAAATGGAAAAAGACTTTGCTTGGGGTGGTGGGCACACCATGCAGTGTGCAGATGATGGATTTTTTTATGTACACTTGAAACCTGTGTGGTTTTGAAAACCAATATCACCCCAATAAATTCAATTAAAAAGCTGCAAAGATCTGGTAGGAAGGTCAATGACCTCTCAAATGAAAATAAAACATCGGTTAAAAAAGAAGGAGCATTGGGGAGGGGCTGGACAAAAATGAATGAATTGGCATTTTATACAGTTGTGGTTTGTTTTGTAATCTTTTCTAGATTAGAACAACAATAGATAAAGAATCATGTACAAAAGAAATGTGATGTGACTCTGTTTTGGATTTTTCTATGAAGGTGTACTGAAGTATGAGTTGAAGGGTTAGGAAGACCACCTGATGCCCTCTTAGTTGGAAGAGCAAGAAATTAGCTAGCTAACTCACATATATCAAACACGCCAAGCACTATGCTGGGTACCTTGTATATGCTACTTCATTTAAAGTTCTCAGAAGTCCTGTGGAGACAGCCTTCCTATTGAACCTCTGCTGTCAACTCCAAGTTATTGCCATTCTCAACTTCAGATTTGCAGGCTTAGTATCTGATGACAATCATTCTCAGTGGAGTTGGCATTGCAAACTGGATCTAGAGAAGAATGGCACATTTGCAATATATGTTCTGGCTGAGGAACAGTGAGAGGAGAGTCCAATAGGTAAAATGGCACATAGCAGAGAATGCCAAGTGTATGGGTTTTAGTTATTTGTTTTCTCTTTTTCCTGGAATTAAATATTGTACTGTATATTTAGCTGGGGGCATATTAGGACTCATCATAATTCATTTATTTTTTTCTCAGGAGGATAAAGGTTTATTTCCTCATATTTCTTTTTTGAATGTGTTTTTATTGATTTTTAGAGAGAGAGGAAGGGAGAGGGATAGAGAGATAGAAACATCAATGAGAGAGAAACATAATCAATTGGCTGCCTCCTGCATGCCCCCTACTGGGGATTGAGCCCCCAACAGGAGCATGTGCCCTGACCAGGAATCAAACTGGTGACATCTTGGTTCTGGGTGGATGTTCAACCGCTGAGCCACACAGACCAGGCTCTTCATATTTGATTCTGTACAAGAATTAGGGATTGGAAGATGAGGCTATGAAGCTCTTAGAAAGTCTTGCTGAAAACATTTATAAACTATTTTGCCAACAATTGTTACTTTATTCATTTATTCTCTCACTTAAAAAATATTAGCTGGGCACCTATCATTTTCCAGGCATTATGCAATTTTCTGGGTTTATGACAAAGTTCAAGACATAGTCCTTGACCGAAAGGATCTCAGGAGTTAATAACAATACAATAAGGTAAGTACATCAATGAGCTAAACAAAAGCAGGGATAGGAAACAGAAGAAGAGTTCAACCCAGTCTCAGGATTTATAGTGTCATCTCAAACTTACAAATAAAAATTTTAATAATGAGAAAATATGGGCTCAATTTAATTTTCTGTTTTACCCTATTTCCTTTCTCAGTGCTCCATTTCTCCAGGCAATATTATTTGAAAGTCTAAGATATTTCAAGAGCAAAGGCAATTGTTGGCAATTAAGTGCCAGAGGGCCAGTCAGTACCAGCAGAGGGAAGAACTTTAGGAAGGATAAGTGCTGCATGTGCAAAGATAGTGTTAAAGAATTCTGTTCAGAGATCTCATTTTCAGCGATGAATGACCAAGAGCAGCCAAAATAAATAATAAATAAATAAATAAGTTCTAGAGGTAACTTCCTATGGATGACTGATGTGGTGGCAGATTGCATCCTATTGAGAAAACCAGCACCCGCTAGTTGAAAGAGAGAGCTTTAAGATTTGGGATACCATTTTGGCAGACTGGCTTCTCTGTATTGCATGTCTTATGATAGAATGTTAACAAGTCCTACTTAAAACATTTTGGTCAAGGTATGGAAGGAAATCAACATGTGTTGATTGCCTACTATGAACCAGGCACTGTGCTGTTTTTACATGTAAACTCACAATAATCCTGGGAGGTGGGAAATGATAGTTCAGTTTTTATAGACAAGAACAAAGACAAGAGAGACTAAGTATTTTATTCAATGTTACACATCTATTAGTTGGCAGAATCAGGATTTGAATTCAGCTCCAAATTCCAATTGGAAAACATAAGGTCGATTCAAAGGCAAGCAAATGTGTTTGGAGGTGGACACATTTACATGCAGAAAATGTTTGATTTCACTCTTCTGCTTTCCTTGGCTCTGAAGTAGATGTGCCCTGGGTAACAGCTTGTGGGAGCTTAGGGTTAATCACTGCATTACACAGCCATAAATTCCCTTTACAAAGAGCTGTCTCGGTGGATTTGCCACTCTTGTCAATCCCTTCTAGGCACTAGCTAATTAGGTCATGAACACAGTAGCCAAAACCAGAACCAATCAGAAACTTGTCACTGTTTTAACTATCTTAATATGACTGAAGCAGGTTTGCAGTGAAAACATTTTGGAATATTCACAACTGTCGAAGCACCAGTTTAGTGACTTCAAACCCTCCTTACTCCCACTCCCACACCTACACTTCAAAAATGTTTTGGGCTCTTGTAGAGAGGTCGTGTTACTGGAGTGGAAAAGGTTTCAAAGAAAAGGCTGTGCATAAAAGTGATTCACTGACAGCCAATTAGGAGGCTTCTCCTGGAAGTCAGCATTGGACTGACAGCAGAGCTGCAAATCCAAAGTAACCTGGCAAGGCTGAATCATTCTCCTTATGACCCTCAAAGCAAGCTTATGGTGGTGTTGGGGGAGCCCAAATTGTAGGAAGCTAAGTTGGTTAGTTTTTGTTTTGTTTTAAGTAGAAAAGAAGGGGCAGTGAAAAGATGTCATGATTTCTTACTTCTGCTTCCATCATTCTCTTTCTAGATGGAATATTTATTTGCTCTTGTGTAAAGAGAGATCATTTCTCCATGATACCTCCACATATATGCATAGCCTTATTTAGGGCTTCTTCATATGGTGAGAGATGAATACCTATTTGGAACACATGCTCATTTTATAGGTGATAGTGCTTTGAATTAGCCACAGTCACAATGTCTTCTGATTAAAATTGATTGTCTTCTCTATATTATAAATTGTAATCCCATGATATTTATCATGGTTAGCACTCTACACCATGAGCAGAACAAGATATTTTGGAGAAGTCAAGTGACACTTTCAGAATAAGGAATCTTTTTGCTTTAATAATAGAAATACTACTGATGACAATAACAATGACAACATTGACAATGATAATGATGCCCTTACCTTTCTAGCCCCCATATAATTTGGGCTAGGATTTCTTTAGAGAAGTTCCTTTAGAGATGGAACTTCATAGCAATGTTCCTCACTTATTTTCTTTTTATGACAGACATAACAATATTAATTTCACATAGAGTAAAAGGGAAAGACTTTTTACTTCCAGAGTTGAATTGATTGCCCTACACCCATCCTGGTCTATTAAGTGTTGGAGGTGGTCAATACTCATCAAACCTGTATCCCTTACACACACATTGAAAAAGCTCTTCAATCTAGACAACAGTTGACAAAGATTCAGACCCATATAGTAGTTTTTTTTCCAGGAAGCTCAATCTACATGCATCTTAAAAATCTCTAATCATTAATAAGTTGACAATGTCTTCAATTTACTAGCTTTGTCTTTTTATTCCTATTAAATGTTATGTTTATTGGCATCTTAAAGGCCTTTGAGAAACTGATGTAAATAATTTGCTACACTAGTTATATAAAGACTAGAGGCCTGGTGCACGAAATTCATGCATGGTGGGGGGGTGTCCCTCAGCCCAGGCTGAACCCTCTCCAATCTGGGACCCCTCAAGGGAAGTCTGTGGGATCAGGCCTAAACGGGCAGTCGGACATACCTCTCACAATCCAGGACCGCTGGCTCCCAACCTCTCACCTGCCTGCCTGCCTGACTGCCCCAACCGCTTCTGCCTGCCAGCCTGATCAGCTCCTAACCACTCCCCTGCCAGCCTGATTGATGCCTAACTGCTCCCCTGCCAGCCCAATTGCCCCTAAATACCCTCCCCTGCCAGCCTGGTCCCTCCCAACTGCCCTCCCCTGCCGGCCATCTTGTGTCCACATGGGGGCAGCCATCTTGTGTGTTGGAGTGACAGTCAATTTGCATATTACTCTTTTATTAGATAGGATAATGTCATAAGCTCCTTATTTAATCAGAAGGGTGAATGGTCTAAGTTAGTCTCCAAGGAACAGGATGGTTTTTCCCTGATTCAGCTATTCTCTAAGGGACTCATGAGACACTGGTGGAAGGGAGAATCCAGTCTGTTGAAAGAGAAAAATCAGCTAGTCTTTGCTCATGAAAAAGACTCATTTATTCCTTTTCTCCATCCTAGAAATAGCTACTCTAACTAAACTTAGGCGCCATCTACTTCAAGAAAACTTTAAGCTCTATTGTACTATGTATACTCTATCATAGCATTTATTACACCATATGGTAGACATCTCTCACTGATGCCCTTTACACTGTGAGTTCCAAAAGGGCAGGGACTCTTAGGATTGTTCCCTGGGTGCATGGGTCAAGGAGAAATAGTTAAATAAAGCCATGAATATATAAACTGACCTACATGGAGGTTAGAGTTCACAATTTTTGACTTAATCTATATACCAACTCAAAATAAGAATACTAATTACTATGTAGTGAGTGCTTCTTATGTGTCAGGTGCTTTATGCATTTATGTCACATATGCCCCCAACAAGATGAGATGGGTATTAATAGTGCTATCTTATAAGAAGCCTAGGAAAAAGGGTGTTAAGTGACTTACCAAGAAGAAGTGGGCAAGAAGCCAAGATTTCAAACCCAATTCTAGTAGACTCCAAACATGTTGCTTTTATCCACTGTACCTCAGTATCTTTTCTAAATTGTTCATTTTTAAACGGTCCATTAGTACAGAGCAGACCCTTTAACATGTAAGACATTGCCATACATTATACTTTGGTATTTTGGGGAATTCTGATTATATATTGTAACTATCCAAAAATAAAACTGCTGCAGTAAGGCAAAGAGGCTCAAAACATTTTTGAAAATTTTTTGGTGAAGAACAGGTAGAAGGATAAAACCCAACACACATTATCTCAGTTAATATTCACATAACTCTATGAGATAGGTACTATTATTACTCCCATATTAGATATGAAAAAAACAGAAGTTAGGAAAATTCAAGATGACTAGAATTATAAGAAAATTTTATATTATTTATTTTCCCCATTAATTTTATAAATACATAAAAGTAAGGATCAGAGAGGAAAGGTATTTTTATTAGTCACACAGCAACTAAGTAGCAAGATCAAGACCTTAACCTTTCTAACTCTAAATCTAGTACTCTACCCACTATTTCAAGTTCCTTTCTTCTTCACCCCAAATCCAATCAGTCTACCCCAAATATGTGCCTTTACTCTTTACCTTCAATTTGTCTGTAGAATATGATTTAATATCTGTAGCTTATATTCATCCATTTATTAAAATAATACTTATTGATTGTTAGGACTTTGCTTAGACACTGGGACCAGAATAAAGAACAAAATAAACAACACAAAATTCTAGTTCTCTTAACATATAAAGTCTACTGAGCAGCATAGTCATTAAAGAAATGATCAACAACTACCAACTATGAATGTAATTAAGGAGTACTACAGGGTATATAACTGTATAACAGGGGGAATAATTTGGTTTGAAATGTTCAGGAAGGGACTCTCAGCATAAATGACTATTAAGCAGAGATCAGAAATAAGTAAAAGTTGTTTAATCAGAGTCTACTATTATCATTTTGGGGCCTAATGTGTTTGATTGTTTAACTCATTTGACAAAATTTAGTTTTTATCCAATTAAATATTTTTATGTGGCAGAAGCAATTTCATTTTCAACCATCTAGGATAGAATAAAGAGCAATCAGATGCTTCAAAAGTGTTCTGTTGGCCATTTTGGGAAAGTGTCAGTCTCAAAGAACACAAGTGATTGATTACCTCCAACACTGATTAGTTAGCTTTATCTAAAGAATTATTGGCAAAAAAGTTTACAAACTGCCTTCCAAGTAAGGACGTGACTTGTACAAAGGCATTAAAATTCTTCTTCACAAATTCTAACTGAGATAATCAAACAATTCTGTATAATGGGATTCTCAAAGATCTCAGTTCCCTTCCCATGTATTTCTGCCAACTGAAACATAGCACTAATTTAAACTGATATCGGTTAGCCATTCAGGTTAAAGTAGGTTAAGATCATAATAAAAGCACACAGCAAAATAAAGAATGCAAGAAGAATCTACCCACATCTTTGAGTGGCATATACCAAACTGAGATAATACATCTTTCAAAAATGAATTAAATGGACTTGAAACCCAACATAAAAAGAAATGGGTTAAAAAAAGTGACCTAAGAGGCTTTGCAGACGCTGCCACCCCGAAGCCGCCCGTGACCAGCCATGGTGAACCCTACCGTGTTCTTCAACATTGCCGTCGATGGCGAGCCCTTGGGCCGCGTCACCTTCAAGCTGTATGCAGACAAAGTTCCAAAGACAGCAGAAAACTTCCGTGCTCTGAGCACTGGGTAGAAAGGATTTGGTTATAAAGGTTCCTGCTTTCACAGAATTATTCTGGGATTTATGTGCCAGGGTGGTGACTTCACACGCCATAATGGCACAGGCGGCAAGTCCATCTATGGGGAGAAATTTGAGGACAAGAACTTCATCCTGAAACATACAGGCCCTGGCATCCTGTCCATGGCAAATGCTGGGCCTAACACAAATGGCTCCCAGTTTTTCATCTGCACTGCCAAGACTGAGTGGTTGGGTGGCAAGCATGTGGTCTTCAGCCAGGTGAAAGAACATGGATATTGTGACAGCCATGGAACGCTCTGGGTCCAGGAATGGCAAGACCAGCAAGAAGATCACCATTGCTGACTGTGGACAACTCTAATAAATTTGACGTGTGTTTTATCTTTACCACCAGACCATTCCTTCTGTAGCTCAGGAGAGCACCCCTTCACCCCAATTTGCTTGGAATGTTCCATAATCTTTGTGCTCTTGCCAGTTTATTGGGTTCCATAATTTCCTTACCCTTTCCCAGTCTAGCTGGATTACAGAGTTAAGTTTATGATTATGAAATAAAAACTAAACAGTTGTCTGTCAAAAAAAAAAAGTGACCTAAGAGGTTGAAGAGGAGCAGACTTTTGTAAAAGATTTACTATAGGAAACAGAAGTTAATTTAAAATAGTAACTGCTTTGTACAGAATAAAATTCAAGGAAATTTTAACTCTACTCTTATTATAGATGGATTAAGAAGATAAAAACAATTACATCTAAAAAGGATATTGGCTGAGCCAAAGGATGGAAGGAATCAAATAATGCTATAACTGATTTTAAGGGTAATATTATATTTTGCTTTGGCATTTAATAATGAATCTACTCTTTTATTTTTTTAATTTATTGGGGTGACATTGGTCAGCATGAACATATAGGTTTTAGGTGTGAGTATCTATGTTACAAGATCTGTGTATGCATGTGTGCCCACCACCCAAAGTCAAATCAAATCCTGTCACCATATATTAGGGCCACCTTCTCCCCCATCACCTTCTCTCTGGAAACCACCACACAATCTGCTCTTAAAAATCATTTTATCTTCTTGGAAGATGGAGGCTGGCAGGATGGAGGTGAGGGAGAGAAAGTGAGTGAATGAGGGTATGAAAGGAGAATGTGTGGATGTGTGTGGTGAGTATGTGAGTGAGGGACAGTTAAATCCTCGCAGGAGCAGCAGGGGTTGGCAGACCAGGCTCTCTTGGACAGGGAGAGACTACCACCTCTGCAGGCACTCCCTAGACTGCGGGACTCGGGCATGGAGCCCACGCCATTTTGGAGAGGAGAACGGCCTTTTCTAGGAACTCATCAGCACCACCAACCAGACAGGCCTTGGAACTGCCTGTGGCCCAGCAGCTACTCCAGCCAAAATCCTGCTGCCCCACCCACAGTCCGGCAGACTCTGGGACCTCCACCTCCAAAAGTGCACCGCTCCGACAGCAGTAAGTGCAACTTCCCCCTCCTCAGTGGCAGAAATCTGGACACCACATTCGCCTGTTTCCAGCGCACAGGCATCCAGGCCACACCACTCCATAGGCAGCACCTGGGAGCCACTGGGAACCTCCACTGGGTGTGATTTTTTACAGACAAGGGCATGCTGCCCCCAGTAGAAATTCTGAACTCCCTCTTCCTGAATATCTGCCCACGGACAACCCAGCTGTGCAACTTCAGTGCCAGGGCCCCTCAGAGTGTGTCAGAGCTCTGAGCAGGCAAACACACCTCCACAGTCGCACCATTTACAATGAGCAGGCCCCCTGAGCCCATCTATCCACAGCTCGCTCTGGGGAGCAGCTGTGAGACTCTGCTGGGTGTGATTCTGCACAGACAAGGGCGTGATGCCCCGCAGTAGAAATTTTGAATTCCCTCTTCCTGAATAACTGCCCAGTCACTGCAGCTGCTCAACTTCAGTGCCAGGGCCCCTCACAGTGAGTCAGAGTTCTGCGTCAGCAAACACACCTCCACAGTCATGCATTTTTAACAGGCACGCACCCTGAGCCCATCTATCCACAGGGTGCTCATGGGAGCCTCTGTGATCTCTCACTGGGTGCAATCTTGGACAAACAGGGATGCACTCCCCTCTGGCAGTAGAAATTCTGAATTCACTCATCCTGGATACCTGCCCACAGATGCCTCAATTAAGCAGCTTCAGTGCCAGGGCCCTTCAGAGTGCTTCAGTGTGCCTTGCAGGCAAATGCACCATGGGTGCCCCTGTGAGCTGCCACTGGGAGCGTGCGCCTATCCATCACAGGTGCAGCAACAAAAGCTGAGTCTGCCAACCCCACAACTACAGAACTCTGGACACCACAGTCATGCCTTTCCAGAGTGAAGGCCCCCTGAGCCCCATCACCCCAGCAGATGGTTCCTGAGTGCCACTGTGACTCCCCGCTGGGCATGCGTGATTTCAATCAAGGGTGCAAGACAGCAAAAATTGGGACACCGCCCTCCATGTCTGCTGACTTGTAGCTCACAGGCCTACATCAAGAGAACTCAAATAGCTCAAGTAGAGAGCTACACTAGATTACCAAGCCCAGGAGACCTGAAAATCACACCAGTAGCACCATCCCCAAAAGAAACTGGGTAGCAAAGCAACCAGATCTACAATTAAAACATTACAGGAAAATATAGGAAGACAAAAAAGCAATCCCCAAAGGAAAGAAAAAGAGGAATCACCAGAAAGGTATTTAAATGAAAGTGAGGCTAGCAACATACCAGAGAAAGAATTCAGAGTAATGGTTATAAGGATGCTCAAATGGCTGCATGACAAATACACACAACTCAATGACAAATACACACAACTCAATGAGAATTATAAGGAGCTGAATAAGAATGTCACCAACATGAAAAGGAATCAAGAGGAAATGAAGAACGACATAGCTGCAATAAAGAACACAATGGAAGGCTTAAACAGTAGACTAGAAAAAGAGGCTGAGGACCACATCAGCAAATTAGAAGACAAGGTAGTTAAAAACACACGAACACAGCAGCAACTGGAAAGAAGACTTAGAAAGCAAGAGGAGAGCCTAAGTGAGCTTTGGGACAACACAAAATGAAACAACATTCACATAATAGGGTACCAGAAGGAGAGGAAGAGAAGCAAGGAATAGAAAACCTGTTTGAAGAAATAATGACAGAAAACTTCCCTAATATTGGCAAGAAAAATACTATGCAAGTCCAAGAAGCACATAAAGTCTAAAACAAGATGAACCCCAAAAGACCGACACCAATTCACATCATAATTAAATTAGCAAACACCAACGACAAAGTAAGAATCTTAAAGGCTGCAAGAGAGAGACAGAAAGTTACCTACAAGGGATCTCCTATTAGAATATCAACAGATTTCTCAACAGAAACACTCCAGGCCAGAAGGGAATGAAATGAAATTTACAAAGTGATGTAAAGCAATGGACTGAACCCAAGAATACTATACCCAGCAAGGCTATCATTCAAAATTGAAGGTGGAATCCGGAGCTTCACAGACAAAAAAGGGCTGAGAGAGTTTACACTACCAAGCCAGCAATGCAAGAAATGCTAAAGGAACTGCTGTAAAAAGAAGAAAGAAAAAGGCAAGAAGAAACACAAACATTAAGGAAAAATATGACAACAAACAAGTACTTACCAATAATAACATTAAACGTAAATGGATTAAATGTACCAATCAAAAGACATAGGGTAGCTGAATGGATAAGAAAACATGACCCATATATTTGCTGTCTGCACGAGACCCACCTCAGAACAAAGGATTCACACAGACTGAGAGTGAAGGGATGAAAAAACATTTTTTAGGCAAATGGAAATGAGAACAAAGCTGGGGTTGCGATACTTATATCTGACAAAATAGACCTCAAAGTAAAGGCCATATCAAGAGATAAGGAAGGCCACCACATATACTAAAAGGAGCAATTCAACAAGAAGATATAACTCTGATAAACATATATGCACCCAATACAGGAGTACCCAAATACATAAAACAACTTCTGGAAGCTATCAAGGGAGAGATTGATAGCAATACAGTCATAGCAGGGGACTTTAATACCCCAATGACACCACTGGATAAATCATCTAAACAAAAATTCGCAAAGAAACAGCAATCCTAAATGACTCAGTAGATCAGATGGACTTAATTGACATCTAAGGAACATTTCACCCCAAAACTACAGAATATACATTCTTCTCGAGTGCACATGGAACATTTTCAAAGATAGACCACATATTAAGACACAGGCAAAGTCTCTTCAAATTCAAGAAAATAGAAATCATAAGTATCTTCTCAGACCATAATGGCATAAAACTAGAAATCAACTACAATAAAAACAATGAAAAAATCAAACACTTGGAGGCTACATAGCATGCTATTAAACAATGATTGGGTTACCAAAGAGATCAAAGAAGAAATTAAAAGCATCCTGGAAACAAATGACAATGAAAACAGAACAATCTAAAATTGATGTGACACAATGAAAGCAGTCCTGAGAGGGAAGTTCATAGCTCTACAGGCCTACCTCAAAAAAACAAGAAAAAATGGTACTAAAATATCTAATCTTGCAACTTAAAGAACTAGAAAGAGAACAACAAGAAAAGCCAACAGTAACCAAAAGGAAGGAGATAATAAAGATCAGAGCAGTAATAAATGACAGAGACCAAAAAAAAAAAATACATAAGATCAAACCAAGAGCTGGTTCTTTAAAAGGATAAATGAGATTGATGAACCTCTAGCCAGAATCACCAAGAAACAAAGAGAGAGGACCCAAATAAACAAAATCAGAAATGAAAGAGGTGATGTAACAACTGACCCCACAGATATACAAAGGATTGTAAAAAAATACTATGAACAACTCTACTCAAACAAACTGGAAAACCTTGATGAAATGGACACATTCTTAGAAAAATACAAGCTTCCAAAACTCAACCAGGAAGATTCAAAAAATATGAATAGGCCAATAACTACTGATGAAATTGAAACAAAATCCAAAAGCTTCCAGCAAACAAAAGCCCTGGACCAGTTGGCTTCACAGGGGAGATTTACCGAACATTCAAAGAAAAACTAAAACCAATCCTTCTCAGATTATTCCAAAAAATTCAAGAGGAAGGCAAACTTCCAAACTCTTTCTATGAAGCCAGCATTATCCTAATCCCCAAACCAGATAAAGACACCACAAAGAAAGAGAATTACAGGCTGATATCCCCAATGAACATAGATGCTAAAATCCTCAACAAAATTCTAGCAAATCGGATCCAGCATTACATTAGAAAGATCATACACCATGACTAAGTGGGATGTATTCCAGGAATGCAAGGCTGGTACAATATCCACAAATCAATAAATGTGATACATCACATAAACAAAGTGAGAGACAAAAATCACATAATCATATCAATTGATGCAGAAAATTCATTTGACAAAATTCAACACCCTTTTCTGATAAAAATGCTCAGCAAAGTGGGAATAGAGGGATCATACTTCAACATAGTAAAAGCCTTATATGACAAACCTACAGCCAACATCATACTCAATGGGAAAAAACTAAAACCATTCCCACTAAGAACAGGAACAAGACACCTCAATGTGGGGTTGGGGGAATGAGAAGAGATAAACCAAAGAATTTATATACTTACATGCACAGTCCATGGACATGGGCAATAGGGTAGTGAAGACATGGGGGGGGGAACAGGGTGGCAAACAGGAGATATCTATAATAGTATCAACAATAAAATTATATTTTAGAAAATAAAAAATAAAGAGAAAAAAAGTAGAAATATTACATTTAACAAATAGCCTGGCCTGCTTGGCTCAGTGGTTGATTTTTGACCCATGAACCAGGACGTCATAGTTCAATTCCCAGTCAAGGCACATCTCTGGGTTATGGGCTTGATCCCAAATGGGAGGCATGCATGAGGCAGCTGATCAATGATTCTCTCTCATCATTGATGTTTCTATCTCTCCCTCTCCCTTCCTCTCTGAAATCAATAAAAATATATTTTTAAGTAAAAAAAAGAAACAAAGCTGAATAGAGCAAATAAAACTTAATTAAATCAGATTTTTCAATATTAATATTCAAGACAAAAATTAGAATCCAAGGCAAGTATCATTGAAAACAATGTCAATGTTTATTCATTATAGTTTAATGACTCAGATCCTCATTGTGAACTTTATCCTTGATGTGTCAAATAATATGAGACTGGATTAAGTGAAACATGACTGAAATATAAAATAGATATTATTCTTACTAATAACCAAAAATATATTTAAAATTTTTCACAAAATAAGAATCTCTAAGAAGAAAAGTATGAAATCTTAATGGCAAATATAAAATGTTATATAAAAAGAGAAACAAATCATTTTCCAGGATGAAAACATGTTAATTCTTCCTAGATATGTTAATTTAATTCAATTTGAATCTAAATCACATGGATACTCTTTGAACTGCCACAAATGATTTTGAAGTTTACATAAAGGTAAAGTATAGAACAAATTTTTCACTATTAGACACTGAAGCATATTAAAATATTCTGACAATAGAAACAGTGAAATACTGGAGCAGAAATAGACATATTAATTACACAAGTTGGAAATCCCAGAAAAATAAACCAGCATATTTAAGTATTTGGTATAGAATAACAATGTCAGTAAAACACAATTTAGAAAGATTATGGTGATGCCACATTTAGTGAACATGTCTAAAAATATAAGGTTAGAATTACACATTGCATAATGAAATGAAAAGAGATTTCAAGAAAATTTTATGAATATCCATTGTTTGGGTAGGAATAACTTAGAAACCTTTCAAAGTCTAAACATGAAAATACAAACTATGTAAGAGAAAACATGATAGATTTGATCTAATATAATTTAAAAGTTCTTTATGCAAATTGGCACCACAACAAACTAAAAAGGCAAATAATAAATTACAAAATATTTTCACAATGTCAACAACCCCAATCTCTAGGGTTTTGTGCGTTTTATGAACATAGTTCAAGGAAATAAGATTTCAGTTTTAAAAAATGCTATAATTAAACTCATTTCCTACTAATTAAGCGTTCACATAACCTCCCAATTATCTTCTCATCATTCCCTTCTTAAGGACATCAATACAAATGCTACAGGTTTTCAACAAGCTTTATGAATAACTATCCTATCTAATAAAAGAGTAATATGCAAATTGATTGTCACTCCAACACACAAGATGGCCGCCCCATGTGGTCAAAGATGGCTGCCCCCATGTGGACACAAGATGGCCAGCAGGGGAGGGAAGTTGGGAGGGACAAGGACTGCAAGGCAGGACAGTTGGGGGTGATCAGGCCAGCAAGGGAGGGCAGTTGGGAGGGACCAGTCCTGCAAGCGAGGGCAGTTGGGGGGGATCAAGCCTGCAGGGGAGGGCAGTTAGGGGCAATCAGGCTGGCAGGGGAGTGGTTAGGGCGTGGTCAGGCTGGCAGGCAGAAGCAGTTAGGGGCAATCAGGAAGGCAGGCAGGCGAGCAGTTGGGAGCCAGCAGTCCTGGATTATGAGAGGGATGTCCGACTGCCCGTTTAGGCCGGATCAGTGGGACATCCCTCGAGGGGTCCCAGATTGGAGAGGGTGCAGGCTTGGCTGAGGGACACACAGCCCCATGCACGAATTTCATGCACCAGGCCTCTAGTAAAAAATAATCTTCAAGGAAAAGGATTAGCATTGCTTAAAATTTAGAAGTTCTTAAGGTTGCTAAAATAAAAGAGAATGAAAAATATCAAAATCATCTCTTAAAAGAGAATGAAAAATATCAAAATCATTTTAGATTCTGTAGTGTTTATGTTTTTAGATCATTTAAAATGTGGACTCCTAAGAATTATTATAATTGATTGAGTTAATGCACTTTTGTAGTCTGTAACAAAAGAAATTATGACAAATGAATATATTGAGGGCCCAATTTTGCATTTTGTTTATCATAAACAGATAAACTAATAGCATAGAATATCAAATTTCTTATCTTTAAAAAGAAACAATTATATATAATTGAAATGTTATTTAAAATATTAAAAGTGACTTACATTCAAAAAATATTGACAGCATATGCCAAAATAATATCATATTAGTATTTTATATATATTTTATATTTTTTATATAATTTAATATATAATAACATCTTACAGATCAATAAGAAATAGTGTACACTGATGAACACATGAGAAATGGAAATGAATAAACAATTCGTAAAGTAGTAATACATAAAAAAAAAGAAAAAATAAAATGATGGATGAACCAGAAAAAAAAAATAAAATAAAATAAAAGAAACATTTAAAAATGTAAAAAAATAAATAAATAAATAAAAATAAAAAAAAGAAAATATAAATTTAAACAAGACCAATTTGACTGTCAAAAAGCCATATTATGATTTGAAATTATAATATCTTGTAATTGTGAGGGTTTAGTGAAATAAGTAATTATACTACCATTGGTAGGAATACAAATTGCCTAATATTTCTGAAAATAAATTGTTTTCATGTGCCCACTCACTCCCTATTAAAAAAAAAGACAAAAAGCACATATTTTTGACCAAGCAGTGCAATCACTAAAATTTATAAAAAACAAATAATGACATATTCGTAGAGTTATCTGCACTAATAAAAGAGAAACATGCTAATTGACCATACCTTCACAAAGTCCACCAGCCAATCAGGAGTGAGTATGCAAATTAACGCAACAAAGATGTTGGGTTAATTTGCATATGCAGGCTCCAAGCAGCCGGGGGAGTTCTGCACCACCCCAGCCACTTGGGGCCTCTGGGCAGCGTGGGAAGGCATAAAGGCGGCTCTGGCCAGAGTAAAGGAGATGCCCGCAGCCAGGGGAAGGAAGGCCCATTCTTGCACGAATCTTTGTGCATCGGGCCTCTAGTGATATAATAATAACAATACACAACATTTATTGAGAGCTTTTAATATGCAGACACTATGTGAAGTACTTTCTGTACATGATCTTGTTTAATGTCCTTGACAAACCAAAAGGTTATTAATATTTTCAATTTCATTTTACAAATGAAGAATGTGAAAGGTAAAAAAAATAAGTGACTTGCCAAAATCACAAAGCCAGGAAGCAACAAAAACAGTATTCAAATACAGACCTGTGAACCTTCACAGCCTGAGCTTGTACATTAGTGGTTAATAAATTATGGTATAATTATATAAAAAAATGACATATAGCCATTAAAATCATAGTGCATCATATTTAGTGACAGGAATATGCTCATAATTTACTAAGTGAAAATGTTTTGCATTTTGGAGCACATGCCCACATATTTTTAAATGTACATAATTCTAAGGGTACAGAAACAAACAAAAAATGCCTATATATGAGTCAACAGATGATAATGGAAAAAGCAGAGACAGGAGCAAGCTTTCCCTGTCCACCTTTCCCACTACAGCAGGCTTGTGCTGCTGATACAATACAGGCAGTTCAGATCATATCCTTTATGCACAGGCAGCTAATACCATTGGTGGTGACTTTCCTGGGATCCCCTGATGTCCATGTTTCCAGAAGGCAACCTCCTAACATTCTTTATTACAGTACCAGGGGCATGGTACACAAAATTCGTGCACTGGGGAGGGGTCCCTCAGCCCAGCCTGCCCCCTCTCACATACTTGGAGCCCTCAGGGGATGTCCTACTGATGGCTTAGGCCCGCTCCCCATTGGGAGCGGAGCTAAGCCGCAGTTAGGCCTCCCTTTGCGGCAGGCTACCCAGCTGATCAGGGGAAGGCGCCAGCCCCATCACCCCGCTGCTGCAGCCACTGCCAGTCACCGCAGCTGCCAAGGTATTTTCATCAACTCGGACTCCAGTCCCTTCACCATGAAAAAATGACAACTTTCTTTAGGCATTTTCAAGATGTGTCTTTCATAGGATATGACATTTCTTTATTTTTCTTATTATCCTCACCTGAGGATATGTTTCCAATGATTTTTCCCCTCCCTTCCGATCGCAGGCTCAGCTGCTTCCCAAGCCTAAAACCTCCGCTCCAGGCTTTAGGCTTGGGAAGTGCCCCACCCCCCCGCCACTCCGATCACAGGCTTGGCTTAAAGCCTCTGCCCCAGGCTTTAGGCTTGGGAAGCGGGCTCCCCCTGCCCCTCTGATCGCAGACTCAGCCCCTTCCCAAGCAGGCTTTAGGCTTGGGAAGTGCCCCCACCGCCCCTCCAATAACAGGCTTGACCCCTTCCCAAGCCTAAAGCCTCCGCCCCAGGCTTTAGGTTTGGGAAGGGGGGCCCCCTGCCCCTCCAATCGCAGGCTCTGCCCCTTCCAAGCCTAAAGCCTCCGCCCGAAGACCAGCTGGGAGTGACCTGGGTGCTGAGGAGGTTCCTGGGACCCAGGTATGTATGCAAATTAACTGCCATCTTTGTAGTGTTAATTTGCATACTCACTCTGATTGGCTGTGGGCATAGCGGAGTTATGGTCAATTTACATGTTTCTCTATTATTAGGTAAGATTTTCAATGGTTATAAAAGCTTTTAATTACCTAGAACACTCTCTTATATATGTAAAATATTCTAATGGTATCTTCTTTTTGAATGGGCACTGATTGGTACAGGATTTAGTATCAGGAGGTGATGATACATGCCCACTACAAGATGCCAAAGGCAACACAATCTCCTGAACAAGGTTGCACATTATTGTATGGTCTAACATTCAGTTTTCCTTTAAGCTCTTCACTAGCAGTACCACTGTGCTTCAGTATCCAGAGCTCTGTATGAACATCTGTAAAGAAACAAAAATTACCAGCACTAATCAACCCTATGAACTTCAAACCATCCACCCAACAGACATGTACCTAAATAGAAATGTTGAATTTGAGTGTCTTCAGAACCCTGAGTACTCAGGGAAAATTGGTTTTAGTCCACTAAGGATTTCAGTAAACAGATCTGCCTTGTTTCTTATAATAATTATCATTGTTATTATTTATAGACAGCTTTATTAAATTGAATATAAGATTAAGAAGAATTCAAACTAAGTCAAGTTGAAAATCTAGAATAAAGGACCAAAAGAGAACAGCAGTGAGAGATCATCATAATAATAATACCTTGGATTTATATAGCTCTCATCCTCCCACAAGCACAATGTGAATGTGAATAGCATATATAAGTGGTTGAAAAGTAAATGTAGTTTTGGTTTTGCAAGTCCAGATTTAAAAACCTGTGGCAGAAGAGACTGGCAAATTGAAAATCAAGATTTTAAGACCAATTTGAAAAGCTCCTCATGAACGCATATTTCAAAAATTATTTTGCTATTTCTCTTAAAGGGGCAGCATTCTCAAAATAAAGTCATGCCTTATGTGTCAAAGAGAAGGAAATCATAAATAAACATATAAAAGAGGATTGGGTAGGCCTTGACTATGACTTTTTTGAGGGCAGGGACCTCATTCCACATCACATACATCCAAATATTATTGAAGTATCTATATATATAAAAGCCCAAGTGACCATTATGATGGAAAGACCGGAATGACCAGAATGACCAGAATGAGTGGAATGACCAGTCTCTATGACTCACACTGATGCTCAATGCCGGAGCTGCCCCCAGCCCGCAGGCTCCGATCACCAATGGGGCCTGTTGGCCAACCTCCCAGTCCCTGCCCCGGGGCCAGCAGGCCCCGATAACCCAATCAGTGCCAGGCCCCCAGGCTTGGACAGGGAACTGGGTGTGGGTGGTGGTTCCCAGGATGACCAAGGGCCAGCTCCCTCCTTGTGGCCAATGGCCAACCTCCTAGGTCCCTCCCCGACCCTCCCCCCAGCAGACAGGTCCTGATTGGCCCATAATCTGCCTTCTGTGGTGGTGATTGGCCCCTCCCCCTGGCCAGCAGGCCCTGATCACCTAATTGGGGCCTGCCGGCCAACCTCCCAGTCCTTCCCCCCGGCTGGCAGGTCCAAATTATCTGATTGGGGCCAGTCCCCAGGCTGGGATGGGAAACTGGGGGTGGGTGGCGGCAGATGCAGGCGGCGAGGGAGGGAAGAGAGGGGGAGGCAGGAAACCTGATTGTCAGCCAGGCCTAGGAACCCCACCCATGCATGAATTTCATGCATCGGGCCTCTAGTTTTATATAATAAATAAAGGCCCAGTGTACAAATTCATGCACTGATGGGGTCCCTCAGGGTGGCCTGCGGAGATCGCGCCCTAGCTTATGGCCCTTGGCTCACAACCCCAGCTCATGCCCCCAGCCTTGCAGCTCCATCCCCACTTGGCACCCTGCCGTGGCCTAACACCACCCCTTCACCTGCTCCACCATCCTTCCTACAGGGTGATAGATCAGGCCCTACTCACACCTGCCTTGGCCTGGTGCCACCCACTCACCTGCTCCACCATCCCGCCATGGTCCTGCTCTCATTGGGGCCCATTGGGGCTGGCAGCGCCTCTACTGCTGCCCTCTGCCAGCACCATGTCGCTGACACCCGCCATGTTCCATGCTGCCCCCTGATGGTCAGCACACATCATAGCGAGTAGTCAAACTCCCGGTCAAACAATTTGCATATTAGCTTTTATTATATAGGATATGCACATAATAGATTGTTCAATGGTGGAAGAAATGTGAAATAACTAAATGTACCAGGTTATCTGTTTAAAGGATAAAAGAATCAGAATAATTTTCAAGTGCTATGAAGCTCAGAGAAAGGTAACCTTATGGTTAAAAATGACAGAAGTTTTCCTGGAGGTAGGTGTTTCTTAGGTCTCTGAAGAAAAGGAGTAATTTAGAACAGGAAAAAAAGGCAGGGAATGCAGTAGAAATACTTAGCAATGGTATAAAGGTAGGATGGGATATGTTTAGAAAATAGTTACTAGAGATTCCTGTCTGTATTTGTTCCTTTTTCAAAGTCAGAACTTACAGATTCCTTTTATTTTAATGCGTAATAAACACATTTTTTGCTGTACTTCCATAAGAATCAAGTGACTTTCCTTCAGTTTAAAAATCCCAACCTCTTAGAATATCATACATAGACCTTCAGGATCTAGTTTTTCCACATATTTAATCTCCTGAACACACACAAGCTTATACGTGCGCGCGCGCGCGCACACACACACACACACACACACACACACACACACACACATTACCTCTTTTTCAATTTTGCCAGGCTGCCTGCAGTTCTTAAAGGTATAATGTCTCTATGCCTTTCCCCTTCCTATGCTCTTCCTTCTAGCCAAAGTAACTCCTCACTTCAAAAGAGGGATCCGACATTACATTTTCAAAGACCAATTCTTTGACTACATCTCAAGGTCCCTCCCAGGACTGAATTAAAGTGCCTCCTTGATGCTACCATAGCTTCCTATGCAATCCCAAGCATGTTACATATTACATTAAATTATACTTTACTTTTTTTCTATAAACGTATCATTCTCCACAAACATCATCAGAAAAGAGAAGATAGAACATCTATAGCCTGGAAAATCTTCTCTGTGGCAGACAGCCTCTAATATGGTGCCCAATAATCTCCACTTCTTGGTATCCACACTCTTGTGTGATCCTCTGATCTTGAATGTAGGTGGAATTATTGGTTTTTTGTAATGAGTAGAATACAGAAGAAGTTACGGGATTTCATTTTCAAGATTTGGTTACAAAAGACTATGGCTTTCATCTTGAACACTGTTGAGCATCCTTTCAGTCATCATCAGTTGCCATATTTTACCTAGTAAGAACACTCAGGTCCATGTGATGAGGAACCAAAGTCTGATGGCAACCATATAAGTGAGATGGAAGCCAATTTTTTTCAGTCCAGTCAGCATCTATGTGAATGAGATTAGAAACAAATTCTAAAGTCCAAGCCAAGACTTCATATGAATACTACTGCTCTGAGCAATGGCTTAACTATTCTATATAATAAAAGGCTAATATGCAAATAGACTGAATGGCGGAACAACCGGTCACTATGTCATGTGCTGACCACCAGGGGGCACACGTGGAACATGGCGGGTGTCAGCAGCAGGTGGCAGAGCGTGGAACATGGTGGGCATCAGCTGTGATAGGATGGTGGAGCAGGTAAGCAGGGGCACCAGACCAAGGCAAGGCTGGTCACTGTCATCGGGGTGAGCCTCTGGTGGTTACTGAAAATTCTTTGCTCTCATACGTCATGGTCCCACCTGGTGCTCGCACCCACTGCCAGTGCCCAGCGCTGGTCCTGATCAGTCCTGAGGGCTTCTCCACTTCCCCCTGCTCCTGAGGGGTGATCAGGGCAGCAGCTGCCACTCACACCCACTGCTGGCATTGGCCCCAATTGCTCTGTGCCCTCAATGCTTGGGAGTGGCGGCCCCAGCAGACAGGGGACTAGGGGCCGCAGTGGGAGGGGCTGGGCAGGGGTGCAGAGGATGGGTAGAGACCAGCCCCTGTGCCCACCTCAGTCTTGTGGCCCACAGTTCTTTTCAAGGTGCACGAATTCGTGTACTGGGCCCCTAGTAACCTCATAAGAGACCTGAATTGAGAAGCACCCAGGTAAATTGGGCCCAGGATTTTTGACCCATAGACACTGAGTTAAGAAATCTTTGTTTTAGAAAATGTGTTGAACTGCAATAGATAATTTTTGTCTGTGGGAGCCTGACCAGGACTTTGACCACCTCCACACTTCCTACCAATCTCTATGCGATCTTCACTTTCTATCATTCATTAACAGGGTTCTCTTCAGCTAGTCTTCAGTTGATTATTCAGGGTGGTTTTTCTGTATTTTAGTTGTAATTCCAGTTTGGTCCTGGAAGTGTGTCTGTGTAACATCTCTGAAGATCAGGTCCAAATTGTTCCTCATTGTCATGCCAGAAGTGGAGTTGCTTTCTCATTCTTTCTACAAGTTATGAGGACCCAACTCAACCTGGAGAAGTCTTAGGATAAATTATTCCAGATAAACAAAGTATTAGTTTTTCAGATTTCTCTCATGAGTGATATCCCTTTTGAATAAGTCCAAAAGAAGCTACAAAGAAGAATTGAGGTTTTTTCACAACAAGGATATGGGGTATATCCTGGTAAGTTGACTAAGAGGAGGGTGAACTCCTTTTAAACCAGAGAACCTGTGCTTAAAGTAGCAGTCGAATCACTTGGGAAAAAAATAAAGAATTGTTATTTCTGTCCCAGTAATTAAACCAATTCTCAGATTTCTCAAAACACCATTGGTTTTATGCTCAAAATTTTCAGACACCATGGACTCTAATAGTTTAAAGATTAAATAAGCTTGGCAATTATAAATGCAGTCTAAATTTTCAGGAATATTTACTGGGCACCTATTATATGTAGAGAACTACCATTAAACATTCTGTGACTATAAAAAGAAGTCATTGACATGGGGAGCCTTGAAGATAGTGAAAGGAAAAATGATACCTTTGAAATAGCCAGAATAATCATTTAAAAACAATATTAATAAGTTTAAACAATATACCACTCTATAAATGCATGACATATATGAAAGGTAAGTTCTGAGCATGCCAGCTTAGTAAGAGAAGGCTTCTAAGAAGAGGCATGACCTGATATGGTCCTTGAAGGAAGGTGATTTGGATTAAGGTTTATATAATTAAGATGATTACAACTAATACTATATAGCAGTTAAATAATCTAATCTTAATTTATCCATCTGCCTTCATAGTTATTTGCAGAACAGCAAATACAATGCTTTATTATATGATAGTGATATATTTTATAATTTTGAGAAAAGGGTAAATAAAATGAGGGAGTTATTCAAGTAAATGCAGTTGTGTACACACTCATCTATTTTTCCTAACTTGATTATTTAAAAACTAACACCTTTAGTATATAAATTGTGCTTAGTGACACTTGCCAGACATTTAATTATTGAATGTTACACAGAATGTTTAGACATCTTTAATTGTAAAAGCATAAAATCCTGTCATCCTGTCAACAGCCACATTTACAATGTCCCTTTTTTTAAGTCAGAAGCTATAGATCCATCTCAATGTAATGCTTGAGCAACTGATTTTTACAGCTAATAAACAAACCAGAACACATAGTGAAAATGCCTCACCCCATTCTAGCACTATCATGAGATTTCAACAAGCCCAATTTACTACATAGTGAAATTGTGAAAACAATAGAGGATAAAACATTTTATTTTTGTAAGAGTGAAAGAGAGAGAATAGGTTATTTAAGTCCCTGCCTTTATGAAGCCAAAACAATTGGCTTAAATGTGCGAAATTCAATCAATTGGTCTGGCATAATACCCAGAATTATGTTAGCCTTCTTTCTCTCCAATCCCCACACACCCCACCCCCTAGACCAAGCTAACTTCCATTATAATACAGTGTTAAAGAGTATGGGACAGGAAGTCATATAGACCTCAATTAATTTCTCAGATCTGCCACTTAGTGACAGTGTAGCCTTAAGCAAGTTACTTAACCTCTCTCCATTATAGTCTCCACATCTTTAAAATGAGAACATTAAAATTTATTTAATGTGTTTCTTAAGTAGACTAAGTGAGTTGATCTATATAAGAAATATGTTTATGTATAGTAGTCAATACAAAACAATAAATAGCATTAGATGCTTGATAAATATTTGGTAACTAGACTGAGTAAAGCTAACTGCCCATAGAGATATCTTAATTCATAAAAACATCAGGTGTATTTCCTTGAGAGGGGAGTTATTCATATGTATGTATTATGGACTGAATGCTTGTGTGCTCGCAAAATTTATATGTTGAAACGCTACCCCTCTGAATGTGATGGTATTAGGAGGTAGGACCTTTGAGAGGTTATTAAAATTACATGAACTCATGAAGGTGGAGTCCTCATGAATGAGAATAGTAATATTTTAAGAGTCACAACAGAGCTTGCTTCCTCTCTCTGCCATATGGGAATACGATAAGAAGTTGGCAGTCTGCAACTGGAAAGAGCATCCTCAACAGAATTCAACCATCAGGCACCCTGATCTCTGAGGACCTCCAGACTCCACAAATGTGAGGAATAAATGTCTGTTGTTTATAAGCCAACCAGTCTATAGTACTTTGTAATAGCAGCCCAAACTAAGACAGTGGGTGAAAACTGTGTTATCTATTCAGTCAGGTAAGAATCATACCAGACTGAGATTACAGGACAACCTGTTGGGCTTCACAACCAATTAAACAGAGATTGCCACAATATGGTCATTCCAAGAGCTACTGTATCTCACTTTTGGTATAACCCATGAGCATATGTAACGCAAACTAAAAATCTCTTCTATGTAACCTCCATCATAGTTAGCAGGACCATTGCCATCTGATCTTTACCCTCTGCTCAGGGAACCTTTCTCTGCTCCAGGCTGAACCTGTTTCTTGGGTAATGGGTTGGATTTTCCAGAATTGAGGATTTTTAAAAACTTTAAAAATTAAGATAAAATTCACATAACAGACTTGGCTGGTTTGGCTCAGTGGATGGAGCGTCAGACTGAGGACTAAGGGGTCCCAGGTTCAATTCCAGTCAAGGGCACATGCCTGGGTTGCGGGCTCAATCCCCAGTGGGGGGCGTGCAGGAGGCAGCCGATCAATGATTCTCTCTCATCATTGATGTTTCTATCTCTCTCTCTCTCCCTTCCTCTCTGAATTCAATCTACACAAATAAAAGAGAAAGATGCAAATTGGCCATACCATAATGATGCCCACCAGCCAATCAGGAGTGAGTATGCAAATTAACCCAACAAAGATGGCAGGTTAATTTGCATACATAGGTGCCGAGTGGCCGGGATTGGGATGCTTGCGTCATTGCCATGGCGATGACGCAGGTGTTCCGCACCGCCCCAGCCACTCCAGGCCTCTGGGCAGCGTAGGAAGGTGGAAAGGCAGCTCTGGGCCAGAGCAAAGGTGGTGCCGGCAGCCAGGGGAAGGAAGGCCCATTCTTGCACGAATCTTCGTGCATCAGGCCTCTAGTAAAAATATATTTTTTAAAAATTCACATAATATAAAGTTCATCATTTTAGCCATTTTGAAATGCACAACTGGCCCAGGCCTGGTGGCTCAGTTTGGAACATTATCCCATATACCAAAAAGGTTGTAGGTTCGATTTCTGGTCAGGGCACACACCTAGGTTGCAGAGGCAATCGATCAATGTTTCTCACATTGATGTCTCTCTCTCTTTGTCTCTAAACTTATCCTCAGGTGAGAATATTTTTTAAAATGTACAACTGAGTGTTTTTTAGTATATTCAAAATAATGTGCAACCATCACCAATAAATAATTCCAGAACATTTTTACACCATATGTAGCAACCCTGTACTCATTAAGCACTTGCTTTAATTTCCCACTCCCTAAATCCCTGGTAACCACTAATTTGCTTTCTGTCTCTACAGATTTACCTATTCTGAATATTTCAAAGAATTGGAGTCATATTGTCTTAGTCTATTAGGACCGCTATAACAAAATACCACAGACTGGGTGGCTTGTAAATAACAAACATTTCCTTCTCACAGTTCTGGGGACTAGGATGTCCAAGATCAAGGTGACAGCATGTTTGTATTCTGATGAAAGCCCTCTGTGATTTATATACAACTCCTCTCATAGTGTCCTCACATGGCAGAAGGGGCTAGAGATCTCTCTGAAGTCTCTCTCTTTTTTTATTAATTTAAATTCTTTATTGTTTAAAGTATTACATGAGTCTCCTTTTTCTCCCATTGACCTCTCTCCAGCTGCTCCCACCCCCCTAGCACATGCCCTCAGCCCCCAATGTCTGTGTCCATTGGTTATGCTCATATGTAGTATGCATACAAGTCCTTTGGTTGAAGTCTCTTTTATAAAGCACTAATCACTTTCATGAGAGCTCCATCCTCATGACTTAAGCATCTCCCAAAGTACCTACCTCCTAATACCAACATCTTTGGAGGTTAGGATCTCAACATACGAATTTTGGGGGAACACAAACATTCAGACCATTGCACATACAATATGTAACCTGGCTTTCATTTCGTGTGTTTTCAAAATTTTACCCATGTGGTAGCATGTATCAGTACTTCATTCTTTTATGGCTGAATTAGTCCATTAAATGGATTTACCACACCGTGTTTATCTATTCATCAGTTGATGAACATTTGGATAATTTACACTTTGGTCTATTATGAATAATTCTGCCACAAACATTTGTGCACAAAATTTTGTTTGGACATATGTTTCCAAGTCTCTAGGTATATGCCTAGGGGAGGACTTTCTGGGCCACATGGAAATTTAATGTTTAAGTATTTATGAAACTGCTATACTGTTTTTCACAGTGGTCTCACATTTTTACATTCTGACTAGCAATGCATGAGGGTTCTAATCTATCCACATCCTCACCAACAAATGTTATTTTCCTTTATTTTTATTGTAGCCATTCTAGTGAATGTGAAGTCATATCTCATTGTGGTTTTGATTTACCTTTCACTGATGGCTAATAATACTGAGCATTTTTTTCGTCAGCTTGTTGAACATTTTTATACATTCTTTGGAGATGTGTCTAATCAAGTGTTTCCCCCATTTTTTAATTGGGTCATTTGTCTTTTTTTTTCTTCAATTTTTTTTATTAAGGTATTATATGTGTACATATCTTACCATTGCCCCCCCACACCCCACTCCCATATATGCCCCCACCCCCCAGAGTTTTGCATCCATTGGTTATGCTTATATGCATGCATACAAGTCCTTTGATTGATCTCTTATCTCCCCCACCTCTCCCTAACCTTCCCCTTGTAATTTGACAGTCTGTTTGATGCTTTACTGTCTCTGTATCTATCTTTTTGTTCAAGTTTATAATGTTCTTTATTATCCATAAATGAGTGAGATCATGTGGTATTTTTCTTTCATTGACTGACTTACTTCACTTAACATAATGTTCTCCAATTCCTCCCAGGTTGCTGCAAATGATGAGAATTCCTTCTTTTTTATGGCAGCATAGTATTCCATTGTGTATATGTACCACAGTTTTCTGATCCAGTCATCTGCTGACAGGCACCTAGGCTGTTTCCAAATCTTAGCTATGCTGAATTGTGCTGCTATGAACATAGGGGTGCATATATCCTTTCTAATTGGTGTTTCTAGTTTCTTCGGATATATTCCCAGGAGTGGGATTACTGGGTCAAATGGGAGTTCCATTTTCAGTTTTTTGAGGAAACTCCATACTGTTCTCCACAGTGGCTGCACCAGTCTGCATTCCCACCAGCAGTGCACGAGGGTTCCTTTTTCTCCGCAACCTCGCCAACACTTGTCCTTTGTTGATTTGTTGATGATAGCCATTCTGACAGGTGTGAGATGGTACCGCATTGTTGTTTTGATTTGCATCTCTCGGATAATTAGTGACGTTGAGCATGTTTTCATGTGTCTCTTGGCCTTCCTTCTGTCTTCTTTTGAAAAGATTCTATTTAGGTCTGTTGCCCATTTTTTTATTGGATCATTTATCTTCCTTTTATTAAGTTGTATAAGCTGCCTGTAGATGTTGGAGATTAAACCTTTATCAGTGATGCCATTTGCAAATATGTTCTCCCATGCAGTGGGCCTTCTTGTTGTTTTGTTGATGGTTTCTTTTGCTGTGAAAAAGCTTTTTATTTTTATGTAGTCCCATTTGTTAATTTTCTCTTTAGCTTCCATTGCCCTAGGGGCAGTGTCAGTGAAGAATTTCTTTTGGCATATGTCTGACATTTTGCTGCCTGTGGATTGCTCTAGTATTTTTATGGTTTCCCGTCTTATGATTAAGTCCTGTATCCATTTTGAGTTTATTTTTGTGTATGGCGTAAGTTGGTGATCAAGCTTCATTTTTTTGCATGTATCTGCCCAATTTTCCCAACACCATTTATTGAAGAGACTTTCTTTATTCCATTGTATGTTCATGCCTCCTTTGTCAAATATTAATTGAGCATAGTGGTTTGGGTCAATATCTGGATTCTCTATTCTGTTCCATTGATCTATATGTCTGTTCTTGTGCCAGTACCAGGCTGTTTTGAGAACAGTGGCTTTGTAATACAGCTTGAAATCTGGTATTGAGATCCCTCCTACTTTATTCTTCTTTCTCAGGATTGCTGTGGCTATTCGGGGTCTTTTTTTATTCCAGATGAATTTTTGGAGAGTTCTTTCAAGGTCTGTGAAATATGCCGTTGGTATTTTAATGGGGAGTGCATTGAATCTATAGATTGCTTTGGGTAGTATGGACATTTTAATGATGTTTATTCTACCAATCCATGAACATGGTATGTTCTTCCATCTGTTTACGTCTTTCTCTATCTCTTTTTTCAGTGTCCTGTAGTTTTCCGTGTATAGGTCTTTTACCTCCTTAGTTAAGTTTATTCCTAGGTATCTTAATTTTTTTGGTGCGATGGTAAATGGGATTGCCTTTTTAGTCTCTCTGTCTGTAAGTTCACTATTGGTGTATAGAAAAGCCATAGATTTCTTGGCGTTAATTTTGTATCCTGCTACATTGCCGAATTCATTTATTAAGTCTATGAGTTTTTTGACGGAGTCATTTGGATTTTTTATGTAGAATATCATGTCGTCTGCAAATAAAGACAGCTTTACTTGTTCTTTTCCAATTTGGATGCCTTTTATTTCTTCTTCTTGTCTAATTGCAATGGCTAATACTTCCAGTACTATGCTGAACAGGAGTGGTGAGAGTGGGCATCCCTGTCTTGTTCCTGTTCTTAGGGGAAATGTTTTTAGTTTTTGTCCATTGAGTATGATGTTTGCTGTGGGTTTATCATATATAGCTTTTATTATGTTGAGGTATGAGCCATCTATTCCCACCTTGTTGAGAGTTTTTAGCAAGAAAGGGTGTTGGATTTTGTCAAATGCTTTTTCTGCATCAATTGATATGACTATGTGATTTTTATCTTTCAATTTGTTTATGTGATGTATCACATTTATTGATTTGTGGATATTGTACCATCCTTGCATTCCTGGGATAAATCCTACTTGGTCATGGTGTATGATCTTTCTGATGTACTGCTGGAGCTGATTTGCTAGAATTTTGTTGAGGATTTTGGCATCTATGTTCATGAGGGATATTGGTCTGTAATTCTCTTTCATTGTGTTGTCTTTATCTGGTTTTGGTATTAGGGTGATGCTGGCTTCATAGAAGGAGCTTGGAAGTGTTCCTTCCACTTGAATTTTTTGGAATAGTCTGAGGAGGATAGGTTTTAGTTCTTCCTTGAATGTTTGGTAAAACTCTCCTGTGAAGCCATCAGGCCCCGGGCTTTTGTTTGCCCGAAGCTTTTTGATGACTGCTTCAATTTCGTCCATAGTTACTGGCCTGTTGAGCTGTTTAGATTCTTCCTGATTGATTTTTGGAAGGTTATATTTTTCTAGGAATATGTCCATTTCCTCCAGGTTGTCCAGTTTGTTGGAATAGAGTTGTTCGTAGTATTTTGTAATAATCCTTTTTATCTCAGCGGGGTCTGTTGTTATTTCACCTCTTTCATTTCTGATTTTGTTTATTTGGGTCCTCTCTCTTTGCTTCTTGGTGAATCTGGCTAGAGGTCCATCAATCTTGTTTATCCTTTCAAAGAACCAGCTCTTGGTTTTGTTGATCTTATGTATTGTTTCTTTGGTCTCTATGTCATTTATCTCCGCTCTGATCTTTGTTATTTCCTTTCTTCTGGTTACACTGGGCTTTTCTTGCTGCTCTTTTTCTAGCTCTTTGAGTTGTAGGGTTAAGTAATTTATTACCATTGTTTCTTTTTTTTGCAATAGGCTTGTAGAGCTATGAACTTCCCTCTCAAGACTGCTTTCGCTGTGTCCCATAGATGTTGGATTGTTGTGTTTTCATTGTCATTTGTTGCCATGATGTTTTTTATTTCTTCCTTGATCTCTCTGGTGACCCAGTTCTTGTTTAATAGCATGCTGTTTAGTCTCCATGTGTTTGATTTCTTTGGATTGTATTTATTGTAGTTGATTTCCAGTTTTATGCCACTGTGATCTGAGAAGATGCTTGATATAATTTCTATCTTCTTGAATTTGAAGAGACTTTGCCTGTGACCCAGCATATGGTCTATCTTTGAAAATGACCCATGTGCACTTGAGAAGAATGTATATTCTGTGGCTTTGGGGTGAAATGATCTGAAGATGTCCATTAATTCCATCTGGTCTAGTGAGTCATTTAGGATTACTGTTTGTTTGCTGATTTTTTGTTTAGAGGATTTGTCCAGTGGTGATAGTGGGGTATTAAAGTCTCCTACTATGATTGTATTGCTATTAATCTCTCCCTTGATATCCTCCAGGAGTTTTTTTATGTATTTGGGTGCTCCTATATTGGGAGCGTATATGTTTACCAGAATTATTTCTTCTTGTTGGATTTCTCCCTTTAGTATTATGAAGTGGCCTTCCTTATCTCTTGTTATGGCATTTACTTTGAGGTCTATTTTGTCAGATATAAGTATTGCTACCCCAGCTTTTTTTTCATTTCCATTTGCCTGAAAGATATTTTTCCATCCCTTCACTTTCAATCTGTGTGAGTCTCTTGTTCTGAGGTGGGTCTCTTGTAGACAGCATATATATGGGTCGTGTTTTTTTATCCATTCAGCTACTCGATGTCTTTTGATTAGAGCATTTAGTCCGTTTACATTTAAAGTTATTACTGAAAGGTATTTGTTTGTAGTCATATCTATTTTTGTGTCTGTATTCCTTCTTACCTGTTTATTTCTTCTTTTTACAGTATTCCCTTTAGCAATTCTTGCATTGCTGGTTTGGTGGTGATAAACTCCCTGAGGCTTTTTTTGTCTGCGAAGCTCCTGATTTCCCCTTCAATTTTGATTGATAGTCTTGTTGGATATAGTATTCTTGGATTCAGTCCTTTGCTTTGCAACACTTTGTATACCTCCTTCCATTCACTTCTAGCTTGTTGTGTTTCTGTTGAGTAATCATTTGACAATCTGATGGTTGTTCCTTTGTAGGTAACTCTCTGTCTCTCTCTTGCCGCCTTTAGGATTCTCTATCATTTATATTTGCCATTGAAATTATGACATGTCTTGGTGTGGGTCTTTTGGGGTTGATCCTGCTTGGGACTCTCTGTACTTGCGTAACTTTTATCTTTCCCATATCCGGGAAGTTTTCTGTCATTATTTCTTCGAATAGATTTTCTAATCCCTGCTGCTCTTCTTGTCCTTCTGGCAGCCCTATTATACGCATGTTACTTCGTTTCATGTTGTCCCGAAGCTCCCTTAGGCTTTCCTCCTGCTTTTTAATTTTTTTCTCCAATTGCTGTTCAGATTGAGCTTGTTTCTGTATCTGATCTTCTAACTCACTAATTCGGTCCTCTGCTTCTTGTAGTCTACTGTTGAAACTTTCCATGGTGTTTTTGATTGTAGCTATATCACTTTTCATTTCTTTCTGATTCTTGCATAAGTTGTTGATTTTCTCATCCATCCGATGTATAAATTCCATGACCATTACTCTGAACTCCTTTTCGGTCATGTTGCAAGCTTCAGTTTCACTAATTTCCTTTCTTGGCGACTCCACATTTTCTTTCCTCCGTGAGTTATTTCGTTTCCCCATTCTGGCTATTACCAGAAAGCTCAAGCTTCCGTTTGCGTGGACCTGGGCCGTGTGCTGTGGGGACTTCGCTCCACCCTAGTTTCACTGAAGTGGTCTGACACTAGGACGTGTGGCTGCCTTTGTTTGGTGGGAACCAGACTTGCCCAGTATCAGTGTCCCCAGTGTTCCGTGTGGTCTCGTGTGCACATTTAGAATCAGGGGCCCTGTCTGCACCACACTGTTGGTATGTGCCGAGAATGAGATCCTTAGCATGTGCCAGGAGTCAGAGTTTCCCTGTGTCTGCACCAAGACTCGAGTGTCAAAGTCTCTGTTGCCTTGTGCGGTTTCTCGTTGAGAATCAGGGTCCCTGTGTGTGCACGCACCAACAATTGGGGTCGCTGGCTCTTAGTGTGAATGCGCTGTGAGTCAGGGATCCCAGGCAGCTGTGTCCGGCGTGCCCAATTCCCTGAAGTGGAGCTGCGTCCTGTGTGTGCTCTCTCTACAGAGCCAAACCAGCTAGAGCGCACATTCTTAAAATCCTGAAGGTGAGCTGGCTCAGTGCACTCTCCCAGCGTCCCAGAAGGGGGGTGGAGTCCGTCCTGCGTGCCAAATTCCCCAAAGGGAAGCCCCTCTGTGCGCGCTCTAAGAATCCCCGAAGGGGGAGCTGTGACCCGCAAGCCAAATTCCCCCAAATTCCCCGAAGGGAAGCCCTCTGTGTGCACTGACAGATTTCCCCGTGGGGGAGCTGCTTCTGTCCCGCGCACGCGCGCGCACGCCAAATTCCCTAAGGGGGAGCGCGTCCCTGCGCAAAGCTCGGCAGCTTGGGTGAGGGGCGGGTCTATCAGTTAGTATGGCGCTTTCCGCGTGCCTGTGGGCGCTCAGCAGCTTGGGGGAGGGGCGGGTCTATCAGTTACTATGGCGCTATCTGCACGCCTGCGAGGAGGGGGATAGGCTCTTTGACTCACGGAAATCTGCAGGGAAGTCTGGATTCTTGTTGTTTGTTGGTCTGAAGCTGGAATAGCAGTTCTCTGTCCCCAGTGGCTGCAGGGTCCTGGTTTGTGTCAGAAGCCAGGATCCGAGTCTCAGGCAGCTCTGTTTCTCAAGATGGCATGGTCTCCGCGTCCGCACCAGCCACAGAGAAGTGTCCGCTTTGTGCGCGGGGCTCCACCGTCTAGGGCTGCCCTGTTAGGGAGCCCCTTGGAAGACCTGCAGAATCTAACTGACCCTATCTCTTACACACACACACACACCACACACATCTACACTCTCCTCTATGGGTTCCTCACTCACACTCTCTCTCTCCTTACCTTCCTGCCGGTCGCCATCTTTTCTCCCGGGTCATTTGTCTTTTTGTTGCTAAGTTATAAGAGATCTTTATATATTCTGGACACCCAACCCTTATCAGATATATGATTTGCATTCTGTCAGTTGTATTTTCATTGTCTTGGTAGTGTCCTTCAAAGCATAAAAGTTATACTTTTGTGGTTCTTTTAGTTGCTTATGCTTTTGGTGTTATATTTAAGAAAAATGTTGACTAGTAAAAGGTCATGGAGATTTATACTTATATTTCCTTAAAGTTTTCTTTAACTTTAGCTCTTACATTAGGGTCCCCTCAGCCCAGCCTGCACCCTCTCCAATTTGGGACCCCTTGGGGTATGTCCCCAGGATTGGGCCTAAATGGACAGTTGGACATCCCTCTCACAATCTGGGACCACTGGCTCCTAACTGTTCACATGCCTGCCTTCCTGATCATCCCTAACTGCCCCTCACTGCTGTATTGGTCATCCCCAACTGCGCCCCTGCCAGCCTAGTAACCCCCAACTGCCCTCACCCGCTAGCCTGATCGCCCCTAACTGCCCCTGTGCCAGCATGGTCACCCCTTACTTCCCCCCTCTGCCAGCCTGGTCACCCTCAACTCCCCCCCCCCCCCCCGCTGGCCTGGTCACTCCTCACTTCCCCCCTCTGCCAGCCTGGTCAACTCTCACTGCCCCAACTCTGGCAGCCTGGTTTCCCCCAACTGCCTTCCCTGTGGGCCTGTTCACCCCACGCAGCCTGCTGCTTGGTCGTTTGGTCACCCCTCACTAACCCCCCTGCCAGCCTGGTCGCCCCACACAGCCTGTTTGGTCGTCAGTTCGGTTGTGATGGTCACTTAGGCTTTTATATATATAGATAGTAGAAACAATTACATGTCATAATCTAGATGAAATGGCAAAATTCCTAACGATACACAAACTACAAAAACTTACACAAGAAGTATAAATCTGAATATCATTATAATAAGAGGTTGAATTAATAATAAAAAACCTCTAAACAAACAACCAGGGCCAGATAACTTCACTGCTGAATTCTATCAAATGTTTAAAGAATAACACCAATCATTCAAAGACTCTCCCAAAATATAGAAGGGGAAGAAACACTTAGGCTAATATTATTCTGACCAAATCCAGACAAAGATATTATAAGAAAAGAAACAATAGACTAATATCTCTTATAAATATTAATGAAAAATTTCTCAACAAATACTAGAAAACCAAATCTAGCAACACATGAAAAGGATTATATACCATGACCAAAATAGGATTTATCCTAGGAGTGCAAGGCTGGTTCAACATATGAAGTTCATTGGATGTAATACACCAGATTAATAGAATAAAAGAAAACATTATATGATCATTTCATTAGATGCGGAAAAGTCATTTGACAAAACCCAATACCTTTTGATGGTAAAAATACTCAGTAAACTAGGAATAGAAGGGAACTTCCTCAAAATGATCAAGGGCATTTATGAAATACCTACAGTTAACATCATGCTTAGTGGTGAAATACTAAAAGCCTTCCCCTTAATATCAGAAACAAGATGATGTCTGCTTTTACCACTTCTATTCAACATTGTACTGGAAGTTCTAGTCGTGGTAGTTAGGCATGAAAAAGAAAGAAAAGACATCCAAATCACAAAGGAAGCAGTAAAACTATGTCTATTTGTAGTTGATATGATCTTTTATATAAAACTTCTAATAAAATTACAAAATATCTTACTGTTAATAAGCAAATTCAACACAGTTGCAGGAAATAAGAATAGTTTACAAAAAAATCTGTATAGCTATACTCTAGCAACAAGCAATCCATAAATTAAATTAAGAAAAAAATTGATTTATAGTAGCATCCAAAAGAAAAATATGCTTAGGAAAAACTTTAATGCAGGATGCACAAGACCAAAATACTGAAAACCATGAAGTATTGTTAAAAAAATAAATAGAAAGAGATACCATGTTCATAGATAGGAAGATGGTATTCCTCTACAAATTTATCTATGGATTTAATACAATTCCTATTAAATTTCATATTCGTTTTTTGGTGCTAGAATGGATAAGTTTATCCTAAAATTTATATGAAATTGCAAGGGGTGCAAAATCATAAGATAAAAGAACAAAGTGAGAGGATTCACATTTGCCAATTTCAATAATTACTACAAAGCTACAGTAATCAAAACAGTGTGACCTGGCATAAGGATAGATATAGAGATTAATGGAATAAAATTGAGACTTCAGAGATAAACCAATGCATTGCTCGTCAATTGATCTTTGACAAGGGCTCCAAATTATTCAATGAGGGAAGAGTCATATCAATAAGTGGTATTTGGACAACTGAATATTCATATGCAAAAGAATACATTTTTGAACCCTATCTCACACTATATAAAAAATTTACTAAAAATTGATCAAAGACCCTAATCTTAAAGATAATAGCATGTTTTAGTCTAGTTATGAAATTCATAGAATTTTTCATGTCTCCAGATTCAGGGGGTAGGGGGGAATGTTTTGACTTGGGCCTGATTCCATAGGTCCTAAATTATAGAATACAATAAAGCCCTCAAATTTTTCACCTTAAGTGCACTTTCAAGACTTATGTTCTCTTAAAATGGACTAGGACCCAGAACACTTTTTGCATTAAAACAGTCTGCTCCCTGTTCAAAGTCTACAAGGTCTAGTAGATAGTAGACTGTTGCAGAGCTCTACTCTGAGCAGTTTTGAAACAAGGCAAACCCATACATTCAACCTTGAGACTCACCTTTCTGACACAAGATTACCAAGAATCATCTCAACTTTCTGGAAATAAGCCAAACCTGCTAATTCTATGTTGTCATGGTTCTAAGTGGCTTCCCATTTGCAAGAAGCAAATTCCAGTAGTTAGCATAATAAATGCAAGAAGTTCATCAGAAGGCTGATGGACACCTTCAGCAGGGCTGAAAATCTGCATATATTATTTCCTGCTGCTGGAACAGCCCAAAGGCAGTTCCCCCAACCTGATAATCTTTTTATTGTTTACCAAAATTTACCTTTGATATGTATATCTGCTTTGCTAGAGGGCAAGATGTGTGAATAAAAAGCCCTGTGTGCAGAGATTCAGGGAACTTAGTCACTAGAACTAAGCTTCCTCTGGCTCCCCCAAAATGCCTTCCAAATTTATATTTCATGTCTAGTTTATTTAATTTACTCACAGCCCCTGCTCCAGATTCCTGAACCATAGTAGATGCTGAGAAAGACCCTGGCACCCATTCAGAAATTGGTTTACTCTCCTAAAAGATATACCATGAAGGTGTGAAGAGAAACACTGAGGCAGGTCACCACACTAGAATTACCTTTTTCTCAAAAACTGCTTAGCAAATGTGACCACCATTTGAATTTCATCTACTCTGGGACTAATCAAAGAGAGAAAATAAGTTATAAATTCTCATAAAATCTAAAATTTGAGGGAGGGAATGGAAAGAAAGGCCTGACGTGGTGTGTCAATGTAGGAAGTATATTTTTAAGATGTCTCCCATTCCCACATTAAAATCCCTTCTCAAAGACTTGTACTTTTCCTTAGCTTGGCATTGAGTCTTAAATGTATTACTAAGCAGTTGTGACTGTGAACACATAATGTGGACCTTTCTGGGCCACAGTTGCTTCCTATATAAATTGGGGAAAATAATAAAATTTATCTTACAATATCTGTATAAGGATTCAAGAGGTAATAAAGCAACTGCAAAACATCTAGTTCAGTGTCTGGCACAAAAATATATATGTATTTAAATTTCTATTGAATCTGAAGTCCATAATAAAGATATGTCACTTCAGATGATAATGAGTATGGTAGCAACCATACTTAGGTAAAAACTGCTGTTTGAATTTTAACCCTGCTATTCTGGCTTCTGCACTCACTTACTTGCTTAAACAATAGGGTAGTTACCTCAGCTTCCAGACTGAGACTCACAAAGGTCTCAGTCTGGAAGCTGAGGTAACTACCCTATTGTTTAAGGGTAGCCTGTGCCTGTGGACCAGGACTACAGGAGATTGATTCCCACTGACTCAATAGCTCCAGGAGTAGAAACTGTAGATAACCTTTAGAGATTACTGACTCCGCTTGGTTCTGCTTCTGTAAAAACCTGCTTTCACAAGATAGGGCCACATTCCAATGTCCAGCAGGACAAAGGAAAATTCTTGTGGTTTAGATCTTTAAAAGGACTGCCTACACCTGGAACGGCGCGGTCGAGAGTGTGGCCACCTGCGTGTGGTGTTCTCGCTGCTGTCCTGGCCAGTTCAATAAATCCTTGCCTGCATTTTTAATCAATCAGCAGCCTCTGGTGGTCTTATTATGACTCCAGGGTTCCACCCAACAACAACGAGCACTATGTTTATGTGTTCTCCCCATCATAGAGCATGCATACATTTTAACAGTCTTTTAGTTTCTCAAGTTGAAAAAGTTATTAATTACCAATGGATATTTCAGGAAAAATATAGAGCAATAAAAATGAGTTTTGGTGGAGTGTTGAGAGAAGCAAAGGACCTTTCCACTTTTCTTTGTCAATCAAGAGAAACAGTAGCATAATAATTAGACCCAGGTAACCTGTCAAGGTCAAACTTCTAAGTTTTAGTAAATATGTGAACACATGATTCCAATATAAGGGAGCAAAGAATCATGATCAACAATTCCATCTAATACAATAGAAAGGTCATGGAAAACTGGAGCTTAGGTCAATAGTATACATGGGGCATGGGGTGGAGAAAGGGACAAGAATTGTAGAGAGAGGAGTTCACATAAGACATGTAACACAAGACTATATGATGGATGTTTATTTTTTTAATTTTATTTTATTGTTTAAAGTATTACAAATAGTAGTACATATGTCTCCTTTTTTCCCTCCCCCATTGACCTTCCCCTTGAGTCCTCTACCCCCTGGCACATGCCCTAACCCCCCCACCCAGTGTCTTGTGTCCATTGGTTATGCTTATATGAATGCATTCAAGTACTTCAGTTGATCTCTTACTTTACCACCCAACACTCTCCAGCCTTCCTGCTGTAATTTGACAGACTGTTCGATGCTTCTCTAGTTCTGTCTCTATCTTTTTATTCATCAGGTTATAATGTACTTTATTATCCATAAATAAGTGAGATCATGTGGTATTTTTCTTTCTTTCACTGCCTGGCTTATTTCACTTAGCATAATGCTCTCCAGTTCCAGCCATGCTGTTGCAAATGGTAAGAATTCCTTCTTTTTTACAGCAGTGTAGTATTCCATTGTGTAGATGTACCATAGTTTTCTAATCCACTCATCTGCTGATGGGCATTGAGGCTGTTTCCAAATCTTTGCTATTGTAAATTGTGCTGCTATGAAAATAGGGGTGCATATATCCTTTCTTATTGGTGTTTTTCTTTTCTTGGGATATATTCCTAGAAGTGGGATTACTGGGTCAAATGACAGTTCCATTTATAAATTTTTGAAGAAATGCCATATTGTTTTCCACAGAGGCTGCACCAGTCTACATTCCCACCAGCAGTGAAGGAGGGTTCCTTTTTATCTGCATCATCTCCAGCACATGTCATTTGTTGATTTGTTGATGATAGCCATTCTGACAGGTGTGAGGTGGTACCTCATTGTTGTTTTGATTTGCATCTCTCAGATGATTAGTGACTTTGAGCATGCTTTCATGTGTCTCTTGGCTTTCTGAATGTTCTCTTTCAAAAAGTGTCTGTTTAGGTCCTTTGCCCATTTTTTTATTGAATTGTTTATCTTCCTTTTGTTAAGTTTCATGAGTTCCCTGTAAATGTTGGAGATTAAAACCTTATCGGAGATAACATTGGCAAATATCTTCTCCCATGCAGTGGGCTTTCTTGTTGTTTTGTCGATGGTTTCTTTTGCTGTGCAGAAGCTTTTAATTTGATGTAGTCCAATTTGTTTATTTTCTCCTTAATCTCTCTTGCCCTAGGATCTGTGTCTGTAAAGATATTGCTACAACGTATGTCTGCAATTTTGCTGCCTATGGAGTCTTGTAGGATTTTTATGGTTTCCCGTCTTACATTCAAGTCCTTTAGCCATTTTGGGTTTGTTTTGGTGTATGGTGTAAGTTGGTGATCTAGTTTCATTTTTTTTGCATGTATCTGACCAAATTTCCCAGAACCATTTATTAAAGAGGCTGTTTTGGCTCCATTGTATGCTTTTGACTCCTTTGTCAAACATTAATTGAGTATAATGGCTTGGGTCAATTTCTGGGTCCTCTATTCTGTTCCATTGGTTATATGTCTGTTCTTTTGTCAGTACTAGGCAATTTTGAGAACCGTGGCTTGGTAATATAGTTTGATGTCTGGTATTGTGATCCCTCCAACTTTGTTCTTCTTTCTCAAGATAGCTGTGTCAATTCGGGTTCTTTTTTTATTCCAGATGAATTTTTGGAGAGTTTGTTCTAGATCTTTGAAATATACCATTGGTATTTTAATAGGTATTGCATTGAATATATAGATTGCTTTGGGTAGTATTGACATTTTAACCCATTTGCACTCACTTGCTTTTTCTTGATTCCTTTATTCTACTCAGGATTTAATTTTTTAAATACCCCAGATTTTACAAAGCACAGCAGTAGAATAAAAAACTGGAGTTTCTTTTCATACAAACTTATTTATTTGAATTTTTTATATTTCAAATTATTGATACATTAAATACAATTCGACATATGAGCTGCTACCAATGCTAACCATGTCGAGTCACACTCGACATCCGAGTGCAAAAGGTTAATAATGTTGATTCAACCAATCCATGAACATGGTATGTTCTTGCATTTGTTTATATCTTCCTCTATCTCTTTTTTCAATGTCCTGTAGTTTTCCAAGTACAAGTCATTTACGTCCTTGGTTAAGTTTATTCCTAGGTATCTCAATTTTTTTGGTGCGATGGTAAATGGGATTGTTTTTTTCATTTCTCTTTCTGTGAGTTCATTATTGGTGTATAAAAAGGCCATAGATTTCTGGGTGTTAATTTTGTATCCTGCTATATTGGCAAATTCATTTATTAGGTCTAGTAGTTTTTTAATGGAGTCTTTGGGGTTTTCTATGTATAGTATCATGTCTTCTGCACATAAGGACAGTTTTACTTCTTCTTTTCCAATTTGGATGCCTTTTGTTTCTTCTTCTTGTCTGATCACTATGGCTAGTACTTCTAGTACTATGTCGAACAGGAATGGTGAGAGTGGGCATCCTTGTATTGTTCCTGTTCTTAGGATAAATGGTTTTAGTTTTTGCCCATTGAGTATGATGTTGGCTGTAGGTTTTTCACATAGGGCTTTTATTATGTTGAGCTATGATCCCTCTATTCCCACTTTGCTGAGAGTTTTTATCAAGAAACGGTGTTTGATTTTGTCAAATGCTTTCTCTGCATCGATTGATATGATTATGTGATTTTTGTCTCTCAGTTTGTTTATGTGATGTATCACATTTATTGATGTGCAGATATTGTACCATTCTTGCATCCCTGGAATAAATCCCACTTGGTCATGGTGTATGATTTTTCTAATGTATTGCTGAATCTGATTTGCTAGAATTTTGTTGAGGATTTTAGCATCGATGTTCATCAGGGATATTGGCCTGTAGTTATCTTTTTTTGTGGTGTTTTTATCTGGTTTTTGGATTAGGGTAATGCTGGCTTCATAGAAAGAGCTTGGAAGTGTGTCTTTATCTTGAATTTTTTTGGAATTATCTGAGGAGGATAGGTTTTAGTTCTTTGAATGTTTGGTAGAACTCCCCTGAAAAGCCATCTGGACCAGGGCTTTTGTTTGCTGGAAGATTTTTTATTTCTGTTTCAATTTCTTCAGTAGTTATCGGCCTATTCAGGTTTTTTTATTCTTCTTGGTTGAGTTTTAGGAGCTTGTATTTTTCTAGGAAAGTGTCCATTTCATATAGGTTGTCCATTTTGTTGGAATAGAGTTGTTCATAGTATTTTTTCATAATCGTTTATATTTCTGTGTGATCAGTTGTTATTTCACCTCTTTCATTTCTGATTTTGTTTATTTAGGTCCTCTCTCTTTGCTTCTTGGTGAAGCTGGCTAGAGGTTCATCAATCTTATTTATCCTTTCAAAGAACCAGCTCTTAGTTTTGTTGATATTTTGTATGTTTGTTTTTTTTTGTCTCTATGTCATTTATCTCTGCTATGATCTTTATTATTTCCTTCCTTCTCCTTATGCTGGGCTTTTCTTGTTTCTCTCTTTCTAAGTCTTTGAGTTTTAGGGTGAGATAATTTATTACCATTGTTTCTTGTTTTTTGAGGTAGGCTTGTAGAGCTATGAACTTCGCTCTCAAGACTGCTTTCACTGTGTCCCATAGATTTTGGATTGTTGTGTTTTCATTGTTGTTTGTTGCCATGATGCTTTCTATTTCTTCTTTGATCTCTCTGGTAACCCAGTCATTGTTTAATAGCATGCTTTTTAGCTTCCAGGTGTTTGATATTTTTAATTGTTTTTGTTGTAGTTGATTTCTAGTTTTATACCATTGTAATCTGAGAAGATGCTTGATATGATTTCTATCTTCTTGAATTTGAAGAGACTTTGCCTGTGACCCAATATATGGTCTATCTTTAAAAATGTCCCATGTGCACTTGAGAAGAATGTATATTCTGTGGCTTTGGGGTGAAATGTTCTGAAGATGTCAATCCCATCTGATCTAGTTTGTCATTTAGGATTGATGTTTCTTTGCTTATATTTTGTTTAGTGGTGTTAGTAGGGTATTAAAGTCCCCTACTATGAATGTATTGTTATCAGTCTCTCCTTTGATATCCTCCAGAAGTTGTGTGTTTTTTTTATGTATTAGGCTGCTCCTGTATTGGGTTCATATATGTTTATAAGAGTTATTTCTTCTTGTTGGATTTCTCCCTTTCATATTATGAAGTGGCCTTCCTTATCTCTTATTATGTCCTTCACTTTGAGATCAAATTTGTCAGATATAAGTATTGCTACTCCAGCGTTTTTTTTTTCATTTCCATTCACCTTAAATACCTTTTTACACCCCTTCACCATCAGTCTGTGTGAGTCCTTTTTTCTGAGGTGGGTTTCCTGAAGACAGCAGATATATGGGCTCAGATACCCTATGTCTTTTGATTGGGGCATTTAATCCATTTACATTTAAAGTTATTATTGATAGGTATTTGTTTGTCACCATTTTTATTTTTAATGCATGAGTTCCTTCTTCACTTCCTATTTCTTCTTTTTACAGTAAACCCTTTAGCATTTCTTGCATTGCTGATTTGTTGGTAATAAACTCCCTTAGTCCTATTTTTGTCTGTGAAGCTCCTGATTTCACCCTCAATTTTGATTGATAGCCTTGCTGGGTACAGTATTCTTGGATTCAGACCCTTCCTTTCCATGACTTTGTATATTTAATTCCATTCCCTTCTATCCTGATGTGTTTCTGTTGATAAATCAGTCACTATCCTAATGGGGGATCCTATGTAGGTAACTTTCTGTCTCTCTCTGGCTGCTTTTAAGATTCTTACTTTGTCATTGGTGTTTGCAAATCTACACTAATAAAAGAGAAACATGCAAATTAACCATCACTCCACTACACCCACCAGCCAATCAGAAGCGAGTATGCAAATTAACCCAACTAAGATATCTGCTGCCACAGAGCTGGAGCTAGAAGGAGGCTTGGGTTGCCCCTGGCGATGGACGAAGCCAAGCTTCCCACCTGCCCTGGACGGCCCTGGCCTCTGATCAAGGCTACAAAGTTTCAATTATAGAAGATAAATAAATCCCAGATATCTGCTTCCAGCTGGCCCTGGCCTCTGCTCAAGGAGGCCCTGAAAAAAAAAAGAAAAAGAAAAAGAAAAAAAGCCCCTTACCCAGGCTGGCCACACCCCCATGGGGTGAGGGTCCCCATTGGGGGCCTTGGCCAGCCTACAAACACCCATCAGCCCTCACCCAGGCTGGCCAGGCACCCCAGTGGGGACCCCAACCCTGAAGGGGGTGTGGCCAGCCTGCAAACAGCCCTCAGCCCCTCACCCAGGCTGGCCACACCCCCATGGCCCAATCCCTGTAACTGGGCAGTCAGATATCCCTCGAGGGGTCCCAGATTGGAGAGAGTGCAGGCTTGGCTGAAGGACCCCCCGCCCCGTGCATGAATTTCATGCACCAGGCCTCTAGTTTAATTATAATGTCTCTTGGTGTCAGTCTTTGGGGTTTCATTTCATTTGGGACTCTGTGAGCTTCTTAGATTTGTGTGAGTTTTTTCTTCCCTACATCAGAGCAGTTTTCTGTCATTATTTCTTCAAGCAGGTTTTCTATTCCTTACTCAGTTTCTTTTCCTTCTGGTGGCCTTATTATGCAGTTGTTGTTTCATTTTGTGTTGTCTCAAAGTTCCCTTAGGCTCTCCTCCTGTTTTTTAAGTTTTTTTTTTTCCTAGATGCTGATCTGCTTGGGTATTTTTTCTTATCTTGTCTTCTAGTTCACTGATGAGGTCTTCTGCTTCTTCTAGTCTACTGTTTATGCTTTCTATTGAGTTATTTATAGAAGTGATGTCATTTTTCATTTCTTCTTGGTTTTTCTTCATTTCCTCTTGGTTCTTACACATATTGTTGAATTTGTCTTTCAACCTTTTCAGTGACCTTATGACCATTTCTCTGAATTCTTTCTCTAACATATTGCTTGCCTCCATTTCGTTTACTTTCTTTTCTGGCGATGCCCCCTTTTCTTTTGTATGCGAGCTGTTTCTTTATCTCCCCATGATCTCTCTTCTCCAGGTGTCTGGTAATGTAGCTCTCTCTCTCCTTTCCCTAGGTGAAATCTAACCTTTCCGTGAGAATGTGCAGAGCTCGTCCAAGTCCGCGTATTTGCGCTGCTTGAGATCTGGTGTTCTTGGGTTCGCAGCTGGTCCCTGGGTGTTCAGGGGTGTTTCTTATTTTCAGGACATTGTACTTAGAATAGTTTAGTGCTCCATTATTTCATTAAAAGAAAAATCTGTATCAATGTAAGGTAGCTCTATGGCTTATAAATGCCCTAACTATTCTTAAAAAAAAAAAACAAAAACACAAAAAAACTAAGTGAGATAGCAAGAACAGATTAAGTATTTGGTGATTTCCATGGTAATCCTGGGCCCTTCCTAGAACTATCTGTGAGGTGAGTCTTGATGAAAGAGCAAATTAAATAATGGTGTCATTATGCAACATGAATATTCATGCTTATGCTGTTGCTTAAATATTCTTTTCTGTCATGGCTAAATAAAACACAGCACCATTTATGTGAAAATCACCACATTATGATTCTAGCACACTTCTAAATAACTGAAGGGTGTATTAGTGGGTACAAGCTTCACAAGTCCCTAGAAATTATAGTTAGCCACTCAATAAAGTTCAGTTGGTATGCTCCATCAAATAAAAAAACAAAGGTTAGCAAGACTGTGAATCCAGGATGGAAGGGCATCTATAAATCACAAGGGCCTAAGCAAAGAGGAATCAGAGGCTAGGTAAGCCACAGAAATCAAGAGGCCCCATTGGGAAGAATAGACAAAAGGGAAGATAACTGGTTTTACTGAGTACCTACAATATATCCAGTGCTATGCTAGGTGTTTTATAAACATTACTAATGGCCCAGTGCACAAAATTCGTGCATGGGGAGGGGGTGGTCCCTCAGCCTGGCCTGCATCCTCTCCAATCTGGGACCCCTGTGGGATCGGGCCTAAACCTGCAGTTGGACAAACCCTCGCAATGTGGGACTACTGGCTCCTAACCACTCACCTGCCTGCCTGCTTGATCTCCCCTAACCACTCTGCCTGCTGGCCTTCTTGCCCCCAACTACACCCCCTTGCCAGCCTGATCACTCCCACTGCCCTCCCCTCCTGGTCTTATCACCCATAACCGCTTCTACCTCAACCCCACCACCATGGCTTTGTCCAGAAGGACATCTGGAAGGTCTCATGGTCTAATTAGCATATTACCCTTTTATTAATATAGATAGGATATGACACACTGCCATAACTATAACATATCTACCAGTATTACTCTATGAGAATACATACTTCATCCAATAGGAAGGCATCTAATACATTACATTGTATATGTTGTAAGTAGTAGGAAATACTGTATTCGTAGCAATAATATATACCCTGTGACTTCCCTTCTTGATCTGGGAATGGTTCCCCACTTCTTTTGACATTTTCTGGCCCCTAATGTATTTTTTTTTGTCATTCAGTGTAACTTTATTTACTGTTTATTGCACATGATTTGAGGTCTTTAATTTCTAACCACCAAAGATTCAAAGGATTATTTTTTCCATGAAATTTAACATTAACATTAGTGAATTTGTGTATTCATGTGTTTTTATTGTAAACATCTGCATTATTCACATTGTCATAGATCCTGAACTCATAAGCGTGGACCATGCACAGGCTGGCAGCAAGCCAGGAAGCCACTCTGCAAGCAAACAGATACTCTTCATAAGGAGAAAAGTCATAGCATAACATTTAATGTCCAACCTGAGTCACCTCAGAATGTTATATATATTGACTTCTTAATTCATATAGTATTGGGAACTCAACTGCTTGGTTGGTGGCGGGGTTGACCTGGTTTTGGGAGGATTATTCCTGAAATAATTAAGGAAAGGAGGGCTCAATCTTTCTTCTTGGTTGCTTGCTCCTCCCCAGCACCTTCATCTTTCTTCTCGTCCTCAGCTTCTTGGGCATCTTCTCCTTCACCTTCACCTCCTTCTTCCTCCTTTGCATCCTCAAATTCTTCCTTGGCTCCTTCTTCCTCTTCCTCTCCTTCCTCTTCCTCAGCCTCTTCCTTCTCCTTTTCCTCCTCTTTAGCTTCTCCTTCAGAAGGGGGTTCATCCTTAGCTTCCTCGGCTTTTGCAGCCTCAATGGTCTCCTTCACCTCGATCTGCTCCTCCTGGACGTGGCTGCTGTATTAAGAAGGGAAGGAGTGAGCGGACATCAAGTAGGACCTAGTCTGTAAACCACCGTAGGCAGATCACCAAAGACCTGGAAACTCTGATAGTAGCTGCTGGCTATGCTTCCCATGCTGGTGAAACTGAGCCGGGTCTCCTCACCTTCCAAGAGTTTCCTGTAAGCTGCAATGTCAATGTCCAAAACTGTCTTCACATTGAAGAGGTCCTGGTATTCTTTTAAATATCCTGCCATTTCACTCTTTGTGGTTCTCAACTCATTTTCTAATTTGTTGATTGTGTCCTGCATAGCACTAACGTCAGAGTTGTGCTTATCCTCCAGCTCTTGCAACTGCTTTCCCAGCACTTTGTTCATGCCCCAGCTTGCTTCAATTTCCAGGGTCTTGGCCTTGAGCAGTCGCTGGCCCACACCATGTAGGTGTTCTTGGCAGTGCTCTCTGTCAGCATGGTGAAGCAGCTCTTCTACCATTCTTCGGCATTCTGCATGTTCTTGGCAGCCAGCTTCTTATACTGGGTGCGGATGTCCTTGAGCATAGTGGAGAGGTCGGACTTGGAGAACATGTTCATTTCCATGGAGATCTGAGCATACTGGATATGCACCTTCTTCAGAAAGGCAATTTTGTCCATCAGGCTTTTGATGCACTTTTCCAGCTCAGTGCTGGCAAGAGCCACCTCATCTGCATCTTTGCTCACCTCCATCAGCCAGCCCTCTGCATCCTCATGGTTCAGCACCTCTTCCTCATAGCTCGCCTGCAGGTTGTTCACAGCCACTTCAGAGCCCCGGTGCCTCCTAAATGCCCACTTCCCTCTCCTTTCCAGGGACAGGGCACAGTGGGGCAGGGCACAGGCATCACATTTTCATTAAAATGTTCAACCCTGGCCTGCTCCACCGGTGTCCTCAGGTGACCCGGGGGCAGACAGTGATCCCAGAGACCCTGGCCACCCCCGCCTACAGAGCCTGCAGGCAAAGTCAGGCACTGACCACGCTACCTGCCCAGTCCTGATTGCTCCCTGGACCCCGCGGGTGACATCAGGTGCTATCCATGCCACCTGCCTGGTCCTGATCACTTCCTGGACCCCGCGGGCAGTGTCAGGCACTGTCCATGCCACCTGCCTGGTCCTGATAGCTCCCTGGATCCCACAGACAGCATCAGGAGCTGCCTGATAGAACTGCCTAGTCCTGATTGCCGCCTGCACCCCGCGGGTGACGTCAGGTGCTATCCTTGCCACCTGCCAGGTCCCAATCGTCCCCTGGACCCCACAGACAACGTCAGGCGGTGTCCATGCCACCTGCCCGGTCCCGATCACCGCCTGGACTCCGTGGGTAGTATCAGCCGCTGTCCATGCTGCCTTCCCGGTCCCGATCTCCCCCTGGACCCCACGGGTAGCATCAGGTGCTGTCCATGCTGCCTGCCTGGACCACACGGGCAGCGTCAGGTGCTGTCCATGCCACTTACCAGGTCCTGACCTCCCACTGGACCCTGCGAGCAGCGTCAGGCACTGACTGTTGAAACTGCCCGGTCCCGATTGAAGACTGGACTCCGCGGGAGACGTCAGGCGCCATCTGCAGGGCCAGCCCAGTCCCGATCGCCACCTGGACCCCGCGGGTGACATCAGGCACTTCCCATGCTGCCTGCCTGGTCCTGATGGCACCCTGGACCCCACGGGTAGCGTCAGACGCTGTCCATGCTGCCTGCCCAGTCTTGATTGCTGCCTGGACCCCGCAGGTGATGTCAGGCGCTGTCCATGCTGCCTACCCAGTCCCGATTGCCCCCTGGACCCCACGGGCAGCATCAGGCACTGTCCATGCCATTTGCCAGGTCCCCATCATCCCCTGGACTCCGCGAGCAGTGTCAGGCAATGCCTGCTGGAACTGCCCAGTCCCAATCACCACCTGGACTCCACTGGATGACGTCAGGCGCTATTTGCCAGGCCAGCCCAGTCCCGATTGCCACCTGGACCCCACGGGTGACGTCAGGCACTGTCCATGCCGCCTGCCCGTCCGGATCACTCCCTGGACCCCGTGGACAGCTGCCATGCTTAGTCCCAATGGCTTTCTGGTCCCATGGGTGATGTCAGGCGCTGTCCGCTTGGCCTGCCCAGTCCCGATTACTGCTAGGACCCCGCGGACAATGTCAGGTGCTGCCGCCCGAGTCTGCCCAGTCATTATCATTGCCTGGACCTTGTGGGTGACATCAGGCGCTGCCCACCAGGCCTGCTGGGTCCATGGTGGCCTGGACTATTCAGGCTAAGTCAGGCAGTGCTGGCTTGCCTCCCTTCTACGCCTGCCCCGACTGCTTGCCTCCCTTCTCAGCCCATCCCACCTGCTTGCCTCCCTTCTCTCTCAGCCCCGTCTGCTTCCCTCCCTTCTCCCCACCCCGCCTGCTTGCCTCCCTTCTCCGCTGCCCCGCCTGCTTGCTTCTCCGCAGCTTCGCTCCCTTCTGCAGTGCTTAGCTTCTTTCTACGCCAGTGATGGGCAACCTTTTGAGCTTGGTGTGTCAAACTTCATAAAAAAACTGAGCATAACTCAGGTAGTGTGTCACTTTGAGGAAAAAACATTATTTCGCAAATGTTTCATCCTCAGGAGCAGCAAATGTTTCATCCTCAGCATGCGGCCGCCTCAGCAGCCACGTGTCATCAGAAATGGCTATGTGTGTCAGTGCTGACACGCGTGTCATAGGTTTGCCATCACTGTTTTACACTGTCTTGATATGCAAATTAACCACCATCTTGGTTGGGTTAATTTGCATACTCGCCCTGATTGGATGGTGGGCGTGGCTTGGGCATAGCAAAGGTGTGGTTCAATTTGCATATTACTCTATTATTAGGTAGGATCTCAAGTAATCCTCTTAATAATTTTATGGGATATACAGTATTTTATTCCTATTTTACTGATAAAGAAGCCAAGACTCATTGAACCTTGCCCTGGTGACACCAGCTAGTATACCATAAAATTGAGCTTAGTTCTCTCTAAATTCAAAGTATATACCCTTTCACCACAGCATGTTACCTCCACACAAACAAGATGTTTGAGGAAAATGGCCAAGCAAACAGTACACAGAAAGTTCATAGGAAATAAACAAATAATGGAGTAAGGTGAGGTAAAGGTGAAAGTCAGAAAATAGGAAAAACTAAGAAAAAAGTAGCACAAAGAGCAAAAGAACACTGTAGGTTGTCATTACATCTCTCTCCCTCAGGTAAAAACCAATCCTGAGTGAGACTGACTTGTAACCTTGAAGAGGACAAATAGAGCCATAAAACTAAATGCTCATCACCACTTTCTGGCCAACTTGGCCCTACATTCAAAGCATTCTGTGTCAGAGGCTCTTCCCTGATATGGCCTTTATGTAGATATTAGCACAACTGGCTTTTTTGGCCTTTCAATCTAGTGAGTAGCTTTTGTAAATATTAAACTGGAGAGTAATGCCATTGTGTGAACTCTGTTTGTTCCTCTGCTGGCACACTGAACATTAATGTTTACAGAAAAAGCTGTTTACAATGGCTTACTCTGGTCCTCTAAGCAAATAGCACCAGAAGAATGACTATTTGATTAGAAAGCCACCCTATGGAGACCCAAAGGAAAACAGCATCAGATAGAGCTTCCCCTTTTTTTTTCTGGAAATCTGAGATGCTTTTCAAGAGCATTGCCTGAGGAAGAAAAAAGGAAGCCAAGCATAAGGCCAAAAAAAAAATTTAGTATAAAATTTTGTGTTAACAAATTTGGTATTGGTTGGTAATACTTAAATTATAGAAATTGGCCAGATAAAGTCTTTTATATTTATTAGCATGGCTGACCACACATGTAAATGATCTGAATTAGGGTTTTATCAATTGATTTTAGGTATTTGCTCACTGAAACATAAAATCTATCTTTAATATTAAATCCATTCAATTGAAAAACATTTTGAGTTCTGTTAAAATGTAAACATCCTTGGGAAGGGTAACTCTTTTGTCAACTGTGTTTTTCTGAACTTTTTATCTACAACAGGATCATCAAAAGTTGCCTGTAGAGGAGAAACCAAGATGGCGGCATAGGTAAGCACCTAAACTGCTGCCTCGCACAACAATTTCAAAACTACAACTAAAAGACAGAACGGACATCATCCAGAACCACAGGAAAGCTGGCTGAGTGGAAATTCCACAACTAGAAGGAAAGAGAAAAGCTCACGGAGAATCAGAGGAGCTGCAAAGGGCTGAGGTACGGAAACACATGGGCAGAGAGGAAGGGCGGCTGAGTGCCTGGCTGGCTTTCTCTAGTGGGAGGGAGAAGGAAGCTCCCGACTGCACTGAACTCCAGTTCCGACTGCACTGAACCTAAGTTCTGGGAGAGACCCTGTGGACCCAGGCCCATACGGGGGGAGTCTGGACTGTAAGGTAGAGAGAAAGGGACAAGGAGACTCAGGAGAGCCACGAAGGGTAGGGATCTGGAAGCGTGCACACAATTGCGTGCAGAGAGGACTGACTGCTGAGGTTGCCACTGGCTTTCTCTAGCTGGAGGGAACCAAAAGCTCCCGACTGCGCTGAACTCCAGTTCCAGGCTGGAATCTGGGAATCCAGATTCATTGGGGAAGAAACTGGACTGTCTGGCAGCAAGAAAAACTCGAGGGTGGCTTTCTCTCAGAGGTGCTTGCAGCAATTACCAAGGGACACTGAGACCCAGGGGCCTTATAGGGCATGGCTGATGGGAAGCCAAGATTGTCTGCTCAGCCCTGAGATACTGCCCCATCCAAGCTGAGCACAGAGGCTTTTGCAATTTTGCAAGACTTGTCTCATAAAGCTGTCTCCAGCACAGAAGTTCTCCTGGTGTAGACACAGCTGATCCTCACAGCCAACTGGCCTGGAGGTCAATTCCTCCCAGTGATACCAACAACAAAGACTTAACTACAACAAGGCTGTACACACAGTCCACAAAGGGGTACACCAAGAGTGTCCACCTCAGGTAACTGGGGAGGCCGACCCACTGGGCCATATAGGACACCTAGCACAAAAAGCTACCCTACCAACTCAGGGAAGCAGCGAAAATGTGGAGACAAAGAAATAGATCACAAACAAAAGAAATGGAGGAAAACAAACAACTGAATATAGAATTCAAAACCACGGTTATAAGGTTTTTCAAGAATTTCCTAGAGAAGGCCAATAAATTTAGCGAGACCCTCAAGGATATGAAAAAGGACCAACTAGAAATTAAACATACAATGACTGAAATAAAAAATATTATACAGAAACCCAACAGCAGACTAGAGGAATGCAGGAATCAAGTCAAAGATTTGACATACAAAGAAGCAAAAAACACTCAACCGGAAAAGCAAAAAGAAAAAAGAATCCAAAAATGTGAAGACAGTGTAAGAAGCCTCTGGGACAACTTCAAGCGTACCAACATCAGAATTATGGGGGTTCCAGAAGAAGAGAGAGAGCAAGATACTGAAAACCTATTTGAAGAAATAATGACTGAAATCTTCCCCCACCTGGTGAAAGAAATAGACTTACAAGTCCAGGAAGCGCACAGAACCCCAAACAAAAGGAATCCAAAGAGGACCAGACCAAGACACATCATAATTAACCCTTTGCACTCGCTTGCTTTTTTCTCGATTCTTTTATTCTAATGCTAACCGTGTCAAGTCACACTCGACGTCTGAGTGCAAAAGGTTAAAATGCCAAGAGCAAAAGACAAAGAGAGAATATTAAAAGCAGCAAGAGAAAAACAGTTAGTTATCTACAAGGGAGCACCCATACGATTGTCAGCTGATTTCTCAACAGAAACTATGCAGGCCAGACGGGAGTGGCAAGAAATATTCAAAGTGATGAACAGCAAGAACCTACAACCAAGATTACTCTACCCAACAAAGTTATCATTCAGAATGGAAGGTCAGATAAAGAGCTTCACAGATAAGAAAAAGCTAAAGGAGTTCATCACCACCAAACCAGTATTATATGAAATGCTGAAAGGTATTCTTTAAGAAGAGGAAGAAGAAGAAAAAAGTAAAGATAAAAATTATGAACAACAAATACAAATCTATCAACAAGGGAATCTAAAAATCAAGTGAATTAAAAATCTGAGGAACAGAATAAACTGGTGAATATAATAGAATCAAGGGCATAGAAAGGGAGTGGACTGATAATTCTCAGGGGGAAAGGGGTGTGGAGGGTGCGGGAAGAGACTGGACAAAAATCATACACCTATGGATGAGGACAGTGGCAGGGAGGTAAGGGCAGAGGGTGGGGTGGGAACTGGGTGGAGGGGAGCTATGGGAGGAAAAAGGAGAAACAATTGTAATAATCTGAACAATAAAGATTTATTAAATTAAAAAATATATATATATATTAAAAAAGATGCCTGTAAAACACCAGATAGCAAATATTTTTAGTTTTACCATGACTATTCAATTCTGCAGTTATAGGAAAAAAGCAGACATAGTGTATAAACAAATAGGTGTGGAAATATTCCAATAAAACTTTATTTACCAAAACAAATTGGCCAGTCAAATTTCGCCAATCCCTGATCTAAACAAAAGCTCTATGAGCAAGAAGGTTAAGTAAGGTTCCTGGTCAGTGGAGGCAAGAGAAAGTGAAAGGCTTCCCTAAAAGGCATCTAAGTAGGCTATGTCACAGGCCATAATTAGTTCTCCAGATAACTAAAGTCCAAAAGAAGATTCTATCTACATAACATGGATTTGTCTTAAAAATGTTGCAAGAGTATACAAAAAAAGTATGTAGGAGTATTTCATCAGGTTTTCAAAAGTATTAATGAGTCTATAAAGGGTGAAACCCCACAGCATAGAGTGGATCGTCTTGTACTGAAAACTTACCTTCCCCAGGCTAGCCCCTCATCCAAGTTTTCCAGTGAAGCTCGGTGACTATTGTTATGTCCACTTACATTCCTTTCTGTAATCATCCTAGAGAAAACATGTGTCACTTTTAATTTCCTCTAAATTCTTTTGGGGGTCTATTTATTTATAGTACTTACAAAAAAAGCATACATTCATCACTGAAAGGTTGAGTTTAGGATTCTACCCATTCTTAACTTGATGCTGGCTACCAAAAATAAAATGATGTACTCAAAGTTAATAAGCCAATTAAAGTTTTACCAGACATTGGCCTATCTTTCATTCTTTTATTATGAGCATAATTTGATTCTAGACACACAGAGATACAGTCACTGGAATCAGCCTTACTCAAAATTAGCAGAAGTAATGAAGTGAGGGGTTACCTTGGGGCTATGATTTGAGGCATAAAAAAGCAAGCTTTGGGTTCTGGTTTCAGTTCATTAAAAGAGCTTTAAAATTGTCACTCCTGTCCTTGAAACAAATAAAAAGATGGACAAATAAACAAAAAATTAATGATGTTTTCTTGGGCCTATCATAGAATCAAAGTCACAGAGCAAATACTACCCCAAAATCTAGAGGGACAATTACACCCAGAGTGACATACCCTCAAAATGTGCTTAGCTGTAACAAAAGCCACTAAAACCCATAAGCTAGTAGGAAAACTTAAATGATTATTTAGTCAAATGTCTAAAAGTTAAGTGGAGACTATTTGGGAGTAAGAAACTCCAAGGGGCTGCAGTCATCAAAGGGCTACCCAAACTTATGTGGGCTTTCACTCCAGAAACTCATCAGGTTCTCACAGTGAAGTTGAAAAAGATCTCCTCATGGTAGTGATTATAATTATTAATAAACAATTAACATTATTTAAACTGTTTTAAAAAGAAGTAACAATGATATTCCAAGAAAGGATTTAAAATAAAATCATATAAAATTTAATTTTGAATGGTTTAAATACATAAGCTAACAAAACAGTATGTAGTGTATGGGAACTTTGTAATATTCTCACAACTCATTTATATATCTAAAACTACTAAAATTAAAAATATATTATTTAATGTGATTTTTAAAAAAGCACATTTTATCCCAAAATATTATCTCCCCAGCCCACTACAGCAGAATCAGAAGTGCCATCATAAAAAGCTATCACCTCTAATTCATATTTTGTAAAGGAAACCCTTCAGGGTACCATGTTAAGTATTATTGTTATCTTAACACTTGAGGCAGGTATTTTTCTCTTCTATAGTTAGCTAAAGAAGGGACTGAAGGAACTAGGCTTTTACTGAGGAAAAGGGAGTGTTACTAAGGAGCTGACATGGCCAGGAAAGGCAGGGATGATTAAAGTGTCCCAGCAGGAATTACCAATCCTGAGGGTAAAGGCCCTGTGTTTGTGAAAACTTACAGAATTAACAGATAGTAAATAGAGAGGCAAATTGAATCAGTTTCAACTTGCATGTGCAGAGGAGGGCCTGCTGACTCCCCATGACTTTTTACCTCAAGGGCCTCAGCTTGGTGTCATAGTACCTCTTCTAGTGGCACTCTCTCAAAGCAGTTCACAACATCTCAAGTTAAAAGCAGGCTCTCCCTGGTGATTTATTACTTTAGAAATCTATACACATAGTGAGGTAATCTCAATAGAACTTGATTGTCTACTTTGCCACAAGTTACAGGAAGACTGAGAAGAAATGGATAGTGTGTGGGTAATTATGGAAAGGATTACAAACTCAGATGCTTTCCTTCCCAGACATATTCCAATTTGTATCTGGTTTCAGTTTAGCATAGGTGAAATATCACTTAGCCGAATCAACATGCCTGTGAAAATATCCAGGGTATGAGGGTGAGAGGATCAACTTTTTATCAAGCAAATGCTGTTTTCTCCTTGGGTTCAATATCAATTCAGAAATGTTTTATATTTTATATCCTGGATCTTCAATGTGCTATGATCCTTTAACACTAGTTACAAATCTCTGCCTCCGCCTCTAGTTTCTCTGTCAACTACTTAAATGTAATTCTGTAAATAAATAATTTAAAAATAGTAGCAAAGCCTCTTATTTAATTGTTTGCCACTGTGACTCTTTTCTCTTAAACCATGAATCTAGCTATGTGAATTATCACGCCCTTATGCATCTGCAGGCATTGGTTTTTATAAGCAGAGCAAATCTGTCATCCCATGGGTTTTTCACAATGGAGCCTTTTACAGGCAGAGCTGTACAAAAAGAAAAACAGCCTAATGCAATAGTTCTCAGATTTAGGTAATCATCAAAATCACCTAGAGAGCTGGTTAAGTATACAGATTACCAGGCAACACCCCACAGTTACAGTATTGAATCCCTGGAGGTAGGACCTAAAAATCAGTATGCTGAAAAACATTACAATTCTAGATACAACTTAGTAAGAACTACCCCCCCCCCCAGTTGATTTTGATGATTAACCAGTTTTGAAAATACTGGTCTAGTCCAAATCCATTCTAGAGATTAGCAGTCAGGACAACAGAGCCACACTGAGCAATTCCATATGGTTGGTATATTTCTGAGGAACTCAATGCATATTGATAGAGGAGACCTAAGTAACAAATGATTATTAGATCCTATTCATTTATGTTCCTAATTTTCCTGTCTGGAAGACAGGGAAAAGTTTATCACATTCCTACAATCAATATGAGGAATGTATTTTCTTTTGCTTCAGCTCAAGCAAATTAACCTTTTTAGTTCTTAATTTAATTTTACCTTATACAATAGAAAATAATCTAGAATACCCCCATTTCTTCAGCTTAGTGTGCCAGACAACATGGGGTCAGTACCAGAATTTAAATATCAATTCATAATCGACTAACTATAAACAGAAACATTCTCAGGTAAATGCCTAGAATTTTCCAGAGTAGATGACTCTAAGTTTTGTTGGGCAAATTACCAGGAAAAGTATCACAGTGGTTGAGCCACAGCAATCCTTTTACCCTCAGCCAGAACATCTCCAAAAGAACAGATTCCTCTACCCTAGACAATCATCTTTGAATTCAACTTTCAAATATAGACCATAGAATATCATTTTCTGAGATATACTATAATGAATACTGCACTTGCAGTAAGGAGACACCCACTTGGTGATCTTCAGTAAATCACTTTTCCTCTCTGAATCTTAGTTTTAATGTCTATAAAATAAAAGAATTAAACTTAACAAGTTTTTAGAATTATGGCACTAATTTTTAATTGAACCCAGTGAGGTCATTTGTAGTATGGGTTCTGGACTTCTAAGGGGCCTATTGTCTGGTTCTTCAGTTGGTTGGGCATTGTCCCATGCACCAAAAGGTTGCTGGTTCGATTCCTTGTCAGGGCACAAGCCTGGGTTGGAGGTTCAATCCCTGGAAGAGGGCCAGCAGGAATGTTCTGCTCTCACATCAATGCTTCTCTCTCCCCCTCCCTTCCTCTCTTTCTAAAAATCAATAAAAACATATTTTTCAAAAAATTAATTAAATTTTATAAAATAACTTCCAACTTTTCATCCCACTTCAACTGTCACTAGACCCACCATCTTGGCCAGTAAGCTACCCAGCCACAAGGCAAGGGAGCCAGGGAAAATAGTTTGTAATATTGCTGCTCACAGCCTGAGAGTGCCTATTCGAAAACCCATGACTTTTAACATAATTCTATTCCATGAATGCCAAAGGAAATGTTACAAAGGTTACCTCCATCCAAAATCCCCCCAAATTATATATAATCCTAAGGGTCTTTCAATTAGAACAAAAACTCTTGCTCAACTTTAGCACCTGGTAATAGGAAGAAAGACAAAGCCACATACCTATTTGCCTATTGTCTGGTATCTTAAAGTGGAAAGACCAAATTAACATGGTAGGTGGTCAATGGGTTCACTCAAGCTCTGTAGAAGGATTCCTCTCTCTCTCTCTCTCTCTCTCTCTCTCTCTCTCTCTCTCTGTCTCTCTCTCTCTCCTCTTATTCCTTACTATCTGGGTCCTTATTTTACTTTGTCTCACTCAGATAATTTCTTCGTTTTCCATATCCTTTTTGCTGCTAGTTTCCCAATTATTTGGGATTATCATTTCTGCTAAAAAATTCTCTTTCTGACCAAAGCACAGGCACAGATTTCTGTTTGGTTTGGGGGTAGTGATTCTTTATTTTTTTTTATTTTTCTGGTGTGGGTTGGCAGGAGAAAGTGAGTGCATTATTTTGGTCCCAAAATCATAGTGCAAGTTTCTCACACTATAAAGCTAACCAGCCTCATAAAACATCACGACAACATCTTTGCTTCATCTGCTGAAAGCTCATAAATAACAGAAGAGGCCATGGGAAGCCCATTTCCCCCCAAAGCATACAACTATTCTTTTATAACACTGTTTCCAGAGATTAAGACCTAAACCTAAATATATCACACTACTAAATGGCATAGTTAGTTAGGGAGACATGGTTTGATGGGTGCTGATGCAAACTGCCATCATACCACATGATCCTTTACCAGAAAAATGTTATTTCTCATCACCAAATGAGGCTACATTTCCAAGAAGCCACAAAATCTGATTGCCCACAGTGTCAGCATAAATTTACCGTACCTGTATTACTGAAATGGATGGACTATTTTTTTTACTCTTTGGGTCACCATTGCCATAATTCTAAAAGTCATCAAAAAACCCTGGTACTTAAGGTTCTGCTCATTCTAATGTACACCCAAAAGGCTAATGGACCCTTGTGGGGAGGGGTAGTGAAATTACCTTGAAAATAATTTTTCCTTGGGTGCAGAACTTCCCATAGTCTAGGTCTTCTCTGCATTCTAAAGACCCAGATTAAAGGGCATAATCTGAAATAGAGAATAAATACCTTGTTAAAAATGTCTCAATTCTCAGACTAACAGGGTAAGGTATGAATTAACCAACATAACCACCTACCCAACCGCTTATCCACAAAGACTTTCAATCCTCACTGCTGAAATCATTTAGTCCCATCCTTCAGCCTCAATGTTGTCCCATCCTCTCGGATCAATCAGAATTCTAATCCAAGGGAATTTAAGAAATTTATAACCAGTATCCTCTGTTGTAGATCCTTCTCTGACATAAAACTGTTTTAATGGTTAGTTCCTTATGATCAAGCTCTATTTTATTTTCTTGTTCCAATAACTGGTCCCTTTATATATGTCTTTCAGGGTCAAGTACCTAAGATTCCTAGGAGTATCAGCCTATTACCTATAACTACACTATTCCCATGTTCTATATGCTTATTTTGTGGCCTACTGCTAAGAACCACCAGGATCACTTTCTGTTTCCAAATAGGTCTATTTAGACTCTAAGCCTTAACTTTTTTTTGTTCTGGCTCATTTCACCACCACTCAAGACCCAGTCCAAAAAGTCTCAGAGTGATTCAGATCTCAATTGGGAATACCCATAGGCCATAGGTAATCTTACTCACTATTAGTGGCTAAGCCAGATTGGTCATCTGATTGCCTTCCAAGTGATGTAAGAGAAGGAGCATGGGGATTGGTTGGGACATGGAGAAAGGAAACCTTTGGTTGTGGAAATAAGACAATTATTTTGTCATCGAGTCCTGTATCAATAACTTAAGGCTTATTTTCATGACTCCTGGGAAGAAACAGGATCCTATCATGTATCCTATTATGTGCTTTGGGACAGTAGTGATTCCCTATAAGGACCTAAACAGCAAAGTAAAATGATATGTCCTCATTGCCTAGGTTCTACTTGGGTCTATTCAATCTCCATCCACTCTAATTAGATCTTATCACTTTACTCTTTTATAATGGCACTCCTAGCCTGGTGATCATTTAAATATGAGGATCTTCTCTAGTGTGTGAATGTCCAGAAAATGTCAAATATCTGATGGAAACCCAGAATTATCAGTGACTCTTTTTTGACTCAGACCCTGGACATGAGACTAGAAACGTCTCTTTCTGAGAGATTCAGGCATATCCCCTGGTCCAAAAGAAATCCAGCCTTTTGTTTCTCATAATCCTAAATTCCAATATAAGTAGACATAGCCCTTTGGTTCAGATCTGAAACACTGATATATAATTCATAGATAAACCTGTAGTCATTCATTCATTCATTTAACAAATATTAAACACCTAATATGTACCATCCACTGGAGATTCATCAGGATAAAAAAACATAATCCCTACCATCATGAAGCTCAGAATGTCACAGGCGTAGGCAGACATTAAACAAGTGAAATTAATTAACTAATTAATAATATATTGTGATAAGGGCTATAGAAAGATAATTAATCAGGTCCAGGAAGAAGAATTGTGTGTTGTGGGAAGGAGTTTCAGTTTTAAATAGTGTACTCAGGGTAGGTCACTAACAATGTGGTATTTAAGTAAAGACCTGAAGCAGGTGAAAGAAAATGGTGGACATGACCCAAGCCTTATCCCAGAACAGATAGAAGGAGCATCTAAATCTAATAACATCCACCAAAAATTGGCAAAGTGGACACAGATGGTGAGATAATTCATAGCCAGGAAAGGCAGAGGACACCTGGAGAACTGTAGGATCGGAGATCGGGGCTGGAGAGAGTTGTGAGACCTTTGAGCTGAGAGGGTCAGAAGGAAGCTACATGGCACCAAGTCCATGTCCCTTGGGGACAGGAGTAACATCAGACTGTGGAAAGAAAGTCCACAGGGCTGCTGGTGGAAGGGGATTCTATATCTAAGTTCACAGCCACAAGAAGCTGAGCCCAGAAGGGGTAGCTTGAAGAACTGCCCAAGCCGCATGGTGCCGGGGGAGAGAAATTCACAGTGGTGCAGTTGTTTCCCCTATTTTGGTATTTGCTTTTACTCACTAAATCCAGTTCATAGGACCTTTCAGATACAAACACTCACCCATGGCTGAGGTGCAGGTGGAGGTGCAGACTTTGGAGTCTGGGGACAGGCTTTGGAAAAGAGCAGGTCAGGGAGAGGTGACCGGGAGTCTGGCACTGGGAGATTACTGACACTCTGTACCTAAGCAGCCATTTTATTTGAAGAGCTAGCCCCTCCCAGCAGTCTCCAGGCAACCAATACAGCTACACCCAGACTACACCCTGAGTGGTACAAAGGACAAAAAAAAAAACACCCTGAATAGCCCCTAAGAGCCCTCAGGGACTGGGTTGAAGAGAGGCCATTCAGTCATGGAAAGCGATACATCAACCTCCATAACTATGGCCCAGTCAGAAACAGCTACTTGAGAGATTAAGATTAATAGGCAGACAGGCGAAGTGGGCAGATTGGTCACGCCTGCTGGCAGTCAAGGTGGTGGAGATAGACACAGAGGAGTGGTTTGGAACTTCAAAACAGTGCTGACTACCTAACAGGAAACTGAGGAGTGGAAGATAATACAGAAGAGTGGGCTCTTAAACCAGCCTGCATGGGGCATTAAAACTCGGCTGAAATGAAAGACACTTCACTTTTTTCTTTTCTTCTTTTTTATTAAAATTTTTTCTTTATTTTCTTTTTTTGTTTCTTTATATTTTCACATTATTTTTCTTCATTCTATTTTTATTTTTATTATTTTACTTTTATTTTTAATTTTTTATAATTTTTTTCTTTTTCTTCTTATCCACTAATCCTACTTCTACCTCCTCTATATTGAACTGAGGACCTCCCCATATTCATTCAATTCCTTAACCTTACTTTCTGTATATAAGCTCTGCCTCTACAGATTCTGCCCCCAACCTCTTTTCTGGGTGTTTGTTGTTTGCATTATTTGGTAAATCTGTTTGTTCTAAAGGCCTGATGCACAAAATTTGTGCAAGGGTAGGCCTTAGCAGCCCTGGCTGCCAGGGCCTTCATGGCCCCAGCTGCCTTGTGGCCCTACCCCTCTCCCACACCCACATTGGCCTGGCGCTGCCCCTCTGAACACTCCTGGTTCCCCAGTTGTGCAGAGCCTCCCAATTGATCACCATGCTGTCCGGTGGCCTGGGCCTCCCTCTGCAGGGCAATCATGGGGTGATAGCAGGCCCCCTGACCAATCACATCACACCTGCCTTGGCTGGCCTGGTGCCAGTGTGTGTCATAGTGTGGTCATCCAGAAGGTCATCTGGATGGTTGTTCTACTGTTTGGTTGTTCGGTTGATTTGCATATTAGGATTTTATTATTATAGATTTTTTTTCATATTCTTCCTTTTTCTTCTTTTCTTTTCTCTCTTACCATTTTTTATTTCCTTGATATCATTTTTGTTCTTTGTTCTCACCCCTAATTCTCTTTTCTCTGATGGTCACTTATATTGGGGTTATTGGAGTCATGAGTACATTTGTGTTTTGTTCCCTTTGTGTTGTGTCTTGTCGAGTTGTATTTTGCACTCTTTGGTCAATGTGGTAGACAGCAAGCTACATAACCAGACACCCTGAGAGGAGACTCCATCCACGAACAAGACAATAACACTCAAGATCCAACTACACCAAGAGAATCCAAATATCCCAAGTAGTAGGCACCCCTAGGTTGTCCAGCCCAGAAGACTAGAGAGATTGTACCATTGGGTCCCACAAAACATCTACTATACAAGACAAACTCAAAAAATCTGGATTGCATAGCAGTTTGATCTGATATGTAGAAACAATCACAAAAGAACAGCAAAAATGGGGAGACAAAGAAATAACCCCATTTGAAAGAAAAGGAGGAATCACCAGAAAAGAAAACGAATGAAATGGAGGAAAGCAATTTGTCAGAGAAAGAATTCAGAGCAATGGATATAAGAACACTGAAATGGATGGAAGACAAATTCAACAACATGTGTAAGAATCAAGAGAAAATGAAGAAGAATCAAGAGGAAATGAAGAATGACATAGCCACAATAAAGAACACAATGGAAACTATCAACAGTACACTAGAAGAAGCTGAGGACTGCATAAGTGAGTTAGAAGACAAGGTAGAAAAAAAACCATCTAAGCACAGCAGCAACTGGGAAAGAAAAAACAACTTAAAAAACAGGAGGAGAACCTAAGGGAGATTTGGGACAACACAAAACAAAACAACATCCGCATAATAGGGGTACCAGAAGGAGAGGAAACTGAGAAAGGAATAGAAAATCTGTTTGAAGAAATAATGACAGAAAACTTCCCTGATGTTGGGAAGAAAAATGTCACACAAGTCCAAGAAGCACACAGACTCCCAAACAAGATTAACCCAAAAAGACCAACACCAAGACACATAATAATTAAATTGGCAAACATGAACCACAAAGTAAGAATCTTAAAGGCTGAGAGACAGAAAGTTACCTACAAGGGATCTCCATTAGAATATCAACTGATTTCTCAACAGAAACACATCAGGGAAGAAGGGAATGGAATGAAATATACAAAGATATGCAAAGCAAGGGACTGAATCTAAGAATACTCTATCCAGCAAGGCTATCATTCAAAATTGAAGGGGAAATCAGGAGCTTCACAGATAAAAAGGGCTAAGGGAGTTTATCACTATCAACCCAGCAATACAAGAAATGCTAAAGGGACTGTTGTAAAAAGAAGAAACAGAAAAGGAAGAAGGAACACAGGCATAAAGAATAAAAATGGCAACAAACAAGGTCCTATCAATAATAACTTTAAACGTAAATGGATTAAATGTTCCAATCAAAAGACATAGAGTACTTGAATGGATAAAAAAAAATGACACATATATTTGCTGTCTACCAGAGACCCACCTAAAAACAAAGGACTCACAGACTGACAGTGAAGGAATGGGAAAAAATTTTCAGGCAAATGGAAATGAGAAGAAAGCTTTGGTAGCAATACTTATGTCTGACAAAATAGACCTCAAATAAAGGCCATAACAAGAGATAAGGAGAGCCACTTCATATATTAAAGGTGGCAATTCAACAAGAGTATATAACTCTGGTAAACATATATGCACCCAATGCAGGAGCGACCAAATACATAAAAAATACTTCTGGAAAATATCAAGGGAGATATCAACAGCAATACAATCATAGTAGGGGATGTTAATACCCCATTGACACCACTGGATAAATCCTCTAAACAAAAAATCATCAAAGTAACAGCAATCCTAAATGACTCACTAGATCAGATGGACTTAGTTCACATCTTCAGAAGATTTTACCCCAAAGCTACAGAATATACATTCTTCTCAAGTGCACAGAGGGAATTTTTAATGACAGACCACATATTAGAACACAGGCAAACTTCCTTAAAATTCAAGAAGAGAGAAATCATATCAAGCATCTTCTCAAATCACAATGCCATAACATTAGAAATCAACTACAATAAAAAATGGGGGAAAAATCAAACAATTGGAGGCTAAATAGCATGTTATTAGACAATGATTAGGTTACCAAAGAGATCAAAGAAGAAATAATAAGCAACCTGGAATCAAATGACAATGAAAACACAACAATCCAAAATCTATGGGAAAGCAGTCCTGAGAGGGAAATGCATCGCTCTACAGGCCTACCTAACCCTGCAACTTAAAGAATTAGAAAGAGAGCAAAAAGAAAAGCCGAGAATAAGCAGAAGAAAAGAAATAATAAAGATCAGAGTGGAAATAAACAACATAGAGATAAAAACAAAAAACAAAATATCAATAAAACCAAGAGCAGGTTCTTTGAATGGATAAACAAGATAGATGAACCTCTAGCCAGGCTCACCAAGAAGCAAAGAGAGAGGAACTAAATAAACAAAATTAGAAATGAAAGAGGTGAAATAAAAACCAAACCCACAGAAATACAAATAATTGTAAAAAAAATACTATAAACCACTCTATTCCAACAAACTTGAGTACCTAGATGAAATGGACATATTCCTAGAAAAATACAACCTTCCAAAACTCTGTTAGTAAGAATAAAATAACCTGGATAGGCCAATAACTACTGATGAAATTGAAACAGTAATAATAATAAAAAACTTCCAACAAACAAAATCCCTGGACCAGACAGCTTCTCAGGGGAGTTTTACCGAACATTTAAAGAAGTACTAAAACTTATCCTTCTAAGACTATTCTAAAAAATTCAAGAGGAAGGCACACTTACAAGCTCTTTCTTTGAAGCCAGCATTACCCTAATCACAAAACCAGATAAAGACATTACTAAGAAAGGGAATTACAGGCAAAAATCACTGGTGAACATACAGTAGATGCTAAAATCCTCAACAAAATTCTAGCAAATTGGATCAAGGATTACATTAGAAAGATCATACACCATGACCAAGTAGGATTTATTCCGGGGATGCAAGGCTGGTACAACATCTGCAAATCAATAAATGTGATACATCACATAAACAAATTGAGAGACAAAAAAATCACATAATCATATCAATTGATGCAGAAAAGGCATTTGACAAAATCCAACAATCTTTCTTGATAAAAACTCTCATCAAAGTGGGAACAGAGGGACCATGCCTCAACATAATAAAAGCCTTGTATGACAAACCTACAGCCAACATCAAAATCAATGTGCAAAAACTAAAACCATTTCCCCTAAGAACAGGAACAAGACAGGGATTCCACTTTCACCACTCCTGTTTAGCATAGTATTGGCAGTGCTACACATAGTGATAAGACAAGAAGAAGAAATAAAAGCATCCAAATTGGAAAAGGAGAAGTAAAATTGTCATTATTCACAGATGACATGATATTGTACATAGAAAACCCTAAAGACTCCATCAAAAAACTACTAGACTTAATAAATAAATTCGGGCATGTAGCAGGATACAAAATTAATACCCAGAAATCTATGGCATTTTTTATACCAATAATGAACTCACAGAGGGGGAAACTAAAAAACCAATCCCATTTACTACTACAACAAAAAAATTAAGATACCTAGGAATAAACTTAACCAAGGAGGTAAAGGACCTGTATTCAGAAAATTACAGGATACTGATAAAAGAGATAGAGGAAGATATAAACAGATGGAAGAACATACCACATTCATGGATTGGTAGAATCACCATCATTAAAATGTCCATACTACCCAAAGCAATCTATAAATTCAATGCACTCCCCATTAAAATACCAATGGCATATTTCACAGACCTAGAACAAACTTTCCAAAAATTCATCTGGAATAAAAAAAAGACCCCAAATACCTGCAGTGATCCTGAGAAAGAAGAACAAAGTAGGAGAGATCACAATACTAGATATCAAGCTATATTACAAAGCCACTGTCCTCAAAACTGCCTTCTACTTGCACAAGAACAGACATATAAAACAATTGAACAGAATAGAGAACCCAGAAATCAACCCAAGCTATTGTGCTCAATTAATATTTGACAAAGGAGGCAAGATCATACAATGGAGTCAAAATAGTCTCTTCAATATATGGTGTTGGGAAAATTGGACAGATGCATGCCAAAAAAAATGAAATTAGACCACCAACTTACACCATACAATAAAATAAACTCAAAATGGATAAAGGATTTAAACGTAAGATGGGAAACCATAAAAATCTTAGAAGAATCCATAGGTAGCAAAATATCAGACATAGGGATCTTGAAAACCAGAACTGCTTGATACTAGGATCCTAGCATCGCCACCACCCAGTCTGGTCTTGGTAGCAAACCGGGACCCTATAGCTGCTCTGGTAGAAGACCTACGACCACAGCTGCAGACACCAAGACTCTAGGCACCCTGGCTGCAGATTTCTGTGAGTCACAAAGCCAATCCCCCTCTCCCACTGCCCTCATGGCAGTGGATAGGAACTGCCAGACCCCAGCCGCACAATAGGGCTTTCTGCACACACACAGCAGTGGCAGCTCTACCTGACTTTGAGCCTTGGTGTCAGACACGGGAAGTTTGTTTCCTGTGAGCAGGCTCCTCACCAAGGCAGAGAGACTGCTGAATTTGACCCTATGTGCACATCTTTGGGGAGACTGTTTGCTGTGACCAGATCCCACTCCCACGCAGGGCAGGAAAATAGTGCTGAATTTGAGCCTGGACATGTGAACTAGGGTAAGTTTGTTTACCATGAGCAGGCTCTGAGCCTAGGCAGGGAGACTGCTGAATTTGACCCTAGGTGAGCATCCTGGGGGAGACCATTTTCTGCAACCAGATCCCACACCCACTCAGGGCAGGGAGACAGCGCTGAATTTGAGCCTGGATACACAAAATAGGGGAATTTGTTTCCCGCAGCTAGGCTCCATGCCCAGGCAGGAAGGTTGTGCTGAATTTGAGCATAGGTGAGCAACCTTGGGAAGATTGTTTTCCGTGACCAAATCCCACACCCATGCAGGGAGACAGCACTGAATATGAGCTTGGGGGCACGAACCCAGGGAGTTTGTTTCCCAAGACCAGACCCTGCACCCAAGCAGGGAGGCTGCGCTGAATTTGAACCTGAACATGAGAACTCGGGGAGTTTGTTCCCCAAGACCAGACCCCGTGCACACACAAGCTGGCAGTGCTGAATTTGAGTCTGGGTGCATGGACACAGGGAGTTTGCTTCCTGCAGTGCACACCCGTGGGACCAGACCCCACACTGAGCAGCAGTGCCACCTGTCTTTGATTCAGGGCAAGCACACACAGAGGCTGTTTTCCACAGGGCAAGAGTGGACCTCCTGCCAACACAGTTCAACTGTGCAACCCGGTCTCCCAAGCAGATCAGGGACCCTGAATCTCCATGCAAAAGGCAGGAATGAGCAAAAGTGACTAGAATCTATTTCTCATTGCATGCACCTGGGGTCCTGATACCCAGTACATTTACACTAAGAGCCAGTGACTCGAATTCTTGGATCATGCGCACACAGGGACCCTGATTCTCGGTGTGAGGTAGGACCAAACAACAGAGACTCTGATACTCGATTCTCGGCGGGGACACAGGGAGCATCTGACTCCTGACATGCACCAGGGGACTTTGATTTTTGGCACACCTCAGCATGTTCTGTTTCAATGTGACACAGGCAGGGCCCCAGATTCTAGGTGCATACATGAGGCAACACTAAGCGCCTGTGACTCTGACCCGGGGCCAGCGAAGCTCCCACCACCCCATGGTAGCCGCACGTCGTGGTGTCAGAGCTCTTCAGTGACACTTGGGGGTGCAAAACTCCCACTAAACACGGCCCAGGTCCCCGCAACTCAACATTTGTACCCTCTGGTGATAGTCAGAATGGGGAGACAATGAAACAATCCCCAAAAGAAAGAAAAGGAGGAATCGCCAAGAAAGGAAATAAGTGAAACAGAAGCATGCAACATGACAAAAAAGAATTCAGCGTAATGGTCATACACTTCATACACCAGATGGACGAGAAAATCCACAACCTATGCAAAAATCAAGAAGAAATGAAAAATGATATAGCTACAATAAGAAACAACATGGAAGGCTTCAACAGTAGACTGGAAAAGCAGAAGACCGAATTAGTGAATTAGAAGATAAAGTACAAAAAAAGCCCAATCTGAACAGCAACTAGAGAAAAAAATTAAAAAGCAGGAGGAGAGCCTAAGGGAGCTTTGGGACAATGCAAAATGAAATAACATAGGTATAATAGGGCTGCCAGAAGGCCAAGATGAGCAGCAAGGATTAGAAAATTTATTTGAAGAAATAATGACAGAAAACTTCCCTGATATGGGGAAGAAAAAAGTTACACAAGTACAGAGAGTCCTAAGCAAGATGAATCCCAAAAGACCCACACCAAGACACTTAATAATTACAATGGCAAACGTTAACAACAAAGAGAGAATCTTAAAGGCTGCAAGAGAGAGACAGAGAGTTACCTACAAAGGATCCTCCATCAGATTATCAAATGATTTCTCAACAGAAACACATCAAGCTAGAAGGGAATGGAAGGAGATATATAAAGTGATGCAAATCAAGGGTCTGAATCCAAGAATACTCTATCCAGCAAGACTATCAATCAAAATTGAATGGGAAACCAGGAGCTTTGCAGGCAAAAAAAGGCTAAGGGAGTTTATCACTACCAAGCCAGCAATGCAAGAAATGCTAAAGGGAATGCTGTAAAAAGAAGAAATAAAAAGGTAAGAAGGAACACAGGCTCAAAAAATTAAAATGGCTACAAACAAGTACCTTTAAATAATAACTTTACATGTAAATGGACTAAATGCTCCAATCAAAAGACATCAAGTGGCTGAATGGATAAAAAAACATGACCCATACATATGCTGTCTACAAGAGACCCACCTCAAAACAAGGGACTCACACAGACTGAAAGTGAAGGGATAGAAAAATATCTTCCAGGCAAATGGAAATGAAAAAAAAGCTGGGGTAGCAATACTTATATCAGAAAAATAGACCTCAAAGTAAAGGCCATAATAAGAGATAAGGAAGGCCACTTCATAATACTAAAGGGATAGATACAACAAGAGGATATAACCCTGGTAAACATATATGCACCCAATGCAGGAGCACGCAAATACATAAAATAACAAACAAACAAACAAACAAAAGTCCTGGAAGATATCAAGGGAGATATCGACAACAATACAATCATAGTAGGGGACTTTAATACACCACTGATTTCACTAGATAAATCCTCTAGAAAAAAAATCAACAAAGAAACAGCAATCCTAAATGATTCACTAGATCAGATGGACTTAATTGACATCTTTAGAACATTTCACCCCAAAGCCGTGGAATATACATTCTTCTCAAGTGCACATGGGACATTTTCAAAAATAGACCACATATTGGGTCACAAACAAAGTCTCCCCAAATTCAAGAAGATTTAAATCATACCAAGCATCTTCTCAGACCACAATGGCATAATATTATAAATAAACTATAATAAAAACAATCCAAAACACTCAAACACTTGGAAGTTGAATAGCATGTTATTAATATTGATTGGGTTACCTATGAGATCAAAGAAGAAATTAAAAACATCCTGGAAAATAATGATAATACAAACACAACAATCCAAAACCTAGGGAACACAATGAAAGCAGTCTTGAAAGGGAAGTTTATAGCTCTACAGGCCTACCTCAAAAAACAAGAAAAAATGGTAGTAAATCATCAAACTCTACAACTCAAAGAATTAGTAAGAGAGCAACAAGAAAAGCCCAGAGTGAGCAGAAGGAAGGAGATAATGAAGATTAGAGCAGAAATAAATGACACAGAGACCAAAAAAAAATTATATATATATTTACAGAAGATCAATGAAACCAAGAGCTGTTTCTTTGAAAGCATAAACAAGATTGATGAATCTCTAGCCAGGCTCACCAAGAAGCAAAGAGAGAGGACCCAAATAAACAAAATCAGAAATGATAGAGAAGAAATAACAACAGACCCCAAAGAAATACATAGGATTGTTAAAAAATACTATGAACAACTCTATTTCAACAAACTAGACAACCTGGAGGAAATGGACATATTCCTAGAAAAATACAACCTTCCAAAACTCAATCAGGAAGAATCTAAACATCTCAATAGGCCAATAACTATGGAAGAAATTGAAGCAGTCATCAAAAAGCTTTCGGCAAACAAAAGCCCGGGGCCTGACGGCTTCACAGGAGAGTTTTACCAAATATTCAAGGAAGAACTAAAACCTAATTCCTCAGACTATTCCAAAAAATTCAAGAGGAAGGAACACTTCCAAGCTCATTCTATGAAGCCAGCATCACCCTAATACCAAAACCAGATAAAGACAACACAATGAAAGAGAATTACAGGCCAATATCCCTCATGACATATATGCCAAAATCCTCAACAAAATTCTAGCAAATCGGATCCAGCAGTACACCAGAAAGATCATACACCATGACCAACCAGGATTTATCCCAGGGATGCAAGGATGGTACAATATCCACAAATCAATAAAAGTTATACATTAAATAAACAAATTGAGGGAGAAAAATCACATAGTCATATCAATTGACGCAGAAAAAGCATTTGACAAAACCCAACACCCATTTTTGATATAAACTCTCAGCAAGGTGGGAATAGAAGGATCATACCTCAACATAATAAAAGCCATATATGATAAACCCACAGCCAACATCATACTCAATGGGAAAAAACTAAAACCATTTCCCCTAAGAACAGGAACAAGACAGGGATGCCCACTCTCACCACTCCTGTTCAAAATCGTACTGGAAGTACTAGCCATTGCTATAAGACAAGAAGAAGAAATAAAAGACATCCAAATTGGAAAAGAAGAAGTAAAACTGTCCTTATTCGCAGATGACATGATACTGTACATAGAAAACCCTAAAGACTCCATCAAAAAATTTTAGACTTAATAAATGAATTTGGCAATGTAGGAGAATACAAAATTAATGCCAAGAAATCTATAGCATTTCTATACACCAATAGTGAATTTACAGAAAGATACACTAAAAAAGCAATCCCATATACCATCACACCAAAAAAATTAAGATACCTAGGAATAAACTTAACTAAGGAGGTAAAAGACCTATATGCAGAAAACTACAGGACACTGAAAAAAGAGATAGAGGAAGACATAAACAGATGGAAGAACATTCCGTGTTCATGGATTGGTAGAATCAACATCATTAAAATGTCCATACTACCCAAAGCAACCTATAGGTTCAATGCAATCCCCATTAAAATACCAACGGCATATTTCACTGACCTAGAATGAACTCTCCAAAAATTCATCTGGAATAAAAAAAGACCCCGGATAGCTGCAGCAATCCTGAAAAAGAAGAACAAAGTACTTGGGATCTCAATACCAGATATCAAGCTGTATTAAAAAGCCACTGTTCTCAAAACAGCCTGATACTGGCACAAGAACAGTCATGTAGATCAATGGAATACAATAGAGAACCCAGATATTGACCCAAACCACTATTCCCAATTAATATTCGACAAAGGAGGCATGAACACACAATGGAGTCAAGACAGTCTCTTCAATAAATGGTGTTGCGAAAATTGGACAGATACATACAAAAAAATGAAACTAGACCGAAAACTTACACCATACACAAAAATAAACTCAAAATGGATAAAAGACTTAAACATAAGACAGGAAACCATAAAAATTCTAGAGGAACCCACAGGCAGCAAAATCTCAGACATATGCCGAAGGAACTTCTTCACTGATACTGCTCCTAAGGCAATAGAAAATAAAGAGGAAATAAACAAATGGGACTACATCAAAATAAAAAGCTTTTGCACAGCAAAAGAAAACATCAACAAAACAACAAGGAAGCCCACTACATGGGAGAACATATTTGCCAATGTTATCGCCGATAAGGGTTTAATCTCCAACATTTACAGGGAACTCATACAGCTTAACAAAAGGAAGATAAACAACCCAATCAAAAAATGGGCAACGGACCTAAATAGAAACTTTTGGAAAGAAGACAGAAAGAACGTCAAGAGACATATGAAATCATACTCAAATTCACTAATTACCCGAGAGATGCAAATCAAAACCACAATGCGGTACCATCTCACACCTGTCAGAATGGCTATCATTAACAAATCAACAAAGGACAAGTGCTGGCTAGGATGCGGAGAAAAAGGAACCCTCCTGCACTTCTGTGGGGAATGCAGACTGGTGCAGCCACTGTGGAGAACAGTGTGGAGTATCCTCAAAAACTAAAAATGGAACTCCCATTTGACCCAGTGATCCCACTTCTAGGAATATATCCCAAGAAACTAGAAACATCAATCAGAAAGGATATATGCACCCCTATGTTCATAGCAGCACAATTTACAATAGCTAAGATCTGGAAACAGCCTAATTACCCACCAGCAGATGAGTGGATTAAAAAATTGTGGTACATCTACACATTGGAATACTATGCGGCAGTAAAGAAAGAATTCCTACCATTTGCAACAGCATGGATGGAACTGGAGAGAATTACGCTAAGTGAAATAAGTCAGTCAGAGAAAGATAAATATCACATGATCTCACTCATCTATGGGAAATAATGAACAACATAAACTGATGAACAAGAACAGATCCAGAGACAGGGAAGCATTGATCAGACTGTCAAACCTCAGAGGAAAGGTAGGGGAGGGTGGTGGTAAGGGGGAGAGATCAACCAACGGACTTTTATGCATGCAAATAAGCCTAACCAGTGGTCAAAGACAACAGGGCGGCGGGGGTATAAATGGGGGGGGGTTGGGAAGGTAATGGGGGGATGAGGACAAATATGTAATACCTTAATCAATAAAGAAATTTTAAAAAAGAAAAAATATATATCAGACATAGGTCGTAGCAATATCTTTACCAATACAGCTCTTAGGACAATGGAAACTAAGGAGAAAATAAACAAATGAGACTACATCAAAACACAAAGCCTCTGCACAGCAAAAGAAACCATCCACAAAACAGTAAGAAAGCCCACTGCATGGGAGATCACATTTGCCAATGTTATCTCAGATAAGGGCCTAATCTCCAAAATTTACAGGGAACTCATACAACTTAACAAAAATGGAGATAAACAATCCAATCAAAAATGGGCAAAGGACTTAAATAGACACTTTTTGAAAGAGGGCATACAGAAGGCCAAGAGACATATGAAAACATTCCCAAAGTCACTAATCATCTGAGAGATGCAAATCTAAACGACAATGAGGTACTATCTCACACCTGTCAGAATGGCCATCATCAACAAGTCAACAAAGGACAAGTGCTGGTGAGGATGCGGAGAAAAAGGAACCCTCGTGCATTGCTTGTGGGAATGCAGACTGGTGCAGCCACTGTGGAGAACAGTATGGGGTTTCCTCAAAAATTAAAAATGGAACTTCCATTTGACCCAGTAATCCCACTTCTAGGAATATATCCCAAGAAAACAGAAACACCAATCAGAAAGGATATATGCACCCCTATGTTCATAGCAGCACAATTTACAATAGTAAAATTTGGAAACAGCCTAAGTGCCCATCAGCGGATAAGTGGATTAAAAAACTGAGGTACAATGGAATACTATGTTGCTGTGAAAAAGAAGGAATCCTTACCATTTGCAACAGCATGTATGGAACTGGAAAGCATTATGCTAAGCAAAATAAGCTAGTCAGAGAAAGATAAATATCATATGATCTCACTCATTTGTGGAATATAATGAACAACATAAACTGATGAACAAAAATAGAATCTGATACATCAAAGCATAGAACAGACTGTCCAACCTATGAGGGAAGGTGGGGATTGTGGGGTAGGAGATCAACCAAAGATTTGTATGCATGCATATGAGCATAACCAATGAACACAGACAGTAGGGAGGTGAGGGCATGTGCTGGGAGCAACTGGGGAGAAGTCAATGGGAGAAAAAGGAGACTCATGTAATACTTTAAATAATAAAGAATTTAAATTAAACCAATATATATTTTAAAAAATACTTGAAGCAGATCAGGGAGTAAACCACATGGATATTTGAGGGGAAGTCTTCCAGGCAAAGGATACAGGCAGGACAAAAAATCCTGGAGCAAGGGGTGCTCGGTGTATTCATGAAAGAGCAAGGAGGCCAGTGTGGCTGAAGTGTTGTGAACTAAATGGAGAGTAGGAAAGGGATGAATTAAGGAACTAAAGTTCTAATCATAGTCCATTATTAGGATTTTGGATTGTGCTACAAATGAGATAGAAAGCCATGGAGGTTTTGAAGAGAGAAGTAACAGAATTTGACTTATATTTTAATAGTACCACTTTGGTTGCTAAGTGAATAATAGATCGAAGGTGGGCAAGGGGAAAGGCCAGGAGATCAGTAAGGAGATTATTAGTTTAGTCCAGGTGAGAGGGGGCAGAGGCTCAACTTTAAGAAGGTTGTCAAAGGTCATTGCCTTTGCTGACTAGCACACAAGCAAGAATTTCTGAGCATGCCTCTACTGACCTTACTGCTAATTAGTTTTATAGAAAACATCTTCTTTTGTTGTTCTATCCCAGCTTAAACAATTAATAGTCCAGCCTCAGTATAGTTCTAGATACTTCAGGACTGATCCATGTCCTATACCTGGAGACTGATAAATATGTTGCAGGGTGTCCTTTAACCAAGAAACTAGAACCACACTTGCTCTCATAAACCAGAAACTAACCCATGAGACATTAGGTGTTGGCCCACAGAAACTCAAGAATCCGCCCCCACTCCCACAGCACAGCTGAGTGTAATTGCCTTCGATAGCCCTAAATAGAGAAGCTATATTATTATATTATTTTGATTGCTAATTATGTGGCAAGCATTGTACAAAAATTCTCTAATAAACTATTTCATTTAAACTTTTTCAACAAACCTATGACATAAATTTTATTTTTACTCCCTTGTCATGGTTAGTGTTATGTGTCAACTTGACTAGACTATAGAACCAAGTTATTCAAATACTAGTCTAGGCATTACTGTAAAGGTCTTTTGCAGATGTGTTTAACATACACAATCACTTGACTTTAAGTAAAGAAGATTATTCATAATAATGTGCATGGACCTCATCTAATCACTTAGAAGGCCTTAAAAGCAAAACTAAGTTTTCTCAGAGAAGAAATTCTGCCTCAAAACTGCAGCATCAACTTCTGCCTGGGTTTCCAGCCTGCCAGCCTGTTCATCAGATTTCAGATGTGCCAGCCCCCACAATCAAGTGAACCAATTCCTTGAAATACTGCTTCTGTTTCTCTGGAGAACACTGACTGATAGACCACTTTGACAGATGAATAATGATATTCAAAATAGTTAAGCAAGTTGCTCAAGGTCACAACAGCTGCAAGTATAAAGAATCAGACAACTCCAAACCACTCATCCCATCCTCTGCTTCCTCTAAGCTGTCTGAATCTATTTTTAAAAATTATGTGATCCTGAGAAATCTCATAGGAGTACTTTAGTCTGTTCGCTTATTATATTATAACATTAATATTTATTACTATTATATACTTATTACACTTGTATACTTATTATTATTATTAGTGATAATTATAGCTATCATTTATTAAGTCATTCTTGTATGACAGGCATTGTAATGAGCATTTGCATACATGTTTATCTTACATAACCCTCACAAAAACCATGTAAATAATTTAATATTGCCGTCATTTTATAGATGGTAAATATGAGGATCAGAAATGTCAAGTAACTTGCCCAAAGTTACACAAATAATAAAAGGCAAAACTGGGATTCAATATATTGCTCTGTCCTGACTTCACCTGAATTATTGCAAGTATAACCAAGTGATTACCCAGAAACTCTATGGAACCATTTTTAACCCACTGAGTCCTGTAGGGCAATGTCTCTATTTGTTTAGGGTTCTTGGATCCTGAACCACCTCCAAAATCAATTAAACTTCTGGAACAGTTTCTAAAAGTACTGGTCTATCATTTCTACTCTAGATTAAGTAGCTACCTTTACTTGCCCTTGCCCTAGATCAGTAGTCGGCAAACTGTGGCTCGCGAGCCACATGCGGCTCTTTGGCCCCTTGAGTATGGCTCTTCCACAAGATACCATGTGCGGGCACGCACGTACAGTGAGATTGAAACTTCATGGCTCATGCGCAGAAGTCGGTTTTCGGCTCTCAAAATAAATTTCAATCATTGTACTGTTGATATTTGGCTCTGTTGACTAATGAGTTTGCTGACCACTGCCCTAGATGAACATGATTTATTAGATCAATGGCTCTTGTAAAGAAGCATTAAGGAAGAGAGAGGCCTAGTCTTCTGATTCCATGGAATAAACTTTGAAGTCAGAACACAGGTTCAAACCTTTGCTCTGTGACCTTGAGCACATCAGCTAAGTTTTCTGAACCTTAGTTTCTTCAACTGTAAAACTGAAATAATTGCTAAGGGATTGTTTTAAGGATAAAAAGGTAATATGAGGGAAACACTAGACCAGAGTATACAGATATAGCCTTACCAAATGTGAGCAATATACAACAGTTACAAAACCTTCAGGACTGGCTATTGTGTCCTCAGTCTGAGCAGAATACTTCAGCAGGCATTCTGGGAGCTCTGACTGGTCACCAAATTGGAATTAACTGCTCAAGCACAGACACAGCCATGTCTGTAGAATTCACTGGGTATAGCTTGTACTCAGAAACTGACATTTTAAAGCTAAATAGGCCTAAAACAGAGTTAGAACAGAAACCAATGGTGCGTGTTCTCACCATCATTTTAGTACTATTAGTATTGTGTAGTAAGAAACTACTATGTCATTAGTTCAATTAAACTCTCATGTTTTACCTTTCAAAAGCTATTTCTGTATCAGATCCTGTGTTAGGTATTGAAATTATAGGAAGTAATAAGGTATCATCTTGTCCTCAATCAGCTGCTAGTCTAGTGGCACTTATTTTGTGCCAGATACTCTTAACTACTCATTAAAGTTTCATATCAGCACAATGAAGTAGTTATTATATTCCTATTTTACAGATGAGGAAGCTGAGGCAATGACACAGAGTATCTTTTTCAAGGTCATGCTGCTAATAAATGGAAGAGCCAGGATTTTAACATACCCCACTATACTACTGTACTCCAACAAGACTTCTTGTTACAGATACACTGGTGGAAGAACCTCCTGTTAATGAGTGAGAGAGTCAAAGCTCCAGAAACTCTAGAGGATTGTTGCATGTTATTATCCTCTAAGAAATGGCAAATTCCCTGATCACAAATCACAGGATAACCAGGACACCAAAAAATGAATTTTGGTGTACCTACCCATAGAATAGGCAAAAAATATAGGAATTTGTCTTTGTATTAGTTACCTTTTGCTTCATTAATAATTATCCCAAAATTCAACAGTTTAAAATATCAAACATTTATTATCTCACAGTTTCTTTAAGTCAGGAATTTATGCATAGCTTAGCTAGGTGCCTCTGTCTCAAGGTCTTTTATAAGGTCACACTCAAACTGTCAGCCAGGACTGCAGTCTCATATGAAGGCTCAACTGAGGGAGGATCTGCTTCTGAGCTCACTGATGTGGTTGTTAGCAGCATTCAGTTCCTCACAAACTATTGGTCAGAGGGCTTAAGTCCTTGATGTCTACCTCAGCTCCTTCCTGTGCGTCTCCCATAGGGCAACTCACAACATGGCTTCTGGCTTCCCTCAGAGTAAGTAAGCAAGCGAGATAAAGAGGACAAGCTTATAAGACAGAAGTCACCACCTTTTTATAACCTAATCTAGGCAGTTGACATTGCTTAACTTCTGACATATTTTATTTGTTAGAAGAGAGTCAATAAGTTTAACTTATACTTAAAGGGGGAAGATTACAAAGGACATGAATACCAGGAGTTAGGGATCTTAGAAGCTGTCTAGCACAATCTCTAACATCATCCAAAGGCAGGAAGCTCTGCGATGGCTCTGACAGTAGATCATTAGTCCGATTTGCTGCTCTCAAGTACTAGAGTATTCTACACCACTACATTCAGAAGAGTTCCCTATACTGAGGATCAGACACTAAGTCTAATAATACAAGGTACATTAAGATTTTACTTACATATCTATGATTTTCATTTATTTCATTTGTGCCTTTATTTCTAGTTTTTGCCAGACATGTTTTTAAAAAGTGCTATAAAACTATATTGTTCCTTCCTTAACTCTTCAACATTTCTGTTTCATCCTTCAAAAGCTACCTCTTGACTCAGATCCAGGAAGATTTCCCTAACTAATCTTGCCTGGCATAAGGGAGTTTTCTTGTCTGAGACCCAAGTCAGTTCCTTTAAGGCACACATATAGGGAAATAATAGCAGATTATGTGGGGAATTTTGAATAGACAAGGCTGATGACACTTTTTCCCTGCCTTAAGGGGAAGCAGGTATACCCACATTCTTCTAAATATTATATATAATTAACACTTGTGAAAACAATTTTCTGGATTATGGACCTGCATGGATTTCAACTCTTTCTTCCTGTCTTAGCTGGCCTAACAGGTATTGACCTCTGAGCTACTTAGCTGTCTGCCACTACTGCCTTTGGTTAATTAAGCTTGCCTATCAGCAAAGTCAACTTGATTTTTCTTGGACAGTTTGTTCCTCCAAACTGCAATTTTTGCAGATTTCATTTTATCTAACCAAACCACAAGTTCTGCTCCCTCCTGGCTATCCTCTGTCCTGCCAACACTTATTCCATATTATAAAGACTACCCTTTTTCACTTTGAGCAGATCCTCTGCCTCTATCAGGAAAACGATGACTTTGGGCACAGATGCCTTGTTACAACCTTACCCAAGCCTTTCCTGTTTAGGCTCTGTATCAAACTTGAAAATATTATTTCCAACTTCCTATTTCTACCATCAAATATACCTGTTCCTTGGCCAGTGTCCTCAGCACTCTCTACCTGATAAGCTAAGTCATGCTGAGTTGTTGATTGCTGAGAATACCTTGATAAGTTACACTATACAGAAGGACTCCCACTTTAGTTACTGAAAAGAAACTGCTAGAGCACAAAATGAATAGCTATGGTAGAATTTCTGGCACTATGTCAGAATAGTGGGGCTATTACTTCTGATATAAGGGCATAATAGTAATACCTTTCAAGTGACACTCTTGGTGCTCCCCTGCTTCATTTATGCAAAAGATCAGTCCTTCATAGAACATATCCATCAGGATTATGTTCCGAGATACCCAGTGGATGTCTGAAACCACAGATAGTTCCAAACCCTATATATACTATGCTTTTTCCTATACATACATACTTTTTCACATAAAGGAATTACTTTGTGATTTCTCTTTGGCATATCCAAATTTCCAGCATCACTATTCTTGTGATTTGGGACCATCATTAAGTAAAATAAAGGTTATTTGAATACTAGTCCTATAATACCATGGCAATCACCCTGCTAACTAAAATCGCTACTGACAAATGGACAAGGAACATATACATAGTGGATATGGTGGACAAAGAGATGATTCACACCCCAGGTGGAATGAAGTGGGATGGCACAGATTTCATCACAATACTCAGAATGGTTCACAATTTAAAACATATGATTGTTTATTTCTTGAATTTTCCATTTAATATTTTTATACTGAGGTTGGCTGTGGGTGACTGAAACCAGGGAAAGCAAAACCACAGATAAGGAAGGACTATTGTACATCTATGTAGGTTCAAGACAACCTTAGGTAAAGTCTTAGTAGAAAAAGTCATTATGAGAAACTAGGGATATTAAAGCTTTCCTTAAAATTTGAGACTGAAAACCAAGGACAACTAGTCTCTCCTACCTCAAGGCTCAAACATGCAGAACTTTCAAAAGAACTTGAAGCTAGGTAGATGATAAAGCATGGTTGCATTCATGCCAGGCTCTTTTGTAGGCCAGAAGCAATAGTTGCATTTAAATTAGATGTACATCCATGGCTCAGTCAGTTAATGATTGACATGGTACAAATTACTGTGATCTTTGGGACATGTGTGGCCTATAAGAACTCTTCTAATTACTTTGTTCATTGGAGATTTGTGATAAGCAGGTAAGAGCCATGTCCTCTACAGGTGAATGTATAGAAAAGAGCTGTCTAGGACAGATTTCTCATTTACTAGCATTAGCCAAGCTGCTTCTAGATTCAAATAAGATATATGTCCATTAATAACTGACTTAAATGGAATTCTTTCATTCAATAAATAATTTCATTGTATATTTTCCTTTTTGTTTATCTCTTTTTTTCTCCCCATGAAAATGCAAGCTTCATAAGAGCAGGGATCTTGTTTGTCATGTTTCCTGTCGTAATGCTAGCTCCTAGAACAGGTGTTTTGCATAGAGTACGTCAGTAAATGTTGGTTCAGTGAACATAAACACTACGGGTCTTCGTTGATACTTACCAATGTGTTTCCCTGCTCAGTTCTTTCTCTTGTTCACCACACAAGTTGTTATTCTCCACTTCTTCACTCTCCTTGAACCTCCAATCTTTTCATGTAAATTCTCAGTAAAACATGCCAACTCCCACATTTAACAGCAAATAGAAGACATCAGAATTTCCTCAACCACTCTCTATAAACCTACAAACTTACATTTGCTGCATCACTCTGATCTCTCTCTCTCTCTCTCTGTTTTCTCATGACATTCTCCCTGTGTCTGTCTGTCTTCACATGACATTTTATTCTTCTTATAAGGGCACCTATTATGTTGGATTAAGGGCCGATCCTATTCCAGTATGATCTCATCTTGACTAATTACATCCACAATGACAATTTCCAAATGAGGTCACATTCTGAAGTACTGAGGGTTAGGACTGCAACATATTGTTTTGGAGAATACAAGTCAACCCATACTGCCTTCTAACAATCGCCCTGTATCATTCTCCTGTTCTTAATCCACACTTGCTGAATGAGTTGTCTATACTTTCACTGCCTAATACATTTAAATCAGCTTCTATTATCATCACATCTCTACTAGTAAATCTACTTTTACTTTATTTTACCATGTCCAATGTATGCTTTTTCTTTTAAAATTTATGAAATGCTTATTTCTGGAATTTTTCATTTAGTTTTTTTCTAACTATAGTTGACCATGGGTAACTGAAACCCTGAAAAGTGAAACTATGGATAAGGGAGGAACTACTAGATAAGCTAGAAAAAAATTGTTCTAAAAAAAGCACCTCATCACATTGAGTGCTGAAGTTGTTTTTATATATACAGCTCTAAATATTTTGACATATCCTTAGAAAACCAGAAGTTTATCTAAAAGTCTTCTAATTTTTTACAATAGTATAATACATTGAAAAGTACACCTTTGCCTATTGTCCCGACATTCTGATAGGTGTCTTTTTAGACCTTTAAAAGCACAATTACTGCTAACTACCAAGTTGCTATGGAATATAATGTTACCCAAAAGAATCATAAGTATTGTATCATCTTCATTGTAGAGAAAATTCAACTATAATTTTCATACAGCATTGTTCCCAAGGCATGGTTTGTTCCAAGTTATCAAAAATTGCTTGATAAATGAACTTTTAGAAATCAACTATTTTGCTAGTTAGGAATTGCTTATGTTATGTATGTGGCATTTTTCAAGGTATTTGAACACTATGCTAGAAAAGATCCTGTGGTACTTGGCTAATCAAAAGGAATCTAAATCATTTTCATGGTGATATTTCCTTGATCTCACCAATATATAGTGAGAGACATACACCACCAGCTCCCACACTGGGTATAAGAATGTTTTGATGTATTGCAAAAATATCCTCAGTAGGTCAATACATATTGAGTTGCCTCAGTCTCTTTTGCCTCACACATGTACACACTTTCCCAGGAGACCCCTAAATAAACAAAATCCACCTCAAAATTGTCAAAAAATTTCATTATTAATATCATTATCTTTCCATAAAAGGGAAGAAACAAAACCAAAGCCCAAATTAAAGATTTAGTCAGGGAATCTTAACACCACACAAATTCATCCCCATCTCCTCTCCTTGGTGCCTAGAGAACAGATTGACCTTCTTTGCCTGATGTACATGGACCTTCACAATCAAACCCCAGTTTAACTTTCCAGGCTCCTCTTTCTTCCTAAACATAGAGCCTTTATAACAGATATTCCCTTCATTGGTCCCTGAACACCTTATCTCCCCTGTCTGATCATCTCAGGCTGCTTCTCTTCACTATCAGGAGGCAGTCTGATACATTGAAAGGAGAATTAATCCTAGAGTGTGAAAAATCCAGGCTTAAATCTTGGCTCTGCCATTTAACAGTCATGTGCCTTTAGGCAAAGTTTCTTAGTTTCTTAAACCTTAGTTTCCTCACCTGAAGAGTGAGGATGAGCCCAGCCATGGTGGTTCAGTGGTTGAGCATCAACCTATGAACCAGTAGGTCAGGGTTTGATTCCAGGTCAGGGCACAGGCCTGGGTTGCCAACTTGATCCCAGTAGGGCACATGTAGGAGGCAGCCAATCAATGATTCTCTGTCATCATTGATGTTTCTATCTCTCTCTCCCTCTCCCTTCCTCTCTGAAATCAATAAAAAAAGTATATTTAGAAAAATAAAAGTTAAAAAATAAAGAAAAAAATGTGAGGATGATAATGTTGCCTACCTTACAGGAACATTATGTGGGTTAAGTGAGATAATGCATGTAATGTACCTAGCTCATATAAGCTTTCCAACAAATAGGATATAACATCATCATCATTGTCTTTTTTTATTTTTTAAGGCATAGTCCATGGCTCAATCTTCAGCCCAGCTCATAGGGATATCCAATTTATCTGAAGTTCAATATTTTACTACATCTATATCACATGTCTGGTACTTAATATTAGTTTTATTTTTAGGTGCAAATACTGCTTCTACCCAAGCACACTGAAAGCTTATTTAGAGCTAAAATTATGTCAACCTTCTCTGTATCATCCCAGATAAATTTTTATACAGAAGTAGAACCCCCAAAATATATGTTGAGTGCCTTAGATTATAGATGCAGAATTAGTAGGCATTTGTTGGTAAGATGATGATAAAGGGCTTTAATGAAAATAAAATTAAGTTATAAATGATGTTCTTACAACTAACATTTTATTTAACACTTATAGTTAATAAAAACAATATGCATCAAGTATTAATTATATGGAAGACACTCTGCCAAGCACTTGACAGATATGGCATTTCATCCTCACAACAACATTGTGAAGTAGGTATTATTAGTTCCATTTCACAGATGAGGAAACTAAGTCTCACCGACATATTTCTGGGAGCCAGGACCTAAATCATTTGACTTCAGATTCTGAGTTCTAAACCTACAGGCATAATGCCTTATTAAGATACAAATATTGTCCAAAGGACTTCACAAATTTTTAGATGTCACTTCACTATTGATACCCAGACTGCACCTGGCTAAGGTGAAAATGTGTATATAATAATAACATTTTCAGCATTCATGGTGGGAAAAAACAACAAAAATCAGGGAGTTTTAGTTTATGAGACCATCTCCACACTTATCCACTGCATGTTATTTCTGATTATTCTTGAAGTGAGGATCCAATCTATGTGGGAGAACAGGCGAGGGTGATCAAAAGGAGGCAGATAGATGGGCAGATGGCTGGAGGAGTAGATGGCCACGTGGGAGAGTACAAGGACTGTTGCATGCTGTATCCCAGGAAAGCTCAGTGTCCATCAAGGAGATAAAATGATTGGGAAACACTTTTCAGTGCAACACACCAAATGGAATAAGAGCCTATTCATCTTCTTGGAGCAAGGAAAAAATAACAAGTGCCCACTGCCTGTGTGGGTGTTCTTGGTCTTTTCCAGCAAGGTGTGCATTTTAAAAAAGATTAGTACAATAGGGCACAAAGAGTCCTATTGAAAACAGCCGCCTGCGTAGACTTGGCAGATTTGTACCATGGAACAGTTCCGTCTGACATTTAAAATGTGGCAAAACTACTTAAATTCAATTTAAAAATAAGTTTTCTATAGCCTCTTATTTTCTTCATATAAGCATGAGTTCAATGAAGATGGCATCATGAGCTCTACATGATGCCCCCTAGAATGAATGCTTGCCAAAAAACAAGAATATGTGGCACTAAGGGAATGACAAGCTGATTTGGCTGCAATGATTCTCAGGCTCATGCCCGAAAAGAATATGCTCTCAAGAAAGAAAACTTGTGGGTGGAATTTGGATTGGGGTTTAAACTGGGATGTAGCTCCAAATCACTGCAGCCAAGTTCACAAATGGAACATGAGATCCATATCTTCTCTCTGGTAAATAGTGACTCATTTCAATTAACAAATGGCAAAGAGTAAAGGGAATAGAGAGGGGCATTTTCTGTAATGTCACTGAGGGCCCAGTGACTTTGGCCTGCATCCTGATTTCTTCACAGTGGTTGAATTTGATGAAAAAAATTGTAAAACTCTGGTTGAATACGTTATATAGCATAGCTATTGACTTATTCTTATTCTACAGCATAATGATTGGAAATTCAGAACTCAATAGACAGCCAATGAGATACTGGCTCAAAAGTGTCATATACATTCTCCAAATTATCTCCCTGTTAGAACTATGGCCAGGAGCTAGAGAACATATTGTCACTATACAATAAGTTTTCTTGTTTTGAGTGTTGCAGAGGAAAATTCCCCCTTTCTCTACAAATGTCTGCCTCTGTCTGTCCCCTTCACTGCACCTCCACAAGAGAAGAGGAGTTGATGTACTTATTAGTCAAACCCTGAGCTGTACACCTGAAATTTTCGGGTCACATTTGATCAGAGGATATAGTTATTGTTTCAGTACCCACTCATAACACTCTCTCACTTGTACTTCTGGAAAGGGTCTATAGTTGATGCAGATTTAAGTTTTCCTCTTCTTCCATGCCTTCCTCTTTCTTACTTCCCTGCCTCAGGAACAAAAGTTTGCATTCTTTTTGTCTTCTCTTTGTGCCACTCCTTGTACATGGTTAGATCAATGTACTCTCAGGGCTGTTCTTGAGATCTGGCTCCTCTCTCTCTCTCTCTCTCTCTCTCTCTCTCTCTCTCTCTCTCTCCTCCCTGCCCCAAGCAGGCACATTGAAGTACACAGGTCCCAAGATTAAGATTAGGGAGTGGAGATGAGAAAGATATTCTATTAAGCCATCCTCTTAAGCCCCATCATCCCATCCCACTTAGTTTTACTCAAAGATTATTAAGTACTGGCTCAGCTATTAATGAAATAGTAATTAGATTCCCATTTGATTATTGTTCTTTGCACATAGCTTCCTGATACAGAATTTTATAAGAAGAAGGGGGATCACTGAAAGAACAGGAACCAGTTAATTTTAGAGTCCAATGCTAAAATACCAATCTGAGACTATCAAAACCCTACCTATAATACTATTCTGGAATTGTAAATATATCTTGCCTAGATTACTAAAATAGACATCTGTCTATTCCTCTCACCTCCATTTACACCTTTTTTGCCCATCCTTCTTATTATAACTGGAGATAATGTTCTACTTTTAAAATGTTTTCATATTACACATTTCCTTAAAACCATTTTTTTAAAATTTGTTTATCCTTGGCATGACTTCAAAGACCCTAAAATGGTCCCGGTAAACTGTAAATGAGTGGTTCTCAAAATTTCTGTCAACAAATTGGTATGTTTGTCCTACTCCAGAAACAGGTTTGGTAAGACTGAGGAGAAGCTTGGAAATCTGTAATAGAACCATGCCTTAGATTATTCTGACACATATTCTAAGCACCACACTTTGAGAAGTACTTCCTTGTGGTGATACAGACTGACCCTCCCTCATCTTCTTCTTCTCCTCCTCATCTGACTTCTATTCTTCCTGAAATATTGTGTTCATGGACTTAGAAAAATACTCTATGTAGGCATTCTCGCCACAGATAGTCTCATAGATACATCTCCAACTTCTGTACCTAATCACACTTTTGAATGGCTCTAAAAAGTCCAAATTTTATCCAACAAGAGAAACAACCAGGAATAGTGGAAAGAGCACTGGATCATTTATTAGAATTTAGATTCAGACTACCATTTTAGCTTTGTGATTTTAAGCAAATCATTTGATCTGTCTGCAACACAGTTTCCTCCTCTGTATTAAGGTGGTAATGTGAAAGGCAGTGTAGTGTCACAGTTAAGAGTATGGACCAGAGCCCAGACTGAGGGGAATCAAACCTTGGCTCTGCTAGTTGCTAGATGTGTGATCTTGGGCATCTTACTTCACCCCTTCATTTTTCAGGTTTGTTGTCTATATAGTGTACCTGATAATAAGTGTAAATAACTCATGTGGTGAAATTTAAATGAGCTTATAATGGGCACATAGTAAGCACAATAAAGGTGTTAACTATTACTATATTCTACTTTATTGGGATAAAATTATTGCAGTAACTACCTCAGAGGGTTGGTATAAAAATAAAAATTATATGAAATTACGTATGATAAAGTGCTCAATAAACTATGAAGTGCTATATAAATGCAATCATTTAGTTGATTTAGTTGAAATCTGTTAGTTATAAACTAAACTCAGACTGCACAGCAAAGGCTAATACCTCATCTATATAACAATGTCTGAAGAAAGCTTATCGCTTACCCCCGGGCTTAACAGCTCCAATGTTTTCAACAGTTTCTTATATTACATATCTATGGCTTCTTCATCATCTTGGTCATAATTTATGGATGTGGTATATTTGATTATTCACTTTTTAATTCATCAAACATTTCACAAACACTACTACATTTTCTTTTAATTTTTTTAATTTCTTTATTGATTAAGGTGTTACATATGTGATCTTATTCCCCCATTACCCCCTCCTATCCCCCCCACTCATGCCCTCACCCCCCTGTTGTCTGTGTCCATTGGTTAGGGTTATATGCATGCATACAAGTCCTTTGGTTGATCTCTCCCCCTTACCACCACCCTCCCCTACCTTCCCTCTGAGGTTTGATGGTCTGATCAATATTTCTCTGTCTCTGGATCTATTTTTGTTCATCAGTTTATGTTGTTCATTATATTCCATAAATGAGTGAGATCATGTGATATTTATCTTTCTCTGACTGGCTTATTTCACTTAGCATAATGCTCTCCAGTTCTATCCATGCTGCTGCAAATGGTAAGAATTCCTTCTTTTTTACCACAGCGTATTATTCCATTGTGTAGATGTATCATAGTTTTTTAATCCACTCATCTACTGATGGGCACTTAGGCTGCTTCCAAATCTTAGCTATTGTAAATTGTGCTGCTATGAACATAGGGGTGCATATATCCTTTCTAATGGGTGTTTCTAGTTTCTTGGGGATATATTCCTAGAAGTGGGATTACTAGGTCAAATGGGAGTTCCATTTTTAGTTTTTTGAGGAAACTCCATACTGTTCTCCACAGTGGCTGCACCAGTCTGCATTCCCACCAGCAATGCACAAGGGTTCCCTTTTCTCCATATCCTCGGCTGCACTTGTCATTTGTTGATTTGTTGATGATAGCCATTCTGACAGGTGTGAGATAGTACTTCATTGTTGGTTTGATTTGCATCTCTAGTATGATTAGTGACTTTGAGCATGTTTTCATATGCCTCTTGGCCTTCCTTCTGTCTTCTTTCAAAAAGTATCTATTTAGGTCCATTGCCCATTTTTTGATTGGGTTGTTTATCTGCCTTTTGTTAAGTTGTCTGAGTTCCCTGTAAATGTTGGAGATTAACCCCTTATCAGTAATAACATTGGCAAGTATGTTCTCCTATGTAGTGGGCTTTCTTGTTGTTTTGTTGGTTTCTTTTGCTGTGAAAAAGCTTTTTAGTTTGATGTAGTCCCATTTATTTCCTCTTTAATTTGCATTGCCCTAGGAGCAGTATCAAACTACTACATTTTCATCCCATCTTTCTAAACTGTAAAAACTTTTAAATATTTACAGTGTTAGTGGGCATGCTGTCTCCATATTCAGGTGTACATTACAGGATTGTAGTTAGATAATCATATACTTTACAAAGTATTTTGAAACAATATCTAAGGACTTTAAAACAGTAGTTAGTAATTGATCAATAAACATTAGCTATTATTATTTGGATGCCTGGAATGTGAGCTGTATGGCACTCAAATAATAATAGCTAATACTTATTGATCAATTATAAGATACTGCTTTAAAGTCCTTAGATATTGTTTCAAAAATTATATATATAGCTACTATATATATATATATATATATATATATATATATATACACATCTTATCCTCACAACAATTCTATGAATTAATTGCTACTTCTGTTTGATTTTATAGATCAGAAAACTGGAGAACTGAGAGGTGATGTCGATTTCCTAAAATTCTACAGCCAATAAGTGGTAGAGCTATGGTTTTAAACTTGAAGTCTAGTGCTAAAACCCACATGTAATCAGTGAGATATTCCTTTGCTTGTTATTGAAAAAAAATGAAATGGAATTAAATAGCCATAATTTAACCCTCAGTGAAGCAATACTAGGCCTGTGTGATCACCATGGCCTTTTCTTAGTGTTTGCAATCCATTTCTTTATGAACTCATTAAAGATTTTCACTAAGGATTAATGTTAACATTACTGGACTATAATTTTTAGAATTGAACCACCTCTTTGTAAAAAAATCAAATTAGCATTTTTTATTGCATTGAGTCAGAGACTCCTCTCACTGAATTAATATGGTTTTTCTCTAACCTATGACTAAGCATCCTGCTTGCATATCATAATTAAAAGTCAACTTCCAGAATTTTATTAAATATTTAATTAGCGTCCTTGGCAGAAAGGCAGAAAGCCTAACTAAAATATTAAAAATGTCTCTTTAAACCCATTCACTAGGAAATGAAATTAAGCAGAAGACAAAAAAGTTTATATTCTAAGCAGACAACGGTAATTATCACATTGGACCATGCATCTGTCTAGCCACCTTCTGTTCACAAGATGAAATTAAAACTGTTGGTGTGCTGGATTGCTATTCCTGTTAGTTACAATCTCCTCCTATATGCCTGCAGGTAGGAATCCTCTGCATTGCTATTTAATTTCACTGTCATTTTGAGAAAGTAGAGTGAACCTTCTGTTTTTATTTCCTTGTCCCTAATAGGGTTTGTTACCAATTGCCCCCAGAAAAAGCTATTTATTGCTATCTCTTTTTATGGTTTTTCTTTTCATCTTCCTGCTAACTTTCTATGGAGAAACTTTATGTGAACATTCAATTAGGCAGGGAGTGGGAAAATGGGAAGCAGGAAGTAAAGTGCTGGCTTTTATTCTTGGATGTGCACTGTGGCAGTATTTTGGTCAAAATTGTTCAGGTCCCTTATAAATTTTATGGAATATTATAAACCCCCAAAATTGAAAAAGTAAATCCTCAAAAAAAAATTGACCATCATTTTCCAACTTGTGTACTGTGGACCATGAATGCAGAGTTAATCTTAAGGGTGTGTCAGAGGGAAGAAGTTGTATGCTCAAACAAGTTTTGGAAAATTGTACATTTTCTACATAAGTGGACATAATTTATAATTTATAATTTCAATCAACAATATTTCAATTTTTTTACAATTTCAATTACTATTTACAATTTTAATTCAGCAAATGTTTGCTGGTGACCCTCTATATTTCAGAAACTGCTGCAGGCTAGTGATTGAAAGGTGAATAAGGCAAATGTAATCCTTGCCCTAATGGAGCTAACATCCTAGTTGGAGAGACAGAAAATATACGTCAATGAATAAATACATGAGATAATCTTAGATAATAATAAATGCTTTGAATTAAATTAAATAGAGTGATGAGACCGAGCAAATTAGAACAACTTTAGAATATTCAAGGAAGGGCTCTCCAAGGAGGTGATATTGATCTGAAATGCCCTGAGGCAGGAAAGAGTTTAGTGTGTTCAAGGAACAGCAAGGAATCTGAAGTGATTGGAGCAGAGTGTTAAGGGAAAGAGGAGTCCCGGTGATGTTGAAAATGAAGGTAGGGGCCAGCTTATGTAGGGCCATGTAAACTGTGGTATGGTAAGAGATCAACCAAAGGACTTGTATACATGCATATAAGCATAACCAATGGACACAGATAGTAGGAGGGTGAGGGCCGGTGCTGGGGGGCAGGAGCAGACGGGGAGAGGTCCATGGGGGGGAGGGAAGAAGACATATATAATACTTTCAACAATAAAGAATTTTTTAAAAATGGGGATATGATGAATACAGTCTTGCCTATCCCTCAGGGTTGCTTTCTCCTGCCTCAGGGCCTTTGCACAGGCTCTTCTCTTGCTAAATTGCTCTTCCTCACCCCTTTTTCTTTTATCGAATGTACTCCACTTCTCCTTTAGGACTCAGTCAATCATTATACCTGCCTAACCAAGTTCGGGGGTGTGTGGTAGGGATTAAATGGTTTTGAGTAGGAAAGTGGCTTAACTCAATTTACATCAAGACTCTGAAAAGGATGAGAAAAAGATGGCGACCGGCAGGAAGGTAGGGAGAGAGAGTGTGTGAGTGAGGAACCCATAGAGGAGAGTGTAGACGTGTGGTGTGTGTGTGTGTGTGTGTGTGTGTGTGTGTGTGTATGTGTGAGCTAGGATCAGTTAGATTCTGCAGGTCTTCCAAGGGGCTGCCTAAACGGGCAGTCCTAGATGGCGGAGCCCCGCGCACAAAGCGGACACTGCTTGGCGGCTGGTGCGGATGCAGAGACCACGCCATCTTGAGAAACAGAGCTTCCTGAGACTAGGATCCTGGCTTCAGACACAAACAAGGACCCTGCAGCCACTGGGGACAGAGAACTGCTATCACAGCTTCAGACCAACAAACAACAAGAATCCAGACTTCCAGGCAGCAGAGTTCCGTGAGTCAAAGAGCCTATTCTCCTCCCCGCAGGCTCATGGATAGCGCCATAGTAACTGATAGACCCGCCCCTCGCCCAAGCTGCAGAGCGCCCGCACACGGATGCACTCCCCTTTAGGGAATTTGGCACTCCATACAGAAGCAGCTCCCCTTCGGGGAAATCTGACAGCGTGCACAGAGGGCTCCCCTTCAGGGAATGTGGGGGAATTTGACTTGCGGGACACAGCTCCCCTTTGGGGAATCTTATAGCGCACACAGAGGGGCTCCCATTTGGGGAATTTGACATGCAGGAGAGACTCCGCCCCCCTTCGGGGAATCTGGGAGAGTGCACAGAGGCAGCTTCCCTTCAGGAATTTGAGAGTGTGTGAAGCCCTAGCTGGTGTGGCTCAGTACACAGAGCACACACAGGACACAGATCCACTTCAGGGAATTTGGCACGCTGGACACAGCTGCCTGGGATCCCTGACTCACAGCGAATTCACACTAAGAGCCAGTGACCCCAATTGTTGGTGCATGCACACAAAGGGACCCTGATTCTCAACGAGAAACCGCACGAGGCAACAGAGACTCTGATACTCGATTCTTGGTGCAAACACAGGGAAACTCTGACTCCTGGCACATGCTAAGGATCTCATTTTCGGCACATACCAACAGTGTGGTGCAGACAGGGCCCCTGATTCTAAGTGTGCACACGAGACCACACGGAACACAGGGGACACTGACCCTGGGCAAGTCTTATTCCCACCAACCAAAGGCAGCCACACGTCCTAGTGTCAGAGCACTTCAGTGAAACTCGGTTGGAGCAAAGTCCCCACAGCACACGGCCCAGGTCCACGCAAACTGAAGCTTGAGCTTTCTGGTGATAATAAGAATGGGGAGACGAAATAACTCACAGAGGAAAGAAAATGTGGAGTCGCCAAGAAAGGAAATTAGTGAAGCTGAAGCTTGCAACATGACCAAAAAAGAGTTCAGAGTAATGGTCGTGGAATTTATACATCGGATGGATGAGAAAATCAATAACTTATGCAAGAATCAGGAAGAAATGAAAAGTGATATAGCTACAATCAAAAACACCATGGAAAGTTTCAACAGTAGACTACAAGAATCAGAGGACCGAATTAGTGAGTTAGAAGATCAGGTACAGAAACAAGCTAAATCTGAACAGCAATTGGAGAAAAAAATTAAAAAGCAGGAGGAAAGCCTAAGGGAGCTTCGGGACAACATGAAACGAAGTAACATGCGTATAATAGGGCTGCCAGAAGGACAAGAAGAGCAGCAGGGATTAGAAAATCTATTTGAAGAAATAATGACAGAAAACTTCCCAGATATGGGAAAGATAAAAGTTACACAAGTACAGAGAGTCCCAAGCAGGATCAACCCCAAAAGACCCACACCAAGACATGTCATAATTTCAATGGCAAATATAAATGATAAAGAGAGAATCTTAAAGGTGGCAAGAGAGAGACAGAGAGTTACCTACAAAGGAACACCCATCAGATTGTCAAATGATTACTCAACAGAAACACAACAAGCTAGAAGAGAATGGAAGGAGGTATACAAAGTGTTGCAAAGCAAAGGACTGAATCCAAGAATACTATATCCAGCAAGGCTATCAATCAAAATTGAAGGGGAAATTAGGTCCTTCGAAGACAAAAAAAGGCTCAGGGAGTTTATCACCACCAAACCAACAATGCAAGAAATGCTAAAGGGAATACTATAAAAAGAAGAAATAAACAGGTAAGAAGAAATACAGACACAAAAATAGATATGACAACAAACAAATACCTTTCAGTAATAACTTTAAATGTAAATGGACTAAATGCTCCAATCAAAAGACATCGAGTGGCTGAATGGATAAAAAACATGACCCACATATATGCTGTCTACAAGAGACCCACCTCAGAACAAGAGACTCACACAGATTGAAAGTGAAGGGATGGAAAAATATCTTTCAGGCAAATGGAAATGAGAAAAAAGCTGGGGTAACAATACTTATATCTGACAAAATAGACCTCAAAGGCCATAACAAGAGGTAAGGAAGGCCACTTCATAATACTAAAGGGAGAAATCCAACAAGAAGAAATAATTCTGGTAAACATATACGCACCCAATACAGGAGCAACCAAATACATAAAAAAACTCCTGGAGGATATCAAGGGAGAGAGTAATAACAATACAATCATAGTAGGAGACTTTAATACCCCACTACCACCATTGGACAAATCCTCTAAACAAAAAATAAGCAAAGAAACATCAATCCTAAATGAATCACTAGACCAGGTGGAAGTAATGGACATCTTCAGATCATTTCACCCCAAAGCCACAGAACATACATTCTTCTCAAGTGCACGTAGGTCATTTTCAAAGATAGACCATATGTTGGGTCACAGGCAAAGTCTCTTCAAATTCAAGAAGAGAGAAATTATATCAAGCATCTTCTCAGATCACAGTGGCATAAAACTGGAAGTCAACTACAATAAATACAATCCAAAGAAATCAAACACATGGAGACTAAAAAGCATGCTATTAAACAAGGACTGGGTCACCAGAGAGATCAAGGAAGAAATAAAAAACATCATGGCAACAAATGACAATGAAAACACAACAATCCAAAATCTATGGGACACAGCTAAAGCAGTCTTGAGAGGGAAGTCATAGCTCTACAAGCCTATTGCAAAAAAACAAGAAACAATGGTAATAAATTACCTAACCCTACAACTCAAAGAGTTCGAAAAAGAGCAGAAAGAAAAGCCCAGTGTAACCAGAAGAAAGGAAATAACAAAGATCAGAGCGGAGATAAATGACATAGAGACCAGAGAAACAATACAAAAGATCAACAAAACCAAGAGCTGGTTCTTTGAAAGGATAAACAAGATTGATGGAACTCTAGCCAGGCTCACCAAGAAGCAAAGAGAGAGGACCCAAATAAACAAAATCAGAAATGAAAGAGGTGAAATAACAACAGACCCCGCTGAGATACAAAGGATTGTTACAAAATACTACGAATAACTCTATTCCAACAAACTGGACAACCTTGAGGAAATTGACATATTCCTAGAAAAATATAACCTTCCAAAAATCAATCAGGAAGAATCTAAACAGCTCAACAGGCCAGTAACTATGGACGAAATTGAAGCAGTCATCAAAAAGCTTCCCGCAAAGAAAAGCCCGGGGCCTGATGGCTTCACAGGAGAGTTTTACCAAACATTCAAGGAAGAAATAAAACCTATCCTCCTCAGACTATTCCAAAAAATTCAAGAGGAAGGAACACTTCCAAGCTCCTTCTATGAAGCCAGCATCACCCTAATACCAAAACCAGATAAAGACAACACAATGAAAGAGAATTACAGACCAATATCCCTCAAGAACATAGATGCCAAAATCGTCAACAAAACTCTAGCAAATCGGCTCCAGCAGTACATCAGAAAGATCATACACCATGACCAAGTAGGATTTATCCCAGGAATGCAAGGATGGTATGAATCCTCAAATCAGTAAACGTGATACATCACATAAACAAATTGAGAGATAAAAATCACATAGTCATATCAATTGATGCAGAAAAAGCATTTGACAAAATCCAACACTCATTTTTGATAAAAACTATCAACAAGGTGGCAATAGAAGGCTCATACCTCAACATAATACAAGCTATATATGATAAACCCACAGCAAACATCATACTCAATGGACAAAAACTAAAAACATTTACCCGAAGAACAGGAACAAGACAGGGATGCCCACTCTCACCACTCCTGTTCAGCATAGTACTGGAAGTATTAGCCATTGCAATTAGACAAGAAGAAGAAATAAAAGGCATCCAAATTGGAAAAGAACAAGTAAAGCTGTCTTTATTTGCAGACGACATGATATTCTACATAAAAAATCCAAACGACTCCGTCAAAAAACTCATAGACTTAATAAATTAATTCGGCAATGTAGCAGGATACAAAATTAATGCCAAGAAATTTATGGCCTTTCTATACACCAATAGTGAACTTACAGACAGAGAGTAAAAAGGCAATCCCATTTACCATCGCACCAAAAAAATTAAGATACCTAGGAATAAACTTAACTAAGGAGGTAAAAGACCTATATGCGGAAAACGACAGGACACTGAAAAAAGAGATAGAGGAAGACGTAAACAGATGGAAGAATATACCATGTTCATGGATTGGTAGTACCAATATCATTGAAATGTCCGTACTACCCAAAGCAATCTATAGATTCAATGCACTCCCCATGAAAATACCAACAGCATATTTCACAGACCTTGAAAGAACTCTCCAAAAATGCATCTGGAATAAAAAAAGACCCCGAATAGCCACAGCAATCCTGAGAAAGAAGAATAAAGTAGGAGGGATCTCAATACAAGATTTCAAGCTGTATTACAAAGCCACTATTCTCAAAACAGCCTGGTACTGGCACAAGAACAGACATATAGATCAATGGAATAGAACAGAGAATCCAGATATTGACCCAAACCACTATGCTCAATTAATATTCGACAAAGGAGGCATGAACATACAATGGAATAAAGACAGTGTCTTCAATAAATGGTGTTGGGAAAATTGGACAGATACATGCAAAAATAATGAAGCTAGATCACCAACTTACACCATACACAAAAATAAACTAAAAATGGATACAGGACTTAAACATAAGACGGGAAACCATAAAAATACTAGAAGAATCCACAGGCAGCAAAATCTCAGACATATGCCAAAAGAAATTCTTCACTGATACTGCCCCTAGGGCAATGGAAGCTAAAGAGAAAATAAGCGAATGGGACTACATCAAAATAAAAAGCTTTTTTCAGCAAAAGAAACTATCAAAAAAAGAACAAGAAAGCCCACTGCTTGGGAGAACATATTTGCAAATGGTATCACTGATAAAGGTTTAATCTCCAACATCTACAGGCAGCTTATACAACTTAATAAAAGGAAGATAAATGATCCATTAAAAAAATGGGCAACGAACCTAAATAGAATCTTTTCAAAAGAAGACAGAAGGAAGGCCAAGAGACACATGAAAACATGCTCAACGTCACTAATTATCCAAGGGATGCAAATCAAAACAACAATGCGGTACCATCTCACACCTATCAGAATGGCTATCATCAACAAATCAACAAACGACATGTGTTGACGAGGATGCAGAGAAAAAGGAACCCTCGTGCACTGCTGGTGGGAATGCAGACTGGTGCAGCCACTGTGGAGAACAGTATGGAGTTTCCTCAAAAAACTGAAAATGGAACTCCCATTTGACCCAGTAATCCCACTACTGGGAATATATTCGAAGAAACTAGAAACACCAATCAGAAAGGATATATGCACCCCTATGTTCATAGCAGCACAATTTACAATAGCTAACATTTGGAAACAACCTAGGTGCCCGTCAGCAGATGACTGGATCAGAAAACTGTGGTACATCTACACAATGGAATACTATGCTGCCAAAAAAAGAAGGAATTCTCATCATTTGCAGCAACCTGGATGGAAGTGGAGAACATTATGCGAAGTGAAATAAGCCAGTCAATGAAAGAAAATTACCACATGATCTCACACATTTATGGATAATAAAGAACATTATAAACTGATGAACAAAAAGATAGATACAGAGACAGTAAAGCATCAAACAGACTGTCAAATTACAGGGGGAAGTTTAGGGAGAGGTGGGGGAGATAAGAGATCAACCGAAGGATTTGTATGCTTGCGTATAAGCATAACCAATGGACAAAAACTCTGGGGGGTGAGGGCATGTATGGGTGTGGGGTGGGGGGACCATGCTAAGATATGTACACATATAATACCTAAATAAAAAAAAGTGAAAAAATAAAATAAAATAAAAGACTCTGAAAAGTCCCACCTTTAAGAAATCTGCTTAGCATTTTTTTGTTTGTTGTTGTTTTTTGTTGTTGTTGTTGTTGTTGTTGTTAATCCTCACCCAAGGATATTTTTGCATTGATTTATAGAGAGAGTGGATGGGAGAGGGAGAGACAGAAATATCGATGTGAGAGAGACACATAGATTGGTGACCTCCTGCACGCACCCCAACCAGGGCTGGAAACCTGCAACCAAGGGACATGCCCTTGACCAGAATTGAAACCAGGACTCTTCAGCTCTATCCACTGAGCCAAACCGGCTAGAGCTGCTTAGCATTTTTAATCTAGTAATTCCCAAGCACATTTGACCATTACAGAGTTTTATCCCTATAGAACACATTTTTAACATATTGCATAGCAGCATCCCATAACGCATCAGTTTAGGAAATACTTGAAATAAATTTGTGAGTGAAATAACCATTTTGCAATATTATGGGATGCTTGAGGATATACTGAAAATACAAATGAATATAGTCAGACAGATGATGGAGACAAGTACAGACATTTCCCCTATAGTTTTAGAAAAGGTGCACAGTATATTATAAAGTTGGGTTAGGTTTAGGCAGAAGGCAAGTTAGGGTTCTTTTATATTCTTGCAAAATAAGCACATTTTCTCTTCTCAAACACTGACACTAATTGTTGTCAGGAGGCCTTCAATTCATCTGTCCTGCATCCAAGCTTTGCTCATAGAGGGTTCTGAAGGAAAAGTAATTGAACCTAGAGCAATGTTTATGTGGTTCACTTTAAGAAACAAATCAGCCAAGGACCTCCAGTTTGATTCCAGTCAAGGGCACGTACCTTGGTTGCAGGCTCCTCCCAGCCCAGGCCCCAGTGGGGGGCGCTTGTAGGAGGCAAACAATAGATGTGTCTCTCTCATTATTAATATTTCTCTCTGCCTTTCCCTCTCTCTTACACTCTCTAAAAATCAATGGGAAAATATCCTTGGGAGAGGATTTTTTTAAAAAATAAACAAATCAGTAATACAGCATTATTTTTCACAATATGTATCTCAGAATAGGAAAGGAGAAGTGTGAAAATGAGTAAGAAGAGACAGCTGAGTTGTAGGTAAGAGAAAGGGGATGTTCCAGTTGAATTTGTGGGGCTCAAAACATGATGGATGCCAGCAAGCAATGTCATCTCCTTGTGGGATATAGAAAGATAAACTTGAGAATAAGAATGAAGACTTGATGGGTGACGGTTGAGTTGAGTGGTTAGAACCATGGGCATTGAAATCAGGCTTAGGTTTCAGACCCAGCTATTCCAGTTACTAGCTGTGCAGCATCAGTCAAGTTGTTTAATCCCTCTGAGACTTATTTTTCTCATGAATGAAATGAAGATGATATGGTATTTAGCACATAATGATGTTGAAGGGATTAAATGAGATTATATATTTAAAGAGTTGAGTGCTTTGCCTGGTATAGTATGCATTATAAAATGTGTCTGTTGTCAAATTTATTAATGTCTAGGTCTTTAGGAGAGAGAAATGGAAGTGTAGATCAGTGTTGTCCAATAGAAGTTTCCATAACAATGGAAATATCCTTTATTTGAGCTTTAGTAGCTTAGCTACTAGCCTCCACATGAGACCACTGAGCTCCTGAAATATTTCTAGTGTAACTGAGAAACTGAAATATTAATTTTTTAATTTTAATTAATTTAAACTTAAGCAGCCATGAGTATCTACTAGTTACTGTATTAGACAGTGCAGCTATGGGTGCTCAGAATTATGGAACTTATGTGGAGAAAAAATGGTTGAAATGTTTTTGGATTTGGAAGGGGAAGGAGCAAAGAGAAGAAAGTAGATTAAAAGGGGAGACAAACAGAAGGAATGAAGCTTCCAAAAGACTTAAGATGAGAACATAAAAAATCTTTGGTTCTATCATACAGCCAAACAGGAACCCTACATGAGGATGTCACCCAATTACCCTCAACCACATACCTAGTATGTACCTTTATCTTGTATCTATAATCCAGTAATTTCTCTCAGCATTTCTTGACCCTTTTTCTATTTTCAAACTGCATTGTGTCTTAAGATAATGGGTTTTATACATTTACCACCTTCTGGATAAAGAGGTTTTCTATTTTATTGCTTTCAAGCTATCTTCTCCAGTTCCAAGTAATAGTACTTGTCTTTGACAAGTTCCAAGTGCTTTAAAGATATCCCTCAAATTACCCAATGATAAGTGAACATGTCAATTCTTCTCCAGAGAGTCTTGGCTAATATAACTGCATTTAGTCTTCAGGAGACTCAGGGTCAGATTAAGCACTCGGAAGTATCCTGATTTGTCCTAGCCTGCCTCAGCACTTAAAACCCCTGTGATTAGAGTTTTCTGTTGAGTAAAGGTTTTGCTTTTAGAAGCCCATTAAAATGCAAGTATGTCACATTGGAAGCCAGAAGCAACCACTTGTCATCTTGATTTACATTCTTCACATTCAAGTCTGAGGACCTGGTACTATGTCAGTTTGGATTTGCAAAGAGTACATGGGGAAAGGTCCCGATCATGAAGCGTCTGCTGCCTAGCATGGAATACCACAAAAGATTAAGTACAACAGCCCTGTGCATCTTCACAGGAAACAAAAAGAGACAACTGAAGAAGGGTATCAGGTAACACCAATGTCAACAAAATTTAATATTTTACCTCCTCCACAATGCAATTATTTTTGTTGCTTCATTGTTTCAAATGGTTGGACTTAGTTACAGGGTCCGGAAGCCACAAGATAAAGCTGTTCTAACTCTCTTCACAGACAATGGACTGAAATGATTTACAGGTGGTAAACAGTAAAAAGCTAATGTTTCATTGGACTAATCATCTTCCTTAGAACTTTATTTGGCCTTTGAGTGTTTTCCAGTCAATCTTTTTTATGTGAAGATTATCATTAACTCCATGTAGCCCCAAGTTTGGCCTCTTTTGACTCCATCTTCCCTGAATCTATCAGTAAAATACCAATACATAATTTTGCCCCAGACCTTCATCTTGTTAATGACATTGGCCCAGTACAAATTGAGTGTAAATGTAGTCAGTATTCAAGTAATGGCATTGTTTATAAGACACTATGTTTTCCATTAAATTTAACAAACAATCCTTGAGTATCAACTATGTAGGGCTTGAACATAAATTTAAAAATAAATTCCTGTCTCCAAGAAGCATATGCTATGGAATATGATCTTACTCTTGTATAGGTCATTCAGTATTTATTTCACATTCCTATTTAGTATCTACTCTACCATAAACTGTGCTAGGAGTTTGGCAGGTGATATAGAACAATATAGGCACATTCCTTACCCTCAAAGAGCTTTGCATCCTACAGTCATTTGTGATTTATTTTGGTGTAAGGCTCAGCTTATCTTAGTTTGCCTAGCACAAAAGCCACTCATTTGGTTATTTGTCTTATGTCTCCCTTAGGAAAAGCATGAAAGGAAGAGATGATATTTAACATAGGTTTAGAAGAATTTTGGCAAACAAGTACAAAAAAAGAGGACCTTTGAGTCAGAAAAAAAACCACCACACACAGCATAAATAGAGTCACGTATCTGTCCAAGATATAAAAGTAATCAAGTTTGGAAGAACAGTAGAGTTCATGAGAGGGATAAAAAGAAAAGCAAATCTGATTTTAAAAAAGCATATCTGGAACATTATATTGATAGAATACCCATAAGAGCTTTGAATGCTAGGGTGAGAATTCTATAGTTAATTCAGCAGATATACAGGGTTTAGATATACAGGGCTACACATGCCTTCTAGGTCTACAGGTTTTTTTGGAATAAATAAATTATATTACCAAATATGAACTCTCATCTTTACATTGGATGGCTAGGAGGTGAGAAAGACAGGAGTCAGGAAGACATGTCAGAAGGTTTCTGTAAAAGTCCAGATAAGACAACAAGAGCCTTTATTAGGAGAGTGTCAGTGGTCATGGAAAGGAGTGAATGGATCTAAAGTACAATCTGCCTGATTTGGTTAATGACTTATTTTAAGTAGGAGAAATCAAAGAGGATGCCAAAGGATGGGTAGAAAAAACTTAATCATATTTTTTTACATCAGAGATTAAAGGTTTGCAAAGAAAGTTTGTTTCAATTTCTGTGGATTCTATGGAGAGCTTATCTTTTCAGAAAGGGTTAATCAATATTGAAAATAAATTTTGAGTCCATTTAATTCATATATATATATATGGGTATGACTATGTTCATTTCAACACATGCTTATTGGACATCTACTATGTCCTAAGCACCCTTCAGACACTGGGAATAAAATGGTGAAGGAAAATAGCATGGTTCCTTCCCCTACAAGCTTACAGTCTTTTGAATTAGACCCTTTTCTAAGTGCTGAAAATAAAACAACGAAAAAGTTCTTTAACCTCATGGAGCTTATATTTCAGTAAAGGAGACTGACCCCTCAAAAGTAAACAAATAAGTAATATTATTTCATATAATGATAATTGCTATTAAAAATGGAATTAGGTAACAGGAGACAGTGGCAGTGGTGATGGGATGGCCAGTGATGGGATGAGCTATTTGAGGAGGGAGCAAATCATGCAAAATATCCAGGGGGAGAACACTCCAGGTAGAGGAATGAGCACGTACCAAGTTCCTCAGAAAGACAATACAATGGCAAGTTCAAGGGACAGAAACAAAGTCCGTGTGGTTGGAGTAGAATGAGCAAGAGGAAAAGACGTAGGTAGGGCAGGCTCATAAAAGGTTCTGTATGTCATGGTAAGAAATTCTGTTTCACCCTGAGTGTATTGAGGATTTTTAAAAGTAAGTAACATGGGCTCTAGCCAATTCCCATCAAAGGCACATGCCTCAGTTGCAGGCTCCTCCCTAGCCCAGGCCTGGTCCAGGCTCGTGCAGGAGGCAACCAATTGTTGTGTTTCTCTCACATTGATATTTCTCTCTGTCTTTCCCTCTTTCTTCCACTCTCTCTAAAAATCAATGGAAAAACATCCTCGGGTAAAGATTTAAAAAATAAAAAAGTAAGTAACATGGTTTAGTTTACATTTTAAAAGGATCACTCTGGCTGTTGTGCTGAAAATAGACTCTAGAGAGGCTAGAGTAGAAGCAGGGAAATTAGTTAGGAAGCTATAAATACACATGTATATCTGTATGTCTCTTGTCTTTTTGTGGCAAAACAATGTTTCTCCCTAACAAAAGAAAGAGAAACTATAATATGCTTTATCACTCATCATTTTTGTTCCAATGTAGAGCAATAAAATAATCATTCAGAATACGTAGTTAAAATTTATACCAAATTTTGGCTATTTAGGCAACTCATTCATTCATTCAACAAATATTTATTGAGTGGCTACTAAGTGCCATGTACTGTTCTAGACCCCAGGAATACAAATCTGAGCAAAACATAAATAATACCTTCTCTCATGAAGTTTTTTTATCTTACGTGGAAGATGGATATCTATGAAATAATTATACACATATATAATCAGAAACCATGATAAGTGCTATGAAGGGAAAATAGGCTGCTCTTCAAGGTTTATTTCTTATACTAGAGGTCCGGTGCACAAAATTCATGCACGGGGAGGGGGGGGCGTCCCTCAGCCCAGCCTGCACCCTCTCCAACCTGGGACCATTCGAGGGATGTCCGACTGCCCGTTTAGGCCCAAACGGGCAGTTGGACATCCGTCTCACAATCCAGGACTGTTGGCTCCCAACTGCTCACCTACCTGCCTTCCTGATTGCCCCTAACTGCTTCTGCCTGCCAGCCTGATCACCCCCTAACCACTCCCCTGCCAGCCTGATTGATGTCTAACTGCTCCCCTGGGAGCCTGTTTGCCCCCAGCTTCCTTCCTCTGCTGGCCTGGTCACACCTAACTGCCCTCCCCTGCAGGCCTGGTCCCTCCCAACTGCCCTCCCCTGCTGGCCATCTTGTGTCCACATGGGAGCAGGATCTTTGACCACATGGGGGCAGCCATCTTGTGTGTTGGAATGATGTACAATCTGCATATTACTCTTTTATTAGATAGGATGAATGAATTTATAATGAGTATATGGTCATTTACATTGCCATCTAGGAGTAGGGCACATGTAAAAGGGGAAAGCTCATGAAAGACCTTAACTCAGATTTTCAATCATTAGATATCCACTATCAAGTATTAATTATAACTGCACTCCCAATATAAGGAAAATAATGAAGTGTAAGTGACTACATTAAAATAATGGAGTGGCCCCAGAAAGGAAACACAACAATGCAATAGAGAGTATGCTCAGTCACAGCACAGGGATGAAGTATTCTGCAAGGGAACACTGATCAAGCAATGACTCTGCCCTAAAAAGGTTATAGCATTGTGTGTTTCTGTCCTCTAAGAGGCCTTTCCTGATCGTCCTCACCATTCCAAGTCTGGTAAAAACACCCTTTTTAGAGTCTAATAGCACCTGCACTTCACTGCATGACACACTGACTCTAGACTCTAGTCTCTATGACCATTGCTTTTTAACTTGCCTTTCTTCTCTAACTAGACAATGAATCCCATAAGGCCAGTGAGACTGGCCAACTTGTTCACTGAGGTATTCCCACATTTCAAAAGAAATGGCACATGATGGGCATTCAATAAGTGATGAATTAACAATACAAAGTAAAGCCGAAACCGGTTTGGTTCAGTGGATAGAGTGTCGGCCTGCGGACTCAGGGGTCCCAGGTTCGATTCCGGTCAAAGGCATGTACCATGGTTGCGGGCACATCCCCAGTAGGGGGTGTGCAAGAGGCAGCTAATCGATGTTTCTCTCTCATCGATGTATCTAACTCTCTATCCCTCTCTCTTCCTCTCTGTAAAAAATCAATAAAATATATTAAAAAAAAACAATACAAAGTAAAAATAACAAAAGTATCATCAGTGACTTAGATAAATTGTTACAGTCATTTATTGGAGGCAGAGGGTACTTCTAACTAAGATGAATCAGAGAAGGGTTGGTAGAAGATTATTTTTGTGCTGGTCTATGAAGATCACACAAGATTAGATGTGGGCATGAGGGAAGACATGTCAAGTGATGTTAACAGTGTGAAAAAAGGCATGGAAATGGAAAAATGCCAGATATGCTTGTTAAACTAAAAGGAGTGCAGTGTGACTAGACAAAGAAAATGAGAAGCAATGGTGGAAGGTGAGGTTGGAAAGGTAGATTAAGTGCTGAAGTGTGCAGGGCCATGATTGTCAGACTGGGGTTTGATCATCTGACACCTGTTACAATTCACTACAACACACATGATTTGAAATCAGAAGATCTGGATTCTAGTCTTAGTTCTGCCATTTTTTATCTATGTAACTTCAGGAAAACTATTAAACTTTGGTGGTCTGAGCCTGTGAATCATTGATACAATATACAAAAATGGGAAATACAGCAAGGGAAAGGGGGAAGATGGTGAGTTCATATTTATATCTGTCAAATTTGAAAGTCTCATATGACATCCAAGTAGAGATGCCCAATGAACAGTACAGATATATTTTGGGGAATTAAAAGAAGTAGAGGGAGGTTAGAAATTGATTTAGTACTCATAAATGCAGAAGTGATATTTGAACTCATAATTTTTAAGTAAAGAGAAATAGTGATCAAAGTAAGTATCTGAAAAAAAAATTGCTCAAAAATGCTTTTGATCAATTTAGAGTCAGTTCAAGAAATGTATTTGAAGAACAAAAGAAATTTCAGGCTGTCCTTTCACTATTAGCCTTCTGCTGCTGCTGATACTCTTGTAGCCATGGAGATACTAACTGCCCAAACCAATTCCAAACATATGCAACCTTTCCCGGCCAGAGTGGCTCAGTTGGTTGAGCATCAGTTGGTTGAGCATCATCCAGTTCACCAAAGGGTTGCTGCTGACTCCATTCGGTAGGGCCAGATTGTGGGTTTGATCCCCCAATCCCTGGGGGGCGTGTTCAGAGGGTGGCCAATCTCTCTCTCTCTCTCTCTCTCTCTCTCTCTCTCTCTCTCTCTCTCTCTCTCCTTACGTGAGGATAAAGAAAAAGGAACAAACATATGCAACCTTTTTTAGCCATTAAAACCATGTAGCTCCTCTCATCGCAGAAGCCAAACATCTCTAGTGAGAGATGTAACTAGATTATATATACAACTAGCGTTCCCGTTGCAGGAAAAATCCTGCAATAGGGTTTCCTGCTGCACTCTACCCCGCCCCGCCTCCGCTCCTTCCTTCTCCCCCAGCCCCGCCTCCGCTCCTCCCTTCTCCTCCCCGCCCCCCGGCTTGCTTGCTTCTCCGCAGCTTTGCTCCCTTCAGCATCTCTTGGCTTCTTTCTACGCTGTCTTGATATGCAAATTAGCCGCCATCTTTGTTGGGGTAATTTGCATACTCATCCTGATTGGTTGGTCAGCGTGGCTTGGTTGGTGGGCGTGGCTTGGCGTAGCGAAGGTGTGGTCAATTTTCATATTTGTCTATTATTAGGTAGGATTTTTATTTTCTGTCATTGTCAGCTGAAGCTCTTCCATGCTTTTTGAATTACATCATAAATTATTTGAGTCTCAAAAATTTCTTTAAAATACTCTCAGAAACAATATTCTTTCTATACCTCCATTTATATTAAGGAGTTCATCTTCTGAGAAGTAGCTGAATAAGTTGGGCCTCTGAGATTCCCATCTCTCACTCTATGCTCTACACTCTTAATATTATGGTATATAAGTTTAAAGTGTTACCTTCAAGTCATCTAGTCCATCTTTCCACTTCTGAGGGTTGTGCAGGTGGGTGCTAAATAACACCTTGCAGACACTGTGTGGACCTCAGACCCATGTGACTGGGATCCCAATTAATTGTTGAACAATTGTCAACTTTTTCTTTTACTTAGGGTTTGAATTTTGTTTGTGTACTTTCAGCTACAGCCTGATTCAAACCTGAAGTGTTTTTCAAACTATAGCTCGGTCTCCTACATGACTTGGTGTCACTAACTCCTTACTGCCAAGTTCCACCAGTGAGATCATTCTTGAATATGAATGCTGATTGCTGATGGAGCCAAACTCCACCAAACTAGATCACTTTGGACTCTGGGTCCCCTCTCACATAGTGCGGTACTACAAGTGTGTCATTCATCTTATGTCTTGGCACTGCTACATTCTGAGCTTCTTCTCTTTCCCCACTGGTTTGGGCTTGAAGAACTATGCACACCTACCAGTTGAGCCACTAGAAATTTGTCAACAAGTGTATGCATGACTCAGTGCAAATGTATTCCCCACTATTGGAAGAACAATGTATATGCCACCTGCATTTACCACAGTGATGAAGTAAAGCCAAAATGCATTTTAATTGAATAATCAGTGGTGGCTCAGTTCTTTTTTATTATTTATTTATTTATGTATTTATTTATTTGTTTGTTTGTTTATTTATTTTAATCTTTATTGTTGAAAGTATTATATCTGTCTCCCTTATGTTCCCCATTGACCTCTTCCAGCCCACCCTAGCCCCCCATCCCTGACATACAAGTTTATTGGTTGATATCTTCCCACCCACCTACCCTCTCCTTCCTTCCCTCTGAGGTTCGATCAGTTCTTGATGATCACATAGGCACCTACAATGATGTACTTCACCTCTTTAATACATATACAAGAATTTGGAAATGAGAGCAATAAGATTGCCTTCAGATTTAATAAGAAGACATAATAAATGAGAAGAAATAATAGGCAAAATTATTTTTAAGAAACTGAATTTTTGTAGGCCAGCAGAATTAGACCTTAACCTGATTAACTTTGTTATATAGCTAGAGGAAGAATGTGTCTATGAGATGGGGGAATTGAGATAGGGGAATTTTTCTATGTCTGTCTGACATAGAAAAAATGATAGTCACTGAATAAATATTAACTGCTGACAGTGCCCATTTTAGTACTGTCCAGGAGGAAAATACCTTAGACAAGAGATTTTACATTCTAACTTCAGTAGCAATCTCTATTATAATAATGAATATAGGAAGCTTGAGACAATGGAAAGCTTCTTATATTGTTAAGAGTTTCCCTTATTCGAGCCCTAGCTGGTTTGGCTCAGTGGATAGAGCATTGGCCCATGGACTGAAGGGTCTTGGGTTTGATTCCAGTCAAGGGCACGTACCTTAGTTACAGGTTCCCTGGCCCTGATTGGGGTGCATGAAGGAGGCAACTAATCGATGTGTCTCTCTCACATTGATGTTTCTCTCTGTCTTTCCCTCTCCCTTCCATTTTCTCTAAAAATCAATGGAAAAATATCTTCAGGTGAGGATTAACAACAACAACAACAAAAGAGTTTCCCTTGCTATGTATCAGTCTATCTTAGTTTTATGTTGTTAAATATTTATTTCATCTAACTTACCTTGACCTGTTTCAAAGCTCATTAAGGGTCATGGAAGTGACTTGCTAAAGGTTCCACAATTTTGACTTGATTTCGTATATCCATCTGCTTATACAGAGAGGATAATGTTGGTCATAAAGACTTTATACATTCCAATTTCAGTAAAATTTATGTCTTATTGTGATTTAATACACTGGTACTCTGATCATGATTTGGCTTCGCATGTAGATTACCCTAAAGGCAGAGAATTTCTAGTCATGCCAAAACAAGTATTTTGGTCTGTGTTAACAATCATGATGTTCATCACTCATTAATACCCAGACATTCTAGTTTTATATATACTCTTGAGACAATATTATGCATCTGCCTCTAAGTAATGGATCAATTTCCAATATTTTCAAAATACCAGATGTCTATGAAAATAGGTTGAAGTCTAGATCTCAAACCAAAATACAAAACCATATGAAACACTACCCTATGTGATGTTTTAGGAGTCAGTCAAATGGCCATTACCCAGGTAAGTATCAACCATCTCCAATGTCATTTATGATTACTAGCAAACATTTTTGAATCTCTATAACTATTCATACTATAATTTGTCATACTTTAAGAGCATGAATTAAGTACCATGTCAAGAGTCTTACATAACTTGTTTCCAATATTTAAGTATGTCTTGCAGGTATTTTAATTTTTCCAATTTGCAAACAAGGAAACTGAGGCTCATAAAGTTTAAGTAGTTTGTCTTTGGTCCCTCAGAGTGTAAATAATCAGGTTTGAATTTTATGCCTATTCTCTAACTCTAAAGTCCATACTTTTTCAAATTTCAAAATTATTATAAATTTTATGTCACCAGTGCTACTTTTTATTTATTCACATATATACCAATTTATTTGCTCAAAGTCTGTTTTGTATCTCATGACTTTCTTCTCAGCTTAATTTTCTTCTTCCTGAAATGCATCTTATAGTAGTTCTTTCAGTGATGATCTTTTAGATGTAAACTCTAAGATGCTGTTTATTTGAAAATGTCTTTGTTTTACTCACAGTATTTGTATTGATCAACATTAGAGTCAGCTGCGATAACAAAAATAATATAATCAACATAGATGTATATTTCTCTCTTATATTAATGTAGGAAATCAAAGGCCAGCATAGTGCCTCCATGATAATCAAGAACCCAGATTTCAACAAAAACAAACTCAAAATGGATAAAGAACTTAAATGTAAGACGGGAAACCATAAAAATCCTACAAGACTCCATAGGCAACAAAATATCAGACATATGTCGTAGCAATATCTTTACCAACACAGCATCTATGGAAGTGGAGACTAAGGAGAAAATAGACAAACAGGACTACATCAAAATAAAAAGCTTCTGCACAGCAAAAGAAACCATCAATGAAACAACAAGAAAGCCCACTGCGTGGGAGAACATATTTGCCAATGATAGTTCAGATAAGGGTTTAATCTCCAACATTTACAGATAACTCATACAACTTAACAAAAGGAAAATAAACAACCCAATCAAAAAATGGGCAAAGGACCTAAATAGACACTTTTCAAAATGAGACATACAGAAGGATGAGAGACATATGAAAACATGCTCAAAGTCACCAATCATCGAGAGATGCAAATCAAAATGACAATGCGGTATCATCTTACACCTGTCAGAATGGCTATCATCAACAAATCAACAAACGACAAGTGCTGGTGAGGATGTGGAGAAAAAAAAAGAACCCTCGTGCACTGCTGGTGGGAATACAGACTGGTGCAGCCACTGTGGAAGACAGTATGGAGTTTCCTCAAAAAGTTAAAAATGGAACTCCCAGTAATCCCACTTCTAGGAATGTATCCCAAGAAACTAGAAACACCAATCATAAAGGATGTATGCATCCCTATGTTCATAATAGCACAATTTACAATAGCTAAGAGTTGGAAACAACCTAAGTGCCCATCATCAGATGAGTAGATTAAAAAAACTGTGGTACATCTACACAATGGAATACTATGCCGCTATAAAAAAGAAGGAACTTTCACCATTTGCAACAGCATCGATGGAACTGGAGAGCATTATGCTAGGTGAAATAAGCCAGTCGGAGAAAGATAAATATCACATGATCTCACTCATATGTGGGATATAATGATCAACATAATTTGATGAACAAGAATAGATTCAGAGACAAATGGCAGGGGTGGGGTGTTACACAGCAACCAAAGGACTTGTATGCATGCATATTAGCATAACCAATGGACACAGACACTGGGGCGGTGGGGGCTTGCCTGGGATGTGAATGGCTGGGAGGGGGTCAATTTGGGGAAAAGGAGACATATGTAAAACTTTAGACAATAAATAAATAAATAAATAAATAAATAAATAAATAAATAAAAGAACCCAGATTTCAAATCTACCTTGTTCCATAATTCTCAACTTTCAGCTTCTACCTCATGATTCAAAATGTCTACTGCACCTTTAGCCATCACAGGGGGGTTGCTGATCTTCTCTCCCTGCCCTTATTTGTGCTGGCTATAATTTCAACATGATGGCAGAATTTCTCACATGGAACACCTAGCAGCAAATTCCAGCACTTTTATGTTATTGTTTTTGCTTATACATTTTTGGACTATTCAGAAAGTTTGAATTTAAATTCCAAAGCCACGTGAAGGCAGGCCCTTGATTACAAATTTTCAGGAAAGACATTTTTCTCTGCCAAGAATGCAGCCTGAGACAGATAACTCCTTTGCCATCTTCCTCTGAAGAAGAGAAGAGTTTCCTTTCACTGCACATAGAGCACTTTGAGAAACCCAGTTTTATGTGGAGTTCTCAGTCTAAACTCCCACACTATGCATGGTTGTTAAAACACAAGCCTTGGTTATTAATATCTGAACTTCCAAAAACCCAGGGAAACCACAGTGTTAACTCATGGATATCATTCTAGTTTACAATTTCCTTTTTGTGTTTGGCCCCTGGAAATGTCTTCTGTCTTGAAAACTTGACTGCCTTGAAGACTACATTTGTTCTATTCACCAGAATGTAAACTCCACAAGGTCAGCAATTAGTGTCTGTTTGATTTACTTCTGCAGTGCCTAGAATACTGCCTGGAACATAGGAAAAGTGTTCAATAATATTTTGTGAATGAATTTGTTAATTTTATTCAGCATTTCTGCTGTTTTGTACCTGGGAATGGGGCACAAGTTTCTAGATTATGTAGTACATGATACTGTTAGAAATGCATGTCAAATCCATGCCCATTCCACTGTATGATGCTATCACTCACGTTTACAGCTACTATCAGATTTTTCAGAATGTGTTTCTACCGTCAGCATATGACAACTACAGTTTAGTGAGAGTGAGCACGAAATATCAAGAGAGAAATAATCTCTTCAGTCTCATCTTAACCACCATTCTATTGAGAAATCAAATTCTCCAATAGCATAGGTACAGAGCAACTAGATTATGCCTATAGGTAAATTCAAATTCAGCATCAACTGAGAACTCAGAGCTTGCCAGAAGCTTCCTTTAAAAAAATTACCTATATATAACTTTCATCAACAAAGCTCCTTATATTACTCATGAGTTATAACAGATCCAACTATCATATATTTACCATGTGACAGGTACTCCTGTGAATGCTTTAAAATTATTAACTCATTTATAAATGTTGAAACTGAGGCACAAAGAGGTTAAGTAACTTGCCAAAGGCTACAAAGATAATGGTAAAGCCAGGGTTCCTTTAGGCAGACTAGCTCCAAAGCACATGAGCTTAGCAATTATGCTATGCTACCCCATATTTACTTGCATTATCTAGTCTCATCCTCATTCCCATTCCAACAGGAATTTTAATACTCAAATGGTAAGATATAATTATTGGGTTAAATTCCTTTGTTCTTTCTTCACAAAACTGGAAGTTACAGTCTGCAGCATCATCTGTCATTAGCATTTCTACAACAGGGTTTGTTAGAGTAACTGAAGAAGTGTGAACAGTGGTTAAAACACACTTTTTTTTGCTTTTCAGGACATAGGATCACTCATATTTATTGAGAACATTATAAGGAGAATAAGAAATGTATCATATTAACTCTTCAAAACTGGGAGGGAGAATATAGTATGAGTACATATATAGAATCTATCACTCAAATGCCTCACTCAAAAAATATGTTTTTTAATATAGGACTTTTTGGGGTTCTTCAGTCTAGAAAATGATTTAGTCTAATATCTATCTAATAATGTATTAGACTTGCTTCAACTAACAGCTGCAAAGAAAGATTTAGAGAACAGTTAGTTTAAAGCTGCAAAATTACTAAATATCCAGGCAATGCATCAACCTTACTGAGTTTACAAAACCCAATAAATGGAACTGTTTAAAGACATTAAAGATGACGCATGAATAATGCAAATCAATTCAAGTTTATTACTTTTTTCTTATTGTTTTTCTAATAGCCCAACTTTCAGCTGCAGATTAACACTGCTATATAAGGGTGCATTTCATCAGTTCATTCTATAGTAATTACAGATATTAAGGAATCAACACACAGAGGAAAAATCTCAATGAGAGACAGGCTCCGTGGGACACAGAAGATCCTATATATAAACACTAGTCACACTATTATAAATTATGTATGATATGGAATAAATGCACACATGGTGAAATGCGACAGAGATGTTGGCTTTAGATAAAAGGGAAATGTTAATAATAACAAATACTTGGTATGTTCCAGGCACTGGATTTACTACATTAATTTTATTATATAATTTTTTATAGCTAATATACACAAAATACCTGGGATATAGTTACTATTACTAATACCATTTTATCTATTAAGAAACTGAAAACACAGAATGATAAAGTGACTTTCCTAAGGTCACGGGATTTAATAAGTGCTAGAGCTGGTACTTGAATCCAGACAGTATGGCCCCAGAGTATGCTCTTAATCACTCTCCTATGCTATAGCAAAAGTTTTTCTTATAGCAAAAGTTGTAAATATTAAAATGTCATTCAACAAACTTTTATTGAGTACCTACTATGTGTCTCCCATTGTGACAAGCACTCAGTGTGTAAAAAAAGAATAGGATTGAAGAGTACAGGTGCTAAAGGTTTCAAGATAGCTTGGAGATCAGAAGAGTTCCAAGGTCACCTCAATACAAGCTTCTAAAAAGTTCGTGGAGAAATTGGAAAATGACACTCATTTATCATTAAATTAACTTTCCTTGGGTTTGCTTCAGCAGCAAGATTCCATCTTAAAGTCTGTGAAGATGACATGCAGAAAAAAATGAATGCAGAAAAAAAACACAATAGAATTTCTGGACAACTTCTAAAATCCTTAAGATTTCCATGGAGGTTCTCATGTTTAAGGATAATTTCAGACCATTTATGTTTTATTATCATCAACTTTGTCCCACTTTAAATTACTCAATCCATAAATATGTTTGAGTATATAGCACAGTATCAGACATTATGAGGGGTATAATAATGTATAACACATGGTCTTTAAAAACAAAAAACCTACAACCTAGTGAATAGACAAAGAATTCCCATGAAAAAATTACTAGAAAAGACATTTTATGATAAAATGCTCACTTATGCAGTACTAATGTTTAAGGGAGTCATATAAAGGAGATAAACTGAGTTGAATTGTCCAGAGAAGGCTTCATGGAGAATGGAAACTAGGAACCTAGGTAGGACTTGAGGGATGGAGGACTTGAAATGATAGGAGAGGAGAGAAGCAAGGATACTCCTAATCTGGAGGAATAGTCTGACACAGGCCTTATGGAGGCAGTAGTGTGATACAAGAAGCTGAACAGAAACCAGAGCCAAGTGAGATGATGTTCTTAAATAAACAAATGCAACCTGAGAAGCAAATGTGTTAATTAAAGGCATAAATCAAGCTAGAGAGTCCAGAAGCTAGACCATAGGGGGAGGAAAGTATTGAGAACCAGAGAGGGCCAATAGGTACAAGGACCCTATTTATTTATTTTGTGGGCAGACTGAACTAAGTTTGAATTTTACTTTGCCACATATTCTTTTTGTGAGCTTTTTCAAGATATCTCACTCTTCTGAGCCATTTCCTCAAAACTACTATATGGTATGTTATTAAGGAATTAAATAAGGCCATATATATGAAAGAGTTTTTATACTCTAAAATTCTATATGACAGTCAGTTATTATTACCTGCTGTCATATGTAAACAGAATCAAATCTTGGAGGAATTTATAGTCAGGAAAGTTGACAGTGATTCTCAATGTGAGATATGGGCAGTTGCCTATACAAATGAATCAGAATCTCTGGGGGCTTATTTGTTAATTTGCACTTTCTTTCATTTGTTTCAAAATACAGTATTTTATGTCAAAAATTAATGACAGGTGATCGAAGATGGCTGCAGACAGGAAGGCAGGCTGCAAGATAGTGAGTGGGTGAGAGAACGAAAGGAGAGTGTGTGGATATACGTGGAGTGTCTATTTGTGAGTGAGGAACAGCTATATTCCAAGGGATTGTTGGGGACTGCCGGACCGGGCTCCCCTGACCAGGCAGCCTCCACTGCTGCTGAAATCTCTCCCGGAGTGACCGGCTCTGCCACAGAGACCGCGCCATCTTGAAGGGGAGAGTGGCTGTGATAGGAAGCCTAGCCTTACCTTCAATCGGGAAGAATAGGATACCTCCTGAGACCCTACAACCACAACACCCAGGGACCAGCTGCGAACCCACAAACACCAGGTCTCAAGCAGTGCGAATACGTGGACTCAGACTAGCTCTGCACCTTCTAACAGAAAGGTCAGATTTCGCCCAGAGAAAGGTAAGGTCTGTGATCCAGGCTGAAGGGAGAAACACACACAGCAGGACTAGAGGTTCAGAGGAAGTCTGCACCCCACAAAATCCGTGGACATTGGGACCAGTGTAGTCCACGAATGTGGAAGGGAGTCCACAGGGCTGCTGACAGAGGGGAACTCTAGAAATCAACCCATAGCTGGGCTGGGAACAAAAAGGCAGCCTGAAACTTTATCAGTAACCTGGCTGTGCTGTGCCAGGGGAAAAAGACTTGAGCAGAGTTGCGTGCAGTGCTGGGGTGAAAAAGTTGTGAGTTTGCGCACTTACCCTGGCTCTTTTTTCTCTTTAAATCTTTGCTTTTGATTACTAAGCCCACCCAATACATAGGATCACCCAATTAAAAACACTCTCAGAGACTGCAGGGGAAAGTTGTTTTTGTGGAACCTGGGGATCAGAGTGGGGGAAAATGATCAGAAAACCAGCTCTGGGGCAGTCCATACAGCCAAACCAGTACTAAGTGTGGCAGGGAAAACAAAATCTAAATACTGGGTAGAGAGGACTTATAGCCTCAGATGTCAATACAGAAACACTGTCACCCAAGGGTTGAATCACAAACTGACTCTTGTGTAACTGCAACCACAGACAGGCTGAGTAACAAAGAAATACTGCCTGCTTGAAAACAAGATTGTGGCTTACGACCAAGAGGAGCTGTGGAATGCAGGGAACTTCAATACTGTCCCGACTACTTAACAGGAAACAGGCATGTCAAACACAACAGTATAGGAAATGAATGACCTTCACTACTGCACATTTTTATTTTTTATCTTTTACTTAAGACATTATTATTTTTTTTATTTTTTCTCACTTGATTTTACCTTTTTAATTATTATATTTTTATTTTTAATCAGTATTATTATTACTATTATTTTACATTTTTTAAAGTTTCATTTTACTTTCTCTCTTATTTTATTTTGGGATTAGTGTTCTACATTCTATTTTCATTTTTCCTTTAGCATCATTTTACTCTATCTCAACTTTACCTTTATGCCAACACTCTCTTCATCACTTTTCCCCTTTTGTTGTCCTGTTTCTCTTACCCTATTCCTGCTTTAGATTTTTCCTATTCCTTCTTTTTAACACCTGTTAAAAATTCATCCTACTTATATATCTAATTTCCAATCCCCTGCTCCAAGTCCATACACACTTCTCTCTTCTCTTTCTTCACTATCAAAATTTGTTTCTCTCTTCCTTTTTTTGTTGTTTTTTTATTTATGTTTTTTGTTTTATTTTGTTTTGTTTTGCCCTTCTTTCTCTGTGTCCTATTGTTGTTGTTAGTATAATTGTTGATTAGATTGTGTGTTTTTTTGTTTGAATGATTGTTTCTCTTTTTCTGTTCCTGTTTTTCGTCTCCTCACTTGTTATTAGTTGTTCTTTTTAGTTTGCATTCATATCTGGGTGTTAGTAGTTTACATTTTTTTGGATTAGTTGTTCTACTGGAGTTTTCTCCGCATATAGTTTTACCCCCTTCTTTTTTATTCTCTTCTTTTCTCTCTTGTTTTTTTTCATTTTCTCAATATCATTTTTGCACTCTTTATTTTATCCCCTAATTCTTTTTTATCTGGTGGTGACCTTTATTTGGGGTTGTTAGTATCGTGAATACATTTGTGTTCAGTGTCTTGTGAATTGTGCCTTGTTGTGTTGTATTTGGTGCTTTAACTGAATGCAGAAGAGAAAATGCTACATAACTAGACACCTAAAAGAAGAGATCATGTGGAGACAAAGAAACAGCCCATGATATGAAAGAAAAGAGGTCATCACCAGAAAAGGAAGTAAATGAAATGGAGGCAAGCAATATGTCATGGAAAGAATTCAGAGAAATGATCATAAGGTCACTGAAAATGTTGAAAGATAAATTTAACAATATGTGTAAGAAGCAAGAAGAAATGAAGAAAAACCAAGAAGAAATGAAAAATGGCATTGCTACTATAAAGAACTCAATAGAAAACATCAACAGTAGACTAGAAGAAGTGGAGGACCACATCAGTGAGCTAGAAGACAAGGTAGGAAAATATACACAAGCAGAGCAGCACCTAGAAAAAATGCTTAAAAAACAAGAGGAGAGACTAAGGGAACGTTGGGACAACAAAAAATGAAACAACATCTGCATAATAGGGGTTCCAGAAGGAGAGGAAGCTGAACAAGGAATAGAAAACCTGTTTGAAGAAATAATAACAGAAACCTTCCCTGATACAGGGAAGAAAAAACTCACACAAATCCAAGAAGCTCACAGAGTCACAAACAAAATGAACCCCGAAAGATCGATGCCAAGGCACATTATAATTAAATTTGCAAACACCAGCGATAAAGTAAGAATCTTAAAAGTGGCCAGAGAGAGACAGAAAGTTACCTACAAAGGATCCCCCATCAGATTAGTGATTGATTTCTCAACAGAAACACATCAGGCCACAAGGGAATGAAATGAAATATACAAAGTCAAGCAAATGAAGGGTCTGAATCCAATAATACTGTATCCAGCAAGGCTATCAATCAAAATTGAGGTTGAAATCAGGAGCTTCACAGACAAAAAAGGACTAAGGGAGTTTATCACCCCAAATAAGCAATGCAGGAAACGCTAAAGGGTCTGCTGTAAAAACAAGAAATAGGAAGGGAAGATGGAACAGAGGCATAACAATTTAAAATGGCAACAAACATGTACCTATTAATAATAACTTTAAATGTAAATAGATTAAATGTCCCAATCAAAAGACATAGGGTAGCTGAGTGGATAAGAAAACATGACCCATATATCTGCTATCTACAGGAAACCCAACTCAGTAAAAAAGGACTCACACATACTGATGGTGAAGGGATGGAAAAAGGTCTTTCAATCAAATGGAAATGAAGAAAAAGCTAGGGTAGCAATACTTATATCTGACAAATTAGATCTCAAAGTGAAGGACATAATAAGAGATAAGGAAGGCCACTTCATAATACTAAAGGGAGCAATCCAATAAGAAGATATAACTCTCATAAACATATATGCACTCAATACAGGAGCACCCATAATACATAAAATACTTCTAGAAGATAACAAGGGAGAGATTGACAGCAATACAGTCATAGTAGGGGACTTTAATACCCTACTAACACCACTAAACAAATCTTCTAAACAAAAAATCATCAAAGAAACATTAATCCTAAATGACAAACTAGATCAGATGGAATTAATTGACATCTTCAGAATATTTCACCCCAAAGCCACAGATTGTACATTCTTCTCAAGTGCACATGGGTTATTTTCAAAGACAGACCATATATTGGGGCACAGGAAAAGTCTCTTCAAATTCAAGAAGATAGAAATCATATCAAGCATCTTCTCAGATCACAATGTTATAAAACTAGAAATCAACTACAATAAAAACAATTAAAAAAATCAAACACCTGGAGGCTAAATAGCATGCTATTAAACAATGACTGGGTTACCAGAGAGATCAAAGAAGAAATAAAAAGCATCATGGCAACAAACGACAATGAAAACAAAACAATCCAAAATCTATGGGACACAGTGAAAGCAGTCTTGAGAGGGAAGTACATAGCTCTACAGGCCTACCTCAAAAATGAGAAACAATGGTTATAAATTATCTAACCCTTCAACTCAAGAGTTAGAAAAAGAGCAAAAACAAAAGCCCAGCATAAGCAGAAGGAAGGAAATAATAAAGATCAGAGTGGAGATAGAAGACATAGAGACTAAAAAAAAAAAAAAAAAAAAAAAAACAAGAGCTGCTTCTTTGAAAGGATAAACAAAATTGATGAACCTCTAGGCAGGCTCACCAAGAAGCAAAGAGAGAGGACCCAAATAAATCAAATCAGAAATGAAAGAGGTGAAATAACAAGCAATCACACAGAAATACAAATGATTATGAAAAAATACTATGAACAACTCTACTCAAACTGGACAACCTTGACGAAATGGACACATTCCTAGAAAAATACAAGTTTCCAGAACCCAACCAAGAAGATTAAAAAAACGTGAATAGGCCGATAACTACTGATGATATTGAAACAGTAATCAAAAAGCTTCCAGCAAACAAAAGTCCTGGACCAGTTGGCTTTACAGGGGAGTTCTACCAAGCATTCAAAGAAGAACTAAAACCTATCGTCCTCAGACTTTGCCAAAAAATTCAATATAAAGGCACACTTTCAAGCTCTTTCTATGAAGCCAGCATTACCCTAATCCCAAAACCAGATAAAGACACCACAAAAAAAAAAAGAGAGAACTACAGCCTATATCCTTGATGAACATTGATGCTAAAATCCTCAACAAAATTCTAGCAAATCGGATTCAGCAATACATTAGAAAGAAGATACAGATGACCAAATGGGATTTATTGTGGGGATGCAAGGATGGTACAATATCCGCAAATCAATAAATGTGATACATCACATAAACAAACTGAGAGACAAGAATCACATAATCATATCAATTGATGCAGAAAAAGCATTTGACAAAATCCAACACCCTTTCTGGATAAAATCTCTCAGCAAAGTGGGAATAGAGGGATCATACCTCAACATAATAAAAGCCTTATATGACAAACCTACAGCCAACATCATACTCAATGGGCAATAACTAAACTCACTTCCCCTAAGAATAAGAACAAGAAAATGAAGCCCACTTTTACCACTTCTGTTCAACATAGTACTAGAAGTACTAGCCATAGCAATCAGACAAGAAGAAGAAATAAAATGATTCCAAATTGGAAAAGAAGAAGTAAAACTGTCCTTATGTGCAGATGACATGATACTATACATAGAAAACCCCAAAGACTCCATCAAAAAACTACTAGACCTAATAAATGAATTTGCCAATATAGCAGGATACAAAATTAACACCCAGAAATCTATGGCCTTTTTATACACCAATAATGAACTCACACAAAGAGAAATGAAAAAATCAATCCCATTTACCATTGCACCAAAAAAATTGAGATACCTAGGAATAAACTTAAACAAGGAAGTAAATGACCTGTACTTAGAAAACTACAGGACATTGAAAAAAGAGATAGAGGAAGACATAAACAAATGGAAGAATATATCACGTTCATGGATTGGTAGAATCAACATTATTAAAATGTCCATACTACCTAAAGCAATCTATAGATTCAATGCAATACCTATTAAAATACCAATGGAATATTTCAAAAATCTAGAACAAACTCTTCAGAAATTCATCTGGAATAAAAGAAAGACCCTGAATAGCCACAAATATCCTGAGAAAGAAGAACAAAGTTGGAGGGATCACAATACCAGACATCAAGCTATATTACCAAGCCACAGTTCTCAAAACTGCCTGGTACTGGTACAAGAACAGACAAATAGACCAATGGAACAGAATAAAGAACCCAGAAATTGACCCAAGCCATTATACTCAATTAATATTTGACAAAGGAGGCAAGAGCATACTATGGTGTCAAAACAGCCTCTTTAATAAATGGTGCTGGGGAATTTGGTCAGATACATGCAAAAAAATGAAAGTAGATCACCAACTTACACCATACACCAAAGCAAACTCAAAATGGCTAAAGGACTTGAATGTAAGATGAGAAACCATAAACATCCGACAAGACTCCATAGGCAGCAAAATTGCAGACATATGTTGTAGCAATATCTTTACAGACACAGATCCTAGGGCAAGAGAGATTAAGGAGAAAATAAACAAATGGGACTGCATCAAAATAAAAAACTTCTGCACAGCAAAAGAAACCATCTACAAAACAGCAAGAAATCCCACTGCATGGGAGAACATATTTGCCAATGTTATCACCAATAAGGGTTTAATCTCCAACATTTATAGGGAACTCATACAACTTAACAAAAGGAAGATAAACAATACAATAAAAAAATGGGCAAAGGATCTAAATAGGCACTTTTCGAAAGAGGACATTCAGAAAGCCAAGAGACATATGAAAACATGCTTAAAGTCACTAATCATCTAAGAGATGCAAATCAAAACAACAATGAGGTACCACCTCACACCTGTCTGAATGACTATCATTAATAAATCAACAAGTGCTGGATAAGATGCAGAGAAAAAGGAACTCTCCTTCACTGTTGATGGGAATGCAGACTGGTGCAGCCATTTTGGAAAACAGCATGGCATTTTCTCAAAAATTTAAAAATGGAACTGCCATTTGACCCAGTAATCCCACTTCTAGGAATATATCCTAAGAAAACAGAAACACCAATCAGAAAGGATATACACACCCCTATGTTCATAGCAGCACAATTTACAATAGATAAGATTTGGAAACAGCCTAAATGCCCATTAGCTGATGAGTGGATTGGATAACTGTGGTACATCTACACAATGGAATACTACACTGCCATAAAAAACAAGGAATTCTTTCCATTTACAGCAGCATGGATAGAACTGGAGAGCATTATGCTAAGTGAAATAAGCCAGGCAATGAAAGAAAAATACCACATGATCTCACTCATTTATGGATAATAAAGAATATTATAACCTGATGAACAAAAAGATAGATACAGAGTCAGAGAAGCATCGAACAGACTGTCAAATTGCAGCAGGAAGGCTGGTGGGGGAGGTAAGAGATCAACTGAAGTACTTGAATGTATGCATATAAGCATAACCAATGGATGCAAGACACTTGGGGATGGTGTAAGGGCATGTGCCGTGGGGTAGGGGAGGCCAGGGGAAGGTCAATGGGGGGAAAAAAGGAAACATATGTACTACTATTTGTAATACTTTAAATAATAAAAAATAGAAATAAAATAATATTAATGACAAAGAAAAAAATCTCAAAGCCACCAAGGAAAATAAGGAAGTGACCTACAAAGGAAAACCCATCAGAATTTCATCCAACTTCTCCGCAGAAACTCTACAAGCCAGAAGAGAGTACAAACAAATATTCAAATGTCTAAGAGAGAAATTACCAGCCACAAATAATATATCCAGAAAAATTATTTTTTTAAATATGAAGGAGAAATAAAAATGTTCTCAGACATACAGAAACTGGGGGATTCTATCACTGGAAAACCTCCATTGCAGGAAATAGTCAATGGAGTTATTCTACCTGAAACAAAGAGCATAAGGTCACAACACTAAGAGTAAGATTACACAAAAAAACTTACAGCATAAACAATGATAATTTGTGGCAACAAAAACATAAAAGATAAGGCGGGAAATTTCTAAACCAGCTAAGGAAGATGAAGATCAGATGCACTCAAAAGGAAAAAAAAATCTACAGTATATATGCAACTTCATTTTTTATAAACTTAATGGTGACCACACACAAAAATTCCGAAATCAGGTCATATAGCTTAAAAAAGAGGGAAACAGAGGAAAGATGTATGTAACACTACCAAACAAAAACAGCAGACTGAAACATAAAGGAAAGGAACAAATGAAGGCACAGAGCTACCAGAAAACAAAACATAAAATGGATATAGGAAATCCTCTTACATCAATAATTACCCTAAATGGAAATGGTCTGACTTCACCAATAAAGAGGCAAAGAGTAGCAGAGTGGATCAAAAAATAAAACCCAACCATATGTTGCCTACAAGAGACACATCTAAGCTGCAAAGACAAAGTTAGATTCAAACTAAAAGGGTGGAAAATGATTCTACAAGCAAATAACATCCTCAAAAAATCAGGTGTAGCCATACTTATATCTGACAAAATAGATTTTAAGATAACAAGAGACAAAAATGGACACTTTATAATGATAAAGAGAACCCTACATCAAGAAAAAATAACACTTGCCCTAACTGGTTTGGCTCAGTGGATAGAGCGTTAGCCTGTGGACTGCAAGGTCCCAGGTTTGATTCTGGTCAAGGGCATGTACCTTGGTTGCGGGCACGTCCCCAGCGGGGAATGTGCAGGAGGCAGCTGATGGATGTTTCTTTCTCATTGATGTTTCTAACTCTCTATCCCTCTCTCTTCCTCTCTGTAAAAAAGTCAATAAAATATATATTTTTTAAAAAGAAAACATAACACTTCTTAATATATATGAACCCAACCAGGGAACACCGAAATATACAAAACAACTACTCACAGAACTAAAGGGAGAAACAGATCAAACCACAATCATAGATGCAGACCATAATGCTCCATTGACAACTCTAGACAGATCAACCAAACAGAAAATCAATAAGGAAATATTGGCCTTAAATGAAATACTAGACCAAATGGGCATAATTGACATTTACAGAACTTTTCATCCCAGAACATCAGATTATACATTCTTATCTAGTGCAGATGGAATATTCTCAAGGATAGACCATATGTTGGGTCGCAAAACTAGCATAAAAAATTCAATATTTATAACAAGCATATTCTTTGACCACGGTGCCTTGAAGTTAGAAATCAACTGCAAAAAGGAAATAAAGAAACCCACAAATATGTGGAGATTAGACAACGTAACTACTAAAAGAGGACTGGGTCAAAGAAGAAATAAAAGATGAGATCAAAATATATCCTACCTAATAATAGAGTAATATGCAAATATACCATACCTTCGCTACACAAATGAGCCATGCCCACCAGCCACACCCACCAGGAAACCGTCGCAGGGACATTGGGGTGCTGTGGAGCCCAAGGCCGGGAAAGCCTCGGGGAGCAGGCACCAGCGGGGAGCCTGCAAGGATCGCAGGCAATGACCAGGGGTTCGGCTCCTACGATCAGTAGCAGGGACGCTGGGTGTGGCTGAGCCTAAGGCCGGGAAAGCCTTGGGCGGAGGCTTTCCAGGCCTTGGGCACCAGTGGGGAACCTGCATGGATTGCAGGCAACCACCGGGGGTTGGCTCCTACGATCCTTAGCAGGGACACTGGGGTGCAGCAGAGCCCAAGGCCGCCGCCCGGGGCCAAGCCCCGACCCTGAAAGAAGGCAGAAAGTGGTGGCCACAGCCAAGGCCTGGGTCCCCGGTGCCGGCAGAAAACTGGTGCAGGCAGCCAGGTGAATGAAGGTCTATTGCACAAATCTTCCTGCAAACGGGCTGCTAGTAGAGAAATAAATGAGAATGACAATACAACATATCAAGACCTTTGGGATGCAGCAAAGCAGTGATCAGAGGGAAGTTTACATCATTATAGGCCTATCTCAAGAAATAAGAGAAATCCCAAGTAAACAACCAAACATCACATCTGAAAGTACTAGAAAAAGAAGAACAAAAGCAACCCAAAGTCAGCTGAAGGAAGGAAATAATAAAAATTAGAACAGAATTAAATGTAATAGAGAAAAAAAGACTATAAAAATCAATAAAACAAAGAGCTAGTCTTTTGAAAAGATTAATAAAATTGACAAACCCCTGGCTAGACTCACTAAGGAAAAATGGAAAAAGACCCATATAAACAAAATCAGAAATGAGAAAGGAGAAGTCACCACAGACATCACAGATATGCAAAGGATCATACTAGAATATTATGAAAGACTATATGCCACCAAATTCAATAACCTAGAAGAAATGGATAAGTTCCTATAAATATCTAACCTTCCTAGAATAAATCATGGAGAACTGGAAAATCTAAATGGACTGACCAGGAGTGAGGAAATTGAAACAACCATCAAAAACCTTCCAAAAAACAAAAGTGCAGGACAAGATGGCTTCACCAACTAATTCTACCAAAGTTTCAAAGATTTAAAACTTATTCTTCTCAAACTTACCAAAAAATTGAAGAAGAGGCAATACTTCCTAACACATGTTACAAGGCCAATATAACCCTGATCCCAAAACCTGGCAAAGATAACACAAAAAAAGAAAACTACAGACCAATATCTCTGATGAATACAGCAAAAATCCTAAACAAAATACTAGCAAGCTGAATACAATAGTACATCAAAAAAATAATACGTCCCCTAATGGGTTTTATTCCAGGGGCATAAGGATGGTTCAACATACACAAATCAATCAATGTAATATACCACATTAACAAAAGAAAGGATAAAAATCATATGATCTTATCAATGGATGCAGAAAAAGCACTTGATAAGATACAAGATCCATTTATGATTAAAACAATAAAATGGGAATAGAAGAAGAGTACCTCAACATAATAAAGGCCATATATGATAAATCCTCAGCTAATAGCATACTTGATGGTGAAAAACTGAAAGCTTTTCCACTAAGATCAGGAAGAAGACAAGGATTTCCACTCCCACCACTTTTATTCAACATAGTTCTGGAAGCCCTAGCCAGAGCAATAAGGCAAGAGAAAGAAAGAAAAGGCATCCAAACAAGGAAGAAAGAAGTCAAACTGTCACTTTTTGTGGATGACATGATTCTGTGTATAGAAAACCCTAAAGACTCCACCAAAAAACTGTTAAAAAAATAAACAAACACAGTAAAGTTCCAGGATACAAAATCAATGTGCAAAAATCAATGGGGGGAAAAAGGGACATATGTAATACTTTCAACAATAAAGAATTTTTAAAAATCCATTGCCTTCCTGTATACTAACCACAAAGCTTCAAAAGAAGAAATGAAAATAATAATTCCTTTTGTAATTGCAACCAAAAGAATAAAATACCTAGGAATAAACTTAACAAAGAACATGAAATACGTATATACTGAAAAGTACAAAGATTAATGAAAGAAAAAAACACACACACAACAAAATGGAAAATTATTTTGTGTTCATGGATTGGAAAAACCAACATAGTTTAAATGGCCATATTACCCAAAGAAATACACAGATCTAATGCAATCTCCATCAAAATCCCAATGTCATTTTTAAGGAAATAGAATGAGAAATCATCAGATTTGTATGGAACCGCAAAAGACACAGAATAGCCAAAGCAATCCTGAGAAAAAAAATGAAGCTGGAGGTATCATGCTACCTCCAAATTATACTACAGAACTACGATAACCAAAACAGAATGGTATTGGCAGAGAATCAGACACACAGATCAATGGAACAGAATAGAGAGCCCAGCTAGAAAGCCACATGTATATGGACACATAATTTTTAACAAAAGAGACAGAAAAAAAATACAATGAAGTAAAGATAGTCTCTTCAAAAAATGGTGCTGGGAAAACTGGAAAGCCACATGCAAATGAATGAAACTGGGTTACAGTTTGTCCCCATGTACAAAAATTAATTCAAAATGGATCAAAGACTTAAATATAAGATGCTAAACAATAAGTTACATAGTATAAAATATAGGTACCAAAGTACCAAACTTATGGATCTTGGTCATACAGAACATTTTATTCATTTGAGCCCAAAGGCAAGGGAAGTAAAGGTAAAAATAAATGAATGGGACTATATCAAACTAAAAAGATTTTGCATAGGAAAAGAAACTGACAACAAAACAACAAGGCAGCCAACCAGATGGGAGATGATATTTGCAAACAAAGGTTTAATTTCCAAAATATATAGAGAACTCATAAGCTCAGCTGGCATGGCTCAGTGGTTGAACATTGACCTATGAACCAGGAGGTCATGGTTTGATTCCCAGTCAGGGCATATTCTCGGGTTTCGTGCTCAGTCCCCAGTGTGAGGCATACAGGAAGCAGCCAATTAATGATTCTCTCTCATAATTGATGTTTCTATCTCTCTCTTAATTTCCCTTCTTCTGAAATCAATAAACATATTTAACAAAGTAATTAAAAAAAACTTATAAAATTCAACACCAAACAAACAACCCAATCGAAAACTGGGCAGAGGACATGAAAACACACCTCTCCCAAGAAGACATGGGAACAGCCAATGGATATATGAAAAGATGTTTAACCTCACTAGCAATTAGGGAAATACAAATCAAAACTACAATGAGATACCACCTTATACCTGTTAGAGTGGCCATTATCAACAGACAAGCAATAACAAGTGTTGGAGAGATTGTGGGAAAAAGGGAAACCTTATTTACCAATGGTGGGAAGGTTGACTGGTACAACCACTATGGAAAGCAGTTTGATAATTCCTCAAAAAATTAAGATCCCAAAAGACTCAGCAAGCCCTCTCCTGGGTATATACTTGAAAAATTCAAAATCATGTATTTGCAAAGATATATACACCCCTATGTTCATTGCAGCATTATTCACAGTGGCCAAGACATGGAAACAACCAAACTGTCCTGCAATAGAGGACTGAATAAAGAAGATGGGGTACATATACACAATGGAATACTACTCAGCAATAAGAAAGGATGAAATAGCCCCATTTGCAACAACATGGATGGACCTTGAGAACATTCTGTTAAGTGAAATAAGTCAGTCAGAAAAAGCTAAGAACTATATGATTTCACTCATATTTGGGATATAGAACTGAAACTCATAAACACAAACAGCAGTGTGGTGATTGCCAGAGGGAAAGGTATAGGGGGAGTAGGGGGGGTCTCAATATAAGGTAACAGGAGAAGATTTGACTTTGCTAATAAGAGCATGCCATATCTCTACTACGAGTATGTAGGGGCAATAAAAAGGTTAAAGTCCCATAGATCCATTGATCTAGTTGCATACTACAGTATTTTGAGTATGAAGTGATGAATGGTAGCAGAAGCTATTAAAAGAAAGGAACAAATTTGAATGATATTGTGAAAGTAGATGAAAAAATAGATAGGACATATTTATGAGTACTAACTACATGATATTTTACTGTTGAGGAAAATGAGCTACTAGGAAGCAGAGGCATAATTTGAACCTAGTTTTAATTCACTCCATAGAAGGAGAGAACTCTTTTCTAGGATCATGTGTGAATTTCATAGCTCTATAGGCCTACCTAAAAAGAAAAAAAGAAAGAAAAAATGGTAATAAATTATCTAACCCTACAACTCAAAGAGTTAGAAAGAGAGCAAGAAGAAAAGCAAGAAGAAAGTTGGAGGGATCACAATACCAGATATCAAGTTATATTACCAAGCCATGGTTCTCAAACCTGCCTGGTACTGGCACAAGAACAGATATATAGACCACTGAAACAGAGCAGAGAACCCAGAAATTCAACCAAGCCATTATGTTCAATTAATATTTGACAAAGGAGGCAAGAGCATACAATGGAGTCAAGACAGTGTTTTCAGCCGAAAACGGTTTGGCTCGGTGGGTAGAGCGTCGGTCTGCGGACTGAAAGGTCCCAGGTTCGATTCTGGTCAAAGGCATGTACCTTGGTTGCGGGCACATCCCCAGTGGGAGGTGTGCAGGAGGCAGCTGATCAATGTTTCTAGCTTTCTATCCCTCTCCATTCCTCTCTGTAAAAAATCAATAAAATATATTTTTTAAAAAAATAAGACAGTGTTTTCAATAAATGGTGCTGGAAAATTTGGTCAGATACATGTAAAAAAATTAAATTAGGTCACCAACTTACACCATACACAAAAAACTCAAAATGGCTAAAGGACTTAAAAGTAAGATGGGAAATCATAAAAATCTTAGAAGACTCCATAGGCAACAAAATATCAGACATATGTCATAGATATATCTTTACTATATAGCTCCTAGGGTAATGGAGACTAAGGAGAAAATAAACAAATGGGACTACGTCAAAATAAAAAGCTTTTGCACAACAAAATAAACTATCAACAAAACAAGAAAGCCCACTGCATGGGAGAACATATTTGCCAGTGCTACTTCAGATAAGGTTTTATCTCCAAAATTTACAGAGAACTCATACAACTTAACAAAAGGAAAATGAACAATCCAATCAAAAGTGGGCAAAGGACCTAAATAGACACTTTTCGAAAGAAGACATACAAAAGGCCGAGAGACATATGAAAACATGCTCAAAATCATTAATCATCTGAGAGATGCAAATCAAAACAACAATGAGATAGTATCTCACACCTGTCAGAATGGCTATCATCAAAAAATCAACAAACAACAAGTGCTGGTGAGGATGTGGAGAAAAAGGAACCTTGGTGCACTGCTGGTGGGAATGCTGACGTGCAGCCACTGTGGAGAACAGTATGGAGTTTCCTCAAAAAATTAAAAATGGTGGAGTTTCCTCAAAAAATTAAAAATGGAACTGCCATTTGACCCAGTAATCCCACTTCTAGGAATATATCCTAAGAAAACAGAAACACCAATCAGAAAGGATATATGCACCCCTATGTTCATAGCAGCACAATATACAATAGCTAAGATTTGGAAACAACCTTAGTGCCCATCAGCAGATGAGTGGATGAAAATACATAGGTACATTTACACAATGGAATACTATGCTGTGGTAAAAAAAGAAGGAATTCTTACCATTTGCAACAGCATGGATGGAACTGGAGAGCATTATGCTAAGCAAAATAAGCCAGTCAGAGAAAATTAAATATCACATAATATCACTAATATGTCGGATATAATTAACAACATAAACTGATGAACAAAAATAGATCCAGAGACAAATGGCAGGGGATGGGGAAGTTAGAGAGCAACCAAAGGACTTGTATGCATGTATATTAGCATGACCAATGGTCACAGATACTGGGGCAGTGGGGGCTTGCCCTAGGGGGTGATAGTGGCCAGGAGCGTCAATCAGGGAAAATGGAAACAATAAAAAAAATATTAAAATAATGCGTTTACTCACCCCGACCAGGTGGCTCAGTTGGTTGGAGTGATGTCCTATATACCAAAAAGTTGTGGGTTCCATCCTCATTTAGTGCTCATTAGGGAGGTGGCCAATCAATGTTTATCTCTTAGGATCAGGGTTAATTTTTCAATCTCATATCAATGTTTCTCTCTCTTCCTTCCTCTCTCCAAAATCAATAAACATATCCTTGGGTGAGAAAAAAAAAGTAAAAAAAAATAAAATAAAACAGTAAAAACGTCAGTTTACTTTTGGGGGAGGTGAGTTATTGTATTTATTTAATTATTATTAAAGTATAGTTAGTATACAATATTATACTAGTTTCAGGGGTTTAACAAATAACGTGGTGATTTGACATTTACATATCTTATATTGTGCTCACCACACTAAATCAGCTTACTCTTAAACTTTTGGAAATAGTCTCAGCAATTCTCCCTAAGTTAGACACCTTCTGATTCACTCTGTAATGCACAGACCACAATTTTGCCCTTTTGACCCCCATCAATAGTGCCTAGTAGTGTAGATAACTCTGTGCTGACTAAGGCATGTCACTTTTAACTGAAGGTGTACATTTGGGGGACAACCAGACAGGGCAAAAGGAGCTATCATGAATCTTTGAGAATTCATATTATAGGCAGCCAACAGAATTATCAATTAAAAATTAGTGAACTAAATGCAAAATAACTGAGTACTAGGTTTATAATTCATACTAGAGGCCTGGTGCACAAAATTCATGCATGGGGGAGGGGGGTGTCCCTCTGCCCAGCTTGCATTTTCTCCAATCTTGGAACCCTCGAGGGATGTCCGACTGCCCATTTAGGCCCAATCCCACCGGACATCCCTCTGACAATACAGGACTGCTGGCTCCCAACTGCTCGCCTGCCTGCCTTCCTGATTTCCCCTAACCGCTTCTGCCTGCCAGCCTGATCACCCCCTAAACACTCCCCTGACAGCCTGATTGGTGCCTAACTGCTCCCCTGCCAGCCTGTTTGCCCCCAATTTCCCTCCTCTGCCAGCCTGGTCACCCCTAACTGCCCTCCTCTGCAGGGTTGATCGCCTACAACTGCCCTCCCTTACAGGCCTGGTCCCTCTCAACTGCCTTCCCTTGCAGGCCTGGTCCCTCCTAACTCCCCTCCCCTGGTGGCCATCTTGTGGTGGCCATCTTGTGTCCACATGGGGGCAGGATCTTTGACCACATAGGGGCAGCTATCTTGATCTTGTGTGTTGGAGTGATGGTCAATCTGCATATTACTCTTTTATAAGATAGGATAGAGGCCTGGTGCATGGGTGGGTACCAGCTGGTTTGCCCTGAAGGGTGTCCTGGATCAAGGTGGGGTTCCCTTGGGGCATGGAGAGGCCTGGGTGAGGGGCCTGTGGTGGTTTGCAGGCCAGCCACGCCCCTGGGGACCCAAGCAGAGGCCCTGGTATCTGGAATTTATTTACCTTCTACAATTGAAGCTTTGTAGCCTGGAGTGGAGCCAAGCCTCCTGCTGGATCCGTGGCTTCCCCCGTTTCTGTTTGGATTTGTTTACCTTCTATAATTGAAACTTTGTATCCTTGAGTGGAGGCCTGGGCCTGCCAGAGTGTGTGGAAAGCTTGGCTTCCTCTGTTGCTGGGGAAACCCAAGCCTCCCTTCTGGTAGCCATCTTGGTTGGGGTTAATTTGCATACTCGCCCTGATTGGCTGGTGGGCGTGGCTTGGATGGTGGGTGTGGATTATGTAGCTGAGTGATGGTTAATTTGCACATTACTCTTTTATTAGAGAGGATTACTTTTACAGCACATTCTTTTATTTTATTTGGCTTAAATTAGTTCTGAGTCAAGTTTGAATAAAGATATAAAAGGCATTTTGTTGTCATTATTTTAGTGTGATTTTTATTGATGATTGGTTGCTTTTGTTTTGTTTTTCTTGTTGTTTTATTTTCTGCCCAAGAGTTCATAAAGCTCTGAAAGAAAGTTAAGACAGAATTAAGATTAAAATTATTCAACAGGGTATAATACTAGGTAAATATCCCAAATCAACAGAGTCAAATTAAATATGATTCTTATATTTATTCAAAAATCAAGTGAACAAAGGCAAACTGAAAGAAGACATTTCAGAAATTCACACACAAAAAAGATTGAAAGCCTGTGTTGGCCATGAAGTCAAAATAAGCCCGAATGATATGACTGGTAAAAAAGCCCAAAGAAATCTCAGGTTTATTTACTGAAAAATATTTCTTATGCATCTACCATGTTTCAGGTACTATATCCTGGGTTCAGACAATAAGGAAGTACATCACCAATAAAGAATTTTAAAACAGTAATAACACTGACTTTAGGAGTTTTTCTATTATTAACATGATCTGGTAATTCTAAACATGTCAGAGAAATAATTTCTCTACCTGACTGGGAGGATCATTCCTATCAATCTTCCTTCCATCTCCAGCCCTGGGTACACTTCTAGAATCCAGATTTGTGTGACTGTAAAACTCATGTTTTTTCCATTACAGCAGTGTTTCAAACTTTTACCACCACAGGCCTCATTAAAATATATATATTACATATGGCCAAGTACAAACACACACACATACACACACACACACACACAACACACACACAACACATACATGACATACATAGATATCCATACACACATACACAGGCTATGATCACATAACTGACACAAAACTTCATAAAATAATACTAGCATTACTGTGGGCAATGCATTCTAATATTTTCTACTCTATTCTGCTTCACTAAAAAAAGAAAAGAGAAAAATAAGTGGATCTTTTTCTACTAAATTTATTTTCACAAACCCCTAATAAGCTTTGATCCACAGTTTGAAAAATAGTGTATTCTCACTTTCAGATTCAGGTGGGCAAAATGTGGGATGGCAGGGAGATGTCAGCTGGGGGTTAACCCTTTGCCTCGCTTGCTTTTTTCTCGATTCCTTTATTCTAATGCTAACCGTGTTGAATCACACTCGACATCCGAGTGCAAAAGGTTAAGCATTGACCATAGGAATTCTCAAAATAGAAAAACTGCATAACTGAATCTGCACACTCTGCCTATGATTGATTTTTGTTGATATTATGTTCCAAATAACTTTTATTCACCTAAACCAAAAACCTTGAACAAAAAGCTGGTGTTTTGGTTTGTGTTTTGTTGTTTTTTTTTTTTTTTCCAGCCTACCTATAGTATTCAACATACATTGTAATACCATTCTGGACTACAGTGACATGGTTAGCTCTTAAAAAGATCTTTGAAATTTATTCAGGTCAGGAGCCAGGCAATGGGTAAAGAATTTATACTGTAATTCTCAGAGGAGTAGAACATGAATCGAATTAATGCTTCTACAGGATATGGGATTCTCTTCTTATGAATAAAATCTTTTGAGATCAGGTAGGAAGTTGTAACCATTTTTCTCTTTTATTACTTTTTCCATTATGTTACTTTGAATATTTGGTTTTATACTGGCAGTGAGGGATGAACAACAAAGCAGTTTTACTGTGTAATACCATTTTCCTGTTCAAATTATATTCAGCAGGGTCTTTTCTATGTGGACAGATAAAGAAACTAGGTCACACTTGTGTCACATTTGTTTCAATAAAGTAACAATTTCCTTTGACCATCTTAGAGGTTCATAGACTGCTTTATGTACTACCCATGTCTATGGTCCCTTATTTCTTAGAGGTTTAAATAAATGCAGCCCATTATAAATGTGTCTTTATGAAGCTATGGGATGGTTAATTGAACCAAAATGATCAGTCAAATAATTCAAAATAAATCAAATTAAGAGATGGACTTAATTTATCCAGGGTTGGATGAAACTTGACAAGCCATTGTGACTGCCTTGCTTGATTCACTCAGCCATGTCAGCCAAAGCTTGCCCTTTGCTCCCCAATGAAGATTTGTTATGTCCCTTAACTAGTTTATACAGTCCAAACCTAGGATAGATGAATTCAAACTACCTCATTGATTTATTTTGACTGCCTTGACCAGCTTAGGAAGGTTTGAACAAGTTAATAAAAACTAAGATAAATACTGGATTTATTAAAATGACTAACTTGCCTGAATTTCTTGTTTGTTGCACTACAACCAGTCAGCTATTTGACCAAATCAGTTTTTTCCTAAGAAAATAAAAATAAGAATAGGAGACAAAATGGCAGAGGAATAGACAGACATGTTCTGAGCCTTGTCCCGGAGCAGATAGAATGAACAGCTGAAACGAATAACATCCAACCCGAATTGGCGAAGGAGACTCAGTGGGTGAGACAGTTTGCAGCTTGGAAGGGCATAGGATCCCTGGAAAAAGGTAAAATCAAGGATTTGGGCAGGAGAGTCTGCCAGACCTCTGAGCCCAGAGGGTCAGAGGGAACCTGCACAGCACCAAGCCGCATCCCTGGGGACAGGCACAGTGTCTGACTGTGGAAAGAAGGGATACAGGACTGCTGGACCACAGGGGATTTTAGAACTGGGTCCAGTGTCACAAAAGGCTGAACCCAGAGGGTACAGCCTGAAGGGTGGACCAGACTGTGCAGCACTGGCCAAATATGAGTATGCAGAGGCCCAGTCTTTCCCCTCCCTGTGTCCTGAGCCTTTCTTCACAGAGCCTAGTTCACAGGACCTTTCAGATGAAGACACTTACCCATGGCTGAGGTAAGGGAGAAGGTGCAGACTCTTGGAGTCTGGGGAGAGGAAGTGTTCTAGGAGAAGTAGCAGTGAGTCTGGCGCTGAGTTATACCTGAGCCCGGGACCTGGGCAGCCATTTTGTCCTGAAGAGATAGACCCTCCCACCAGTTTCCAGGCAATCAATACAGCCACAACAACATTCCACCCTGAATGGTACAAAGGATTTTTTTAAAAAATCGAAATAGTCCCTGAGAGTCCAAAGGGACTGGCCTAAAGACAGTACTGAAGACTGGGATCTTTTTTTATTATTATTATTGAGGTATTATATGTGTACACATCTTACCATTCCCCCCCACCCCACACCCATACATGCCCTCACCCCCCAGAGTTTTGTGTCCATTGTTTATGCTTATATGCATGCATACAAGTCCTTCGTTTGATTTCTTATCTCCCCCACCTCTCCCTAACTTTCCCCCTGTAATTTGAAAGTCTGTTTGTTGCTTTACTGTCTCTGTATCTATTTTTTTCTTCATCAGTTTATAATGTTCTTTATTATCCATAAATGAGTGAGATCATGTGATATTTTTCTTTCATTGACTGGCTCATTTCACTTAGTATAATATTCTCCAATTCCATCCAGGTTGCTGCAAATGATGAGAATTCCTTCTTTTTTATGGCAGCATAGTATTCCATTGTGTAGATGTACCACAGTTTTCTGATCCAGTCATCTGCTGACGGGCACCTAGGCTGTTTCCAAATCTTAGCTATTGTAAATTGTGCTGCTATGAACATAGGGGTGCATATATCCTTTCTGATTGGTGTTTCTAGTTTCTTCGGATATATTCCCAGTAGTGGGATTACTGGGTCAAATGGGAGTTCCATTTTCAGTTTTTTGAGGAAACTCCATACTGTTCTCCAAAGTGGCTGCACCAGTCTGCATTCCCACCAGCAGTGCACGAGGGTTCCTTTTTCTCCGCATCCTCGCCAACATTTGTCATTTGTTGATTTGTTGATGATAGCCATTCTGACAGGTGTGAGATGGTACCTCATTGTTGTTTTGATTTGCATCTCTCGGATAATAAGTGACTTTGAGCATGTTTTCATGTGTCTCTTGGCCTTCCTTCTGTCTTCTTTTGAAAATATTCTGTTTAGGTCCGTTGCCCATTTTTTAATTGGATCATTTATCTTCCTTTTATTAAGTTGCAAAAGCTGCCTGTAGATGTTGAAGATTAAACCTTTATCAGTGATGGCATTTGCAAATATGTTCTCCCATGCAGTGGGCTTTCTTGCTGTTTTGTTGATGGTTTCTTTTGCTGTAAAAAAGCTTTTTATTTTGATGTAGTCCCATTTGTTAATTTTCTCTTTAGCTTCCATTGCCCTAGGGGCAGTGTCAGCGAAGAAGTTCTTTTGGCATATGTCTGAGATTTTGTTGCCTATGGATTCCTCTAGTATTTTTATGGTTTCCCGTCTTATGTTTAAGTCCTGTATCCATTTTGAGTTTATTTTTGTGTATGGTGTAAGTTGGTGATCTAGTTTCATTTTTTTGCATGTGTGTGTCCAATTTTCCCAACACCATTTATTGAAGAGACTGTCTTGACTCCATTGTATGTTCATGCCTCCTTTGTCAAATATTAATTGAGCACAGTGGTTTGGGTCGATATCTGGATTCTCTATTCTGTTCCATTGATCTATATGTCTGTTCTTGTGCCAGTACCAGGTTGTTTTGAGAACAGTGGCTTTGTAATACAGCTTGAAATCTGGTATTGAGATCCCTCCTACTTTATTCTTCTTTCTCAGGATTGCTGCAGCTATTCTGGGTCTTTTTTTATTCCAGATGAATTTTTGGAGAGTTCTTTCTAGGTTTGTGAAATATGCTGTTGGTATTTTGATGGAAAGTGCATTGAATCTGTAGATTGCTTTGGGTAGTATGGACATTTTAATGATGTTGATTCTACCAATCCATGAACATGGTATGTTCTTCCATCTGTTTACGTCTTCCTCTATCTCTTTTTTCAGTGTCCTGTAGTTTTCCGCGTATAGGTCTTTTACCTCCTTAGTTAAGTTTATTCCTAGGTATCTTAATTTTTTTGGTGCGATGGTAAATGGATTGCTTTTTTAGTCTCTCCTTCTGTAAGTTCACTATTGGTGTATAGAAATGCCATAGATTTCTTGGCGTTAATTTTGTATCCCGCTACATTGCCGAATTCATTTATTAATTCTATTAGTTTTTTGATGGAATCTTTTGGGTTTTTTATGTACAATATCATGTCATCTGCAAATAAGGACAGCTTCACTTCTTCTTTTCCAATTTGGATGCCTTTTAGTTCTTCTTCTTGCCTAATTGCAATAGCTAATACTTCCAGTACTATGTCAAAAAGGAGTGGTGAGAGTGGGCATCCCTGTCTTGTTCCTGTTCTTAGGGAAAATGGTTTTAGTTTTTGCCCATTGAGTATGATGTTTGCTGTGGGTTTATCATATATAGCTTTTATTATGTTGAGGTATGATCCTTCTATTCCCACCTTGTTGAGAGTTTTTATCAAGAAAGGGTGTTGGATTTTGTCAGATGCTTTTTCTGCATCTATTGATATGACTATGTGATTTTTATCTCTCAATTTGTTTATGTGATGTAACACATTTATTGATTTGCGGATATTGTACTATCCTTGCATTCCTGGGATAAATCATACTTGGTCATGAAGTATGATCTTTCTGATGTATTGCTGGAGCCGATTTGCTAGGATTTTGTTGAGGATTTTGGCATCTATGTTCATGAGGGATATTGGTCTGTAATTCTCTTTCATTATGTTGTCCTTTTTTTTGAGGTGGGTTTCCTGTAGACAGCAGATATATGGGTTTTGTTTTCTTATCCAATCTGTTACCCTGTGTCTTTTGATTGGGGCATTCAATCCATTTATATTTAAAGTTATTATTGATAGGCACTTATTTGTCGCCATTTTTATTCTATACCCCTGTGTTCCTTCTTTGCTTCCTATTTCTTTCTTTCTTTTTTATTATTTACAGCAGACCCTTTAGCATTTCTTTCATTGCTGGTTTGGTGGTGATAAAATCCCTTAGCTCCTTTTTGTCTGTGAAGCTCCTGATTTCACCTTCAATTTTGATTGATAGCCTTGCTGGGTACAGTATTCTTGGATTGAGACCCTTCCTTTGCATGACTTTTTATATTTCATTCCATTCCCTTCTGGTCTGATGAGTTTCTGTTGAGAAATCAATTGCTAGTCTGATGGGGGTTCCTTTGTATGTAACTGTCTGTCTCTCTCTGGCCGCTTTTAAGATTCTTACTTTGTCGTTGGTGTTTGCCAACTTAATTATAATGGGCCTTGGTGTCGGTCTTTTGGGGTTCATTTTGCTTGGAACTCTGTGAGCTTCTTGGATTTGTGTGGGTTTTTTCTTCCCTATATCATGGAAGTTTTCTGTTATTATTTCTTCAAACAGGTTTTCTATTCCTTGCTCCGTTTCCTTTCCTTCTGGTACCCCTATTATCCTGATGTTGTTTTGTTTTGTGTTGTCCCGAAGTTCCCTTAGGCTCTCCTCATTCTTTCTAATTTTTGTTTCTAGAAGTTGTTGTAATTGGGTATTATTTTCCATCTTGTCTTCTAGCTCACTTATGCAGTCCTCTGCTTCTTCTAGTCTACTCTTGATGCTTTCTATTGAGTTCTTTACAGCAGTGATGTCATTTTTCATTTCTTCTTGGTTCTTCTTCATTTCCTCTTGGTTCTTACTCATATTGTCGAATTTGTCTTCCATCTTTTTCAGCCACCTTATGACCATTTCTCTGAATTCTTTCTCTGATAGGTTGTTTGCCTCTAATTCGTTTACTTCCTTTTCTGGTGATGCCTGCTTCTCTTTCCTATGGGGGCTGTTTCTTTGTCTCCCCATGGTCTCTCTATTCCGGATGTCTGGTTATATAGTTCTCTCTCTCTGGCGTTGATTTAATGGTACAAAATACAACACAACCAGGCACAACACACAAGGCACTGAACAGAATTGTATTCACGATATTAATAACCTCCAATAAAGGTAACCACCAGAGAAAGACAAATTAGGGAATAGGAGTGGAAGAGGGAGAGTAAAAAGAAAGAACAAAATAAAAAAAAAGTGTGAATCTGAACTTGGGAAAAGAGCAGAAAAAAAAAGGAAAAGAAAAAAAAAAGTAAGAGAGACAAGAACAATAATAAGAGAGAAAGGGGGAACAAACTATATATATGGGTAGTAGACTCCACTAGAACAACCACTAATCCCAGCAAATTCCAGCAACACTAGCCTGGAGATTAATACAAACTGCAACACCAACTAATATCAAGTGAGGCAAGGGAAAACAAAAGTAAAAAACAAACAAAAACAAAGCAAACAAAAGAACCAACCAACCAAACAAAAAGAATAATCAAAACAATCTCATAAAAAAGCATAAAAATTCAATCTAATCAACATTCAAGCAAACAACAAAAGGCCAGAAAGAAAAATAATTTTTTTTGGTAGCGTAGAGAGAGGTTTGTATGGATTTGGAGCAGGGGGTTGGGAATTAGATATATAAGTAGGGTGAAATTTTAGCAGAAGGTAAACTGAAAAAGTAGGGAAAATCTATAGCCAGAAAGGGTTAAGAAAAACAGGAGACCAAAAGGGGAAAGGTTAGGAGGAGAGTGATGGCAAAATGTTAGCATTGAGATAGGGTAAGGGAAAGATGCAAATAGAATGTAGGACACTAATCCCAAAATACAAGAAAGGGAAAATCAAATGACATTTTAAGAAAAAGAAAAAAAAAGTAAAATAATAGTAATAATAATGCTGATTGAAAATAAAAATGTAATAAGTAAAAAGGTGAAAATCGAGTGGGGAAAAAGAAAAAAATTTAGTTTCTTAGGTAAAAGATGCAAAAAATGAAAATAAAAAAATTAGAATAAAAAAAATAAAAAAAATTGAAAAAAGAATTAAAAATTAAAAAATAGGAAGACTAAAATGTGCAGTAGCGGCTGTCATTCACTTCCTCTATTATTCTGTTTGGTATGCCTGTTTCCCAGACTGGGCGGTATTTCAGTTCAGCTTTGTTCCACTGCTTCTCAGTGTTGTAAGCCAGTCCTGCTTTTTGAGCTGGCCGTGTCTTAATTTCTCGTATTTATTTTTTATTACACCAGAGACAATTAGCGTTTCAGCCCCTGGGTGGCAGTTTTTCTGAATTGACTTCCGGGCCTCTCTAGCTTATTTTTTTTCCCCCTCTATGGCACTCACTACTGGTTTGTGGAGGTTTGCGCCTCAGAGCTGCCTCTCCGATGGTCACTTCCAGCTCTGCTTCCCAGTTCCAAAAAAACAACTTCCCCCTGCAGTCTTTCAGGGTTTTTCCACCTGGGTTTTCCTATGTATTAGGCTTAGTAATCAGAGTCGGAAAGAGCCCAAGTGTGCGGAAGGAGCCCGCACTCCTTTGAAAATTCTTAGTCTGATCCTCCTCGTCAGATTAAAATGAGTTGCTTTTAAGAGGTCACTTCTGTTAGCAGCTCATAGGACCCCCTTCCACATTCACGGATCACGGCAGCTCCAACTGCCGCTGATTTTTCTAGGCACAGACCTCCCGGTTCCTGCCGGTCCTGCTGTTTGCGCGCTTCCCTCCCACCACGGGGATTAGAAACCACACCTTATTTCAGGCAAAATCTGACCTTTCCGTGGTGCAGTGAAGGGTTCCTTTGAATCCGAATGTTTGCGCCGATAGAGGACCGGTGTTCTGGTGCTCGCAGCTGTTCAGTGTTTGCAGTTGTCGCGGAAAGTCAGGTTTCCAATACAATCCTCCTTTCCTTGCAAGATTGCGAGGCGCCCGGTGAGCCCGCAGCTCCGGGAGGGGACCCAGCCCCTGTGGGTGCTGCATGGTCAGGGAAACCCTGGCCAGCACTCCTCCGCCTTCTCCTGGAGTTTAGCTGTCCCTTGGCTTGCCAACATGCACTCCCCCTGCGAACCTCTGTTGCTCCTACTCTCCGCCCCAGGACCAGACTCCAAACACGACTCTATTCCGTCGCCATTTTTTCCTCTCTCCAAGACTGGGATCTTAAGCCAGCCAAAGGACCGACACTTCACTTTTTCATTTTTATATATTTTTTATTATTATTTTTATCTCTTTTTTTCTTCTTTTTTCTTTGTTTCCCTGTTTTAATTTGTTGCTTTATTTTCTATTTCTTTTTGCATTATTTTTCCATCACTCTATTTTATTTTTATTTGCTATTTTTTATTTTTATACCATTTTTTAAATCAATCTTTTTGTAAATTTATTGTTGTTGTTGTTATTTTTATTATTATTTTCTTCTCGTTCTCTTTCTTCTTATTCACCTGAACTGAGGACCTCCCCATATTCATCCAATTCTTAACCTTATTTTCTGTATATAAGTTCACCTCTACAGATTCTGCCCCCACCCTCTTTGCTAGGTGTTTTGTGTTTGTATATTTTTGGTTTATCTATTGGTTCTGTGGTGTTTTACATATATATATATATATATATATATATATATATATATATATGTGTGTGTGTGTGTGTATAGACACATATATATGTATATATATGTATATACACACATATATATGTATATATATGTATATATATACACATATATATATATATATATTCTCATTTTTACACATATATATATATATATATTCTCATTTTTCTTCCTTTTTCTTTTCTCTTATCTTTTCTCTCCCTTTGATATCATTTGTGCTCTCTTTTCTCTCTCCTAATTCTCTTTTCTCAGGTGGTTACTTATAGTGGGGTCCTTGGTGTTAAAAGTATATTCATGCTTTATTTCCTTTGTGTTGTGTCTTGTCGAGGTGAATTTTACCCTGTCTGGCAAGAAGCTAGAGAGTGAGCCACATTAACCAGACACCTGGAGAGGAAACTGCATCCACGAAAAGGTCAATAACACCCCAGATGAAACTACAGAGGCAGGAAAAAGGAGGCAGTGAGGGAGAGAGTGTGAGTGAAGGAGGGAGCGAAAGAGGAATGTGTGATCATGTGTGTGTGTGTGTGTGTGTGTGTGTGTGTGTGTGTGTATGAGTAAGGCACAGTTAGATCCTGCAGGACCTTTGGGGGCAGGCTAACTGGGCTCGCCTATGTAGGCAGCCTCTGCTAGCATTGCAAACAGTACTGGGAGGCCGGCTTGTCCTCAGAGGCCTAACTTTTTTGAAGGGGAGAGCTGCTGTAACTGGGAGCCCAGCCTCACCTCCACCCTGCGTGCCCTCAGAGAACACCTGGGACTCTACAGCCACCCCTCTAGGGACCTGCTACCTTGGCTGTGGTCCCACAGTCAACGAGTCTCCAGCCACCCTGGGCGCAGGCTCCTGTGAGTTCTGAAGCACACTCCCCTCTGACCAGCCCAACACTTTAGCCCAGGGCACTGCAACATCGAGCATCAGACATGTGAGTAGCCCGCTCCTGTCCAAGGAGCAGCAGCCCCACGAGCAGCCCACCCCAGGCATAAGAGCAGCAGCCTCACGTGGCCTGCCCCTGTCCAACGAGCAGCAGCTGTATAAGTGGCCCACTCTCCCATCAGAGGAGCAGCAACGATGCAAGCAGCCCACCTCATCCAAGAAGCAGCAGCTGCAAGATCAGCTCACCCATGATTGAGGAGCAGCAGCCCCATGCAGACCGCCCCCATCTGAGGAGCAGCAGCTGTGTGCAGCCCGCACCCTGCACCTGTCTGAGGAGCAGCAGCTGCACAAGCAACCTGATCCTGCTCGAGGAGCAGCAGCCACACAAGCAGCCTGCCCACATCCTAGGAGAAGCAGCTGTATGAGCAGCCCACCCTCGTACAAGGAACAGCAGTGCTGCAAGCAGCCCACCCCCATTTGAGGAGCAGCAGCAGCCTGAGCAGCCCGCCCTGGAACAAGGAACAGTAGCCACATGAGCAGACCACCCACATCCAAGAAGCGGCAGCCCTGCGCAGCCTGCACTGGTCTGAGGAGAAGCCGCCACATGCAGCCTGCACCTGTCCAGCAGCTGAGTGAACGGCCCACCCCCATCTGAGGAGCATCAGCTGCACGTGCAACTCACTCCCGCCCAGGGAGCAGCAGCCGCACAAGCAGCCCATCCCCTGTCCAAGGAGCAGCAGCTGTGTGAGCAGCACACCCCCATATGAGGAACAGCAGCCACACAAGCATACCGCCCAAGTCTGAAGAGTGGCAGTCCTGTGCAGCCCACACTGGTCCAAGGATCAGCAGCAACACACAGCCTGCACCTAACCAATGAGCAGCAGCTGGGTGAGTGGCCCACCCCCATCCAAAGAACAGCAGTTGCATGTGCAGCTCACTCCCACCTGATGAGCAGCAGCTGCGCAAGCAGCCCATCCCATGTCTGAGGAGCAGCAGCCACATGAGCAGACCACCAATATCCAAGGAGCAGCAGTCCTGTGCAGCCTGCACTGGTCTGAGGGACAGCAGCCACATGCAGCCTGCACCAGTCTGACGAGCAGCATCTGGGTGAGCAGCCCACCCCTGTCCGAGGAGCAGCAACTGCACATGCAGCTCACTCCCACTGAGGAGCAGCAGCCACACAAGCAATCCATCCCACGTCCAAGGAACAGCAGCTGCATGAGGAGCCTGCACCCATATGAAGAGCACCAGCCCGGCAAACAACCTGCCCTTGTCCAAGAAGCTGCAGCCTCACAAGCAGCCCACCCTATCTGAGGAATAGCAGCAACATGCACCCAGCCCCAATCCAAGGAGCAGCAGCCATGTGAGCATCCAAAAAACAGAAGCTGTACGAGCAGCCTCCCTCACCAGCCAGAGGAGACACCACTGCTGCAAAGAGCACCCAACAGAGGAGCCGCTGCCAACTGAGGTGCAGCCAATTCAGCAACTGCTTGAGGAGTAACTACAGCCTGAGGAGCCACTGCCACCCAAGGAGCGGGCCCTGCACGACTTGACATCTAGATCAGTCCATGAGACCAAATATAGGTAGACAAAGAAACCTCCAAAGGAAAGAAAAGGAGGAATCACCAGAAAAGCTGCTAAGCAAAACAGAGGCAAGCGATATGTCAGAAAAACAATTCAGAATAAGGGTCATATAGTTCATAAACCAGATAGAGGGAAAAAATCAACAAATTATGCAAGAATCAAGAAGAATAGGATGAAAAAAATCTATAACTTATGTAAGAATCAAGAAAAAATAAAGTGATATAGCTGCAATAAAAAACACCATGGAAAGTATCAACAGTAAACTAGGAGAAGCAGAGGAATGAATTATTGAATTAGAAGACAGGGAAGCAAAACACACCCAAACTGAACTTCAATTGGAGTAAAAAAATTAAAAGACAGGAGGAGAGCCTAAGGGAGCTATGGGACAACAAGAAACAAGGCAACATATAAATAATAGGTGTGCCAGAACAACAGGAAGAGGAACAGGGGTTAGAAAACCTACTTGAACAAATAATGTCAGAAAACTTCCCTGATGTGGGGAAGAAAAAAGTCACACAAGCACAGAGTCCTAAACAAGATGAACCCAAAAAGACCCACACCAATACACATCATAATTATGATGGCAAATGTTCAGGACAAAGAGAGACATTAAAAGCTGCAAGAGAGAGACAGAAAGTTACATACAAGGGAACTCCCATTAGATTATCAAATGATTTCTCAACAGAAACACATTAGGTCAGAAAAGAATGGAAGGAAATTTACAAAGTGATGCAAAGCAAGGGACTGAATCCAAGAACACTCTATCCAGCAAGGTTATCATTCAAAATTGAAGGGGAAATAAGGAGCTTCATTGACAAAAAAAAGGCTAAGGGAATTTATCACTACCAAGCCAGCAATGCAACAAATACTAAAGGGACTGGTGTAAAAGAAGAAATAAAAAGGTAAGAAGGAACAGAGGCACACAAAAAAAATGGCTACAAAAATTACCTTTCAATAATAACTTTAAACATAAATGGACTAAATTCTCCAATCAAATGACATTGAGTAAGTGAATGGATTGAAAAAAAATGGCCATATATATGCTGTCTATAGGAGACTCACCTCAGAACAAGAGGCTCACACAGACTGAAAGTGAAGGGATGGAAAAATATCTTTCAGGCAAATAGAAATGAAAAATAAAAGCTGCGGTAGCAATACTTATATCTGACAAAATAGACCTCAAAGTGAAGGCCATTACAAGAGATACGGAAGGCCATTTCATAATACTAAAGGGATTGATACAACAAGAGGATATAACCCTGATAAACATATATGCACCCAATACAGGAACACCCAAATATATAAAAAAAACTCCTGGAAGATATCAAGGGAGAGATCAACAACAATACAATCATAGTAGGGGACTTTAATACACCACTGAAATCACTGGATAAATCTTCTAGAAAAAAAAATCAGCAAAGAAACAGCTATCCTAAATAACTCATTAGATCAGATGGACTTAATTGACATCTTCAAAACATTTCACCCCAGAGCCATGGAGTATATATTCTTCTCAAGTGCACATGGGACATTTTCAAAAATAGACCACATATTGGGTCACAAGCAAAGTCTCCCCAAATTCAAGAAGACTGAAATCATATCAAGCATATTCTCAGACCACAATGGCAAAATATTAGAAATAAACTACAATAAAAACAATCCAAAAAATTCAAACACTTGGAAGCTGAATAGCATGCTATTAAACAATGATTGGGTTACCAAAGAGAACAAAGAAGAAATTAAAAACATCCTGGAAACTAATGACAATAAGAAACACAACAATCCAAAATCTATGGGACACAATGAAAGCAATCCTGAGAGGGAAGATTATAGCTCTACAGGCCTACATAAAAAAAAAAAAAAATGGTAGTAAATAATCTAACTCTACAACTTAAACAATGAAAAAGAGAGCAACAAGAAAAGACCAGAGTGAGCAGAATGAAGGAGATAATAAAGATCAGAGCAGAAATAAATGACATAGAGTAAAAAATTAAAATAAAATACAGAAGATCAATGAAACCAAGAGCTGGTTCTTTGAAAGGATAAACAAGATTGATGAACCTCTAGCCAGGCTCACCAAGAAGCAAACAGAGAGGACACAAATAAACAAAATAAGAAATGAAAGAGGAGAAATAACAACAGACCCCACAGAAATACAAAGAATTGTTTAAAAATACTATGAAAAACCCTATTACAACAAACTAGGCAGCCTGGAGGAAATGGACATATTCTTAGAAAAATACAACCTTCCAAAACTCAATCAAGAAGAATCTAAACAGCTCAATAGGCCAATAACTATGGAAGAAATTGAAGCAGTCATCAAAAAGCTTCCAGCAAACAAAAGCCCAGGGCCAGATGGCTTCGCAGGGGAGTTTTACCAAACATTCAAGGAAGAACTAAAACCTATTTTCCTCAGACTATTCAAAAAAATTCAAGAGGAAGGAACACTTCCAAGCTCATTCTATGAAAGCCAGCATCACCCTAATACCAAAACCAGATAAAGACAACACAATGAAAGAGAATTACAGACCAATATCCCTCATGAACATATATGCCAAAATCTTCAACAAAATTCTAGCAAATTGGATCCAACAGTATATCAGAAAGATTATACACCATGACCAAGTAGGATTTATCTCAGGGATGCAAGGATGGTATAATATCCCCAAATCAATAAACATGATACATCACATAAAATAATTGAGGGATAAAAATCACATAGTCATATCAATTGACGCAGAAAAGGCATTTGACAAAATCCCGCACTCTTCTTGATAAAAATTCTCAGCAAGGTGGGAATAGAAGGATCATATCTCAACATAATAAAAGCCATATATGACAAACCCACAGCCAACATCATACACAATGGGCAAAAACTAAAACCATTTCCCTAAGAACAGAAACAAGACAGGGATGCCCACTCTCATCACCCCTGTTTGACGTAGTACTGGAAGTACTAGCCATTGCAATCATACAAGAAGAAGAAATAAATGGCATCCAAATTGGAAGAGAAGATGTAAAGCTATCCTTATTTGCAGATGACATGATATTGTACATAAAAAAACCAAAAGATTCCATCAAGAAACTACTAGACTTAATAAATGAATTCAGCAATGTAGCAGGATACAAAATTAATGCCAAGAAATCTATGGCATTTCTATACACTAATAATGAACTTACAGAAAGAGAGACTAAAAAAGCAATCCCATTTACCATAGCACTAAAAAAAAATTAAGATACCTAGGAATAAACGTAACTAAGGTGGTAAAAGACCTATATGAGGAAAACTACAGGACACTGAAAAAAGAGATAGAGGACGACACAAAAAGATGGAAGAACATTCCATGTTCATGGATTGGTAGAATCAACATCATCAAAATGTCCATACTACCCAAATCAATCTATAGATTCATTGCACTCCCTATTAAAATACCAATGGCATACTTTGTAGACCTAGAACAAACGTTCCAAAAATTCATCTGGAATAAAAAAAAAGAAAAAGACCCTGAATAGCTGCAGCAATCCTGAGAAAGAGGAACAAAGTAGATGGGATCTCAATACCAGATATCAAGCTGTATTACAAAGCCACTGTTCTCAAAACAGCCTGGTACTGGCACAAGAACAGACATATAGATCAATGGAATAGAATAGAGAACCCTGAAATCGTCCCAAGCCACTATGCTCAATTAATATTCAACAAAGGAGGCATGAACATACAATAGAGTCAAGACAGTCTCTTCAATAAATGGTGTTGGGAAAATTAGACAGATACATGCAAAATAAATAAATAAATAAAACTAGACCACCAACTTACACCATAAACAGTAATAAACTCAAAATGGAAAAAGGACCTAAACCTAAGACGGGAAACCATAAAAATACAAGAGGAATCCAAAGGCAGCAAAATCTCAGACATATGCTGAAAAAATTTTCTTAACTGATACTGCTTCTAGGGCAATGGAAACTAAAGAGACAATAAACAAATGGGACTACTTCAAAATTAAAAGCTTTTTCACAGCAAAAGAAACCATCAAAAAAAAAAACAACAAGAAAGTCCACTGCGTGGGAGAACATATTTGCCAATGTTGTCACTGATAAGGGCTTAATCTCCAACATTTACAGGGAACTCAGACAACTTAACAAAAGGAAGGTAAACAACCCAATCAAAAAATGGGCAATGGACCTAAATAGATACTTTTCAAAGAAGACGTAAGGAAAGCCAAGAGACATATGAAAACATGCTCAAAGTCACTAATCATCTGAGAGAAGCAAATCAAAATGACAATGATTTACCATCTTAAACCTGTCAGAATGGCTATCATCAACAAATCAACAAATGACAAGTGCTGGCGAAGATGCAGAGAAAAAGGATCCCTCGTGTACTGCTGGTGGGAATGCAGACTGGTGCAGCCACTGTGAAGAAAAGTATGGAGTGTCCTCAAAAAACTAAAAATGGAACCCCCATTTGACCCAGTGATCCCACTTCTAGGAATATATCCCAAGAAACTAGAAACACCCATTATAAAGGATATATGCACCCCTATGTTCATAGCAGCACAATTTACAATAGCTAAGATTTGGAAACAGCTTAAGTGCCCATCAGCAGATGACTGGATTAAAAAACTGTGGTACATCTACCCAATGTAATACTACGCTGCAGTAAAAATGAAGGAGTTCTTACCATTTGCCACAGCATGGAAGGAACTGGACAGCATTATGCTAAGTGAAATAAGCCCGGCAGAGAAAGATAAATATCACATGATCTCGCTCATTTATCGAATATAATGAACAACATAAACTGATGAACAAAAATAGATCCAGAGTCATAGAAACATCGATCAGACCATCAAACCTCAGAGGGAAGTTAGGGGAGGGTGGGGGTAAGAGGGAGAGATCAACCAAAGGACTTGTATGCATGCATATAAGCCTAACCAATGGACACAGATAACAGGGGTGTGAGCGTATGAGTGGGGGGAATAGGGGTGTGTAATGGGGGAATAAGGACACATATGTAACACCTTAACCAATAAAGAAATTTAAAAAAATAAAAATAAAAATAAAAAACTTCATACACAGACAACAGTATGATGATTACCAAAGGGAAAGTGGGGGGTGAGGGGAGGTAGAAGAGTGTCAAGGGGGGATACATGGTGACAAAAGGAGACTTGATTTTGGGTGGTGAACACACAATATAATATACAGATGATGTATTATATACTTGTGCACCTGAAACCTATATAATCATATTAATCTAATGTCACCCCAATAAAATTTATAAAAATTAAAAAGAAATTTCGAACTCTGGAAAAAATTATGTTCGAACCCTGGAAATTAATCAGTTTATGTAAAGTGCTTAGTATGATGCCAATCTGTGTTAAACTTTGTAAATATTAAGTATCCTAATAAGTAAATTAAATAAGAATAAATAAGTTAAGTAAAATTTTTGTCTAAATTGAGTAGTCAATAGAATCAAGTTGAAATGACTATTCTAAGAAGGAAAACCTGAAAAATAGTTTTTGAAAGATCAGACAGAGGCTGAAAACTAGAACTACAGGCTTTATTAAAGGAGAAGGACCTGCCGGGCTGTCTCACAAGGGGAGAACAGCAACAAGTGCAGAGGTGAACACGCCTTTTGAGGGGAGGAATGGGAAGGAATGGGGGCTTATTGTACTCAGCACGCGCTGATTGGTGGCTTAATGTATGGTCTATATAAGGTACATAGTTAGTCACTCAGGTACTTAGGGACAAGGGCTTATGGTATTTGTCAGGTGCTGATTGGTGGTTCAATGTATAGTCCATATAAGATGCCTGGTTAGGTACTCAGGTATGTCCAGGCTGCAGGTGCAGGTTACATCATATTCTGCCCACCAGTTGAGGGAAGGGAGGATCTATCATTCCAGGCTTTTGGTAATAGTTAAAAAAAATTGAGAGTCTGGTCAAGGTCAGGGGGTGAAAGTCTGTCTTCTGTAGCTACTTCCTGCTGAGAGGGTATGTTGTCAGGGGATTCTACCCGGGGTCTCAAGGATTCTGGTGACATAGGTGTGTCTAGGTTCTGAATTCAAGGCCAGATAGATCTTTCCCACCTTCTGGTTGGTGAACACCTGCATTCTGTTCTGCAAAAGAACTAGTGAAACTGCACATGAGACAGGAGCCAAAGAGCAAAATTAAAATAATAAATACCAGTGGGCCTATTAGTGGGAGGAGCCATGGAGTAAGTGAGCCAAAGATGGCATACCCCCCTTCTAGCTGGTTATATCGTCTTTGGTCAATCCTGTCCCAGAGAGATTTAATGTGATCTTTGACAATTCCTGATTCATTTACAAAGTAGAAGCATTCTTCCCCAAGAAAGACACAGGTACCTCCCTTTTCTGCTGTCAAGAGATCTAAAGCGCACTGTTTCTGTAGGGCTAAGGCTGCTAAGGAGTCTACCTTCCTTTGAAGGCATTCAAGGGAATTGCTAATGATGGAGATATCAGACAATTTGTGGTAGAAATGAACAGAGGAGGAAATGCCTCCTACTCCTGTCCCTACTGCAGTGAGGACTCCAGTACCCACTAAGAGGGGAACAAGGGCCGCCCTTTTGTGGCAAGGTCGGAGAAGACCAAGAGAGGATTCGAGTTCTCCCTCTGTTCCGATAGAAAGTTTGGAGGTTAGGAAGACATAAAGACAGAGCGAGTGTGACAGGTCCTGGGGGATACAGGTGTAGGCTGTAGTCCCACAGAGGAGGAAAATACCCGGTGGAGGGCAGACTAAGGGAGGGGGTAAATTCATAGATTGTGCACAGTAGTAATGTGTAGGAGTAGTTGGGGTAGTGGTTTGAGAGGTATTTGTTAAACAGGTAGTGTTTTCCGTATTATAGAGAGTGTTTTGTGTAGAGGTTTGTATGGCTTAATGTGTGAGGTGATACCATGGTGTATTCCTTGTACCTTTGCTGCAGTAGGGGTAGACAGTATGACTGGGAAAGGCCCCTCCCATGTGGGTGTTAAGGATGCCTTTCCTTTTTTCTTGACATAGACCAAGTCCCCAGGGAGGACTGAGAGATGAGTAGAAGTTGTAGGAAAGGGACGGTGGAGAAGATTATCAGCGTGTTTTTATAAGAGTGTCCTCATATGGGCAAAAGCAGGGAAGTAGTCTCCTGGGGAAGAGGAATTGTCTGGGATTTGGAGGACGAAAGGCTGCCCATACATGATCTCAAAGGGGCTTAGAAGTAGTGGTTGTCATGACATGGCCCTCAGTCTCATTAGTACGAGGGGGAGTAGTTCAGTCCAAGGCATATGGAGCTCTAAGGATAGCTTCGTTAGATGTGTTTTTAAGAGATGATTGGCCTTTTCTACTTTACCCAAAGACTGAGGGTGGTAGGGGATGTGGAGGTTCCATTTGATGTTTAGCTTTTGAAAGACCAGCTGTGTTATCTGAGAGACGAAAGCGGGGCCATTATCAGATTGAAGAGGCATCGGAAAGCCAAAGCGGGGAATGATGTCGTGGGTGAGAGATAGACGAGAGTACAGGTTCCTGTCCAGCTGATGGGGAGACAGATGTATGTGTTTTCCCCACAGAGGGAGAAAAATACTAAAGGGTAGGAGATTCCCTTTCTAGTTCTGCGCTCCAAGCTGAGAGGGTAGTCACCATGGCCCTACCAATAAGAGGTGACAGATGAATGATTGAGATTGTATTGCAGTGAAAGTGGGAGGGAATGTTAGAATGGGCTGTTATCCAAGGGAAAACAGAAAGGGGAGGAAAGGAGCAGTGGAAGATGAGGCTGGAGAAAAGGCAGGGGGAGGAGGGAGTAGGCCCCACAGCCTGTTCCCAGGCCTCTAGCATTTTTCCTAGAGATAATGATCTCAGTTTCTGATAATAGCTGGACTGTTAAGTAAGCCTGTGAAGTCAAGGAAGTAGTTCTTTGGGAAGGTTGGAGTGGAGGGGGGGGCGGAGTGAGAGGGCTCTGATGTCTGAGCAGTTTTCAGAGCATTAACCCTTTGTACTCGCTTGCTTTTTTCTCGAGCTGCTACCGATGCTAACCTTGTAGAGTCACACTCGACATCCGAGTGCAAAAGGTTAAAGGGGTGAAATTGTTGGCCTTGGGATCTAAAGGCTCAGTGAGGGAGTCTCTTCGCCATGTCATGTCATAGAGGAGTTTTGCAAGAAGACTAAAGTTGTGAGCCTGGAGGCAAGAGTACCCAGTGAGTCTGAGAAAGGAGAAAATTTCTTGTTCAGAAGAGGGGACAGTCTTAGAGGAGATAAGGAGATAAGGTGTTTATAGTCCAAAGAATGGCTCGGCCTTGTGGGGTGAGAGAGTGAAACTGAGGTAGGTGACTGTGGTTTGGGACAACTGGATTTTATGAGGGGATACATGGTAGACCTGGCTGGGCACCGAGGTAGAATTAGAAAAGAGTGAATGGGGGAATTTAGTAAGATGCAGTGTAGAGGTGAGGTGGCTAATGGCTGTGAGATTAATCCGTCAACCCCCATAATAGAGACTGAGGAGTGGACAAGGGTCCCAGCGAATTCAGAGGGGGCAGAATAAGTGGCCCCAGTGTCAATTAAAAAGGAGATCGGCTTACCTGCCACCACAGTCATTACCCGAGACTCTGTCCTGGTGATGTAAGTCTGTGGGGACCTGTCAGGGCCTGGGCAGCTTCTTTGGTGGCCAGTCCCAGGAGGTCTGGAAGCTCCAAACCGGATCCAGAGGGCGGCCATGCTGGACTGGCTGAGGCCTGAACCGGAGGGGCCAGACTACAGTCTGATTTCCAGTGGCCTTCCCTTCCACACCTTGAGCCAGGCCCAGGTGGGGGTCTTGAGTTTGAGCAGGACTTGGCTCAGTGTCTTTCCTTGCTGCATTTGAAGCATGGGCCCAGAGGAGGCTTAGCCCCTAACTTACCCACAGTTGGAGGACCAGCACTTTGTTTGGGATTCATGAGAGCGGTGGCTAGGAGCTGGAAGGCCTCCTTCTGGGCCTCAGCCTTGGCCTGATCTCGCCTTTGATTTTGGATTTGGGTCTCTTTGTCTCTATTATTAAAGACCTTAAAGGTCAGGTTAACGAGGTCTTTTTGAGGGGTTTGTGGATCTGTATCTATTTTTTGAAGTTTGAGGCATATGTCGGGGAAGTAAAGGTGGTCAGGTCAGTGGAAAAAGAAACCTGAGATGCTTCTCAATCTGTGAGGCTGGACGTAGAGAATGGGACATGGACTCAGACTATGCCCTCAATTCCTGCTGCTTCCCTTAGGGATAGAATGGATGCAGGAATATAAGAGACTGTTGAGGAAGGTAGTCTTTGGGTGGCCTGAGAATGAGTGTTAGATGGGAAGAGCTGTTTTGGAGCTCATGTTCTCAGGATTTGGGCTCTCAGGTACTGGGGAGAAGGTGGCTGCTGGTTAAGAGGGTCTGAAGAGAAAGAGCTGAGGCGTTTTTCAATTTGAGAAAGATCAGAAAGTGAGAAGGGAATGGCCAGCCACCTGTGAATTTGGTTGTTGGCGGTCACGGGGGCAGAGATTCGGCAGAGAGCACACAGGGGAAGGCGGGCAGTTAGAATTCTCAGGGGATAGAACTTGAGGTGCAGGTTTCTGCAGCAGGGTTGGAAGGGGACAGCGGGGGTGGGTGAGGTGGAGATGAATGATCAGCTGGGTTGAAAGAGTCAGAAGACAGAGAAAGGGGATGAGGACCGAAGAGGACTTTACAAGGAAGATCTGATGGGTGGAACATGAGGAGCAAAGCAAGGGGCGAGAGTGGAGGGGGGCAGGAAAGAAAGCCTGTTCGTAGGGATCTCTGAGGCATCCCTGTCTGGTGGCAAAAATTATCTAGGTCCCAAAGTATATTGGAATCAAAAGTGCCGTTTTCGGGCCACAGGGAGCCATTATCGTGTTTATATTGTGGCCAGGTAGTGTTACAAAATAAAATGAGCTTCTTTGGTTTGATGTAGCCAGAAAGATCAAGGGTGGAGAGATTGGCAAAGAAACACCCTAAGGGTGTGTTTCAAGGGGGTTTGGACTGAGAGGTCCCCATGACAAGGGAAGGGCCACCGAGAAGTTGGGGAAGGAACAAGGAGCGTCCTCCTTTTCCCTCAGCCAACCTGTAGAGAGAGATGAGAAAAGTTTCCAAGGTCATCACCCTGAGACCTTTCCCGTGGAGTAGAGCAGAGTTTCCCGGCCAGGTACCTGGGCTTTTGTAGAATGTAGAACGTGTACCGAGTAGATGGGAAACTCTGAGGCCCTTCCCAGTCAAGGGAACGATTGTGGGGGGGTGGGGGGGTGGGAAAGTCCCTGAAGCCTACCGGTGAGAAGGAAGCAACAAGATCCCCACGTGTCCTGGTATGGCAGGGTTTGAGAGGTGTCCAGAGCAGGCCAATCAACTCAGAACCATGCCACCAAGCAGAGCCAGAGCAGGAGTCAGAAGCTCAGAGTTAGGTTTGAGGATCGTCCATGCTCCTGTGCACCTCTCCTGGGTTTCGGCACCAAATGAAAGATCAGACAGAGGCCGAAAACTAGGACTACAGGCTTTATTAGAGGAGAAGGACCTGCCGGGCTGTCTCGCAAGGGGAGAACAGCAGCACGTGCAGAGGTGAACACATCTTTTGAGGGGAAGAATGGGAAGGAATGGGGGCTTATTGTACTCGGCACGCGCTGATTGGTGGCTTAATGTATGGTCTATATAAGGTACATAGTCACTCAGGTACTTAGGGACAAGGGCTTTCGGTATTTGTCAGGTGCTGATTGGTGGTTCAATGTATAGTCGATATAAGGTGTCTGGTTAGGTACTCAGGTATGTCCAGGCCGCAGGTGCAGGTTACGTCATACTCCACCCACCAGTTGGGGGAAGGGAGGATCTATCATTTTACTGCATTCTTTAATTATACATAGTCTTATAATTTTTGAGTAAACAGTAAACTCTCTAGTAGACAGGGTTCTCACATGAAACAAAACTAGTATGTCCATAAAAGGCAAACAGTAACTCCATATCTGCATTGACATAAATTAGTTTGTGTAAAGTTTTTCAGATGATTTTTAAAAATGTCCCTTTATACCATTCTTTCCCACCTTGAGCACACAGCTGGTGCCACCTCCACCCTCCACCTGTTGAATCACTTGGTATGCCCCACAATTCTGTCCCTGCCCTGCTGAGTTCATTCATTCAGGGGGATTAAGGTGCCCCCACAGAGCTGGGAATTTCAGAGCACCATATCCCTAGGAGGCTTTTGTCCAGGATCAAATGGGCATTTACTGAGTTGTGTGGCTACATTGTAGGGGGAGGTCACTCTTATCTCTTCTGCTAGCTCAGTGCAAGCTCTCAGAAAGGGGAAGGAGTGCTGGTGGACACCACCCCCAAAGGGAAACTGGATCTGTCTTCCCATGTCCTAGTAACCCAACACTGCTGAGCTCAGTTCCACAGGGGGAAGGAAGGGCTTCTTAGAACTGGGATTTTTGACCTGTGTCTCCCTCAGAGGCTATTGTGTTTGGCCCCCTCCTTGGGGCTCAGCCAGCACCACCCTCAGTTGGGGACAATTGTGATCTGTCCTATCAAGCCCCAGTGGTGCCATCCTGCTGAACTTTCTCCTGCATGGGGGATGGATGGCTCCACCCAAATTGAACCTGCAGCATGTTCCTCCTGGGGAGTAGAGTTGAAGACTCTGGCAGAGACTGAGTGGTTTGGCTCTGGAATAGGGGCCATTTTCCTCTCATTGAGAACCTGACCACATGGTTCCCAAGAAGGGGACCCATGAGCCTCATCCTCCTGACCCTAGTCACCCTGCACTACTGTGTTTATAACCTGTGGAAGAGTCTGTGGATCCTCCCAGATTGGGCCCACTCTGCAGTATTTCTTTAGAAGGCTCTGGAGGAAGACCAGGCAATCTCAGGGAGAGGCAGAATAGCTTATAGATGGAGGTAGACCTTAGGGAGCCTCGAACCTTTTATAGATCTGTCCCAAATTCTAAGCTGTAGGAAACCAATGTTTATACCAGTGATGGGCAACCTTTTGAGCTTGGTGTGTCAAACTTCGCCAAAAAAGTGAGCATAACTCGGGTAGTGTGTCACTTTGAGAAAAAACATTATTTCATTATATTTATAGTTTAAATAACATAAATGTATAATTGTTATATATAATTGTATTTAATAAACCAAAAACTAAATATTTAAATTACCTGCTTAGTGACTTCTTTGTTCATCCGTCAGTCGGTTTCTTTTGTTGGTCTTGATATTATTTAGCTTGTGTGGGGTGCTGTGAACTAAGATAAATGAGGGGGAGGGGGAATTCTTTAACTAACCTGCCTATTAGTGACTTTTTTGTTGCTGAATTTCATTGGCTAAATCTTCAATTGAAGGTTGGTATTTTGTACACTTCTGGCCCAAGCAAGCGCTACTAACTTCATCTGTCAATCTGTTTCTTTTGTTGGTTTTGATATTATTTAACGCTGAGAATAAGGCCTCACAAATATATGTAGAGGGAAAAATTGTGAGTAAAGCCATTGCTATATTTTTCAGGGTGCTAAAAGTGTCTGGTAGTCGGTTCCAGGCACTCCAAATTTCCTGTTCATAGTGGCACTCCTCTTGATTCTCCAAGAGGAACCTTTCCAGATTCTCAAGCTTTGACCTCAAGTCGACAAACACCTGAGCCCAGATACTGTCTTGTAATTCTGCAAGTTGCATCTCCAAATCATCAATTTGCATCCATTGGAAACCATTTAATTCCAAACTACTGTAGACTACTACATCAGGATACTTAATTATTTTCATGGTCTGTTCTAGACTTCTAAATTGACTAAATCTATCACTAACCTGGTCAAGTAACGAGTCTAAAACATGCTGGTACTTCATATGCAAGAGTTCCACTTCATTTTGTACAGCTGCACTAGCCTTCTCAAAATACTTTGTTACTCGAGGAAAATACTTATAAGTTTTAGTTTCTACATCTCACTTGAAAATTTTAACTTTACTTTCAAAAGCTTTTATGTATCCAAACATAATGTCAATACTTTTGCCAAAACCTTGTAACTTTAAGTTCAGTTCATTAATATGAACAGAGAGATCTTTAAAAAACATCAGGGTGTTGACCCACTTATCATCATTAAGCTGAGGAAAGTTTCCCAGATCCTTATCGTCAAGAAATACCTTAATTTCTTCAAAGCACTCCACAAAGCACTCAAGAACGTTGCCTCGGCTCAGCCATCTTACATTATTGTACATCAGCAGTCCACTGTAGGTGGAATCAACCTCCAGTAAAAGTGCTGAAAATTCTCGCTTGTGAAGGGAGTGAGCAGCTATTAAATTAACTATTTTTGTAACAACTGACATTAAGTCGTTTAAGTCGGTGAGTCCTGCCTTGGCACATAAAGCCTCCTGATGGATAATACAATGAAAAGGCACAATCGGATGTCCAATAGCTTCTGTAAACAATTTGACAAATCCGACTTTTTTCCCCACCATATTTGGTGCCCCATCTGTCGTCACTGACACAACTTTAGAGATATCAATGCTTAGGTTACGAAATGTTTGTATAACAACCTTACATATTTCACTTCATGATTTACTTGTTGACACTGATACTAACTTTATCAACTCTTCTCTCATTGTGAGACCATCAGAATATCAACCAATAATGGCCAACTGAGCATGTGATGTGACATCAGTAGTTTCATCAAGAGAGATCCAAAAATATTTACACTGCCTTATGTCTCTCTTTAATTGATGTTGTATGCTTGTGTTCAGTCTCATTATTCGGTCTTTTATGATATTTCTGCTGAGTGGTAACTCAGATATTCTCTTAATAATTGCATCTTTATTCTGCATATCATGAAATAGAACTGGTACACATCTTAGGAGAGTTTCTTTAATAAATTCTCCCTCACTGAGCGCTTTTCCATGCTGAGCTATAGAGTGAGCAATGCTCAAACTTGCAGATGTTAAATTTGTAGAGCCTTTCATAAATTTAAGGATGGAATTAGATTGGCTCTTATAAAGGTGTAGCTGCCTGGAAATGTATTCCTTCCTTTCATCCTCACTTTTTTCCAAGAGCTGGGAATGATTAGTTTCAAAATGTCTATTTATATTCCACGTTCTGCTTACTACCGTTTCAGTACATAGAACACAAAGTGATCTGCCATTTTTTTCTATAAAGCCATACATCTTGTTCCATGTGTCTTGAAAGGGTCGGCCACTGCTACTACCACTTCCTTTACTTAACATTAGTTTTTTGTTTTTTTTTTTGGGTTCTCCATCAGGGGGGCAGTGACAGAAGATAGAATTATAGATAGCTTGTTAGGCCTGCAGGCAATTAGGGGTAAACTAGCCTAACTAACCACAAAATGGTGCATATAACTGTCTTTTAGGAAAGGGCAGGGTTAATAAGCAGAAATAGGGGTTAATAAGGATGCACAACAGTAATAGTGGTGAAATGGAGTCTGCACTATGGAGCAAGATGGTGTTCCTTATGTGAATTAAAATGGCTGCCGCTATTTCTAATGGAGGGAAATGGCACCCATAGCACGCCACAAACCCTCGCTTCTCCCAGCCTCCCCCTCACTTATCTCAGTAATGATGGATTAGAAATCCATGAACCCCAGAACAGTAGATAATGGTTGCTGTGGTTAACTGTTATTTGGTTACTGGTAATGGCAGGGTTCCCAGAGATGCGTCCCCCCACTGTGTTCCGCTGCTCCCTGCTCTGCTGGTGGAAGTGAGGGCAAAGATCCCGGCTTAACCGGAAGTCCCAGAACTAGACGCTCTGTGCCAGACTTCTGTTGTTTTGGCCTACAGACCTCCGGCACAGAGTGTCTAATAGGGGAGGATGAAACATTTGCGACTAGAGTCTTGGAGTTAACTTTAACTCCAAGTTAACTCCAAGACTCTAGTCGCAAATGTTTCATCCTCAGGAGCAGCAAATGTTTCATCCTCGGCATGTGGCCGCCTCAGCGGCCGCGTGTCATCAGAAATGGCTACGTGTGTCAGTGCTGTCACGCGTGTCATAGGTTCGCCATCACTGGTTTATATATAGATTGACCCCATCCATGTACAACCAGGCCTGATAGATGCAACCACAAACAGTAAATAGTGTGGTAACTGCAGAGAGGTAGACAAAGGTTGTTTACACACAACATTTGACATTGACCTCTACCTGAACCCCATCTAAATGGACCCAGAACCAACAAAATCAGTGGTAGGCTCCAGACAATACAACAGCTTCATGGAACTAGCCACAATAGTAGCACACACAAATAGGGAGTCTGGCAGGCACAAGACCCTTCCGGGAACAACTCTGCCTTGCGGGGGGGGGGGGGGGGGACCCCTATACAGTGATTCATACACAGTGATAAGGGTTATCCTTATAGTCAACCAACCTGAAGGGTTAACTCCACTCACAAAAGGGCCAAAGCATTCAACAGGAGGGGGCACATAATCCACAAGAAATATTCTTGGAGCACCAAGCTCAGTTGATCTGGAAGATTGTACCATTGAACCCAACAAGAAACTTACATCAAAAAGCCATCATAAGAAGTTTGGGAGTCATAGCAGATATACCTAATACACAGAGACAAAATGGAGAGATGAACAAATATGCCCAAAATGGGGGGGGGGGGGGAAGAGAGACATCCTCTCGAAAAAAGATTAAATGAAATGAAAGCAACCATAATACCATATGTAGAGTTTAAAACAATGGATATAAAGATGCTCAAGGACCTTAGGGGAAGAATGGATTATCTCAGTGAGAACTTAAGCAGAGAGCTAGTAAGCATTAAAAAGAACGTAGAACCCATTACAAAGAACTAGTCAGAAATGAAGAATATTATATGTTAAATGAAGAATACAATAGAAGGAATCAATGGCAGGTAAGATGAAGCAGAGGATCAAATCAGTGATTTTGAGGACAAGATAACAGTAAGCAACCAAATAGAGCATCAAAAAGAAAAGAGAATTTTTTAAAATGAGAAAAATGTAAGAGACCTTTGAGACAACATTAAGCATCACAACATCCACATCATAGTGGTGCTATAAAGTAAAGGGAGTGAACAATGAATAGAGAACCTGTTAGAAAAAAATAATTGCTGAAAACTTCCCTAACCTGATGAAGGTAAAAGTCCCTTGAAACCTATATTGTTTTGTGAACCAATATTACCCCCAATAAATTCAATACAAATAAAATAAATTTTAAAATAAAAATAAGTAAATAAGACATCCCTTTGTAAATGGGAAATGGGAAAGGAAAGTTTGGGGACAGATCTCAGTCACGAGTATAACTACAATCTGTATGTGTATGGGAGTGATTGATCCTGAGGTATCCTAGGGGCAACTGAGGGAAATTAGCAATAGGAAAGAGAGTCAGGAGACCTGAAAATAGCACTCAAAGGACAATTGAGAAGAAATCAATGACATGTACTATTTTATCATTTTTTCTGAACCTGTTTTGACTGTTGATTAATTTTTTTGTCTTCCCAGGTCAATAGATACCCACAGGTGCTGCTACAATATTCTGTCACAGTCTATCTGTGGTCTCCAAGATGATTTTGGAATACATTAAGATAATTGATTGTATGACAAGGTAAATCAAAACTGGCTAAGCAATTCAGTCAATAACATTTTCTGTGGCTCATTTCAATGGTGTGGTGAGAGGTAAAAGCTGAGAAACATTAGTTTGCTATTCCAGAGCTGCATGGAATCAATCTGGCCACTTACATGCAAATAAACTCTTCTTTCTTAAACCCAGTCTGCAACTTCCAGTAATTCTGTCACCTCATTCATCTTCTCTTCACTGCTACAAACCTTCCTAAGGCTCAATTATATTTGTGTGGCCTTTATTTATGTAAACATCTCTGTCTTTGTGCATGAGAATTAGAAGATTCCTTATGGTTAACACAGACAGATTCTACATAGCTTTGGAAACCTCATGCTTGATGAGACAGGTGACCTACTAAATTTATAATTCTTTACCACTTTGGCCTCATGTGTCATTGGATATGTTTTCTGTTCTGTTAATTAATCATTGTCCAAACAGCAGCATTGTAAAAGACCAAGCAAGTCTTACCCAGAAGACCTAGTAAAAATTAAGTTATTTTTTGCCTCTTTACTGACCAGTTTAAAATGTTTTGCAGGTGATTATCTGATATTAATTATCCACAACAAAAGAAAGGACGTTCCTTCATGAACTGAAATGTAGAATGTGACCAAATATATTACACAGAACGAATTCCCATTGAACACTAATAGTCTTTATAACTGCAGCAGCAGAAGCTGTGTAGGTAAATACAGCAATTACTTTGTACTCAGTTGGATGGAGCCCAGTGTGCAGAGTGAAAAGTATTTGTGTCTTTTTTCATTCAAAAATGATTGAGAAAAAGAGCAAAAATTGGGACAGTAAATGGGAACAAAGTGGCCACACTGAGCAGTTCTGTGAATGCACATCAAAATCATTTTGAAGACCACAGATAGACTGTGTCAAAATATTGTGGTGGCACCTGTGGGTATGTATTGATCATGTGAAGAGCAAAAAATAATCAAGAAGATCAAGATCATGCATTGGCAAAATTCTCTGGGCAAGGCTCTCCCTTAGTTGAGTATAGGGTCAGTGCCTGGTGAATGATTTTTTTTTCAATGGCATTCAATATTATATTAGTTTCTACAGCATAGTGATTAGATATTTATATAATTTAATAGTGATACCCCTGATAAGTCTAGTACCCACCTTATATCATACATAGTTATTATAATATTATTGACTATATTCCCTATGATTAATTTAGAAAAGAGAAAATATTGTTCTTGTAGGAGCCACCTCCTCCTTTCATAATATTTTGCTGCTAAGAAAGGAGGGGGGGAAGCAGCCATGATATCTGGGAACAAATCTGACATTTGGGCTTTAATGTTGTTAGAAGCTGGCCTGATGCTTACAACTAGGCCATGTTGCTGATCTGTTGATCATAAACAATCTCACAGAATACTAACATCAGACAAGGTCACTCTGTAACCACAATAAAGAAAAAAACAAAAACAAGGACATGTCATAATTTGCATCTAAGAATGAACAAAAATGTGAATATTTCCCAAACTACAAAATACCAAATATCTTTCTCTCCTGACTAAGCTGAGTGTCTGTTACTTCTTTACCAATTGAAGCCTTAGCTTTACTATACTCTGCACTCTTTATAGATAAGATTTGTTGAGCCTTAGCCGATTTGGTTCAATGGATAGAGTGTCAGCCTGCGGACCAAAGGGTACCAGGTTCGATTCCAGTCAAGGGCACATACCTCAGTTGCAGGCTCCTCCCTGACCCTGGCTCTGGTCCAGGCACATGCAGGAGGCAACCAATCAATGTGTTTCTCTCACATTGATGTTTCTCTCTGTCTTTCCCTCTCTCTTCCACTCTCTCTAAAATTCAGTGGGAAAATATCCTCAGATGAGGATTAACAAAAAAATAAATAAAAGATTTATTGAGATAGCCAATGATAGAATTATCCCCACTTCCTGGCAGCACCCAATCTAGAGAGAATCCTTGTCTCATTGGATCCTCACCCAAATCACCTAATCAAAGCCCAAATTCCTTAATATGTGCTTTCTAATGCTCTCTCACTGAGGCACCTCATATCTCCCCATGGTTTGTGATTTCCTTCATTGCAACTGGTATTAAATCCAACTTACTCAATTACAAGTGCATTCCTTGTGGTTTTTGGAAAGAAAGAAATGGAGAATCTTGAGGGGCAAAGGTGGGTAGAGTGGCTAAAACAACAACTCTGATCTCCCTATTTTATGCTCTTCTCCTTTCATAATTTCCAAATAAGTAAGAATCTACACAAAATGAATACCAAAACTATAATAAATTATTTGGTTATTATCCTTTGGAGATTCTCAGCCAATAAGATTTTTTGACAAACTTTATAGCCATTAATTTACAGACTTTATAAATCAGTGTTAATTTCCCAGGGACTTTGGCTTTGGCTATTATATCAGTTACTCACTGTATGCAGAAAGCTTATCCCAGTGAGTATCTTTTCACACAGTGGTTTTAAATTTATGGTTCATCTTCTGGTAAGATAGCCCAAAGAAACTTTTCTCCGGTTATTTTCTCCAAATTATTTTATTCTTATTGAGCTCCCACTACCAAGCACACTGTTAGGTTCTGGAAACACAATGATAAATAAGATCAAGTATTTACCTTTATGAAGTTTACATTCTAGTGAGAGAGACATAAAATAAAGAAGTAAATAGATAAACTCAAGTACCACTTTCTCATTTTTCTTGACAACCTAGTCCAATTCAACTCTTCTTTCTCTAAACTTCTATATTAATGACTGTTTGTGTCACAAAATTATGTGCTTGATTATTCACTGTCTTATAATAGAATTGTTGAAGGAATAAGGTAGTTTTTTTAAAAAAAATAAGAAGAGAAGATTCTGCCCTGGCCAGTGTGGCTCAGTTGGTTGAGCATTCAGCCCATGCACCAAGAGGTCCCTGGTTCGATTCCCGGTCAGGGCATATACCCAGGTTTTGGATTCAATCCCTGATTGGGGTGTTTACAGGAGGCAACTGAATGGTGTTCCTCTCTCCCTCTCCCTTCCTCTCTCTCTAAGATCAACAAAAACATGGTTTTTAAAAAAGAAGATTCCATAAGGCATAGCTGCTATTTTCAATACTATGTGGAAGGAGAAAGTATACATGTGATGGGTGGTCTCAAGGAGAACTTGGTGGCTACTCCAGGTAAGCAGATTTTGGGCCTACGTAAGCAACTACTTTGTAAAAGTCAGCTGTCAGAATACCAAGTGATGACCTCCAGAATTAATGAGATCCCTATTACTATGGGTATTCAAACAGATACCAGTAACCTCTTGACTGTTGTGACTTAGGAATATTTAAGCATCAGAATGTAGGTTGCAGTAGATGTTTTGTAAGGTTGGTCCTTAAGGTTCTAAGAATCAATGATTTTGTGCATCATTCTCTACTTTATCTATGTATATAAGGCACACATACCCCTTTCCATTACACTGGAAGCTAATTGTGAGCAAGAATCTTGCCTTTCTTATCATTTTATTCCCCAGATCCCTACTGTATATAAAAGAGTTCTGGGCCTACAGTGAGAGCATAATAATTACTTCCTCACTTTAATATTTCCACTACAAGAAGGCCTCTGATAACTGGGCCACCACCCTCTGGGATTTCCAGCTGTAGTGGCCAAAATCTCAGTTGAAAATAGTGCTAAAATCATTATGCCATGCTCCTTTTATCTTTCTTTTAAGATTATATTTTTAAGGATCCAGTGTTCCAAGATAATAGGACATATATGTATTTTCACAGGCTCATTATCATGTTCACACAAGTTTCCAGGCTCTCTAAATATCCCTTTCTTACCTATCAACCATAAGGCTGACAATGAGTAGCTTTATTATTCTTTTCTATACCTGAATTCTTTTCATCCTATAGCCATATTTTATCATTCCTCCAGAATAGCATCCCCTTCTTATTCCACCAGAATAAATAAAGAAACAGGCATAGTAGTTAGATTGATATTAACCCAAAGTGGCAGGGTACTACAGAGGCAGTAGGATTTACTTTCGCTCAGAGTGCTAATCCTCCTTCAGGGTAAACAAGCAGATAACCGCCTATCTACCTAGCTGATTGTTGAGGTGCCCATTAATTATCATCCTAAGAAAAACCATGGACTATGAACAAAGTTTGTGATTCATGATTTCCTCTTTTTAACTTTACTGCTATTACCTCACAAGAGACCATGACAGTAAGATTGTTAAGCACTAAAAAGACATTTGAGGGGGTAGATTGAAGAGTTCTGTATGAAGGGAGACCTAAAACCTGCTTAAGAAACAAATTATGATTAACTGAATGCAAACCTGAAGACAACAGTCACTATACAATTAAATGCAGCCATGTTCTTTTCCTTCTGCCTCAGAGCACCAGCTACAATTTCTCTTCTTCCCTCTTATTTATTGACCTGTAATAAAATCTTGTTGGATGGGCATAATGGGAATTTGCAGAGTTGAGGGACTGTACAGCATGCAGGTATACAGATGGTAATGATCTTTATTTATCAATGACCCTGAAGTCACACCTACCCAAAGAGACTAGTAGCTTCTGTTCTGCCTTGAAATCTCAATAGCAATAAAAAGCACCTTGATCAGTCTTCTAAATGATCTTCTTGCACTATATTTAATCTAGCCTCATATTTTATCAGGGTTGATATTGTCTGGGAGTTCAATCCTTGAGTTGAATGAACCAATGTCAGGCTTTTCCGTTTCCAATTTGGCTTGTTGAGTGACTCAAGCAATTCAATCAAAGTAGAGTAGCTTGGGATATTTTGTAAAGAATTATTTATTTTGAATATCAAAGTTTATGTCTACATACATAAATCAGGCTTATCGAATTCAGAATGTTGATGAGTTGAGTTCAACTAACTAAAGGCAATGAGTGGAAAGGGGTGGAGGTAATTTTAATAAATGCCAAAAATCCAATTTGGCTGAATTGTTGAACCCATTGAATACTTGTTTCAGGTGTTTTATAGGCAAATCAAATGTCTGCATTAATGTCTTTCTTTTCAAAAAAAAATGCACAAAGGAATAAATTGGGGTGATCTTAATAGAGCATCCACCATAATAACATACTTGAGGCATTCAGTAAATAATTGTTGAACAGTTAAACTGCCAGAATACTGCTTTAGAACAATAACCTAACCTCTCACAGTCCCTCCAACTGCCACTCTAGCAGATAGTGGGGGATGAGAAAGGAAGCTTAGTCATATTTCCCAGGACAGAGCAAAAGTAAAATAGTCTTTTTTTTGGGGGGGGGGGGCGGTTGTTTATTTTTCTAGAACCATTTTATTCTCTGTCTGGTTTCTGCCACTTAGCATTTCATAATGTCTCTACTTTTTGTTAGCATGATAATTAGACTTCATGAAGATGCAAACAAAAGGATCAATAATTTCTTTAGAGAAAAAAAGCACAAAACAATAATATTTTACATCAGCAGTGTCATAATTTTCTGGATTTTTTATAATGTAAGTTTTGCAGATGAAAAAAAGGTCAGACTTTTATCCCTAAATCACCTTTATGATAATGACAGTTTTTGTTCTTCTGCACTGTTATAAGATCAATCCTAGCCATATAGAGGTCAATGTTTTCATTATTTAGTACTGGGATATGATTTAGATGCCTTTGTTATATCTAGTGCTTTCTCTCAGATATTTCACCAAACTCCAGATAACATGATTATGGATGAAAATAAATTTGGAGTGCATTTCCCTCAGCCTCTCCCACATTGCATTTCATACAAAAATAAGGTCTAACTGGTATGTTGCCCATGCTCACAAGAGCTATAATGATAAATCTTAGGTCCACTAAAAAAATAAAAGACGATTAAAAAAAATGACCACCCTGAATTCTGCACTCAAAACCTATTTAAACAAAAGTAAAAATGGGGTTCAGAGGTATGTGAAAACTGTTTAAAAGCATTGAGAAACAAGAGTGTCATCTGATAGCAGACAATCTACACTAATTTTAGGTTAAATAACTATATTTTGGATGTCACACATGTATACTATCCACTCCAGGGAAGGAACCCATTTAAGCTGATCATGTTTATCACATCTTAACATAGCCTAAAGGAAGAAGCTGAGTGCATAATTTAATTTAATTTAATTTTAAATATATTTTTATTGATTTCAGAGAGGAAGGGAGAGGGGCAGAGAAATAAGAACATCAATGGTGAGAGAAAATCATTGATCAGCTGCCTCCTGCATGCCCCACACAGTAGATTGAGCTCACAACCCGGGCATGTGCCCTGACCCGGAATTGAACCGTGACCTCCTGGTTTATAGGCCATCACTCAACCACTGAGCCATGTCGGCTTGGCTGAGTGCATGATTTTACACATCAATAGTTTTCAAATGTGGATTCCAAAATGTCAGCAGAGTAAGTAGAAGCTACACTGACACTCTCTCAGGACCAAACTGGAATGACAACTAAAATCAAGGGGGAAAAAACACCTTAAATAATCAGCTGAAGACTAACTGGAGAGAACCCCGATAAACAAGGACAGAATGTGGAGACCCCATAGAAACCGGTAGGAAGTGTGGAGGTGTGAAAGGGCTGGCCAGGCTCCCACAAACAGCCACTGAAATTCCAGAGGGATAGCTCAGCTATGGGGGTTCCCACTGAGAACTCTGGTGTCTAAACCCCAAGCTGGGCTCCCTAGCCCAGAGGACCAGAACTGAGAAAGGTGCCCACATAACATCTGGCTGTGAAAAGCAGCAGGGCTGCTGTCTGCCAGGGAGAGATGGCTAAAAATGCAGGCACCTTCTTAAAGGGCCAACACACAAAATTCCATGTGCAGCCACTCACTTTGGGCTCTGGCAGAGGTAGGCAAAGTGCACTGGATCTGTGTGAGGAGAGTCCAGGGTTGAGGGCTGTTGGTGGCAACATGGAGGGAGCTCGTGAGTCATTTCCTCACAATGTGGAGGATATCTTTCTTTGGTGGACCTTTGCCATTCAGGAGATTTTTGCCTAGGGGGAAGGTAGTTGCTCACCCCTGAGGTCAATAGCCTGAGGCTAATCAAAACTGAGTGTCAATCAAAATACAAGCAGAGGTGGATCTCTGGAGGCTTTGAGTCTTTGCCTGAACTCCTTCTGGTCCCAGGGCTAGGAAAAGCAGACTCTGGTGCACATTTTGGTCCTTTCCAAAGGCACAAAGCCCAAGCAGAGGGAACCACAAGTTTTGGGTTGCTGATAGTTCAAAACAGGGTATTTAGGGGCAGTCACAAACAGTATCTGACATTGTCCTGCACTAGCGATTGGGAATTGTAGCATATTTACCTAATACATAGAAACAAACCCAAACAGGCAACCAAAATGGGGAGACAGAAAAACAAGAAACATCGATCAGACCATCAAACCTCAGAGGGAAGGTAGGGGAGGGTGGGGCTAAGGGGGAGAGATCAACCAAAGGACTTGTATGCATGCATATAAGCCTAACCAATGGACACAGACAACAGGGGCTTGAGGGCATGAGTGGGAAGGATGGGGGACGTAATGGGGGAATAAGGACACATATGTAACCTTAATCAATAAATAAATTTTTTAAAAAGCCCCAAATTAAACAACAAGAGAATTTTCAAGAAGAAAAGCTAAATAAATTGGAGATGAGCCCTAGCTGGTTAGGCTCAGTAGATAGAGCATCGGACTATGGACTGAAGGGTCCCAGGTTCAATTCCAGTCAAGGGCACTTGCCCAGGTTGTGGGCTTGATCCCCATTAGGGGGTGTTCAGGAGGCAACCAATCAATGATTCTCTCTCTCATCATTGATGTTTCTATCTCTCTTTCCCTCTTCCTTCCTCTCTGAAACCAATAAAAAATATATATACTTTTAAAAAATTAAATAAATAAAATGGAGATGAGAAATTTATCAGCTATAGAGTTCAAAATAATGATGACAAGGATGCTCAGGAGCATGAGAAAATTATAATAACTGAAAAAAACAGCGGGAAATGAAGAATGACATAGCACTAATAAAGAATACATTGAAAGGATTACACAGCAGATTAGGGGAAGCTGAGGATCATATCACTGAATTAGAAGACAGTGTAGCAAAAATCACTCAATCAGAGAAAACAAAAGGAAAAACAATTTAAAAATAGGAGGACAGCTTAAGGGAGCTGTGGGACAACATGAAAAATAACAATATTAACATCATGGGAGTGCCAGAAGAGGAAGAAAGCAGACAGTGGATAGAGAAAGTGAGCAAGTCTTTGAAAAAAATAATGGCAGAAAACTTCCCTAACCTGGTGAAGAAAAAAGTCACATAAGTTGAGGAGACAGAGAGAGTCCCAAGCAAGAAGAACTCAAACAGGGCCATGCCCAGACACATCATAATTAAAATGCCAAAAATTAAAGACAAGGAGAAAATTTTGAAGGCAGTAAGAGAAAAGCAATTCCTTACCTACAAAAAAGCTCCCATAAGGCTGTCAGCTGATTTTAATCAGAAACTCTACAGAATACAAGGGAATGGCATGAAGTATTAAAGGTAATGAAAAGCAAGTATCTGAAACCAAGATTACTATATCTAGCAAGGCTATCAATCAAAATAGATGTTGAAATAAAGAGTTTCTGAGACAAAGAAAAAGAGTAAAGGAGTTTATCACCACCAAACTAGCACTACAAAAATGCTAAAAGGACAGCTATAATGAGAAGAAATATATATATATAGAGAGAGAAACATAGGCATAAAGAATTAAAATAGAAATAAATATGTACCTATCAATCATAACCTTAAATGTAAATGGAATAAATGCTCTAATCCAAAGACATAGGGTAGCTGAATGGATACAAAAACATGACCCAATTATATGTTGTCTCCAAGAGACCACCTCAGACCTTAGGACTCACAAAGGATGAAAGTGAAGGGATGGAAAAAAACTTCCATACAAAAGGAAAGGAAAAAAGGCTGGGTTACAATACTCATATCTTACAAAATAGACTTCAAAATGAAGGCCATCACAAGAGACAACAAAGGTCATTACATAATACTAAAGGGATCGATCCAACAAGGATATAACCCTAGTAAACATATATGTACCCAATATAGGAGTACCTAAATATATAAAAAGTCTTGTTGAGGACTTTAAGGGAGAGACCGACAGTAATACAGTCATAGTAAATGACTTTAACACACCACTGGCTTCACTGCATATATCTTCCAGGTAAAAAATTAAACAAGGAAATAGTGACTCAAAATGACACACTGGATCAGATGGATATAATTGACATTAGAGAATATTTTACCCCAAAGCTGCAGAATATACATACTATTTTTTAAAAATATTTTTTTTTTTTACTAATAAATCTTTATTGTTCAGATTATTCCATATGTTCCTCTTTTTTCCTCCCATAGCTCCCCTCCACCTGGTTCCCACCCCACCCTCTGCCCTTACCCTCCCCCCACTGTCCTCATCTATAGGTGTACGATTTTTGTCCAGTCTCTTCCCACACACCCCCACACCCCTTTCCCCTGAGAGAATTGTCAGTCCACTCCCTTTCTATGCCCCTGATCCTATTATATTCACCAGTTTATTCTGTTCATCAGACCTTTAATTCACTTGATTTTTAGATTCACTTGTTTATGGATATGTATTTGTTGTCACTTTGTTGTTCATAGTTTTTGACTTTACCTTTTTCTTCTTCTTCCTCTTCTTCAGCATTTCATATAATACTGGTTTGGTGGTGATGAATTCCTTTAGCTTTTTCTTATCTGTGAAGTTCTTTATCTGACCTTCAATTCTAAATGATAGCTTTGCTGGGTAGAGGAATCTTGGTTGTAGGTTCTTGCTATTCATCACTTTGAATATTTCTTGCCACTCCCGTCTGGCCTGCATAGTTTCTGTTGAGAAATCAGCTGACAGTCGTATGGGTACTCCCTTAAAGTTAACTAACTGTTTTTCTCTTGCTGCTTTTAATATTCTCTCTTTGTCTTTTGTCCTTGGCATTTTAATTATGATGTGTCTTGGTGTGGTCCTCTTTTGATTCCTTTTGTTTGGGGTTTTCTGCACTTCCTGGACTTGTAAGTCTATTTCTTTCACCAGGTAAGGGAAGTTTTCTGTCATTATTTGTTCAAATAGATTTTCAATATCTTGCTCTCTCTCTTGTTCTGGCACCCCCATAAATCGGATGTTGGTACGCTTGAAGTTGTCCAAGAGGCTCCTTTCACTATCTTCATATTTTTGGATTCTTTTTGCTTTTTGCTATTCCAGTTGGGTGTTTTTTGCTTCTTTGTATTTCAAATCTTTGACTTGATCTTGGGATCCTCTAGTCTGCTGTTGGATCTCTGTATATTATTTGTTATTTCAGTCAGTGTATGTTTAATTTCTAGTTGGTCCTTTTTCATATCCTCGAGGGTCTCACTAAATTTATCAGCAGTTTCTAGAGGATTCTTGAGTAACCTTATAACCTTGGTTTTGAACTCTATAGCCAGTCGTTTGTTTTCCTCCATTTCTTTCATTTGTGACCTGTTTCTTTGTCTCCACATTTGGCTGATTCCCTGTGTTGATAGTGTGGCTTTGTGTGCTAGGTGACCTATAGGGCCCAGTGGCTCAGCCTCTCTAATTACCTGAGTTGGACACTCTTGGTGCACCCCTTTGTGGGCTGTGTAGACAGTCTTGTTTTAGTTAAGCCTTGATTTTTGTTGGTATCACTGGGAGGAATTGACCTCCAGGCCAATTGGCTGTGAAGATCAGTTGTGTCTATGATGGGAGAACTTCTGTGCTAAAGACACCCTTATGGGGCAAGACTTGCTTCAGTGGGGCTTTGGCGCTCAATGAGTCTGCCCCCTGAGTATGTATCTTATGGATCTGAAGAGTTGTAGTCTGGATGGTCTCTCTGTGACCACTGGGTACATTGGCTCTTGGATCGCCAATGAGAGAGGTCACCCAGCAGGAGCTACAGAGAGATATGCAGATCCCTTCTCTTTGTTTGGGGTTTGGAGGTGCCCAGATGAGGCCCAGCTGTGAAGCAATGCAAGCAGCCGTTGAGCCTTGGGTCTTCTTTTGGAGGCTCTGGGGCTCTTTGACCCAGCTGCAGTAGGTTAGATTTCAGATTGCAAAGGGCCAGGCCATTCATATGCAAAAGCTTATGCACACAAATTGGGTGGGGAAGGGTCTTAGGGAATCACCTGGGTGGATAAAACAGCAATGGCTGACCATCAGCCCTGCCTGGAAGAGGTCCTGTGTCTCTGTGTCCCGTGGCACTGTGCAGGAACAATGATCACTGCAAGCACCTCTGAGAGAAAGCTGCCTTCGAGTTCCGCCCCATGACAGACAGTCCAGTTTCTCCCCTTATGAGTCTGGGTCCCCAGAGTCCCGCTTGGGACTGGAGTTCAGAGCAGTCGGGAGTTTGTGTCTCCCTCCCGATGAAAAAGACAACAGCGTACTCTTGCCTCCGTACCTCTGCACTTCACTTCTGCACCTCCGCTCCTCCTTCGAGTCTCAGTGCGCTTTTCTCTTTCCTTCTAGCTGTAGAATTTCCATTCAGCCAGCCTTCCCGTGGTTCTGGTTGATACCCGTTTTGTCTTTTAGTTGTAGTTTTGAAGTGGTTGTGCGAGGCAGCAAGTTCAGGTGTTTACCTATGTCGCCATCTTGGTTTCTCCCAGAATATACATTCTTCTCAAGTGCACATGGGTCATTCTCAAATATAGACCACATGTTAGGACACAGAACAAGTCTCTGCAAGTTCAAGAACACTGAAATCATATCAAGCATCTTATCAGATCACAGTGGAATGAAATTAGAAATCAACTACAGTAAAAAACACTCAAAAACATTCAAACACCTGGAGGCCAAATAGCATGTTATTAAACAATGAATGGGATACCAAAGAAATCAAGAAAGAAATAAAAAAACTTCCTGGAAACAAATGATAATGAACACACAACAACCTAAAATCTCTGGGACACAGCAAAAGCAGTCCTGAGAGGGAAGTTCATAGCATTATAGGCCTACCTAAACACACATACACACACAACATACAAAAGGTCAATGAAACCAAGAGCTGGTTCTTTGAAAAGATAAACAAGATTGCTCAACCTCTAGCCAGACTCATCAAGAAACAAAGAGAAGGAACCGAAATAAACAAAATCAGAAAGGAAAGAGGTGAGGTAACAACTGAACCCATAGAAAAACAAAGGAATGTAAGAAAATACTATGAACAACTATATGCCAACAAGCAGGACAATGTGGATAAAAAGGACAAATTTCTATACAAATACAATCTTCCAAAACTGAATCATAACGAATCAGAAAACCTGAATAGGCCAATAACAACTGATAAAATACAAGTAGTAATCAATAAACTCCCAGCAAACAAAGTCCTGATCTGGATGACTTCACAGGGGAGTTTTACCAAACATTCAAAGCCGAACTAACACCTACTCTCCTCAAACTATTCCAAAAAATTCAAGAGGAAGAAACACATCCAAGCTCTTTTTAGGAGGCCAGCATTATCCTAATTCCAAAACCAAGTAAAGACACAACAAAGAAAGATAATTATAGGCCAATATCCCTGATGAACCTAGATGCTAAAATCCTCAACAAAATATTAGCAAATCAGATAAAGCAATATATTAAAAATCCCACCATGACCAAGTGGGATTTATACCAAGAATTCAAGGCTGGTTCAATATTCACAAATCAATAAATGTGACACATCACATAAATAAATTGAAAAACAAAAATCACATGATCATATCAATAGATGCAGAAAAAGCATTCAACAAAATCCAACACCCATTTTTAATAAAAACTCTCAGCAACGCGGGAATAGATAGATGATACCTCAACATAATAAAGGCCATATATGACAATCATACAACCAACATCATACTCAATTGGCAAAAACTAAAACCATTTCCCTTACGAACAGGAACAAGACAAAGATGTCTGCTTTCACAACTCTTATTCAACATACTACTGAAAGTGCTAGCCACACTGATCAGACAAGAAGAAAACGAATATAAAAGGCATCCAAATTGGAAAGGAGGAAGTACAATTCTCATTATTCACAAATGGTGTGGTAGTGTATGCAGAAAACCCTAAAGACTCCACGAAAAAACTACTAGGTTTAATCAAGGAATGTGGCACTGTAGCAGGTTACAAAATTAACACCCAGCAATCAATGGCATTTTTATACACCAATAATGAATTCGCAATAAGAGAAACTAAACAAACAATCCCATTTACCATTGCAACAAAAAATCAAGATACTTAAGAATAAACTTAACCAAGGAGGTAAAAGACTTGTAACAAAAAAACTATAGGACTTTGAAAAAAGAGATAGAGGAAGATATAAACAAGTGGAAGAATATACCATGATCATGGATTGGTAGAATTAACATCATTAAAATGTTCATACTACCCAAAACAATACATTCAATGCAATCTCTATTAAAATGCCAATGACATATTTCACAGATCTAGAACAAATACTCCAAAAATTTACATGGTATCACAAAAGACCCCCAAATAGCCATAGCAATATTGAGAAAGAAGAGCAAAGTTGGAGGGATCACAATACCAGATATCAAGTTACAACACAAAGCCACCATAATCAAACCAGCCTGGTACTGGCACAAGAACAGGCATATAGATCAATGGGACATAACAGAGAACCCAGAAATCAACCCAAGCCATTATGCTCAAATAATATTTGACAAAGGAGGCAAGACCATACAATGGAGTCAAGACAGTCTTTTCAATAAATGGCTCTGGGAAAATTGGACATATACATGCAAAAAAAAAGAATCTAGACCATCAACTTACACCATACACAAGAATAAACTCAAAATGGATCACAGCCTTAAATGTAAGTTGTAAAACCATAAAACTCATAGAAGAAACCATAGGCAGCAAAATCTCAGACATATCTTGTAGCAATATGTTTACAGATATAGCTCCTAAGGCAAGGGAAACTAAGGAGAAAATACATGGTACTACATCAAAATGAAAAAGCTTCTGCACAGAAAAGCAACCATCAACAAAATGAAAAGGGAGCCCACTGTAAGGGAGAACATATTTGGCTATGATACATCTGATAAAGGGTTAACATCTAAAATATATAAGGAACTCATACAACTTAAGAAAAGACAAGCAATCCAATTAAAAAATGGGCCAAGGACCTAAATAGACACTTCTCCAAAGGGGACATACAGATGGCCAAGAGACATATGAAAAAATGCTCAAAGTCACTGATCGTCAGAGAGATGCAAATTAAAATGACAATGATGTATTACCTCACACCTTTCAGAATGGCTACCATCAACAAATCAACAAATGACAAGTGCTATAGAGAATGTGTAAAATAGAGGACCATAGTACACTGCTGGTGAGAATGAATACTGGTACAGCCATTATGGAAAACAGTATGGATTTTCCTCAAAAAATTAAATACAGAACTGCCATTTGAACCAGTGATCCCATTGCTAGGAATATATCCTAAGAAACCCAAAACACCAATCAGAAAGAAGGCATGGCACCCCTATGTTCACAGCAGCACGATTTATAATAGCTAAGCTCTGGAAATAGTCCAAGTGTCCATTAGTAGAGGAGTGGTACATTTATACCGTGGAATATTATGCAGCAGTAAAAAAGAAGGATATCTTACCCTTTGAGACAGCATGGAGGGACCTGGATAGTATTATGCTAAGTGAAATAAGCCAATCAGAGAAAGATAAGTACCACATGATCTCACTCATATGTGGAATCTAAGGAACAAAATAAACTGAGGAACAAAATAGATCCAGAAACATAAAAGCATGGAACAGACTGTGGAATCTCAGAGGGAAGGTGTGGGAGGGTGGGTGGGTGAAAAGATATCAACCAAAGAACTTGTATGCATATATTCACAACTCCTGAACACAGACAATAGGGTGGTAATATCCTGGGGTGGGGTGCAGGGGTGGGCTAGAGGAGATCAATGGGGGAAAAGTGGAAATATGTAATACTTTCAACAATATAGATTTTTTTAAAAATCAGCTCATTTTAAAAAGAGAATTGGTTATTTACAGGTGAGTTCATGTTAGAAACCATTAAGTTTCAAAACAATAAAAACATAAAACCTAACAAAATAAAAGTGAGCATTTATACCATAAAATATTTTCCTCTGTTGAGTATTCAACTAAAGATTTTTTTTGCTTCCTTAGTGATATAAAGTGATTCAACATATGAATCAAGTTTCAGGACCAATTCCATAAAATTGGTTACACCTGCAGTCTGATATCATCAAAGGCATTAAGAAAATAACTATATCTCTGCTTGAAATTTTGTTTGCGCCAATCTATTGAAAGGATTTTACCAAAAAAAAAATAGTTCTCAAACTTGTGGATAAATATCACCTGGTATGTATTTTAAAATGCAGATTCCCTGACCTAGCCCTCAACAATCTGAATCAGCTAATTTGGCAGAGAACCAATTAGTCTAAATTTTTAATACAGCCCTTAAATTGAATTCAATGTAGCTGATGAGTAGTCCACCATTTCAGAAACACCAGCAAATACAGTATGTGTGATTAAAGTAGCCTAAAAAGGTCACTGAAATCACTAATGCTAGAAATTTGTCATTTGAAAGTTAAAATATAAGGTCAGATTCCCTTGGAGTACCATAGCAGACATTATGCCAAAGGCTGTAATATTCTTTCCATTTGGACAGCAGATTAGGTTGGGAAAGGAACACTGGATACCTGGAAGGCAAACTGTATAGATCTCCTAATTTGTTGCTTAGATCCTCTTCTATTCCTTCCAATGTACTACATAGTCCTTGAAAGCATGGTAACATCTAAGAAAAAAATTTCAAAGGTAATGCTTCATAGTGTGTTCACTAGACAGAAAATGATAACATGTCAGAACAACAAAGGTCCTGAGGGACTATGGAGTCCAATCTAATTATTTGATGTCTACCCCTATTCTCCACTAGGCTGCTGCCTGGGTGCTTCCCCTTTGTCTAATAATTTGATCCCTTTTGTCTCAGTTTGATTATCTCATTTCTTGATTACTGCCTTTGATAACCTCCTTGGAACTAGCCACTTTCCAGACCTGGTTTTCAGTAGCATGATTTAGCTGCTGTTTAAGAATTTGCTTGATCACTGACCCATCTGATTTACCAGCCACTGATCTTTCACCACTTTGTTTAATACTCTAGTTGCTCTGGTATAACATTCTACCATGATTTTTTTCTGAAATTAACACCTTGTAGAAACATCATAGGGTTTAATTACCCTCTTTGGATAAATGAGAGAAACTAAAAGGCTTCAATTCCCACAAAGAATAGGGTTCCAGGAGGTAGGAAGGCTACTCTTCCATCCCTGATTTCTTTTTGTTTCTTATTTGTTGTTGTTAATACTCACCCAAGGATATTTTTTATTGAGTTTTAGGGAGATTGGAAGAGAGAAGGAAAGACAGAGAGAAACATCGATGTGAGAGAAACACATTGATTAATTGCCTCCTGCACAAGCCTGCAACTGAGGTACTACATGCCCTTGACTGGAATCAAACCCGGGACCTTTGGTCTGCAGGCTGATGCTCTACCCACTGAGAAAAACTGTCTAGGGCCCTGTTTTCTTTTTTTTATTTATCTTTATTTTTGAAAGTATTATAGATGTCCCCCTTTTCCCCCATTGATGATCTCACTTGTATGTAGAATGTAATGAAAAAAATGAACTGATGAACAAAATAGATCCAGAGACATGGAGGCATGCAACAGACTGAGGAATCTCAAAGGGAAGGGGGTAGGGGGTGGGGTGGGAAGAGATTAGCCTGGTTTCTTGATCCTATCTATGGCTCCTGATAGATCATTTCATAGCATCCCAGTGATCAAACACTTGGGTCACTGTCTCCCAGCACTCTGGACCATGGCTATAAAATCACTGATGCTTAAGATTCTTACCCTTTCTGCAAAGACAATGAACTTTTGAAGCTCCACATTTTCCTTGAAGGCTATTTGAATGCACTTATCATTTGAAATGGTTGATCCCTCCTTTCTTCTTAAAACATTTTCTTCCTTTGCCTTCTAGCACAAAACTTTCATGCTTTTCTGGTAAAAATGAAATTTCTCAGATTGAAGCAGAAGTAGGAGTTGGAAACCCTGAACCATGCTTCCTGAGTCCCCCATTTGCTTTCTCTTACCCATAATGGCCTTCTACTAATTTAATATAATCCCAAGGCTTTTAGAAGCTTGAAAAGTACAAACTATGAGAAAATGTGTTCTAAGAACATTTCTAGGTGATACATATATTACTTGCATTTCAGATTACTCAGGGCTAAATTAAATTCTGTCACAATCTTAATAATAAAAGCACAGGGTTGTAACGACCAATCATGACTAAACCCTGACCATCCGGAAGTCAGCGCTGGGTTGCCATGATGCCTGCCAGGATCAGGGGTCATGGCCGGCCTCCAAACCGTGGGCAGCCAGCGCCCTAGAGGAGACCTCTGCCAGGATCTAGGTTATGGCCGGCCTTCAAACTGTGGTGGCCTCTAGCCCAAGGAGGCCTCCTGGCCGAGGACGCCAGAGTCTGTTCTTGATCTAGGGCCGGGCTCTCCCCATGAGGGACTCAGAAGCCGCCAGAGTCTAAGTGCCAGTCTCTGGGAGTGCATCCACTGTCCACCAAAAAGTAGGACCATCACACTGTTCAATCTCAGTGCAGACACAGGTCTGTGGCTGACGGGGTGCAGGCCAGACCAAAACAAAACAGCAGAAAGACCCTGCCCACCTGGGCGGATACAGCTGCAGTCCACGTGGACTGGGTAGTGTAGAAAGAGCTACCTTCTCCCAGGTCCTATGCTGGCACCACTGCCTCGCTCACTCTCAAGCCCCCCTGAGCCCTGACAGGGAAGTGTGTAGGGCATCCTGAAGGAGTTGTACCATTCTGGGTGCTTTTACCCAAAGACACCCTTTGGGATGAATTCAGAGCCACATCTCACTTCCCATGAGACTGGAAGAACCATGTAAAAGGATTTCGACAAAAGCTTTCCACATCTCTGTTTATTCTTTTGAATCCATAAAATGACCTTAAAAAAAGCATTTGGACCACCTAAGAGAGAATGCACTTTCTGGCCAGAGCACACAGGATTCTTTTGCCTAACAGGTTAAAGGAAGCGGAGAGCTGGCACAGTGGAAATGGCGCTGGTGCCCTATGAGGAGACTGGGGGAATGGGGTTGCAGAAATTCCATAAGCCTCTTGCCACCTTCTCCTTTGCAAACCACACCATCCAGATCCACCAGGACTGGAGGCAACTGGGAGTCACAGAAGTGATTTGGGACGTGGTAAGCGAATCTTGGGGGGCCTCTGAAAACATCTGCAATTGATTATAAGACTGGTCTTTATTTAAAAAGAAATAAAAGAACAGCTTTGCTGAAATTTAATTCATGTAATGTACATGTCACCTAAAGTGTACAATGAACTGGTTTTTTTAAAGTAAATTCAGAGTGGTACAATCATCACCATGCTCAGTTTTTAAATATCTTCATGACCCCATCCCCTCAAAAAAAAAAAAAAAAAACCAAAAACAACTTCTACCCACTAGAATCACTTTCCTGATCATCTTCCCCAAAATAGATTTCATTTTAAGGGTAGGTAAAGGAAAGTTGAGGGAAGTTAAAATACTGCACAAAGGATATTGTAAAATGACAAAACCCAAAGTGAAGAGCATGTGTTTTCTTTTAATTCTTTTTTTTTTATTTAAGAGGGAAAGGGAGAGGGAGAGAAAGAAACATCAATGATAAGACACTGATCAGCTGCCTCCCACAGGCTCCCAACTGGGGATTGAGCCCACAACCCAGGCATGTGCCCCTGACCAGAATCACACCTGGGACCCTTCAGTCCACAAGCTGATGCTCTCTCCATTAAGCCAACCCGTCCAGGGCCATGTGTTTTCTTTAAGTTCTGCGTGGTTGTAATGGTTCCCAAATCTATACTAATAAAAGGGTAATATGCTAATTAGAGTGGTTGTCTTCTGGACATCCTTCCAGACAAAGCTGCAGCGGCTGCAAGGGCCGAGGCTCAGGAAGCTGTGTGCAGCTGTGAAGGGCTGAGGCTCAGGCCAACAGTGGCAGCAGCAGCAGGATAATGGGGGTGGTGCCCCCAGAGGGAGGCCAGACTAGGGGCCAAGGCAAGGCAGTTTGGGGTGATCAGGCCAATAGGGGAGGGCAGTTGGGGGCTATCAGGCCAGCAGGAGAGGGCAGTTGGGGGTGATCAGGCCTGCAGGGGCAGGCAAGGTAGGGGCAATCAGGCTGGTGGGGGGGCAAGGTAAGAGCGATTGGGCCAGCAGGGGGCAAGGTAGGGGTGATCAGGCAGGCAGGCAGTGGGGTTAGGAGCAATCAGGCAGGCAGGCAGGCAAGTGGTTAGGAGCCAGCAGTTCCGGATTGTGCGAGGGATGTCGGACTGCCAGAAGTTGGACATCCCCTGAGGGGTCCCAGATTGGAGAGGGTGCAAACTGGGCTGAGGGGCACCCCCCCACACACACTCCCAGTGCACGAATTTCATGCACCGGGCCTCTAGTAATCAGATAACTATCATTAATCAAAAACAGATGTGTTTTACACTCATGCGTGTGCACATACACAAATCTGTGCATCAAGTTAGGAAGCATATATGTCCATTAGGAACAGTGAATAATAATGACAATAATAATTAGCAACTAATATTCATAGGGCAAAGACTATCTCAGGGTACCATGTTAAGCACTTAACCATTTATGCCTGATTTACTGTTCAGAGTAACCATGTAGGATAATATGTCTGCTCCCATTTTACAGATGATGAAACTGGGGTTGGAGAGGTTAAGCAGTTTGCCCAAGTGACAGATTTTCACACATGCCTCACTGATCCTAAAGCCTTTTTTCTTTTTAACATACCATGCAGCACTGAAATACTGGTTCAATAGACTGTCTAAAAAGCATTTCCTTGAAATTCTGTATTTATCACCAGCAGAGACAATACAGCAGTAAAGCAAGAAGATTTGAAAATAAAATCTGAGCCAAGAAGCATTGAGAAAAAACTCATAACAAGTTTGGTGTTTCAAAGCAAAGGATCCCAATGTGCCACAAATCTTTTCAATATTGAACCACTCAAATGTTCTCTCTAATCAGCAACAGTGCAGACATTTTGGGTTTCACTTTTGATATGAATGTGAAAACTCTGGGTCTAGTATCTCAACACAGCTGTTCCAAGGCCCCAAGGGAAGGGCACTGAGAAAGAAGGAAGTGTGGGCATACTGGATATTTTTGCCAGATGGTTCCTCTCCACATTAGACTCTCCTCAGCATATTTTATTTATTTAACCCTATCCTGTCTGGTCCCTAACACACACACACACACACACACACACACACACACACACACACACAGAAACAAACAAAAAAACAGTTTTCCTTTTCCTCCAAAGGCAATTTTTATCCAGAGCCTTGTGGGACTTGACATTTTAATAGACACCATAGTGTATTCTAATTTCATAAATAATAGGTCAGCTTTTTATACGCACAGCCATTTAACTGCTTCCCCAGCAGGACTTTTCTGCAATCTATCCCTTATTTATTTATACAAGTTCTTAACCTGAGGTTGGAACTTCACTCACTTCTCTCTCTCTCTCTCTCTCTCTCTCTCTCACACACACACACACACACACACACACACACACACACACACACACAGAGACACACATCCCCTCTCTTTTTCCCTCTATCCCTCCCTCCCCACTTCCTACTTGCTTCTATCCATTCTCTAGGTCTTAGGGAATCTTCTTGTTTCTAACCTAATGACCTTCATTTCTCTCTTTTCTAGCATATCTGCAGTTTTCTGTTTTCCTGTCTTTAAGGTAACACTTACCTTAACCTTCCCTCCTTGTAGGAAGCTATTATTGAATTGCCTGTATGGGTCTGACTCCTAGCCATATCTATACATTCCCTCAGTTCTTAAAAGAGTTTCCATTCCAGAGTATTCCCATTATTCCTTTCCCCAGCTCCATCTTTGATCATAAGTTTTTGAGCCCTACTTTGAGTGCTGTGTGCCCTTGTGCTAATCCTATACTTGTGATTTTCAAACTACTAGAAGTCTTAGGAGTTCTATTAAATTACTCCAAGGCCACTATGGAGGAAGTGGGAGACTCAAGGGACATGACTTATAGAGAATTTTAACCACAGTAGCTCCATATTTATCTTTTTAAAAATATTGAGTATCACAGAAAATTTCATTTGAAACATATAATATGCTAAAAACTTTGAAATATATATATATATATATATATATATATATATATATATATGCTTTTTACCATTAACCTAGACTTAGTAATTCTACCTTCAATTGATGACTCAATCCACAATCCTGGTGCTAGCAGGTAACAAGCTACAAATTACTCTGAACAAAAATAGGACATCAGCTCAAAACAGATGATGGGTTTGAGCTCCATGCTGACAACATTTGATAATGTTGAATTTTGTTTCATTTCAAAGAGAAATCATAGGGGATAGATTTGAATTTTCTAATAAATGCTGCATCATTGGACAAAGGGTAAGCTTTTGGTATCTTTACAAAAATAATACAAATGTAATAATAATATTAAAAATTTATTTCTGTAACCAACCAAGGTGCTGACATTTGAAATATTACAGAACGGAACTATGAGTGGCAATAGCATCCTTGCCACACCATAATTTAAACCTCCTTTAACTTAAACTTGAAGCCTGGGAAAAAAGAAGATGGTGACATGGATGCCAAATGGAGCCACTGTGGCTTCCTAATTTCTTTCATGCTAAAGGGAAGTGAGGGAGGAGAGCAATGGCTTCAGGAAAGAAAATACATGACATTTGGCTATATAAGTCTGAGATAAATTGATCTGACTCCCTAAAGATAATGTCTTCCTGTGAATATCCAAGAGAGGCTTTAGACATAAGAGTCTAAAGTGGATGCCACCATGCGGGGAGAAGGTTCCACTGAATATACAGTGATGTCTGATTCTCTTCTAGGAGAAACCAGTGGGAATTTAGGAATTCATCTAGCTGCAAAAAGCACAGCTTCTTTCAATCTAGTTCATGGCAAAATTTTATTTAATGTCACATTCAGAGAGAATGATTTTATCTATGCAGCACACTAGTACTTGATTTGCCTGTACCTCCCCAAAGTCCTCCTCAGAATTTGTTCTCACAGCACTTGCTGAGTATGACCCTTCTTGCAAGCACCATAATTCTTTGTACCTGAAAAACTGATCACAATCTGGATCACAAACAGTTCTGCCTTCTACTTACTGCCTGACATTGAGCAAGCTGCTTAAGTTCTCTGAACTTTATTTATGTCATCTATCCTAGCTAATAAAAGGGTAATGTGCAAATTAACCATCACTCCGTCACAAAGATGATGGTGCCCATAGCCATAAGATGGCGATGCCCAGTCCTCTCAGCCCCGCCAGAGTCCCCCAGTCCTGGGGGGGCAGCATGAGTGGCCTGACAAAATGCTTGCTTTGTCGCCATGGTGACGAGGCAAGTGTTCCGCACCTGGCCGCGGATGGGCCTCTGGCCAGGGCGAGGCGTGGATGGGCCTCTGGGCCACGGAGAGCCTCTGGACAGCAGGTGTGGAGCGGCCAGGCCCCGCAGAGAGCTACTGGTGCATGGATTCATGCACAGGGCTACTATTAAATTAATAATAATATCACATTTTTGCAGTGGGAGTTAAATGAGTTAATGTAGGTTAAGTGCTATGGATATATCAATTAACATTATTGATTTTTTTCTAGAGAGAAAAATATTTCATTTCATCAATGTTAGGAAACTGAGTTGGATGGTATTTTTAATTGAAATGAATTAATTATTTGTTGTTGTTGTTTTGTTAAATTGAACTGAATGTGATACATTTAGAAATGTGAAATATTTTAAGTGGTTCCAATTTTATTCCTCTCAAACTCAAATATCTCCAGGACCCTGGTAAGTGATGTTAATTTGTGAATTGGGTTAAGAAGAATACAATAATGCAATAGAGAAGGATGGTCCCTCTGCCAAACCACACATATTCAAATTCAAGATATATTATCTATCTCTATCTCTATCTCTATCTCTGTATCTATATCTATATCTATATCTCATCTATCTTTCTATCATCTCCCCTCTCTCATATTGGGACTAGAAATATTCACTTTTCAACCTCTGCTGAAGAAGATGAGCAGAAATCAGCTTAACTGTGTTATCTTTTTACTTTTATCTTTATATCCTCAAGGCACACCCCTGCCTGACCCCACAAGAATTAAATGGTATTACAAATAAATGTTATCCTCTCAGGAAATTCCTCCTAATTTTTTTAACTTATTGGATGCTTATTTTCAATCTCTTTTGGTGTCCCTTCCTCCTCTTCCAGACTTCCAAATGAGGTGTCCCACAGCTCAGTTCTAAGACTTCGGTCTCTCTATAGGTGATGTCATCCAGTCTCCTGGCATTAAATGCTATATTTATGCTGATGCTGCCCAATTTTATATATCCACCCTGGACTTTTCCCTGAACACCACACTCATATATGCAACTTCTTATTTGACATTGTTTAATAGGCATCCCAAATTACTGTGTCCAAAACCAAAGTCTTTTATTTTTCTCTTTAAACCTGCTCCTCCCACAGCATTCCTCATTGCCCCCAATGGCCCTCCCCTGCCAGCCTGGTCACCCCCAACTGCCCTCCCCTGATGGCCTGGTCACCCCCAAATGCCCTCCCCTGCCAGCCTTGTCACTCCTAACTGCCCTCCCCTCCTGGCCTGGTTGCCCTTAACTGCCCTCCCCTGCAGGCCTGGTCCCCCCCCCAAAAAACTGCCCTCCCCTGCTGGCCTGATCGCCCACAACTACCCTCCCCTTCTGGCCATCTTGTGGTGGCCATCTTTGACCACATGGAGGTGGCCATCTTGTGTGACAGCATGAGGGTCAATTTGCATATTACCTCTTTATTATATAGGATAGATATTTCCCTCAATAATTCTTGCATACCTTTAATCCCAACTTGGCTGCTCATCCAAGGATCCAAGCTGACACAGAAAGATTAATTGTATCAATGACATTGAGAGGCAAGTTAAGATGAAAGATATTCATCATTGGATTGAACAAGATATTGGGCATTTGTTATGTTAACAGAAGCCAATTTTGTTTTAATTTAAAAAAATTTTTAATCGAGGACATTCTCTTATATAACCACAATGCAAATGTGTCAAAATCAGCATTGGGGGAAAAACAGAGGTCATACAGTCAAATAAGTTTCAGAACAACTAGGTTCAATCAGGTTAAAGAGATTTTCTGTGTTGTTGTTGTTGTTGTTGTTTTTGTAGAACAGCAGAATCCTTAATATAATGATGTGCAATGTGAATTATCTAAAAGGAAGATAGAATATTCAGGTAAATAGGGATATAATCCAGAATCACCAACCAGACTCAAGTTTAGAAAAGAGGGAGAGCCTTGATCTCTAATCCTATGCTCATGAGAGAAGACAGGAGTCAATGTATACACTTGTAATGTGTTACCAAAAATGCATAAATAAATGGGGCTTTTGTTAATTCAATCATATTTATTATTGGTCTGCATAATCATTTAAGAGTTACTTTATTTTTTCTGAAGGAATTTAAAAGGGTAGAGGCTCCCATTGCTTTAGTTTTTACCATAATTTCCTAAATGAGTTACTAAATGAACACCTAAATGCATTTGGAAAGATAGGGACTTTACAGAACTTTTTAATTGTTAAATCACTTTGTAAAGAGAGAGGAAAAAATACTGGCTGCCTATCACTGTCAACTTTGCTCACTTACACATCCTACCAATTTTACTTATTTTTAGACTGAATGCATTAAGAAAGGTTAACGTTCAGTAGTTGTAATGAGGCCTTTATAATAAAAAATAATTAAAATCACCATCATTGCTGGTCAGTGTCTTCAAGCTTCATTTTATCTAGTACAAAGAAATAATCATATTTGGAGAATAAATCACATGTCACTTTGAGGTACCCTTTCTTACTATCCTTTCAGTTAAACAGGGGGATAAAACATAGGTTGCATATATATTTTTCTTTTTTTTTAATTTCTTTATTGATTAAGGTATTACATATGTGTCCTTATTCCCCCATTACCCTCCACCTCCCATTCATGCCCCCACCCCCCTGTTGTCTGTGTCCATTGATTAGGCTTATATGCATGCATATAAGTCCTTTGGTTGATCTCTCCCCCTTACCTCCACCATCCCCTACCTTCCCTGAGGTTTGACGTTCTGATGGTTGCATATTTTTAAAAATATATTTTTATTGATTTTAGAGAGAGGAAGGGAGGGGAAGAGATATAAACATCAATAATGACAGATAATAATCAATCAGCTGCCTCCTGTATGTCCCCTACTGGGGATCGAGCCCAGAGCCCAGACATGTGCCCTGACTGGGAATCTAACCATGATCTCCTGGTTCATTGGTCGATGCTCAACCACTGAGCCACTCTGGCTGGGCTAGGTTGCATATTTTTATGTGTACTCCCTAACGGGAGATAGAGCTCTATCTCTTTAATTAATGCCCTGCAATTCTTAGCTGTAATGAAAATAAAAATTCAAAATGCGTAATGCTATTTTCTGGATATGACCCTATCTCCATTCCATCAGATCTTAGCAAAATTACAATTCTTATTTCATGGAAGAGTTTAGTACAATGGAAAACACAAAGCTGGCATGTCTGAAATTTTTGCTATTCCAAATGAAGAATAAAATTTTAAAAAAATATGAGCTTGGAGTTTAACAATTACCTTAAGTTTTAATAACAAAACTGTTTTAGCATCAAACAGACTGTCAAATTACAGGGGGAAGGTTAGGGAGAGGTGGGGGAGATAAGAGATCAATCAAAGGACTTGTATGCATGCATATAAGCATAACCAATGGATGCAAAACTCTGGGGGGTGAGGGCATATATGGGAGTGGGGGGGGGGCAATGGTAAGATATGTACACATATAATACCTTAATAAAAAAATGAAAAAAACTGTTTTAGACAAAATTCTGGAATAGAAAGAAGAATCTTATTAAAATTTTAGGGTTTTTTTTAGAAAGTAATAACCCAAATCCTATATTTGGATTTTGCATTATTGGTGAACATCTTTTTAAAACGTGCTACCCATTCTATTAATAGGGACTCAGGTTGCTTCCATATCTCCACCATAAAAAGGAATGAAATCTTGCCATTTATAACATGGTTGGACCTAGAGAGAATTATGTTAAGCAAAATAAGTCATAGAAAGACAAATGCCATATGATTTCACTTATACGTGGAATCTAAAAACACACACACACACACACAAAATAAATGAACAAACAAAACAGAAACAGACTCATAGATGCAGAGAACAAAATGATGGTTGCCAGATGGGAGGAGATTTGGGGGGATTGGATGAAAAAGGTGAAGGGATTAAGAAGTACAAATTGGAAGTTAGAATATAGTCACAGATATAAAGTAGAGCATAGGGAATATAGTCAATAACATTGTAATAAATATGTATGGTGCCAGGTGGGTTCTAGACATTGGGGGATCAGGTTGTAAGTTATATAAATGTCTAACCACTATGCTGTACACCTGAAACTAATACAAAGCAATATTTAATGTCAACTGTAACTGAAAAAAAATTAACATTAAAAATTTTAAAAATGCTACCCATTTTTCTGCCTAAAGAAATCCAGTCTAGAAACTACTTAGAACACGAGGGTCAAGACTCGTTACCCTGTAGGGATTCAGGACCATCAATCTGCCAAAGCCTTGGAGTGAAAGGGATCACTTGTATCATATTTCAGGGGTTGTGATAAACACTTTACATACTTTGTCTCATTGGATTCTTACAACAACCCTATGAATTAGGAGAAATTAAGTGAACTAGAGGTTGAGCCAGGATGCAATCCCAAGTCTATTTCACATTAGTTGAATGTATACTTATTCTACAGCATCCTCTAGGAAGATGTTTCTTTTTTTACAAAATCCTAAGTAGAAGTTTATCTTGCCATCATTTATCTCCTTTTCTAAAAGGCAAATTGTAGCAGGGGAAAAAAAGAAAAAAAATAACCTTGTTACCTGAATTCTATTTAAACAAGATTCTACTAAAATGAAATTTTAAGAACCAAATGTGAAGAATAAATTTCAAATGAGATAACAAAATGAATACATGTATTACACAATACATTGTCTTTAATTATAAACATTTATATATAATCTACTGTGTGCTGGGAACTCTATGTGAAGTACCTGTCAGGGTCCAAGTAGGAAACAGATGGCACAGTCAAATGGGATAATTAAGAATTTAATGAAGAGACTATTCGCAAAAGGGTGAGCAAGGTTGAAGGATGATGCAGTACTCCAGGGATATCAGTAGCCAGAAACTCTTTACCATCTTTGCTAAAGGGACAAGAGGTAGAGGGCATTTAATGGGATCAGAAAATATGTTTACTTTAGCTGTAGCTCTAGGAGAGAGCCATCTATAAGAAACTATGACCTTAGTTAGAAGAACACAACCACTATCAACTAATGACAAACCATCATAGAGGGAACTGGGGGAATAAATATCCACACTGTCCTCCTGGATTCTGACTTCCTGCTGACTGAACCCAACCAGAAACTAGAAGACAAGGCAGCCCCTTGGTGTAAACACTACAAGCCAGTCTCTCACAACACAGAACAAGGTCGAGCAGAGATTTGGAGGGAAAACAGGAAACTATTCGGCAGATGTGTTTTGAATCTCTACAGCATTGGCATAAGGTAGGTTTACTATAATCCTCACTTTACAGATGAATAAACTGAGGTTTACAGAGATTAATTTGCTGAAGATCACAAGGCCAGTACCTGGAGTCAAGATTCAAACCATAGTCTATCTCAATTCAGAGCTGGTGCTCTTGATCACCATCCTAACTTCACAGCAGAATCACCCATGGAGCATTGTAAAATTGTATCACCTAGGGACACACCAAAAAGCTACTTAATCAAAATTTCCTGGGGAACCCAGGAATGTATATACTTTTAAAGTTCCACAGATGACTCTGGTGTACACCAGAGTTAAGAATTAATGACTTTTGTCCAAGCTGGTTTGGCTCAGTGGATAGAACGTCGGCCTGCAGAATGAAAAGTCCCGTGTTCGATTCTGTCAAGGGCATATGCCCGGGTTGAGGGCTCAATCCCCAGTAAAGGGCATGCAGGAGGCCCCAACTGCATGGTCAATGATTCCCCCTCATCATTAATGTTTCCATATCTCTCTCTCCTTCTCCCTTCCTCTCTGAAATCAATAAAAATGTATTTAAAAATAATAATAATGGCTTTTGTTATACAAAAGTGACTCAATAGTGACTTTTGGTAAGTCATTAACCACATAGAACCTCAGTTATAATATTTTAAACTGTGGGTAAATCCTAACATGAGTTTCTGTTGTTAAAATTAAATAAGGTAGTATATATAAAACACCTAGCATAGCTTCTGACACATGAAAGGTGCTCAATAAAATGTCTGTTCCATTTTCTTTTCCATTTTTTCTCTTGTCCTGAAGCCTGCCTTCAGAGTAACTGACCCAGTCACACAATACTATGGTTTTACAGCTTCTTAGTACTAAATCTTTCAAAACCCTGATCCCTGACCCCAAGAAGGTATAGTATAACCCTCATCCAGCACTAATTAGACACAAATCACTGTCTTTATATTAATACAGAATAATGAAAATGCACAAAACACCTAAGAAATAAAATAGAAACAAATACAAACATTAAAAATGCTAGTGATCTTATCAATCATGTATGATTTTACAAAATAGTATTCATTATTTTCTTTGCTCCACAGAAGTAATAAGTCTTCAGCAATAAAACATGTCTTCAATCCCTTTTCGCTCCCTGAATATCAACCTATGTATGTGACTTTACCACTTTCATGCCAATGGCTCACACATCTATAAATTCAGTCTTGAACTCTCTTCTAAATTCCAGACTCAAATCAATATTCAAATGCCTACTAGTCATATCTACCTAGATGTTCCACAAATCCTTCTTATGCATGCCCAAAATTAAACTCTCAAACACATCTCCTCTGCTCCCTTTCTTAGCTAATGGTACCAACACCCACCCAAGCTAGAAATCTGGAATTCATATCTTTCATTCATTTGGTTACCAAATCTTACTTTTTTACTACACAATAATTTAATTATCCCTTCTCCATTTAATAAATATTTAGGTTTTCCCAATTTTTTGTTTTTAGAAATGATACTGCAATAGACATTCTTTTACATGTCTCTTTGCTATTTTAAAAACCATAAAAGCATGATCCTACAATTTTAATTTACTTTTTTGAATAAGTAAGACACTGACATGGCTCAATAGTCCCACCTATCACCGTTTTCACCCAGACCTATAACTCTCCTCCTCTCTGACAGCTGTCAATCTGTTCTCTATCTATGATTCTATTTCTATTTTGTTTGTTAGTTCATTTATTCATTAGATTCCACATATGACTGAAATCATATGGACTTGTCTTTCTTGGACTGGCTTATTTCACTTAGTATAATGTTCTCCCAGTCAATTCATGCTGTCCCAAAGGGTAAGAGGTGCCATGGTGTAATGGTTAGCACTCTGGACTCTGAATCCAACAAAGGGTAAGAGATCCCTCTTTTTATGGCTGAGTAGTATTCCATTGTAAATTCAATAAAAATAAAAAAGAACAAAACATGAATAAAAATTGTAAGAAACAATGGTCTTCAGAAACAGACTCACAGGGACTCCAGATAATTAAATCATCAGACAAAAGCTTTAATAAGAACAAAGTTTTATCCACTCCATTCATCCAGAGGCCACTCCATATAACCCTCATCCAGCACTAACTAGTCACAAAACACTGTATTACACAACATATTTCATGCTTTTTACTGTTAAAATTAATATTTTATTTAAATAATATGTTATCAAAGTTTTGTGTGAGTTGACCATGAGAACATAATTCTAGAGAATGGAAAACCTAGAGATGAGCAAGAAAAATGGATATGGCTGTGAACATTTCATTGGCTCTTGTTAAGTGAATTTAAATATATTTTATCATCCACATTGAAAGGCTTTACAAACTTTTTCAGTTGCAAACTAGTTAATGACTTTAGCATTTGATAAGCATATACATGAGAATTTTATTAGATTCGTTGTCTACAATTTATGATTGAAAAATGTAAGAGTGATGCAGGACTATAAATCATTCTACATTAAATTACACATTACTACCATGTGCTCTGATTGGTAATATTTCTTAATTATGCTCGTTAAAATGTTTTGTGGGCAAATAGGAGTGCAGGGAGATGGAGAACTAAAGACAACCGTCAGTCAATACAGGAGTCACTTTGCTCAATAACTATGAAACATACTATCTATAAAGATAAAAGCAAACTGCAACAACTTTTAGGAAAAGTCATTTGGTAAGTGTATCATAGCCCTTTAAAATTATGTGCATAATTTTTAGCCTAGTAAACTCATTCCTAAGGGTATAAACCAAATTTCAAAATAATTTAATAGAAATTATTATTTTACAAGAGCAAAATTTGAAAATGAATGTCTATGAATGAGGAACCAATACATCTTTATACAGCTATAAAAGTAATATTATTCAGTTATTAAAAATAGTGCTTACAACGATAAACAGAAAACTCATCAAATAACTTTAGAGAAAAAATACTTGACAAATATTTGTGATACTTGAGAGAATTGTGTTTTTATGGCTGATTCATGAATAATGTTGGCACATAGATATATATGGATCCCAATTTTATGATAAACAGGAATATTAAAAGAAGGAAATACATACAAACAATAATGAGTAATTTTATTAATTTTGTTAGCATTATGAGTAATTTTGTTCATCATTTTTACTTTTTTTCAAATATTTATTAAAAGCATGTATTATTTTATAATCATAACAAAGTTATGAATTAAGTATAAATTGTATACTCTTAGGAGAAAGTACTTTGCAGTAGTCAAATAAAAAACAAAATAACTATTCTGGCCATCATAAATTAGTTTATAGCAGATCAATCCTCTAACTCAGAACAACTATAAAAGTTGTTTCTCTTCTGCATTTGTCACTCCAGACCAACCACTTGCTCCTTCATTGTCTTCTGTTCATTCTCTAGGGTCTACTCTCACCTGTGTTACTGCTCCTTCTGTGCCTCCTTGGCTGATTCCTTTTCCCTACATTTGACAGATCCCTCTCTGTATACTCTCTCACTTGAAGAGTTTTCTGACTCCTCTAGCTTAACTAACACTTTCATGAAGATAAGTATCTTTATTTCTAAATCCAACCATTCTCCCAAGCCCTAAATTTATATATCTGCCTATCTGCTGGATATCTCCACCTCGATTTTACAGAAACCTTAAGCTAAACCAGTTAAATTCAATATTTTTCCACCAACATAGGAAATAATTATTTCTGTTGAAAGTACCATATGTCACCTTAAAACATCAATGATTGTAGATTCTTCATTATTTCTCTCTCCCAATATCCAGTTAGTTGCCTCAACCTGTAAGTTAGCTATTTATACTCTTTTTTTCTCTTCCTTGGCATTCTCAATGTCATCTCTGTAGTTCAGGTCCCAATCCTCTCATGGCCAGATGACTGCTTCAAACTCCTAGTTGACCTGCTAGCCTCTTAGACTCTCTTCCATAAATCATCCAGAAAATGTTTACTTGTTTAATATTACTAATAATGCCATTCAAAAACTTCTATAGCTCTGCCAAGTACAAATTAAAACCTTACTTTACTTCACATTTAAGTTCCCTATAGGGTAGCCTTGACCTACCTTTCCAGTCTTATTTTCCATTAATCCCCAGTATGAATTATAACCCCCAATTAAAATTTCCTACTCACTATTTACCTAAATCCCTGGTGTTTTTTTGTTTATATGGCTTTGATTATGACATTCTCTCTTACTAGGCTCTTTTCTTTGTTCCCTTCCCTGAATCATCATTTATATTGCTCATTTGGCATGTATCTTTTTTTTTAGTATATTTTTATTGACTTCAGAGAATAAGGGAGAGGGAGAAAGAGATAGAAAGAAACATCAATGATGACAGAGAATCACCGATTGGCTGGCTCCTGCATGCCCCACACCAGGGACCGAGCCCACAACTGGGGCATGTGCCCCTGGCCAGAATCGAACCTGGGATCACTCAGTCCACTGTATACACTGAGCCAAACCAGCCAGGGTGGCATGTATCTTATAATGCATGTTTTATATTTATGTAAGCATGTATCTCATATACCCACACTAAGCTATACATTTTTGAGCTTATAATGACCTAACAAATAGCCTGGTACAGGGTAGAACTTTAAGACATATATGCTAAAAGAATTAAGTAATTTCCTAAAAAGCCAACAATGTCGTTTTTATATAGAAAACTAGAGGCCCAATGCACAGAATTCATGCATTGGGGGGGGGCGTGTCCCTCAGCCAGGCCTGCACCCTCACGCAGTCTGGGAGCCCTCAAGGGATGTCCGACTGATGGCTTAGGCCCACTCCCCACCATGGGGAGTGGGCAAAAGCCATCAGTCGGACATCCTTAGTGTTGCCACGGAGGCAAGAGAGGCTCCCACTACTGCCACTGCGCTCACCAGCTGTGAGCCCAGCTTCTGGCTGAACAGTGCTCCCCCTGTGGAAGTGCACTGACCACCAGGGGCAGCTCCTGCATTAAGCGTCTGCCCCCTGGTGGTCAGTGTGTATCATAGTAACCGGTCGTTCTGCTGTCGAGCCGAAACCGGATCTCCAACATCCCCTGAGGGGTTCCGGATTGCGAGAAGGCACAGGCCAGGCTGAGAGACCCCACTGGTGCACAATCGGGGCCGGGGAGGGATGCGGGGATTGGCCAGCTAGGGAGGGACCGTAGGAGGGCTGTAGGGTTTGTCTGGCCTGTCTCGCTCAGTCCCGATTGACTGGACCCCAGCAGCAAGCTAACCTACTGGTCGGAGAGTCTGCCCCTGGTGGTCAGTGCATGTCATAGTAAGCAGTTGAGCGGCCTTAGGCTATCATTAGCATATTACGCTTTGATTGGTTGAATGGCTGACCGGAAGGCCTGACACTTAGCATATTAGGCTTTTATTATATAGGATGATGTAAATACATCATAACAGAGGCTGTGTGGTAAGGCCTAAGACGTCCCCTCTATTAAAGAAATCGGGGACCATATTGTCACGCACTCATTCGGCAAACATCTCCAGCACTTTCTCTAGCCCTGAGCAGTCTTTCTATGGGTTCCCAGGTGACAGAATTTCTACCAAAGACCCCTGAGGGCCCCTCCGAGGAGACACTGCCGACAGACACCACACTGGCTTATCTGACTCTCAGATTTGTTTGTTGTTGTTTTTTTGTTCATTTGTACATTTCTTACAGTGGAATCTGTGTCTGACATGCTAGACTTGGACCGTTTCACATTGACAAAAAGATCTGAGTCTCTAGGCCCCTAAGCAAGACGGCCTCTGCAAGGCCTCCTGGGAGATATGACAACTGCCCGTGGGGCCCATGGAGCATGGACCCATCATCTCCTTGGATAAACAGTGGCAGGAGTCACACATTTCCCAACATTTAGGATCCAGGCAACACTGTGACAGGGTCCAGGGTGACTGGTGTCCGTGGTGGGCAGACCCCAGTGGCCCTGGTGTCCTGCCTTGTGTGAACGTTTCCTCTTGAGTGTGGGAGAGGCCATAGCTGCTCCTAACAGCCAAGCCAGGAATCTGGGATGTGACTCCTGTGGCTCCCTGGGGCCTGTCAGGCTCAGTCATGGCAGCTGCGGCGGGAGACCCCCTTGGGACTGGAGAAGCTGTGGCAAGGAGCCGGGGTGGCCTCTAGGACCTCAGGGGTTCTCTATCCACAGCTAACTGGGCCTCTAATCAGACAGTCCCTAGGATGGGTCCTGCCAGTGTCCTGATGAGCTTGGGCCAGAAGGCTCCCTGCTCGCCACAGCCTTGCACAGCATGCGAGAGCTTGAGCAGAGGGTCCGCTAAGCTGCCCCACTCTGACCACAGGACCTGTGAGACCCAGGCCTGCTGTTGGTTGAGTCCACAGGGATTTTACTGCCCCCGCTGCCCGCTGCCACCACCTCCCCTCTCGTGCAGCACCGCTGTCTGTCTGCCCAGCTCCCATGTTTCTGCATTGCTCAGTGTCCCCCTGTGTATTCCTGAATGCACCTCGCTTTCTGAAGTGCTGGCCTCACCCTCCCTACCACTTACTCTCCACTTGCTCGCTCATTGGCCACAGAGCCTCTGACCCCATCACCCTGGGGGCCAGTTTCCATCCTTCTGTAACGAAGGACCACACACATGGGCTGACATCAGCACACACTGATGGACTTGCAGTTCTGTCAGTGGGGTCACAGCAGCATCACTGGGTGTGGCAGGCGCGTCTCTGCCCAGAGGCTCAGGAGAACCACTGGCTATGCGTCCAGCCTCTTGCTTCAGCAATAACAGCCAAGCCCCTCACACTTCCTCAGGTTCTCCTCCTGCCTCCCTTGGCCTCGTGTAAGGACTCCCGTGATCACAGAGGCCCAGGGATTCGGGGCAATCTCCCACCTCAGTCATCTGAGGAGCCATCTCAATTCCACCCATTTAGCTTTGCGTGTGGTGCTGTAACACCTGAGGACAGGATGCAAATTTCATGGCTGGTTTTCCTGCCTTCATACATTGTGAGAGCTGTAAGTTCAAATAATGGTCTGAGGCCTCCCTGAAGCCTGGGGTTCACCCTCCAGGGGACGTACACCCTCAGAAGACCCCAAAATGCACAGAATGCTTACATCTAAGGGCTCCACTCCCCATGGGCTCCCTGGCACTGGGCACGCCCTGAAGATATATTGTAAGGGGGGACATTTAATGGTTCACAAACCACATCATAAATATGACGGCTGGGTCTGCCTTCTTGTGAAAATGTCTCCCAGTTTGGACTTCACGGTTCACACCCTCTTATTTTCCTCTCACAACCTGAAAGGTTTGGAGGTGCAGCTGTGATGATGAGTTGAGCAGTGAGAGTGTTAGAGCCCCTCAGAGCCCGTGGCAGGCCTGCAGGGTGGGGGGCAGGGAGGCAGCCACTCTGTCACAGCCCCCAGCAGCAGTCGTTTCAGGGGCTCTGCTGGGTAACTCCCAGCATGCATCAATGGTCTCAATGGGAGTCCCAAATTTCCCAATAAATCTCCAAACAAAATTAATTTTAATGGCTTTAATTAGCCTTAATGAACTATTCCTATTAGTATCTGCTCCTTTTGTGAGGTTGTTGAGGAAATACTTAGAAAGGACCAAACCAACAGGCCAATGAGAGAAACAATAGGTCCAAAATCTTTTGAAATTAATTGCCTGTGTACTATCTACTCACATCTCCTTCCGTGTGCAGTGCTCACACTTCATCTCGAGTGGGGCGGGCGACTTGGAGGAAGCATGGGGAGAGCAGTAAACACTGCTCACCCCTGGCACTGCTGGAGATATTTTTTCTTCCTTGTGGAGTGTCTAGGGAGGGAAATGGCTACAGTGCCTGAGGCCAAGTTCCAGGAGGCCGGCAGCACTGTCCAGATTATGCCAGCAGCACTGGTCCATTGGTTCCTGGCCTGTCCTCTTCAGATTGAACCTACAGGACTAAGGGAGCCAGTCCAAGGGAGGGGAAGTGTCTGCAGTGCCCAAGGCGAAGTTCCAGGAGGCTGGCAGTGCTGTCAGGATCATGCCAGCGGTCCTGGTCCATTGGTGCCTCGCCTGTCCTTTGGAGATTGACTCTGCAGGACTACTAAGGGAGCCAGTCCCCAGTTCTGCCCTGCCTCCACCACTGATAGATTGGAGTCTGAGGGCCAGGAGGAGGGACCAAGTGGTCTGCGTTCCACCAGCCCGCTCACCTCACCAGTCGCTGCTGCCACGGATTCATCAGTGCGTGAGGGACCCCAGTTTCACCATTAGCCATCTCCTGATCTATTGAGCCTGCTGTTTTGTTGTCTGTCTGGTCATTTAGGAGGTGACAGACCCTGGTTCTTTATATATATATAGATTCCCCGCAACAGGATATAACTTTTTGGGGAAAATTTATCTGGCCAAGTAAGTCACCTGTTCATTCCTTATCAAAGAACTAATTTAATGCCATATAATCTTGACCTTCTAAGATTTTTAGGGAATTTGGCAAGAATGCCAACAGATGATTTGTAGAGATTTGAGAGAGGCCTCAGTTTATAGAGAGATTGATATAAATTTTAAGTATTGTTTTTAATGTTTCCCAGAAACCAATAGCTACAATAATACAATAATATTTTAAATGCCTACATGCCTACAACTTCTGTGGATATCGAATTAATTTTATCATAATTGGTATGGGGGCTGCAACCATGGGGTCTTGTTCAGGCCTGTCTTGTTTATAAGCAGCAAAAATAGCAGGGTGATTCTATCAAAAAAGAATTCTGTATACTGGAGTGTATATACCAACCCTCACAAAAACTGGCAGTCCTTCTTAAGAGCTTTCCTCCTAGGCAGAACTGAACATTTCCAATGCCACTTAAATGAGTGGGTTCTTGTCATAAGTCACATTTCCATGGATTTCTGTAAAACCAATACTAATTAATATTTTAAATGGTAAAATTTCATCAAAATATACAAACTACAAAAGCATATGAGGGAGACTCGGATCCTGGCTTCTGACACAAACCAGGACCCTGCAGCCACTGGGGACAGAGAACTGCGATCACAGCTTCAGACCAACAAACAACAAGAATCCAGACTTCCCCGCAGATTTCCGTGAGTCAAAGAGCCTATCCCCCTCCGCGCAGGCTCGCAGATAGCGCTATAGTAACTGATAGACCCGCCCCTCGCCCAAGCTGCCGAGCTTTGTGCAGGGACGCGCTCCCCCGTAGGGAATTTGGTGCGCGCAGGACAGAAGCAGCTCCCCGTCAGGGAAATCTGTCAGTGCACACAGAGGGCTCCCCTTCAGGGAATTCAGGGGAATTTGGCTTGCGGGTCAGAGCTCCCCCTTCAGAGAATCTTAGAGCATGCAGAGAGGGGCTTCCCTTTGGGGAATTTGGCACGCAAGATGGACTCCGCCTCCCTTCCAGGACTCTGGGAGAGTGCACGGAGCCAGCTCACCTTCAGGATTTTAAGAATGTGCACTCTAGTCGGTTTGGCGCAGTAGAGAGAGCACACACAGGACGCAGCTCCACTTCAGGGAATTTGGCACGCAGGACACAGCTGCCTGGGATCCCTGACTCACAGCGCATTCACACTAAGAGCCAGCGACCCCAATTAGTGGTGCATGCACACACAGGGACCCTGATTCTCAACGAGAAACTGCACAAAGCAACAGAGACTTTGACATTCGAGTCTTGGTGCAGACACAGGGAAACTCTGACTCCTGGCACATGATAAGGATCTCATTTTCGGCACATACCAACAGTGTGGTGCAGACAGGGCCCCTGATTCTAAGTGTGTACACGAGACCACACAGAACACTGGGGACACTGACCCTGGGCAAGTCTGGTTCCCGCCAACCAAAGGCAGCCACACGTCCTAGTGTCAGAGCACTTCAGTGAAACTCGGGTGGAGCGAAGTCCCCACAGCACACGGCCCAGGTCCACGCAAACGGAAGCTTCAGCTTTCTGGTAATAGCCAGAATGGGGAAACGAAATAACTCACAGAGGAAAGAAAATGTGGAGTCGCCAAGAAAGGAAATTAGTGAAACTGAAGCTTGCAACATGACTGAAAAGGAGTTCAGAGTAATAGTCGTGGAATTTATACATCGGATGGATGAGAAAATCAACAACTTATGCAAGAATCAGGAAGAAATGAAAAGTGATATAGCTACAATCAAAAACACCATGGAAAGTTTCAACAGTAGACTACAAGAAGCAGAGGACCTAATTAGTGAGTTAGACGATCAGGTACAGAAACAAGCTCAATCTGAACAGCAATTGGAGAAAAAAATTAAAAAGCAGGAGGAAAGCCTAAGGGAGTTTCGGGACAACATGAAACGAAGTAACATGCGTATAATAGGGCTGCCAGAAGGACAAGAAGAGCAGCAGGGATTAGAAAATCTATTTGAAGAAATAATGACAGAAAACTTCCCGGATATGTGAAAGATAAAAGTTACGCAAGTACAGAGAGTCCCAAGCAGGATCAACCCCAAAAGACCCACACCAAGACATGTCATAATTTCAATGGCAAATATAAATGATAAAGAGAGAATCCTAAAGGCGGCAAGAGAGAGACAGAGAGTTACCTACAAAGGAACACCCATCAGATTGTCAAATGATTACTGAACAGACACACAACAAGCTAGAAGTGAATGGAAGGAGGTATACAAAGTGTTGCAAAGCAAAGGACTGAATCCAAGAATACTATATCCAGCAAGACTATCAATCAAAATTGAAGGGGAAATCAGGAGCTTTGCAGACAAAAAAAAGGCTCAGGGAGTTTATCACCACCAAACCAGCAATGCAAGAACTGCTAAAGGGAATACTGTAAAAAGAAGAAATAAACAGGTAAGAAGGAATACAGACACAAAAATAGATATGACTACAAAGAAATACATTTCAGTAATAACTTTAAATGTAAACGCACTAAATGCTCCAATCAAAATACATCGAGTAGCTGAATGGATAAAAAAACAAGACCCATTTATATGCTGTCTACAAGAGACCCACCTCAGAACAAGAGACTCACATAGATTGAAAGTGAAGGGATGGAAAAATATCTTTCAGGCAAATGGAAATGAAAAAAAAAAGCTGGGGTAGCAATACTTATATCTGACAAAATAGACCTCAAAGTAAATGCCATAACAAGAGATAAGGAAGGCCACTTCATAATACTAAAGGGAGAAATCCAACAAGAAGAAATAATTCTGGTAAACATATACGCTCCCAATATAGGAGCACCCAAATACATAAAAAAACTCCTGGAGGATATCAAGGGAGAGATTAATAGCAATACAATCATAGTAGGAGACTTTAATACCCCACTATCACCACTGGACAAATCCTCTAAACAAAAAATCAGCAAAGAAACAGCAATCCCAAATGACTCACTAGACCAGATGGAATTAATTGACATCTTCAGAACATTTCACCCCAAAGCCACAGAATATACATTCTTCTCCAGTGCACATGGGTCATTTTCAAAGATAGACCATATGCTGGGTCACAGGCAAAGTCTCTTCAAATTCAAGAAGATAGAAATTATATCAAGCATCTTCTCAGATCACAGTGTCATTAAACTGGAAATCAACTACAACAAATACAATCCAAAGAAATCAAACACATGGAGACTAAACAGCATGATATTAAACAAGGACTGGGTCACCAGAGAGATCAAGGAAGAAATAAAAAACATCATGGCAACAAATGACAATGAAAACACAACAATCCAAAATCTATGGGACACAGCGAAAGAAGTCTTGAGAGGGAAGTTCATAGCTCTACAAGCCTATTGCAAAAAACAAGAAACAATGGTAATAAATTACTTAACCCTACAACTCAAAGAGCTAGAAAAAGAGCAGCAAGAAAAGCCCAGTGTAACCAGAAGGAAGGAAATAACAAAGATCAGAGCGGAGATAAATGACATAGAGACCAAAGAAACAATACATAAGATCAACAAAAACAAGAGCTGGTTCTTTGAAAGGATAAACAAGATTGATGGACCTCTAGCCAGGCTCACCAAGAAGCAAAGAGAGAGGACCCAAATAAACAAAATCAGAAATGAAAGAGGTGAAATAACAACAGACCCCGCTGAGATACAATGAATTGTTACAAAATACTACGAACAACTCTATTCCAACAAACTGGACAACCTGGAGGAAATGGACATATTCCGAGAAAAATATAACCTTCCAAAAATCAATCAAGAAGAATCTAAACAGCTCAATAGGCCAATAACTATGGACGAAATTGAAGCAGTCATCCAAAAGCTTCCGGCAAACAAAAGCCCAGGCCCTGATGGCTTCACAGGAGAGTTTTACCAAACATTCAAGGAAGAAATAAAACCTATCCTCCTCAGACTATTCCAAAAAATTCAAGTGGAAGGAACACTTCCAAGCTCCTTCTATGAAGCCAGCATCACCCTAATACCAAAACAAGATAAAGACAACACAATGAAAGAGAATTACAGACCAATATCCCTCATGAACATAGATGCCAAAATCCTCAACAAAATTCTAGCAAATCGGCTCCAGCAGTACATCAGAAAGATCATACACCATGACCAAGTAGGATTTATCCCAGGAATGCAAGGATGGTACAATATCCGCAAATCAATAAACATGATACATCACATAAAAAAATTGAAAGATAAAAATCACATAGTCATATCAATTGATGCTGAAAAAGCATTTGACAAAATCCAACACCCTTTCTTGATAAAAACTCTCAACAATGTGGGAATAGAAGGATCATACCTCAACATAATAAAAGCTATATATGATAAACCCACAGCAAACATCATACTCAATGGAAAAAAACTAAAAACATTTCCCCTAAGAACAGGAACAAGACAGGGATGCCCACTCTCACCACTCCTATTTGACATAGTACTGGAAGTATTAGCCATTGCAATTAGACAAGAAGAAGAAATAAAAGGCATCCAAATTGGAAAAGAACAAGTAAAGCTGTCTTTATTTGCAGACGACATGATATTGTACATAAAAAATCCAAAAGACTCCGTCAAGAAACTAATAGACTTAATAAATGAATTCGGCAATGTAGCAGGTTACAAAATTAACGCCAAGAAATCTATGGCCTTTCTATACACCAATAGTGAACTTACAGACAGAGAGACTAAAAAGGCAATCCCATTTACCATCGCACCAAAAAAATTAAGATACCTAGGAATAAACTTAACTAAGGAGGTAAAAGACCTATACACGGAAAACTACAGGACACTGAAAAAAGAGATAGAGGAAGACGTAAACAGATGGAAGAACATACCATGTTCATGGATTGGTAGAATCAACATCATTAAAATGTCCATACTACCCAAAGCAATCTATAGATTCAATGCACTCCCCATTAAAATACCAACGGCATATTTCACAGACCTTGAAAGAACTCTCCAAAAATTCATCTGGAATAAAAAAAGACCCCGAATAGCCACAGCAATCCTGAGAAAGAAGAATAAAGTAGGTGGGATCTCAATACCAGATTTCAAGCTGTATTACAAAGCCACTGTTCTCAAAACAGCCTGGTACTGGCACAAGAACAGACATATAGATCAATGGAACAGAATAGAGAATCCAGATATTGACCCAAACCACTATGCTCAATTAATATTTGACAAAGGAGTCATGAACATACAATGGGATAAAGACAGTCTCTTCAATAAATGGTGTTAGGAAAATTGGACACATACATGCAAAAAAATGAAGCTTGATCACCAACTTACGCCATACACAAAAATAAACTCAAAATGGATACAGGACTTAAACATAAGACGGGAAACCATAAAAATACTAGAGCAATCCACAGGCAGCAAAATCTCAGACATATGCCAAAAGAAATTCTTCACTGACACTGCCCCTAGGGCAATGGAAGCTAAAGAGAAAATTAACAAATGGTACTACATAAAAATAAAAAGCTTTTTCACAGCAAAAGAAACCATCAACAAAACAACAAGAAGGCCCACTGCATGGGAGAACATACTTGCAAATGGCATCACTGATAAAGGTTTAATCTCCAACATCTACAGGCAGCTTATACAACTTAATAAAAGGAAGATAAATGATCCAATAAAAAAATGGGCAACAGACCTAAATAGAATCTTTTCAAAAGAAGACAGAAGGAAGGCCAAGAGACACATGAAAACATGCTCAACGTCACTAATTATCCGAGAGATGCAAATCAAAACAACAATGCGGTACCATCTCACACCTGTCAGAATGGCTATCATCATCAAATCAACAAACGACAAGTGTAGGCGAAGATGCGGAGAAAAAGGAACCCTCTTGCACTGCTGGTGGGAATGCAGACTGGTGCAGCCACTGTGGAGAACAGTATGGAGTTTGCTCAAAAAACTGAAAATGGAACTCCCATTGGAACCAGTAATCCCACTCCTGGGAATATATCCGAAGAAACTAGAAACTCCAATTAGAAAGGATATATGCACCCCTATGTTCATAGCAGCACAATTCACCATAGCTAAGATTTGGAAACAGCCTAGGTGCCCGTCAGCAGATGACTGGATCAGAAAACTATGGTACATCCACACAATGGAATACTATGCTGCCATAAAAAAGAAGGAATTCTCATCATTTGCAGCAACCTGGATGGAATTGGAGAATATTATGTTAAGTGAAATAAGTCAGTCAATGAAAGAAAAATACCACATGATCTCACTCATTTATGGATAATAAAGAACATTATAAACTTGAACAAAAAGATAGATACAGAGACAGTAAAGCATCAAACAGACTGTCAAATTACAGGGGGAAGGTTAGGGAGAGGTGGGGGAGATAAGAGGTCAATCAAAGGACTTGTATGCATGCATATAAGCATAACCAATGGATGCAAAACTCTGGGGGGTGAGGGCATATATGGGAGGGGGTGGGGGGCAATGATAAGATATGTACACATATAATACCTTAATAAAAAAAATTGGAAAAAAAAGCATATGAGGCCAAAGTAACCTAGATGAATTTCAAATCATGCACTGCCGCATGAGCAGTTCACCCCCATCCAAGGAGCAGCAGCTGCATGAGCAGCCCACCACCATATTGGTGTTAGGAAAGAGCAACACATCAGAATATCTGGTGCTTAGATGTCAACTCCTCAGCCCAGTGCTGTCTTTCAATTTCTCCCAAGGAGTTATTCCTTTGTCTTGGAATTAAACAAGCCAAACAACTACTTCACAAACAATATTAGCCCAAGATAGGGAAATTTTGGAAGTGAGAATACTATTAAATGTAGAGTACTATCAAGTTAAATTTTGAACTGTGGAAAAATATCACTTCACTGTATTAGGACCAGAATTTATTAAATGTTTAATTTATTTGTTTAGAAGCTTCATAAGGAAGTATTGCTAGAATTTAATATTAACTAATGTTGCTGATAAAATTTTCAAATAAAACTTGAAACAACCCAGTGAAAAAGTTTTCATTTAAAAGTTCATGGGAAATGAGACAAAATGGTGGTGGAATGGATGGACGTGTCCCGAGCCTTGTCCCAAAGGAGATAGAATGAGCAACTAAATCGAATAACGTCCACCTCAAATTGGCGAAGTAGACACAGCTGCCCAGGGCACTGCGACCACGTGAGCAGCAGCCACGTGAGCAGCCCGCACCCATCCGAGGAGCAGCAGCCCCGTGAGCAGCCCACCCCAGGTCAAGGAGCAGCAGCTTCAGGCGGCCTGCCCCCATCCAAGGAGCAGCAATGTGCGAGTGGCTCACCCCTGTCCAAGGAGCATCAGCCTTGTACACAGCCTACCCCCATCTGAGGAGCAGCAGCTTTGCAAGCAGCCCGCCCCCATCCGAGGAGCAGCAGCCACACAAGCAGCCCACCCACGTCTGAAGAGTGGCAGCTGCATTAGCAGCCCATCCCCGTCAAAGGAGCAGCAGCCCCACGAGAAGCTTGTCCTATCCGAGGAGCGGTAGCTGTACAAGTGCCCCCCCACATCCGAGGAGCAGCAGCCTCACGCACAGCTCACCCCCGTCTGAGGAGCAGCAGCCCCGTGAGAAGCCCGCTCCCATCTGAGGAGCGGTAGCTGTACAAGTGCCCCCCCCCCCCCGTCCAAGGAGCAGCAGCCTCACGCACAGCTCACCCCCGTCTGAGGAGCAGCAGCCCCGTGAGAAGCCCGCTCCCATCTGAGGAGCAGCAGCCGCATGAACAGCCCACCCCCATACGAGGAGCAGTAGCCCTATGAGCAACCTGCCCCTGTCCAAGAAGCTGCCTCATGAGCAGCTCTCCCCTGTCCAAGGAGCAGGAGCCCCAATGAGCAGCCTGCCCCTATCCCAGGAGTATCAGCCGCATGAGCAGTTCACCCCCATCCAAGGAGCAGCAGCTGCATGAGCAGCCCACCACCATCCAAGGAGCAGCAGCTACATGCAGACTGTTCCAGTCTGAGGAGCAGCAGCCTCATGAACAGCCTGCCCCCATCCCAGGAGCAACACCTGCACAAGCAGCCTGCCCCCACCAGCCAGAGGAGCCACCACTGCTGCGAACAGCACCCACCAGAAAAGCCACCACCAACTGAGGAGCAGTTGCTGCAGTAACCACCTGAGGAGCAGCCACTACCCCAGGAGCCACTACCGCCCTAGGAGCAGCCCCTGCATGACTCAACACCTAAATCCTGCAATTAGAGCAAAAATGGGTAGACAAAGAAACCCCCAAAGGAAAGAAAAGAAGGAATCAGCAGAAAGCAGCTAAGTGAAACAGAGGAATGCAACATGTCAAAACATTCAGAATAAGGGGCATACAGTTCATAAACCAGATGGATGAAAAAATCAACAACTTATGTAAGAATCAAGAAAAAATGAAGAGAGATATAGCTGCAATAAATAACACCATGGAAAGATTTAACAGTAGACTAGGAGAAGCGGAGGACCAAATTAGCAAAATAAAAGACAAGAAAGCAAAGCACACCAAACTGAACGGCAATTGGAGAAAAAAAAATTAAAAGACAGGAGGAGAGCCTAAGGGAGATTTGGGACAACATGAAATGAAGCAAAATACAAATAATAGGAGTGCCAGAAAGACAGGAAGAGGAACAAAGGTTAGAAGACCTATTTGAAGAAATAATGTCAGAAAACTTCCCTGATGTGGGGAAGAAAAAATTCATACAAGCACAGAGAGTACCAAACAAGATGAAGCCAAAAAGACCCACACCAAGACATGTCATAATTATGATAACAAATGTCAGGACAAAGAGAGAATCTTAAAGGCAGCAAGAGAGAGACAGAAAGGTACATACAAGGGATCTCCCATTAGATTATGAAATGATATCTCAACAGAAACACATCAGGCCAGAAAAGAATGCATGGAAATTTACAAAGTGATACAAAGCAAGGGACTTAACCCAAGAATACTCTATACAGCAAGGCTATCATTCAAAATTGAAGGGAGTTTATCACTACCAAACCAGCAATGCAAGAATGCTAAAAGGATTGGTGTAAAAAAGAAGAAAGAAAAAAAAGGCAAGAAGAAACACAGGCACAGAAAATAAAAATGGCTATAAACAAGTGCTTATAGCCAAAACCGGTTTGGCTCAGTGGATACAGCGTCGGCCTGAGGACTGAAGGGTCCCAGGTTTGATTCCGGTCAAGGGCATGTACCTTGGTTGCGGGAACATCCCCAGTGGAGCGTGTACAGGAGGCAGCTGATCGATGTTTCTCTCTCATCGATGTTTCTAACTCTCTATCTCTCTCCCTTCCTCTTTGTAAAAAAATCAATAAAATATATTTTAAAAAATAAATTAAAAAAATAAACAAGTACCTATAGGTAATAACTTTAAATTTAAATGGAATAAATGCTCCAATCAAAAGATATTGAGTGGATGAATGTATAAAAAAACATGACCCATATATATGCTATCCACAAAACACCCACTTCAGAGCAAGGGACTCCCACAGACTGAAAGTGAAGGGATGGAAAAATATATTTCAGGTAAATGGAAATGAAAAAAAAAAGCTGGGGTAGCAATACTTATATCTGACAAAATGGACCTCAAAGTAAAGGCCATAACAAGAGATAAGGAAGCCCACTTCATAATACTAAAGGGATTGATATAACAAGAGGATATAACCCTGATAAACATATATGCACCCAATGTAAGAGCACCCAAATCCATTAAAAAAAAACTCCTGGAAGATATCAAGGGAGAGATTGGCAACAATACAATCATAGTAAGGGATTTTAGTACACCACTGACATCACTGGATAAATCCTCTAGACAAAAAATCAGCAAAGAAACAGCAATCCTAAATGACCTTCTAGATCAGAGGAACTAAATTGACATCTACAGAACATTTCATCCCAAGGCCAAGGAATATACGTTCTTCTAAAGAACACATGGGACATTTTCAAAGATAGACCACATATAGGGTCACAAGCAAAGTCTCTCCAAATTCAAGAAAATTAAAATCATATCAAGCATCTCCTCAGACCACAATGTCATAATATTAGAAATAAACTACAATAAAAACAATCCAAAAAATTCAAACAGTTGAAAGCTGAATAGCATACAATTAAACAAGGATTGGGTTAACAAAGTGATCAAAGAAGAAATTAAAAACTTCCTGGAAATGAATGACAATGAAAACATAACAATCCAAAATCTATGGTACACAAAAAAGGAGTCCTGAGAGGGAGGTTTATATCTCTACAGGCCTACTTAAAAAAAAAAAAAAAAAAAAAAAAGAATAAACGGTAGTAAATCATCTAACTCTGCAACTTAAAGAATTAGAAAGAGAACAACAAATAGAGACCAGAATGAGCAGAAAGAAGGAGATAATGAAGATCAGAGCAGAAATAAATGACATAGCGACAAATTAAAAAAAAAAAAAAGAATAAACGGTAGTAAATCATCTAACTCTACAACTTAAAGAATTAGAAAGAGAACAACAAATAGAGACCAGAATGAGCAGAAAGAAGGAGATAATGAAGATCAGAGCAGAAATAAATGACATAGCGACAAAAAAAAAAAAATACAAAAGATCAATGAAACCAAGAGCTGGTTCTTTGAAAGGAAAAAAAGATTGATGAACCTCTAGCCAGGCTCACCAAGAAGCAAAGAGAGAGGACCCAAATAAACAAAATCAGAAATGAAAGAGGAGAAATAAGAACAGACCCCACAGGGATACAAAGGATTGTTAAAAATATACTGTGAACAACTCTATTCCAACAAACTAGACAACCTGGAGGAAATGGACATATTCCGAGAAAAATATAACCTTCCAAAACTCAATCAGGAAGAATCTAAAAATCTCTATAGGCCAATAACTATGGAAGAAATTGAAGCAGTCATCAAAAAGCTTCCAGCAAACAAAAGCCCAGGGCTAGATGGCTTCACAGGGGAGTTTTACCAAACATTCAAGGAAGAACTAAAACCTATCCTCCTCAGACTATTCCAAAAATTCAAGAGGAAGGAACACTTCCAGGCTCATTCTATGAAGCCAGCATTACCCTAATACCATAACCAGATAAAGACAACACAAAGAAAGAGAATTATTGTCCAAAATCCCTCATGAACATAGATGCAATATCCTCAACAAAATTCTAGCATATAGGATCCAGCAGTACATCAGAAAGATCACACACAATGACCAAATAGGATTTATCCCAGGGATTCAAGGATGGTATAATATCCGCAAATCAATAAACGTAATACATCACATAAACAAATTGAGAGATAAAAATCACATAGTCATATCAATTGATGCAGAAAAAGCATTTGACAAAATCCAACACCCTTTGTTTACAAAAACTCTCAGAAAGGTGGGAATAGAAGGATCATACCTCAACAAAATAAAAGCCATATCTGACAAACGCACAGCCAACATCATAATCAATGGGCAAAAACTAAAATCATTTCCCCTAAGAACAGGAATAAGACAGGGATGCCCACTCTCCCCACTCCTCTTCAACATAGTACTGGAAGTAGTAGCCATTGTGATCAGACAAGAAGAAGAAATAAAAGGCATCCAAATTGGAAAAAAAGAAGTAAAATGTCCTTATTCACAGATGACATGATACTGTACATAGAAAACCTTAAAGACTCCATCAAAAAATTATTAGACTTAATAAATGAATTCGGCAATGTAGCAGGATACAAAATTAATGCCAAGAAATCTATGGCATTTCTATGCATCAATAGTGAACTTACATAGAGAGAGTAAAAAAACAATCCCTTTACCATTGCACCAAAAAAAAAAAAAATTAAGATACCTAAGAATAAACTTAACTAAGGAGGTAAAAGGCCTGTATACGGAAAACTACAGGACACTGAAAAAGATAGAAGAAGACATAAAAGGATGGAAAAACTTACCGTGTTCATGAATTGGTAGAATCAACATCATTAATGTCCATACTACCCAAAGCAATCTATAGATTCAATGCACTCCCCATTAAAATACCAATGACATATTCCATAGACCTACAACGAACTCTCCAAAAATTCATCTGGAATAATAATAATAAAAAAAAATAGCTGAAGCAATCCTGAGAAAGAAGAACAAAGTAGGTGGGATCTCAATACCAGATTTCAAGCTGTATTACACAGCCACTGTTCTCAAAACAGCCTGGTTCTGGCACAAGTACAGACATATAGATCAATGGAATAGAATAGAGAACCCAGAAATCGACCCAAACCACTATGCTCAATTAATATTTGACAAAGTAGGCAAGAGCATACAATGGATTCAAGACAGTGTCTTCAATAAATGGTGCTGGGAAAATTGGACAGATACATGCAAAAAAATGAAACTAGACCACCAACTTCCACCATACACAAAAATAAACTCAAAATGGAAAAAAGACTTAAACATACGATGGTAAACCATAAAAATACTAGAGGAATCCACAGGCAGCAAAATCTCAGACATATGCCGAAGCAATTTCTTCACCGGTACAGCTCCTAGGGCAATGGAAACTAATGAGAAAATAAACAAATGGGACTACATCAAAATGAAAAGCTTCTCTACAGCAAAAGAAACCATCAACAACAACAAAAAACAACAAGAAAGCCCACTGCATGGGAGAAGATATTTGCCAATGTTATCACCGATAAGGGCTTAATCTCCAATGTTTATAGGGAACTCAGACAACTTAACAAAAGGAAGATAAACAACCCAATCAAAAAATGAGCAATGGAACTAAATAGACACTTTTCAAAAGAGGTCATAGGGAAGGCCAATAGACACATGAAAACATGCTCAAAGTCACTAATAATCTGAGAGATGCAAATCAAAATGACAATGCAGTACCATGTCACACCTATCAGAATGGCTATCATCAACAAATCAACAAATGACAAGTGCTGGCTAGCATGTGGGAAAAAGGAACCCTCGTGCACTGCTGGTGGGAATGCAGACTGGTGCAGTCATTTTGGAGAACAGTATGGAGTTTCCTCAAAAAACTAAAAATGGAACTCCCATTTGACCCAGTAATCCCACATCTAGGAATATATCCCAAGAAACTAGAAACACCAATCAGAAAGGATATATGCACCCCTATGTTCATAATGGCACAATTTACCATAGCTAAGATTTGGAAACAGCCTAAGTGCCCATCAGCCGATGAGTGGATTAGAAAACTGTGGTACATCTACACAATGGAATACTATGCTGCGGTAAAAAAGAAGGAATTCTTACCATTTGCAACAGCATGGATGGACCTGGAGAGCATTATGCTATGCGAAATAAGCCAGTCAGAGAAAGATAAATATCCCGTGATCTCACTCATTTGTGGAATATAATGAACAACATAAACTGAGGAACAAAAACAGATCCAGAGATAGAGAAACATCAATCAGACCATCAAACCTCAGAAGGAAGGTAGGGGAGGGTGGGGGTAAGGGGGAGAGATCAACCAAAGGACTTGTATGCATGCATATAATCCTAACCAATGGACACAGACACCAGGTGGGGGGATGAGGGCATGAGTGGGGGGGGGGCAATGAGGGGATAAGGACACATATGTAATATTTTAATCAATAAATAAAAAATAAAAATAAATTAAAAAATAAAAGTTCATGTGAGAGGGATAATTTCCTAAACATAGTTGATTAATTACATATAGATCTCTTCTCCTCCTAAAACCCAACTATAGTGTATTAAACAAATTTTCAAATAGATAAACTCACAAGGACAGAAAAAAAAAGAACAGTATATTTGGCATCTTAATGAAATTTTTGAAGATGGAAGGGAGGTAATTAATTTAGCAGAGTGGAGGATGTCACAATCTAAAAACCTACATAGTTAATGATATTCTTTAGAGAAAAATCAGTTTTCCTTGAAGAATAAAGGAAATGCCATGTCTTGGAGGCAGCAGTTACCACAGTAGGCAGAGACAGTGCACACAAAATACAGGAAACAGTGAGATTGATTCAGTGTTTCTACTGAGCAATTGGACCTCTGAGTCCCAAACCTCTACATTGAGCAGCCAAGTCACTACCTTCCCCACCAAAGGACACAAGAGGTTCACTCATTAAAGATACTTTGAATGTGGTAACACAAGACATCATGGAAGACCAGAGTGAGGTATAAGGCTGAAAATAGGGACATTAAGTGAAAGTCTATCTGCCTACAGAATAGTGAAATCATAGTACAGAAGCTGATATTAACCCCCCATAAGTGGTTGACTAGATCTCTAAGGAAGGAAACAAGCAAGAAAGAACCTTATCATATCCAGCAGCTCTATCTCCTAACCACCTTCTTAATCACATGTTCATTGACCACCACCTGCCTAACTAGGCATCTGGTAAGCCTTACCATTAGGTATTGATTTACATAGTCTTACTCTCCTAGTATTCTATAAATGGTAAAGGCAGTAATTAAAGAAGGACAAAGTTCATGGGCTTTGGAGTCAGCTTAACTTAGATCCTATTCCTGACTCTTATCTATTTGTATGACAGAGCAACTTAACCTCTTTAAGCCTCAGTTCCCACCTATAAAATAGGAATGATAGTTATAGTCTTATATTTGTAATACTGTAGTGAGGACTAAATACTGTAGCCAAGACATCATGTACTAGTAGCCAAGACTCAATGATGTAAGCTATGAGTATTATCAGCGCATTTGAAAGAATTTATTAGCATTTTATTTCAAGATGGTATGCTGATCCACAAATCAAATTTACTGTGTATCTTGCTACTGTTTAGGCTTGCCCTTTAACTACAGATATAAATTACAGTGGTTTATGGACACAGCTTCTTTCTGAAAAGAACTGCTACCTCTAACCACCACCTCAACCATGGCTGATTAGACCAGATGAACACCTAACCCAAAACAAACCAATTCAATGACTTTCCACAAACTAATCAAAGTATTACAGATGTTCCCCATTGATACCCCTCCACCCTGCACAACCCCCAGGCTTACCTCACTATTGTATGTGTCCATTGATTATGCATTTATGTATATAAATTCTTAGTTTTTAATGTGCATTGAACCTGTAAGGTTAGGCAGACAAAGATCTGGTAGTACAAGCTGGAGACTCAGTAACAAGGAAGGAGGGAGAAACAGATGAAAAAGACAATTTAGATCTTGTTTTCATGAACTATTTGCCACAATACCTCTGCATACTTAATGGTCACAAAACATTAGTAGCATATAACAGTATATATCTAATTTTGCTCTTGAGTGTCTGTGTTGGCCTAGGTCACATCAGCTGAGACAACTGAGCTCACTTGATTCTGCTCATGTATATAATTGTCTCACAGGCTAACCTGGGCATGTTCTCATGGAAAAGTCAGAGAAGTCAGACAGGAAATATGTACATGCTTTCCAAGTCTCTTTCATCATATATGCTAATATCCAATTGGCCAAAGTAAATAAAATGGCCCAAGTCCAGATTCAGAGTGAAAGGGGGCTTCAAAGTTTGAGGCACAGCATGAGGATAGAGGAAGACCATTAATTAGAACCATAAAGCAAATAGTCTACCACAGTCCCTGAGAAAAAAAGATTGACTATGGCTTAGTACCTTCCCAACTCCACTTCCCAAGAGTTGTACTCTGGATCCTAAGTCTGTGACATTGGCTAAAGTTTGTTGTTGTTGTTGTTGTTTTTTAAGAGCCCTGGGAACTAGTCATTGTCACGGCCCAATTTTTTTTTTTTTTTTTGATCCTCACCTGAGGATATTTTCCCATTGATTCTTTTTTTTTAATTAATATTTATTTATTTATTTATTTATTTATTTATTTATTTATTGTTATTTTTTTATTGAGGTATTATATGTGTACATATCTTACCATTGCCCACCCACCCCACACCCATACATGCCCTCACCCCCCAGAGTTTTGCATCCATTGTTTATGCTTATATGCATGCATACAAGTCCTTTGTTTGATTTCTTATCTTCCCCACCTCTCCCTAACTTTCCCCCTGTAATTTGAAAGTCTGTTTGATGCTTTACTGTCTCTGTATCTATCTTTTTGTTCATCAGTTTATAATGTTCTATATTATCCATAAATGAGTGAGATCATGTGGTATTTTTCTTTCATTGACTGGCTTATTTCACTTAGCATAATGTTCTCCAATTCCATCCAGGTTGCTGCAAATGATGAGAATTCCTTCTTTTTTATGGCAGCATAGTATTCCATTGTGTAGATGTACCATAGTTTTCTGATCCAGTCATCTGTTGATGGGCACCTAGGCTGTTTCCAAATCTTAGCTATTGTAAATTGTGCTGCTATGAACATAGTGGTGCATATATCCTTTCTGATTGGTGTTTCTAGTTTCTTTGGATATATTCCCAGGAGTGGGATTACTGGGTCAAATGGGAGTTCCATTTTCAGTTTTTTGAGCAAACTCCATACTGTTCTCCACAGTGGCTGCACCAGTCTGCATTCCCACCAGCAGTGCACGAGGGTTCCTTTTTCTCTGCATCCTCGCCAACACTTGTTGTTTGTTGATTTGTTGATGATAGCCATTCTGACAGGTGTGAGATGGTACCTCATTGTTGTTTTGATTTGCATCTCTCGGATAATAAGTGACTTTAAGTTTTCATGTGTCTCTTGGCCTTCCTTCTGTTTTCTTTTGAAAATATTCTGTTTAGGTCCGTTGCCCATTTTTTTTATTGGATCATTTATCTTCCTTTTATTAAGTTGCATAAGCTGCCTGTAGATGTTGGAGATTAAACCTTTATCAGTGATAGCATTTGCAAATATGTTCTTCCATGCAGTGGGCCTTCTTGTTGTTTTGTTGATGGTTTCTTTTGCTGCAAAAAAAGCTTTTTATTTTGATGTAGTCCCATTTGTTAATTTTCTCTTTAGCTTCCATTGCCCTAGGGGCAGTGTCAGTGAAGAAGTTCTTTTGGCATATGTCTGAGATTTTGATGCCAGTGGATTCTCAATTCTGTTCCATTGATCTATATGTCTGTTCTTGTGCCAGTACCAGGCTGTTTTGAGAACAGTAGCTTTGTAATACAGCTTGAAATCTGGTATTGAGATCCCTCCTACTTTATTCTTCTTTCTCAGGATTGCTGTGGCTATTCGGGGTCTTTTTTTATTCCAGATGAATTTTTGGAGAATTCTTTCTAGGTCTGTGAAATAAGATGTTGGTATTTTGATGGGGAGTGCATTGAATCTGTAGATTGCTTTGGGTAGTATGGACATTTTAATGATGTTGATTCTACCAATCCATGAACATGGTATGTTCTTCCATCTGTTTATATCTTCCTCTATCTCTTTTTTCAGTGTCCTGTAGTTTTCCGCGTATAGGTCTTTTACCTCCTTAGTTAAGTTTATTCTTAGGTATCTTAAGTTTTTGGTGCTATGGTAAATGGGATTGCTTTTTTAGTCTCTCTTTCTGTAAGTTCACTATTGGTGTATAGAAATGCCATAGATTTCTTGGCGTTAATTTTGTATCCCGCTACATTGCCGAATTCATTTATTAAGTCCATTAGTTTTTTCAAGGAATCTTTTGGGTTTTTTATGTACAATATCATGTCATCTGCAAATAAGGACAGCTTCACTTCTTCTTTTCCAATTTGGATGCTTCTTATTTCTTCTTCTTGCCTAATTGTGATAGCTAATACTTCCAGTACTATGTCAAACAGGAGTGGTGAGAGTGGGCATCCCTGTCTTGTTCCTGTTCTTAGGGGAAATGTTTTTAGTTTTTTTTCCATTGAGTATGATGTTTGCTGTGGGTTTATCATATATAGCTTTTATTATGTTGAGGAATGATCCTTCTATTGCCAACTTGTTGAGAGTTTTTATCAAGAAAGGGTGTTGGATTTTGTCAAATGCTTTTTCTGCATCTATTGATATGACTATGTGATTTTTATCTCTCAATTTTTTTATGTGATGTATCACGTTTATTGATTTGCGGATATTGTACCATCCTTGCATTCCTGGGATAAATCCTACTTGGTCATGATGTATGATCTTTCTGATGTATTGCTGGAGCCGATTTGCTGGGATTTTGTTGAGGATTTTGGCATCTATGTTCATGAGGGATATTGGTCTGTAATTCTCTTTCATTGTGTTCTCTTTATCTGGTTTTGGTATTAGGGTGATGCTGGCTTCATAGAAGGAGCCTGGAAGTGTTCCTTCCTCTTGAATTGTTTGGAATAGTCTGAGGAGGATAGGTTTTAGTTCTTCCTTGAAATTTGGTAAAATTCTCCTGTGAAGCCGCCTGGCCCCCGGCTTTTGTTTGCCGGAAGCTTTTTGATGACTGCTTCAAATTCATCCATAGTTACTGGCCTGTTGAGCTGTTTAGATTCTTCCTGATTGAGTTTTGGAAGGTTGTATTTGTCTAGGAATATGTCCATTTCCTCCAGGTTGTCCAGTTTGTTGGAATAGAGTTGTTCGTAGTATTTTGTAACAATCCTTTGTATCTCAGCGAGCTCTGTTGTTATTTCACCTCTTTCATTTCTGATTTTGTTTATTTGGGTCCTCTCTCTATGCTTCTTGGTGAGCCTGGCTAGAGGTTCATCGATCTTGTTTATCCTTTCAAAGAACCAGCTCTTGGTTTTGTTGATCTTTTGTATTGTTTCTTTGGTCTCTATGTCGTTTATCTCCGCTCTGATCTTTATTATTTCTTTCCTTCTGCTTACACTGGGCTTTTCTTGTTGCTCTCTCTCTAACTCTTTGAGTTGTTGGGTTAGGTAATTTATTACCATTGTTTCTTCTTTTTGCAGTAGGCTTGTAGAGCTATGAACTTCCCTCTCAGGACTGCTTTCGCTATGTCCCATAGATTTTGGATTGTTGTGTTTTCATTGTCATTTGTTGCCATGATGTTTTTTATTTCTTCCTTGATGTCTTTGGTAACCCAGTCATGGTTTAATAGCATGCTGTTTAGTCTCCATGTGTTTGATTTCTTTGGGTTGTTTTTATTGTAGTTGATTTCCAGTTTTATGCCACTGTGATCTGAGAAGAAACTTGATATGATTTCTATCTTCTTGAATTTGGAGATACTTTGCCTATGTCCTAACATATGGTCTATCTTTGAAAATGTCCCATGTGCACTTGAGAAGAATGTATATTCTGTGGCTTTGGGGTGAAATGTTCTGAAGATGTCGATTAATTCCATCTGGTCTAGTGAGTCATTTAGGATTGATGTTTCTTTGCTGATTTTTTGTTTAGAGGACTTGTCCAATGGTGATAGTGGGGTATTGAAGTCTCCTACTATGATTGTATTGCTGTCAATCTCTCCTTTGATATCTTCCAGGAGTTTTTTTAATGTATCTTGGTGCTCCTGTATTGGGTGCATATATGTTAACCAGAGTTATTACTTCTTGTTGGTTTTCTCCCTTTAGTATTATGAAGTGGCCTTCATTATCTCTTGTTATGTCCTTCACTTTGAGATCTAATTTGTCAGATATAAGTATTGCTACCCCAGCTTTTTTTTTCATTTCCATTCGCCTGGAAAACCTTTTTCCATCCCTTTACTCTCAGTCTGTATGCGTCCTTTTTTTTGAGGTGGGTTTCCTGTAGACAGCAGATATATGGGTTTTGTTTTCTTATCCAATCTGTTACCCTGTGTCTTTTGATTGGGGCATTCAATCCATTTACATTTAAAGCTATTATTGATAGGTACTTATTTGTCGCCATTTTTATTCTATACCCCTGTGTTCCTTCTTTGCTTCCTATTTCTTTCTTTCTTTCTTTCTTTTTTTTTCAGCAGACCCTTTAGCATTTCTTTCATTGCTGGTTTGGTGGTGATAAACTCCCTTAGTCCTTTTTTGTCTGTGAAGCTCCTGATTTCACCTTCAATTTTGATGGATAGCCTTGCTGGGTACAGTATTCTTGGATTGAGACCCTTCCTTTGCATGACTTTTTATATTTCATTCCATTCCCTTCTGGCCTGATGAGTTTCTATTGAGAAATCAGTTGCTAGTCTGATGGGGGTTCCTTTGTATGTAACTGTCTGTCTCTCTCTGGCTCCTTTTAAGATTCTTACTTTGTCGTTGGTGTTTGCCAACTTAATTATAAGGTTCCTTGGCGTCGGTCTTTTGGGGTTCATTTTGCTTGGAACTCTGTGAGCTTCTTGGATTTGTGTGGGTTTTTTCTTCCCTATATCAGGGAAGTTTTATGTTATTATTTATTCAAACAGGTTTTCTATTCCTTGCTCAGCTTCCTTTCCTTCTGGTACCCCTATTATCTTGATGTTGTTTTGTTTTGTGTTGTCCCAAATTTCCCTTAGGCTCTCCTCATGCTTTCTAATTTTTGTTTCTAGAAGCTGTTGTAATTGGGTATTTTTTTCCATCTTGTCTTCTAGCTCACTTATGCGGTCCTCTGCTTCTTCTAGTCTACTCTTAATGCTTTCTATTGAGTTCTTTACAGCAGCGATGTCATTTTTCATTTCTTCTTGGTTCTTCTTCATTTCCTCTTGGTTCTTACTCATATTGTCGAATTTGTCTTCCATTCTTTTCAGCCACCTTATGACCATTTCTCTGAATTCTTTCTCTGATAGGTTGTTTGCCTCTAATTCTTTACTTCCTTTTCTGGTGATGCCTGCTTCTCTTTCCTATGGGGGCTGTTTCTTTGTCTCCACATGGTCTCTCTTCTCCGCATGTCTGGTTATATAGTTCTCTCTCTCCGGCGTTGATTTAAAGGTACAAAATACAACACAACCAGGCACAACACACAAGGCACTGAACAGAATTGTATTCACGATATTAATAACGTCCAATAAAGGTAACCACCAGAGAAAGACAAATTAGGGAATAGGAGTGGAAGAGGGAGAGTAAAAAGAAAGAACAAAAAAAAAAAAAGAGTGTGAATCTGAACTTGGAAAAAGAGCAGAAAAAAAAAGAAAAAAAAGTAAGAGAGACAAGAACGATACTAAGAGAGAAAAGGGGAACAAACTATATATATGGGGAGTAAACTCCACTAGAACAACCACTAATCCCAGCAAATTCCAGCAACACGAGCCTAGAGATTAATACAAACTGCAACACCAACTAATATCAAGTGATGCAAGGGAAAACAAAAGTAAAAAACAAACAAAAACAAAGCAAACAAAAGAACCAAACAAACAAACAAAAAGAATAATCAAAACAATCTCATAAAAAAGCATAAAAAATTCTATCTAATCAACATTCAAGCAAAGAACAACAAAAGGCCAGAGAGAAAAATAATTTTTTTAAGGTAGCGTAGAGAGAGGTATGTATGGATTTGGAGCAGGGCATTGGGAATTAGATATATAAGTAGGGTGAAATTTTAGCAGAGGGTAAACTGAAAAAGTAGGGAAAATCTAAAGCCAGAAAGGGTTAAGATAAACAGGAGACCAAAAGGGGAAAGGTTAGGAGGAGAGTGATGGCATAATGTTAGCGTTGAGATAGGGTAAAACGATTGTAAGGGAAAGATGCAAATAGAATGTAGGACACTAATCCCAAAATAAAAGAAAGAGAAAATCAAATGACATTTCAAAAAAAAAAGTAAAATAATAGTAATAATAATGCTGATTGAAAATAAAAATGTAATAAGTAAAAAGGTGAAAATCAAGTGAGGAAAAAGAAAAAAATTTAGTTTGTTAAGTAAAAGATGCAAAAAATGAAAATAAAAAAATTAGAATAAAAATTTTAAAAAAAAATTGAAAAAAGAATTAAAAATTAAAAAATAGGAAGACTAAAATGTGCTGTCATTCACTTCCTCTATTATTCTGTTTGGTATGCCTGTTTCCCAGGCTGGGCGGTATTTCAGTTCAGCTTCGTTCCACTGCTCCTCAGTGTTGTAAGCCAGTCCTGCTTTTTAAGCCGGCCGTGTCTTAATTTCTCGTATATATTTTTTATTACACCAGAGACAATTATTGTTTCAGCCACTGGGTGGCAGTGTTTCTGAATTGACTTCCGGGCCTCTCTAGCTTTTTTTTTTTTTTTTTCCTTCTATGGCACTCACTATTGGTTTGTGGAGGTGTGCGCCTCAGAGCTGCCTCTCCGATGGTCACACCCAGCTCTGCTCCCCAGGTTCCGAAAAAACAACTTCCCCCTGCAGTCTTTCAGGGTTTTTCCACCTGGGATTTCCTATGTATTGGGCTTAGTAATCAGAGTCGGAAAGAGCCCAAGTGTGGGGACAGTGGGTCTGTGCGCCAGACTAAGGAGCCTGCACTCCTTTGAAAATTCTTAGTCTAACCCTCCTCGTCAGATTAAAATGAGTTGCTTTTAAGAGGTCACTTCTGTTAGCAGCTCAGAGGACCCCCTTCCACATTCACGGATCACGGCAGTTCCAACTGCCGCCGATTTTTCTAGGCACAGACCTCCCGGTTGCTACTGGTCCTGCGGCTCACGCGCTTCCCTCTCCCACTGCGGGGATTAGAAACCACACCTTATTTCAGGTGAAATCTGACCTTTTCGTGGTGCTGTGAAGAGTTCCTTTGAATCCGAATGTTTGCGCCAATAGGGTACTGGTGTTCTGGTGCTCGCAGCTATTCAGTGTTTGCAGTTGTCCCGGAAAGTCAGGTTTCCAATAAAATCCTCCTTTCCTTGCAAGATGGCAAGGCGCCCGGTGAGCCCGCAGCTCACAAATCACTTTTTTTTATTAAGGTATTATATGTGTACATATCTTACCATTGCCCCCCCCCACTCCACTCCCATATATGCCCTCACCCCCCAGAGTTTTGCGTCCATTGGTTATGCTTATATGCATGCATACAAGTTCATAGGTTGATCTCTTATCTTCCCCACCTCTCCCTAAACTTCCTGCTGTAATTTGACAGACTGTTTGATGCTTTACTGCCTCTGTATCTATCTTTTTATTCACCAGTTTATAATGTTCTTTATTATCCATAAATGAGTGAGATCATGTGGTATTTTTCTTTCATTGACTGGCTTATTTCACTCAGCATAATGTTCTCCACTTCCATCCAGGTTGCTGCAAATAATGAGAATTCCTTCTTTTTTATGGCAGCATAGTATTCCATTGTGTGGATGTACCATAGTTTTCTGATCCAGTCATCTGCTGATGGGCACCTAGGCTGTTTCCAGATATTAGCTGTTGTAAATTGTGCTGCTATGAACATAGCGGTGCATATATTCTTTCTTATTGGTGCTCCCAGGTTCTTAGGATATATTCCTAGGAGTGGGAATACTGGTTCCAATGGGAGTTCCATTTTCAGTTTTTTGAGGAAACTCCATACTGTTCTCCACAGTGGCTGCACCAGTCTGCATTCCCACCAGCAGTGCACGAGGGTTCCTTTTTCTCCGCATCCTCGCCTACACTTGTCGTTTGTTGATTTGATGATGATAGCCATTCTGACAGGTGTGAGATGGTACCGCATTGTTGTTTTGATTTGCATCTCTCGGATAATTAGTGACGTTGAGCATGTTTTCATGTGTCTCTTGGCCTTCCTTCTGTCTTCTTTTGAAAAGATTCTATTTAGGTCCTTTGCCCAGTTTTTTATTGGATAATTTATCTTCCTTTTATTAAGTTGTATAACCTGCCTGTAGATGTTGGAGATTAAACCTTTATCAGTGATACCATTTGCAAATATGTTCTCCCGTACAGTGTGCTTTCTTGTTGTTTTGTTGATAGTTTCTTTTGCTATAAAAAAGCTTTTTATTTTGATGTAGTCCCATTTGTTTATTTTCTCTTTAGCTTCCATTGCCCTAGGGGCAGTGTCAGTGAAGAAGTTCTTTTGGCATATATCTGAGATTTTGCTGCCTGTATATTCCTCTAGTATTTTTATTGTTTCCCATCTTATCTTTAAGTCCTGTATCCATTTTGAGTTTATTTTTGTGCATGGTGTAATTTGGTGACCTTGCTTCATTTTTTTGCATGCATCTGTCCAATTTTCCTAACACCATTTATTGAAGAGACTGTCTTGATTCCATTGTATGTTCATGCCTCCTTTGTCAAATATTAATTGAGCATAGTGGTTTGGGTCAATATCTGGATTCTCTGTTCTATTCCATTGATCTATATGTCTGTTCTTGTGCCAGTACCAGGCTGTTTTGAGAATAGTGGGTTTGTAATACAGCTTAAAATCTGGTATTGAGCTCTCTCCTACTTTATTCTTCTTTCACAGGATTCCTGTGACTATTAGGGGTCTTTTTTTTTTATTCCAGATGAACTTTTGGAGAGTTCTTTCAAGGTCTGTGAAATATGCTGTTGGTATTTTAATGGGGAGTGCATTGAATCTATAGATTGCTTTGGGTAGTATGGACATTTTAATGATGTTGATTCTACCAATCCATGAACATGGTATGTTCTTCCATCTGTTTACGTCTTCCTCTATCTCTTTTTTCAGTGTCCTGTAGTTTTCCGCGTATAGGTCATTTACCTCCTTAGTTAAGTTTATTCTTAGGTATCTTAATGTTTTTTGGTGTGATGGTAAATGGGATTGCCTTTTTAGTCTCTCTTTCTTTAAGTTCACTATTCCTGTATAGAAAGGCCATAGATTTCTTGGCGATAATTTTTTTATCCTGCTACATTGCTGAATTCATTTATTAAGTCTATTAGTTTTTTGACAGAGTCGTTCGGATTTTTTATGTACAATATCATGTCATCTGCAAATAAGGACAGCTTCACTTCTTCTTTTCCAATTTGGATGCCTTTTATTTCTTCTTCTTGTCTAATTGCAATGGCTAATACTTCCAGTACTATGTCAAACAGGAGTGGTGAGAGTGGGCATCCCTGTCTTGTTCCTGTTCTTAGGGGAAATGTTTTTAGTTTTTGTCCATTGAGTATGATGTTTGCTGTGGGTTTAATATATATAGCTTTTATTATGTTGAGGTATGAGCCATCTATTCCAACCTTGTTGAGAGTTTTTATCAAAAAAGGAGTTGGATTTTGTCAAATGCTTTTTCTGAATCAATTGATATGACTATGTGATTTTTATCTCTCAATTTGTTTATGTGATGTATCACGTTTTTTGATTTGCGGATATTGTACCATCCTTGCATTCCTGGGATAAATCCTACTTGGTCATGGTGTATGATCTTTCTGATGTACTGCTGGAGCCGATTTGCTAGGATTTTGTTGAGGATTTGGGCATCTATGTTCATGAGGGATATTGGTCTGTAATTCTCTTTCATTATGTTGTCTTTATCTGGTTTTGGTATTAGGGTGATGCTGGCTTGATAGAAGGAGCTTTGAAGTCTTCCTTCCTCTTGCATTGTTTCGAATAGTCTGAGGAGGATAGGTTTTAGTTCTTCCTTGAATGTTTGGTAAAACTCTCCTGTGAAGCCGTCAGGCCCCGGGCTTTTGTTTGCCAGAAGCTTTTTGATGACTGCTTCAATTTCTTCCATAGTTATTGGCCTATTGAGCTGTTTAGATTCTTCCTGATTTATTTTTGGAAGGTTATATTTTTCTCGGAATATGTCCATTTCCTCCAGGTTGTCCAGTTTGTTGGAATAGAGTTGTTCATAGTATTTTGTAACAATTCATTGTATCTCAGCGGGGTCTGTTGTTATTTCACCTCTTTCATTTCTGATTTTGTTTATTTGGGTCCTCTCTCTTTGCTTCTTGGTGAGCCTGGCTAGAGGTTCATCAGTCTTGTTTATCCTTTCAAAGAACCAGCTCTTGGTTTTGTTGATTTTCTGTATTGTTTCTTTGGTCTCTATGTCGTTTATCTCCGCTCTGATCTTTGTTATTTCCTTCCTTCTGGTTACACTGGGCTTTTCTTGCTGCTCTTTTTCTAACTCTTTGAGTTGTTGGGTTAGGTAATTTATTACCATTGTTTCTTGTTTTTTGCAATAGGCTTGTAGAGCTATGAACTTCCCTCTCAAGACTGCTTTCGCTGTGTCCCATAGATTTTGGATTGTTGTGTTTTCATTGTCATTTGTTGCCATGATGTTTTTTATTTCTTCCTTGATCTCTCTGGTGACCCAGTCCTTGTTTAATAGCATGCTGTTTAGTCTCCATGTGTTTGATTTCTTTGGGTTGTTTTTATTGTAGTTGATTTCCAGTTTTATGCCACTGTGATCTGAGAAGATGCTTGATATAATTTCTATCTTCTTGAATTTGAAGAGACTTTGCCTGTGACCCAGCATATGGTCTATCTTTGAAAATGACCCATGTGCACTGAAGAAGAATGTATATTTTGTGGCTTTGGGGTGAAATGTTCTGAAGATGTCAATTAATTCCATCTGGTCTAGTGAGTCATTTAGGGTGGATGTTTCTTTGCTGATTTTTTTTTCTTTTTTTTTTTTAATTTCTTTATTGATTAAGGTGTCACATATTTGTCCTCATCCCCCCATTCCCATCCCACACCCCTCCCCTTGGATGCCCCAACCCTCTGTTGAACTTAAGCATTGGATAGGCTCATATGCATGCACACAAGACCTTTGGTTGATCTCTCCCCCCTCCCCCCACCCTCCCCTATCCTCCCTCTGAGGCCCGATAGTCCGATCGATGCCTCCTTGTTTCTGGTTCTGTTCTTGTTCATCAGTCTATGTTGTTCATCATTTCCCCTAGTTGAGCGAAATCATGTGTCACTAGAGATATACTTATAAGAATTGAATGTGCGATGAGCAATAATAGTTATGCTGACAGGCAAATGAATCAGTCTGTAGTGAGTTTCTTTCTGGACCAACAGTTCTTTTGAGACCCAATATCAATGTCCACCGGTTCCCTATGAGTACATGTCGGCACTGACCCCTCAGCTCTGGATGGTGGACAAATGGTGGTAATGCAGGTCCGACTCCCTCTGGTTTGGTCTCGGCTGGACCCAGGGGCACTGCTTCACCCGGATCCAGGGGCCCACGGCCTCACCTGGACCCGGGGCCAGGCTCACCCGGATCCAGGGGCCCGCGTCCTCGCCCGGACCCGGGGCCCAGGGCTCACCCGGCTCCAGGGGCCCGCGTCCTCACCCGGACCCGGGGCCCAGGGCTCACCCGGCTCCAGGGGCCCGCGTCCTCGCCCGGACCCGGAGCCCAGGGCTCACCCGGCTCCAGGGGCCCGCGTCCTCGCCCGGACCCGGGGCCCAGGGCTCACCCGGCTCCAGGGGCCCGCGTCCTCGCCCGGACCCGGGGCCCAGGGCTCACCCGGCTCCAGGGGCCCGCGTCCTCGCCCGGACCCGGGGCCCAGGGCTCACCCGGATCCAGGGGCGCACGGCCTCGCCCAGACCCAGGATTCAGCCTCACCTGGACCCAGGGGCGCACGGTCTCTCCCGGACCCAGGATTTAGCCTCACCCGGACCCAGGGGCGCATGGCCTCGCCCGGACCCAGGGGCACGTGGCCTCACCCGGACCCGGGGCCCAGCCTCTCCCTGACCCAGTTCCCAGCCTCACCCAGACCCAGGGGCACGCGGCTTCACCCAGATCCAGGACCCAGCGGGGTTTCGTCTTCTTGATCCCATTTCCTGTTGGTCAATTCCATCTCAGTAATTCCTTCGGCCATTTTCTCAGAGCTCCAGGGCAGCCGCCGCAAAACTCGTTGGGCGGCGGGCTCGGCGAAGCTCCGGTGTGCCCGGTGCGCGGCAGCGGGCTGGTCCGGGGTGGCTGCGTCGGCCCTTGGGTCTGCAGCGGTGGCCAGTCACCGAGCGTGCGCACCTGGCCGCTTCCGGGGCGTTTAGATTCTTGAAGGACTCGGAGGTCAGCAAGCGCGGAGTCTCCCACCCCATGACTCCCAGGGGCTCGTCTGTCCGTGCTCGGCAGCGAGTGGGGCCTTCCCCTCAGCCGGAGACCGCTGGGGGAACTGCGCCGAGCACGTTCCAGGCCGCCAGTGTGTCGTCTGAGCCGTAGTTCTTAAAGTGTGATCTTTGGGTCGCCGGCATCAGCATCATCCCGAGTACCCCTCTCTTTTATTCTAGTTGTAGAGCGTCTGCTCAGTCAGCCCTCCGGTGGTTCTGGATGGTGTCTGCTCCGCTCTCCCGTCGTAGACTCAAAATTGTTGTGGTAGGCAGCAATCAGGCTTCCGCCCTATGCCTCCATCTTGGTCTTCCTTTGTATAGTTAAGTCTTGATTGTTGTTGGTGTTGCTGGGAGGAATTGTCCTCCAGGCCGATTGGCTGTGCGGATCCTCTGTGACTATAAAGGAAGAGTTGCTGTGTAGGAGACAGATTTATGGGCCGGGGCTTGGTGCAGCAAGGCTTTGGCGCTCACTGAGTCTGCCTCTAGAATGTGTCCTTTATGTGAGTGGTTGAAATCTGGTGTCATCTCATACCGACCACTAGATGCCCTTGTTTCTGGGTCTCCAATGGTGTGTAGGTCAGCTACTACCTGAGACCACTCAGCAGGACTTACGGCAAAAACTGCAGTTTCCTCCTCCTGTCTGAGCGTCCCTAGAGCAGTCCGACTAGAACCGCAGTTTATCTGGTCAAGCTGCCACAGGGCAGGCCACCCACATGCAAAAGCAGTTGCTTGGAGCCCAGGTGTGCCTGCAAGACGTGCGGGGCGGAGCTGCAAAATGAGCTGGGCGGGTCCCAGGGCGGGGCAAGTCTCAGGGTGGGGCGGGGCCTCAGGGCGCCACCAGACCATAGCGAGGCGGACCGCACTGGTTGCAAGTCCGCTCCTTCTGCCCTCCACGCTTCCAAGCCCCCTCGCTCCGCACTCCAATGCAGCAAACACTGATTGCTGGGCGCGCCTCCGCAAGGAAGTCACTCCCACTCTCCGATCCGAAGGCCGAGAGTCGCGCCTCTCCCCGCAGGCGTCTGGGGCGCTAATCTCCCCTAGGTTTGGAACAAAGGCCACAATTCCCTTCCCCCGACCCACGCGCCTCCGCACCTCAGCTCCTCCAGAGTTCGCTCTTTCCTCTTCTCTCATAGCTGTAAATCCACCATTCAGCCTGCTCTCCTGTGGTTCTGGGTGGCAGATGCTCTGTGCGCGCGAAGTTCCTTTGTTTAACCTTGAAATTGTTGTGCGCGAAGTTCCCTTGCTCGACTCTGCTGCCCTCCCGGTTCTCCTCTCCCAAAATGGCCAGAGGACCCGAGTGTAAGACAGGAAGTCCTAAGAATCCTCCAAGTCGGTGTTGGCGGTCTCCGGGGCCCCGAGGATCTCAGTGGGGAGCTCGGTCGGGTCGGTGACGCGGTTGGGCCCGTCTCGCAGAAAGATGGTCTCTTCCTTCACCGAGAGCCGCTGCGCCGAGTCCGCGGCTGCCGCCACAGCAGTTGCCGCGGCGCCCACGAGCCCATGGCCCCGGCTGCGGTGCTGGCTGCGAGGGGCCGCCGCCCGGCCTGGGGAGACGCGAGCAGGAGTCGCCGCGCTTGCCAGTCCATCTTTTAGTTTTTTTTTTTTTTTTCGGAACTGCCATGCGAGGCAACAGATCAGCCGTTCACCTCCGCCGCCATCTTTTTTTTTTTTCTTTGCTGATTTTTTGTTTAGAGGATTTGTCCAATGGTGATAGTGGGGTATTGAAGTCTCCTACTATGATTGTATTGCTGTCAATCTCTCCTTTGATATCTTCCAGGAGTTTTTTAATGTATCTTGGTGCTCCTGTATTGGGTGCGTATATGTTTACCAGAATTATTTCTTCTTGTTGGATTTCTCCCTTTTGGCTACAGTTTTCTTGAAATAAATCCTCCTTATCCAAACTTTCTTGAGTAGGTTTCTTTACCCTCAAGAGATCCATAATTAAGACTCATAAATTTAGTGTAAATAATTTAGGTACAACCAAATACATGGTGTGGTACAAAATGGCAAGGAGGCCTTAGCCAGTTTGGCTCAGTGGATAGAGCGTTGGCCTGCGGACTGAAGGGTCCCAGATTCTATTCTGGTCAAGGCCCCATGCCTAGGTTATGGGCTCAATCCCCAGTAGGGAGCATGTAGGAGGCAGCTGACCAATGATTCTCTCTCATCATTGATGTTTCTATCTCTCTCCCTTCCTCTCTGAAATCAATAAACATTTATTTTATTTTAATGGCAAGGAGTTGGACTAAAACAGAAACCTCTATCCTATTGGTCAACTATAGCAAGTACTTGCATCATTAAATCACTGATAAAGTTGTTTAAAACAGCCTTTTTCATTTTTAATTTTGCTTTGCTTTCCTCATAATCTCCTGGATTTTAGAAGAATTCACTAATTTTATGGTATAGCACCAAGACATGGCACATTTGACAATTTCTGTGTGACTTTTTAAAAATTTATGCTGCCCTGCACTGACAAACTCAGTACTGCCAGTTATCTGTTTCCAAGCTGCCTTTTTCAGCTTCAAGAGATATCTGGGAATATTCACTCACTTCAAAATTTCCATAAATATTCAATGAGACTTAGTGACCAGAATAGATCTGCACATTTCTTCTCTTTGCAGAACATGTAAAGTGTAGAGATACGTTGTGCTGATTTCCAGCTTTGATTCAGAAAAATCTTGGCTCTTGGAGCTTTGAGCATCTGTAGCTCCCCACCCACCTGAGCTAATTTTGAATCATCTGCTAAGACACATCCAAAGCTTTGAACACTCCCAAAGATTCACTAAAACCTCTTTACATGGACTCTCTCCCCATCAACACTTATTAATATATCATTAAATAGAGACTGCTATAGGGCTTATAAATACCCTCCACTGCTGGGAGTTATCTAGGTGTGATGAAATAAACAGTCTGAGGGATCTAAATCCTGGGAAATTTTGCATTATTACCATTAATGAGAAAATCTTAAGGTAATTGGTTTGGGTCGTGCCTCTTCCCAAACCTAAGTCCCAATGAGTATCACAAGCCAACATGAAATTATCCTAGCTGTAACACAATATTTTACATCAAGCCTATAGTTCTCTCACAAAATAATTCAGATTTACTCATGGTTTTAGCTGTAACATCTGAAACTACAGCATCATAGAATGCTATAGATTCTTGCATTTTCTGCTTGGGAGGCATCCTACTGATTTGATTGGTTACCCAGAGCCTCAGCAACATATTTCTATGGCAAAGAGGAAGCACAAGAAACAAAGTCCAAGGCAGAGTGTATGTTTTCATAAATGATTTATTAGCAATTATTTCAAGCCAATATGCAAATACAGCTCATTCCTTTAATTCACAGAATATTTCAGTAACTTTTCTCAAGGAGACAATAAATAAAATTTCTTCAGTTAAAGTCACAAGACTGAAATAAGTATTAATAGTATTAATCAAGTCCTTTTATCACATGTAAAAATTTTCTCTTGCCAAGATGAAAGAATGCATTAGAGGGGAGGAGCAAAGATGAGGGAACATTGTAATCTTTTGATTATTATTTTTTCTCCTGGAGAAGGAAGATGAGAGGATTTAAAGCAAGACTTAGAAAAATCCTAGCATCCCAAAGGCCCAAGAGTTTTATGAAAACCTTTGTGAGCAGCCTTTTCCTATTGCAATAACAGTGGAAGTGAAGCCCAAATGCTTGGATGTCCTAACTGGCATACAGCAGACTTCAGTGTCAGATGCAATCACTGAAAGTAAACTTTCTGTTTAAAAAGCAATAGACTGCAGACAAATTGTGGGGAATGCTAGACCCACTTAAAGTTTTTTATTGGCTGAAGCAAAAGTTTTATTTTAAACATTTTAAAATATATTTTTATTGATTTTTAAGAGAAAGGGAGAAGCAGAGAGAGATAGAAACATCAATGATGAGAGAGAAGCATTTATAGGCTGCCTCCTGCATGGCCCACCCTGGAGACTGAGCCTGGAACCCAGGCATGTGCCCTGACCAGGAACTGAACCATGACCTTCTGGTTCATAGGTCAATGCTCAACCACTAAGCCACACTGGCCAGGCCAAAAGCTTTATTTTAAAATGTACATGATTGTTACATCAGCAAATGGCACTACTGATGCACCATAGCTCCACTCACTTAAAAAAAAAAAAACTTAAGTGGCTCCCAATATATTTCAAGATGTAGTCCTTATTACAGTGTATAAAGTCTTTCATAATCCTGCTACCTCCTACTTTATTGCCTCTTCTCTTACTATTCCCCCAAACCTCCTCCAAAATACTTTATCCCTGACACCCTGAAATACTTTCCAAACATCAAACTTGCTAGGCACTTTCAAGCCTTTTCACCTTCACATGTGCTCTTTCCCCCATTTTTCTCCTCTTCTCTACTTATTATTTAAGCTTGACCTTGGGAAGCCATCCCAACATCACTAGGTAGTCATTATTTTTCCTTGTTTACAACCACTACAGTGATTCCAACATATTCTAACACTGTGCTTATATGTCACATACATTAGTGATCACACCATGTAAGTTCAGCAATGTGATACACATGCACATACATGTACATACCTCCTTGAAACAGAACCTATTTCATATGCATTTAATATTACAAAGGGTTCAACAAAATGCCTGGCAAAGAGTACAGACTCAGAAAGATGGTGGAATTTATGACGTTTGTGGGTGAGCATGGATTTTCCCTCCGTACACAGAATCTCTGGCTTGGACTTTCTTTAGTGATTGATAATATTTTTGCCAGTTGGTGTGTCTATATTAGGAGTAGACTATGGACAAACAAGGGGAAAAAGGTATAGCTGACTGGTCCAGGTGGAAAATAAATCCTTAGCCATAACTTCAGTATTGTACACTAATCACATTAACCCACACTAAGGACAAACTTTTTCAATATGAGAACCTAGTCAGATGCAAGCAAATTGTCACAACTCCCTCATCCCTAGGCTTCCTTATTCTTAGAACCACGATTTTCATTAGATTCCTTTTTTAGGTCTTTTATTCTGAGCTCCTTAATCCATTCCCCATTTATAGAGTTATTTATGATGATTTGGCAGATACAAAACTCTTTGCCATGACTCAATTGGCATTTTAAATTATTTTAATTTCAAGAGATGCAGCAGTGACACAATCATTTTTAACTACTAACTACATAGAAACTTCCTTACTTAGGTAAATCCATTCTTGCAAATAGAATGGAGTTCATGATGAACTGAATCACCAATCACATGTCAAACCAAAGAGACAGTCATTTCTACCATATTGCATTGATATTTGGGGGAAAATTCTCAGGTGGCTTTGGAAGCTTTAATGCTGTCAAAAGAAAAAAGAAACACCTAAATCAGTATTCAGCCAAAGAATAGTAAAAAATAATCTTATGATGAACCTGTAGTTGTGATGACTGCCCTTCTCTCAAAATATCATTCTAAAACCATTTAACAGACCCTGGAGAGAAAAGGGCAGCCCTGAGCTTCCTTGGGTCTTGTTTAAAATATTAAGCCCCAGAGAAGTCAGAAGATAGTAGGAAGAAGCCATAAAATACATTGGACTATAGGATGATTGTTTACAGTGACTTCAACTGAAATAGAAACAACCTTCCATTCCTACCCTCACTCCATGAAGATTTAACTTTACCCATTGACACAGGTTTGGAAAATATAAGTAAAATTACATTTTAAAATATTTATTGGACACACATTCATACAAAATGCACAAGTGCTCACAGGTACACACACACACACACACATACACACACACACACCTCATAAAAGAAAAAGTATTTCCCAATCTAGAAGCCTAAGTACAGAAACCAAAAGCAAAATGTCATGACCTATTAAGTTATAAAGGATTGACAATCTCCTTTCCTTGTACATAGAAATTCACTTAAAAACACAATGAAAAACATAAACACTTGTTAACTGTTTATTTTAAAGAGAGGAGTGAGATTGGGAGAGGGGTTTAAGGTAGACTTTCAACTTTTACTGTATATTCTTCTGTACTCTTTGATTATTTTTATAACAAGTATGCATTCACATATTATTTGTACAATAAAAAAGGAAAATAGTGGAGAAACCAAGATCGCAGCATAGGTAAACAGCTGAACTGCTGCCTCGCACAACAATTTCAAAACTACAACTAAAAGACAAAACAGACATCATCCAGAACCACAGGAAGGCTGGCTGAGTGGAAATTCTACAACTAGAAGGAAAGAGAAAAGCACACTGAGACTCACAGGAGCTGCGGAAGGCAGAGATATGGAGGGGCGTGCATGGAGAGGGCTGTCAACTGCGGCTGGCTTTTTCAAGCAGAAGGGAGACAAAAGCGCCCGACTGCTCTGAACTGCAGTGCCGGGCAAGACTCTAGAAACCCAGACTCATACGGGGAGAAACTGGACTGTCTGGCAGTGGGCGAAACTTGAGGGTGACTTTCTCTCAGAGGTGTTTGCAGCGATTACCGCAGGACACTGAGACCCAGGGGCCTCTTAGGGCAGGGCTGACAGGAAGCCATTGCAGTTTGCTCCACCCTGAGATCCTGCCCCATGAAGCCATTGCTGCTTTCTCTGCCCTGAGACTCTGCCCCATCCAAGCTGAGTGCAGAGGCTTTTGCATATGAATGCCCTGGTCCTTTGAATTCTAAACTTACCTAACAAACTGCAGCTGAGTTAGTGAGACCCAGAACATCCAAAAGAAGGTCCAAGGCCCCACAGCAGCTTGCATTGCTTCAGAGCTGGGACTCATCTGGGTACCTCCAAAACTCAAACAAAGAAGAGGAATCTGCAGATCTCTCCGTAGTTCCTGCTGAGTGGCCTCAGTCAGAGGCTAAATTAGCACCTCCTTGGAGATCCAAGAGCCAGTGTACACAGGGGTCAGAGTGGGACCATCCAGATTACAACTCCTCAGATCCATAAGGGACACACTCAGGGGGCAGACTCAGTGAGAACCAAAGCCCCACTGAAGCAAGTATTGTCTCATAAGGGTGTCTCCAGCACAGAAGTTCTCCCAGCGTAGACACAGCTGATCCTCACAGCCAATTGGCCTGGAGGTCAATTCCTCCCAGTGATACCAACAACAATCAAGGCTTAACTACAACAAGATTGTGCACACAGCCCACAAAGAGGTGCACCAAGAGTGTCCACCTCAGGTAACTGGGGAGGCTGAGCCACTGGGCCCAATAGGACACCTAGCACACAAAGCCACTCTGTCAAAACAGGGAAGCAGCCAAAGTGTGGAGACAAAGAAACAGGTCACAAATGAAAGAAATGGAGGAAAGCAAACTACTGGATATAGAGTTCAAAACCACAGTTATTAGGTTTTTCAAGAATTTTCTAGAAACCGCCGATAAATTTAGTGAGACCCTCGAGGATATGAAAAAGGACCAACTAGAAATTAAGCATACACTGACTGAAATAACAAATAATATACAGAGATCCAACAGCAGACTAGAGGATCACAAGGATCAAGTCATAGATTTGAAATACAAAGAAGCAAAAAACACCAAACCAGAAAAGCAAAAAGCAAAAAAAAAAATCCAAAAATATGAAGATAGTGTAAGGAGCCTCTGGGACAACTTCAAGCATACCAACATCAGAATTATGGGGGTGCCAGAAGAAGAGAGAGAGCAAGATACTGAAAACCTATTTGAAGAAATAATGACTGAAAACTTCCCCCACCTGGTGAAAGAAATAGACTTTTAAGTCCCAGAAGCGCAGAAAACCCCAAACAAAAGGAATCCAAAGAGGACCACACCAAGACACATGATAATTAAAATGCCAAGAGCAAAAGACAAAGAGAGAATATTAAAGGCAGCAAGAGAAAAACAGTTAGTTACCTTCAAGGGAGCACCCATACAATTGTCAGCTGATTTCTCAACTGAAACTATGTAGGCCAGACGGGAGTGGCAAGAAATATTCAAAGTGATGAATAGCAAGAACCTACAACCAAGATTACTCTACCCAGCAAAGCTATCATTCAGAATTGAAGGTCAGATAAAGAGCTTCACAGATAAGAAAAAGCTAAAGAAGTTCATCACCGCCAAACCAGTATTATATGAAATGCTGAAAGGCATTCTTTAAGAAGAGGAAGAAGAAGAAAAGGTAAAGTTAAAAATTATGAACAACAAATACATATCTATCAACAAGTGAATCTAAAAATCAAGTGAATAAAAAATCTGAGGAACAGAATAAACTGTTGAATATAATAGAATCAGGGGCATATAAAGGGAGTGGACTGACAATTCTCAGGGGGAAAGGGGTGTGGGTGGTGTGGGAAGAGACTGGACAAAAATTGTACACCTATGGATGAGGACAGTGGGGAGGTAAGGGCAGAGCATGGGGTGGGAACTGGGTGGAGGGGAACTATGGGGGGAAAATTAGAAACAATTGTAATAATCTGAACAATAAAGATTTATTTAAAAAAATAAGATAAAAAAGGAAAATAGTGAAAGGAAGAAAAATAATGACCTAAGCTACTGTTATCTGTGGTCCATGTATCAAAGACAGATTGAGCGAAAGCTTTCCCTCTTCATTCAAAATTTTGCATAACTGTAAATATGCTAGGACTCATATGAAGCAAAAAATTACCCATCAGACATATACTACCATGGATGACTATGCAGCCACTCTCCTCAAATACATCTAAAATACAGGCCTATGTGCATGTGCGTACAACACCACACACACCTGCCCTCTCGCCATCACCTTCAAGCCACTTATCAAAAATCATCAGTGAGTGAGAAAATCCAGAACATCATGAAAACCAAGGTCATCACCACAACCAACCATCTGAGTTAGAATACAGTAAGTAGCCAGTTGGAATGATTTAATCTATATTTTAAAACCCAAGTCTCACTGTTTTATGTATTCTGTGTTTGTGTGTATTTTACTTCATTTTTCAAACTATGTTTTCCTGCTTTTATAGATACATTCTCCTTTTTCAAAATATATAGATATAGATAGGTACATACATAGATACTACATCCAAGCACACACACACACACACACACACACACACACACACACACATAGATGTCTGAGAGAAAAAGAGATCTAAAAATCATTTAACCCTAGAATTCATAAAAAGTCTAAAGCACAGTTTCCTTGCACAAAGATTGGGTACAATAAATATATCTCCAAAAGGCTTAGTTTGACATTCTGGAAGTACTCAGAAAGATGCATTTTATGTTACACACACTTACCATCTTCAGCAATAGAGCAGCGAATTTCATATTTCAATATTGTAGATTCTTATGTGCAAAAACCCACAGTGAGAAAACCCTCCTGGGTTATAAAAACATAATTCCCTTCAAAGACTATTGTTTCTTTTCCAAAATTGCATTAAAAAGAAACTCCCAATGCAAAGAACATTTCGCAGTACTCTTTGGAATAGTGAGTAATGATGCTTGCAGTATTACTAGGAGTATGCAAAATGAAACAGGGCCTAGGGAGGCAGGTGTGGTCTCATGTATTTCAACAAGAAGGCTTGAGAAATCTTTGAAATTGAAATTTGTCACCTCAACTCCAAACAAAACACACACACATACTCACAAATATGTTGGCATATTTATTGCACATTATATTTTTTCACCTAGATATGAGAAATGAGAGTAACTGATAACCGAATACCCAGAAATAACAGAATAAGTAATGAGATGAGGGAATCAAGTAAACAAGTATTTACTGTAAGCTCAAGGAACCTCTATCTAGATCCAGAGGAAAGAATAATCTACATAAAACATGTAGAGCAGCCCTGACCAGGTGGCTTAGTTGGTTGGAGCATCATCCAGTACACAAAAATGTTGGGATTTTGACTCCAGGTCAGGGCACATACCTAGGTTGCAGATTTGATCCCTGGTCAGAGAGTGTACTGGAGGCATCTGGTCAATGTTTCTCTCCCCCTTCCTCTCTCTCTAAAATAAATAAAAACATCCTCAGATGATGGGGGAAAAAGAACAAGTAGAGAAGTTAATTGCCAGATTCCTGGACCCACCACCAACATTCTGACTCAAAATCTCTGGTTGTGGAGATTATATATATAATCCCAGGTTGGATTCCAGTCTGTTGGAAGCTGCCCATTGTCTTCACTAGCAGAGAGGTATGGACAAGTAGCCTGGAACGCTGGTGAACCTTGAGCCCTGGCAAAGGTCAGAGCTATGCACTGACAATGGTAGCTGAAGCAATTTCCCAACCAGATAGTCATGTAAATCCTTTCTGATAAGATTGTCTGTTACTGGAATTGCCTGCCTAAGGGCTATAGGTGTATCCCAAACTGAATAAAAGGGTGGCAAGGCCTGAGCCCAAGTGGAGTCCTTCCTCTTGCATTGGGCTCCCGCCTGGCCCCCCAATTTCCAAATTATTATTTCTTGTCTCATCTCTGTCATTTGCGCATGGCCCTTCTCCAGAGCCCAAACCTGAACCACACGGGACATGGGTCATCACACAATCAAGGGCACGTACCTTGGTTGCAGGCTCCTCCCCGGCCTTGGCCCAGGTCACATTGATGTTTCTGTCTTTCCCTCTCTCTTCCACTCTCCCTAAAAACCAATTGAAAAATATCCTTAGGTGAGAATTTAAAAGAAAAGAAAAGAAATAGTGAGAGAAGATTGGACCTATAAGAGGAGATCAGGATACTAGCCCAGCACACCAATGATGCCTAGAGCATTCTTTTAATCACAAGAAAGACAATGAGATATGGGATAAGCAAAGAACATGGACATAAATGGCAAGTGCGGTATCTTCTTTGGGGACAAAAATTTGTCGCAGACTCAACAATTGCTCTCTAAAATCATCAAGTAATAGTTCCAAACCAAATGCTTATAACTCCTTAATGGTTTTCTATTTTTCTTAAGGTGAAGCCCAAACTTTTGAACATAGTTTACAAGGTGCTTTGTGATCTTCTCCTGCTTATCTCTTTTATCATGTACTAGAGGCCTGGTACACGAAATTCGTGCATGGGGATGGGGTCCCCTCAGTCCAGCTTGCACCCTCTCCAATCCGGGACCCCTCAGGGGATCAGGCCTAAACCGGCAGTCGGACATCCCTGTCACAATCCAGGACCACTGTCTCCTAACTGCTCACCTGCCTGCCAGCCTGATCACCCCTAACCGCCTCTGCCTGTCGGCCTTATCTCCCCTCACTGCCCCCCCCTGCCAGCCTGGTTGCCCCCAACTGCACCCCTGCTTGCCTGGTCACCCTACACAGCCTGCTGTTCAGTCATTTGGTTATCCCTCACTAACCCCCCTGCCAGCCTGGTCGCCCCACGCAACCTGCTGTTCAGTCATTTGGTTGTCCCTCACTAAACTCCCTGCTGGCCTTGTCGCCCCTCACAGCCTGCTGTTCTGTTAGGTTGTTTCAGTCATGATGGCCCCTGGCTTTTTAACAGTTTTTTTTTTAAATATATTTTATTGATTTTTACAGAGAGAAAGGGAGAGGGATAGAGAGTTAGAAACATCGATGAGAGAGAAACACCGATCAGCTGCCTCCTGCACATGCCCTACTGGGGATGTGCCCGCAACCAAGGTACATGCCCTTGACCGGAATCGAACCTGGGACCCTTGAGTCCGCAGGCCGATGCTCTATCCACTGAGCCAAACCGGTTAAGCCCCCCGGCTTTTTATATATTAAGATGTTGCCACTCCCTTCATTACACTTTATGTCCCAATCCTATTTAACTACTTTCTGCACCCATCTAGATTATTCACTTCTACTCGCTGTCTACTTCCTCTGCCTATCTATTCCCTATTCTACCAACTTCCTTAGCTAATTTTTACTTTTCTTCAAATTTTCTCTTAAAATTGATCTTCTCCAGGAAGCATTTCCTGAACCTTAGATTCTGTATTGTGTCTCTCTTATTTCCCAGAGCACTTTGTACATCCCACATTATAGTAGTTACCACATTCTACTATAATTACCATTTATTTGTATTTCTCTTCTGTTATATATGGTTCTGACATCAATTAGGTCACAGTATATACGCTTCACTACTGAAGCTGTAGTACCTAAAAGAGTGGATAACACATATTAAGTTTCAAATAAACATCTATTAGTGAATTAGTGGATTTTTTGAATTAATTCATCAAACTAATGAGTGAATTAATGGATGAACACATGTATTGCTGGGACCAAACAACTCATACTTGGTTCCCAAGCTGGATCAATCAAGCTTTCAGACATTTCACAATTCACAAAAGAAACCTAAGCCAGAATTTTTTGCTCTTGGTTTTCTCTCTAACATCCTAAAAGTTATTCAGAACTTTTATTTCCCCCTTTACGGTATTAGTAGTTAATGAAGAGATGGGTCAAAATAGAAAATTATTGTATGAGCATTGAGGTAATAAATGAAGCCCAATGTATGATTACCTGCTCTCCACCACTTAACCCAACACACAAATTTGCTCCCTCAAATATTATTATGAGTCAGTTGCTATTGTCACACCTTCTACAGAGAAGGCTATAATATAAGAGAAACCAACACTCCTGCAAGACCTGATTATTTTATACTCAGATGTTATAACATTACAACCCTGGATTTTCTAATAGGTCTTCGATCTTTGGCCAAAACGAGCTCCCATTTGATACACAGTACAACTGAGGCAAACCAAAAGTAACACTATTTATCAGTTTTAGCCTTCTATTAAAGATTCAATGCCCTTTAACATGAAATGAGGAACAATTTAATATCACATCTGTGCCCTGATTAAATTAAGGTAATATATAAAATGTTTGGATACATTTCAAAGATCAAAAAGTGAATAGTTATTTGCTCCACAAAATCGTTAAAAAGAAACAGAAAATATATATTCATTATTTGTCAAACAAATTTATAATAGGATGGTTAGATAGTGAGTATCCCTAGTGCTTTGGAAATTGCATTATAATTACAACTATCCTTTTAATATTGTTTAGGGTGGTGGAAAGAGCATAAGCTTCAAAGATGAGGGATTTTAATCCCAACTCTTCTGCTTCCCACTCTGGCACTTATATATGTGCAAGTCTGAGGTTCAAAAAGATTAAATAAATTGCCCAATTTCTTCATATATAACATGGGGATAATACAGATGTCTACTTCATACAGCTGTTGTGATGATTACATGAGATAATAAGGGTAAAGTATTTGGTAAATTCAAGGCTCTCCATGAATCCCACCTTTTGTGACTGGCATTTCATATTATTTTTATTGTATTAATTTTTGTATTTCTTATTTATTTTTAGCAGCATGGTATTGCTGAGTATATAGGCTTTTGCATCAGACAGCCCTGGATTCAAATCCCATTTCCTCTACTTACTGTTTCACATTAAACAAGTTGTTTAACATCACTGAGCTTTCACTTTCTTATCTACAAAATGGATTTAGTAAAAACCCTACCTCCTGGAGCTTGTTGGGAAGATTGAAGTAACATGTTAAAGTGATTTTTTACCACAGTGTCTGGTACATTGAAAATCTTCAACAAATGGTAGTTGCTATTATTTTTCTATCTACCATTATTATGTATTTGATAATGAAGTATACTAGTGTTGAATTCAAACAGAAACCTCAGCCAGGTCTAAAGAAAGAAGGAAAAAATCCCTAGGATTGTTATAACAGCTGATTTGGGCCATCTGATTTTTATAAAAAGTCAATTTAGTAATTGTTTATGAAATAAGGCCAAAAGAAAGTTGTCCATTCAATCCAATGATATTTGAGCAGCACAGACCAAAATGTTACTGAAGAAATGATTCCTGTTTGGCTGGTTGTGTTATCACAGTATATACTTAGCCTAGTGGTGACTACAATTCATTTGAACCAATTATTTGATGTTGTTCTACCTACCTCTTTTTAGGATTGCATGTTACAATAAACAAAGAATTCAGCAGGAGCAATGATGATATAGAGGAGACGTCTAAAGGGTTGGAAGTTGACCTAGATAACCTCTAATTCCCTTCAAATTGCAATTCTGTGAATCTCTAAAATCTCTCTCTCTTACTGTGTGACCATGACCAAGCAACTTCACCTCTTTGGGTATAGGATTCTCTATATGCAAAATGTGGCATATGGCTATAATATTCTGTGGTTCTACTTGAGAATTATAATAATTTTGCAATAGCCACAAGGGCAGAAAAATATGAGATTCCTACAACTATTGTTGTTAGCAAAACCAACTCCAAATAAAGCTATGGAAAGAATTTTCTCCTTTACCTTTTTTTTTATTATTGTTCTCATCTTGTCCGGTGCCTGAGTAATTTGTTATAACATCACTGTAAAGTGATTGATAATATGATTACCAAAATTCAGAGAAGAATAAAATCAAATCAGAATCCTCAATAAATGCCCTATATTCCAGAAAATGAGTTTAATTTAGTAAAACAACATTGCTTTTAAGCAGACTATGCTGTTACTTCAGGTGAGAACAGTTATCTTTGGAAACACTCTGAAATACCATACAATCCAATTCCTCCTGATAATCTAGGAAGAGAGAACTGGAGACATGCTTCATAAGGATTGTTTAGGGGAGAAAAAATGTCTACTGAAATATCTATATTAAACATTAACCAAATGCTTTGGAGAAGACAAGATATGTACCAGTTTGTTTGTATTTGTTTGTATGGGTGTGTGTGGGGGGAGGGGTTAGTGTTTTCAGTAATATCCAGTAAAACTTTGATTAACCAGGACTCTATAAATACAAACTTCAAGTTTCCAGAATATTCTTGCTACCTTCTACTCTATGAAAAATACAGCCAGATTTTACTCTCTGATCAGACCTCAGAGGGGAACAACAGCTAATAATGGTGAAGATCTGGGTCCCAGAGCATCCCACGTGCCTCTCTGAACTTCTTCAGCCAGAGAAGATAATATATAGATAATGTTTCTATAGATACTATTTATACCATTTACATAATGTATATATTGTGTTCATATTATAATATTTTATAGACAACTAGGAGCCCAGTGCATGATTCGAAATCACATGGTGCTGCCCAACCTCAAGTCACCGGTCCAGCCCTGCCTTGCTCCCTGGGCCCTGCAGCAGCTGCAGCCGCTGCTGGTCTGGCCCTGTCTCCCTCTCTGGCCCTTGAAGCAGCTGCACCTGCTGCTGATCAGGCACTCCCCCAGCGCAGGCGTGAGGAGGCCCCTGCCGCCCCTCCCCCGACATTGCGTGAGCAACTTCCTCCTGTCCTTTCGACCCGTTAAGGCATCCCAGTTAATTAGCATATTTCTCTATTATATACAGTATATATATAATATATACAGTATATATATATATATATATATATATACTGTATATATTATATACAGTATATATATGTATATATATATACTGTATATATTATATACAGTATAATAACTATATATTATATACAGTATATATATATATATATATATATATATATATATATATATATATATATATAATAGATAGTTATTGAGCACTATTCTATACTAGGCCCTGTGCTAAGTGTTTATTGAGCATAATCTTATTAGGAAACTGGTAATGAGAGAATTCTATCAGAAACCAGCAAGAGTTCTTTAAACCCAGAGGGGTTAGCGGGGAAGGGTAGAGTTAAAGCCATGAGGTTTAGATGGTCTGGCATCAAGGATTACAGAAACCTTCAGATAGCCATCACAACTATGGCCTTAATTCTACTGGCCACTATTCAGACAGGTTCCAGAGAGTGCTACAACAGCAACCCTTTGAGATTGGCTCCTGGAACTGTCCCATGGAGATCCTGGACCCTCAATCAGTCACTTGGACTTAAAATTTATGCTTCTTGGACCTTGCACTAATGCCTGGTTTCATATTGTTTAATGCCAGCCTGCTTTTGAGCAAGAGGTAACTGAGAGCCCAAACAAGAGACCATTACAATATCCCAGATGAAAGAGTTTTAAAATAGGGTGGGAGCAGCGAAGTGGAATATAAATGAGTATACTTAAGCTATGTTTTGAGGATGGAAAAATTGGCATGTCTTTCTCTGGGATTTTATGTTCACAGTGAACACCTAACTGTTTCATCTGATTCAGTTGCTTTCTTTGTTAAATTCGTGTATTTATTGCAACAAATCAACCAAAATAAATCCTGATTTAGAGACTAGATTTATCACTTTTAAATACTTTTGGTGATATTTAGATACAAATTAAAACTTAACAATTCCAAGAAAAGTGATGAAGAAAGGAGCATAAATATGAGTGATAATTCAATCCAAAAGAGCAGAAAGGTTATAGTGTGCCTTTATCCAAAACCTCTTTTCATAAAATATTCATATTCTCAAATGAAAATATTACCTATGATGCACACTGAGTGATGATGCTCATATGGCAACTGGCCAAAAAAAAGAAAGAATTTTTAACACCAGTACATTAATATCCTTGTAAAAAACAAAACAAACAAACAAACAAAAAAAAAACTGTTTACCTCTGAGACTGATGCTCAACAAACTTAGAAATAGAATCAATGAGTCATATGTTTCAGCTTATCTTTTTAACCAGTCTCTTACATGTATTAACTCCCATTGTTATATTTTCTTCCCTGATGCAGTGGGTTTTACTTTGCCTTTTTTGAGCCCCAAAAGCCAGACATTTAGAAATAATCCAAGTAATTAGTAAATGCCTGGCTCATGCAGGCCACTGGCTATTTTGATAACTAAATGGTAACTGTAAGCCAAGGTACTTCCATAAGAAAGCAGAAAAGCCAAACAATCATTTAGATACTTGAACACGGTGGTGTCAAGAAGATTTGGATGCTTCATAATTTTTTTTCCATTTTAATCCAGTTGCTTGCTGTTTCCACCACTGCTCTTACATCTTTACCTTTAGGGGTTGGCTTGCTTCAATTTACCTATGGCCTGTTCAGAAATATATAGATACTTGAAACATCTCCAGGAGATTTCTGCAGATGAAGCAACAACAAATTCAATAGTTTTTTTTTAATATATACTATTATATATCTTGATGATTATTTATCAGACATTTATGAGGCAATCATTAATTTAGAAAGTGTCTGAACTCTGAACTTACTTGTTAGTTTAGTCAAGCAACTGCTTTGACACGCATTTTCTAACAAATTTCCCACTTGTTTTGATGCCTATCTTTAAAGAAGGCCCCTAGGCATAGGCTGGCACAATTATTATAAACATTTGACATGATTAGTCCTGAGGTCTGGCTTTCAGGGAGATTTCCTTAAACTAGCTGAAAGACTCACATATTTTTATGTTCTAATGTTCGCCTACAAACCCACAGTTATAGTAACCAAGAGAAAATGCTCAGCCTCAAAGGATTATCATATTTGAAGCAATAGACTAGATTTTTCAGCTTCTCTGCTGCCCAAGATGCATAGAGACTTAGAGGCAAAATAGTCTCTTACTCTTTCTCTTCCTTACTTTGAAATGACAGTTGAAATGCCCACTTTCCCGGCAATGCCAGTCTGTCTTCCATGTAACCTCCTCCCTTCTACCCCCACCCCCCCAAAAGAGTAAACAGCAGAGAGAAAGAAAAATTAAAATGTACAGGGTTGAATATTACTATAAAAAAGAATATTAAGGGAAGAACCCACATAGAAGCTGGGCCTTAAGCTAAAGCATGTGGCAAGGGTAGAAGCTGAATTGGCAAAAAGGAATTTAAGGTGTGAGCAAAGGCCTGAAGGATAGAACAAGTATCACTAGAATAAATAGTTGGACTAAGTGAAGTAGATGATTCCTACTGCTTCAAGCTGTAAATTTTAGTAATAAAGATTTCTCCAGGAAAACCAAGATTCAAAAACACCATTACACCTTGATCTGGCTTACCATTTCCATCTGATTCAGCCACTGAGATATGGATTTTGATATATGGTAGACAAAATAATTGCCCCCAATGATTTCCATGTCCTAATACCCAGAACCTATGAATATGTTACCTCACATGTTAAAAGAAACTTGAGATGAGAAGATTATCCTGAATTATTTGAATTTCTCAAAGTAATAACAAGGGTCCTCATAAGTGAAAGAGGGAGGTAGGAGTGTCAGAGTCAGAGGAGACATAATGACAAAAGCAGAGGTCATAGTAATGCAATCACTGGCTTTAAAGGTGGAAAGCACTCATAAGCCAAAAATTCAGGCAACCTCTAGAAAGTGAATAGGCAAGGAAATGGATGTTCCCCTAGAGCAGGGGTCCTCAAACTTTTTAAACAGGGGGATAGTTCACTGTCTCTCAGACCATTGGAGGGCTGGACTATAGTTTAAAAAAAAACTATGAACAAATTCCTATGCACACTGCACATATCTTATTTTGAAGTAAAAAAAAACAAAACTGCAAAAACACCCGCATGTGGCCCGCGGGCCGTAGTTTGAGGATGCCTGCCCTAGAGCCTCCAAAAGGCATACAGCCCTGCTGACACCTTGATTTTAGCTCAATATGACCCATTTCAAACGTCTGACCTCCAGACTATAAGATAATAAATCTCTGTGTTTTAAAGCATGAAATTGGTGGTATTCAGTACAGCAGCAATAGGAAACTAATAGTAGTAGCTTAACAAGTAGTCTAATAAATAATATACAAAGAATTATGACCAATCAGAGGTTATATAGTCCAGTATCCATCTCCCAGAGGCCCATGGGTAGGGAATGACAAGAATAGGCAACAAAAGTGACATCTTAGGACTCAATAATCAGTCTATTAGGAACCAAGACCTCCTTAAATATGTGAATGGGAGATAAAGTACTAATTTAAGTAGTAGTAATAATGATTATAAGAGCAATGAAAGTACAGACTAGTTGTTTTATAGCTACTACATGCCAGCACTTTACATTTATTTTAGTCATCATAAGAAGCCTATATAAAATGTCAGCATTATTCCTATTTTATATAACCCCATTTTATAGATAAGAAAACTAAGTTCAGGGGAAGGGTTACAATAACCAGGAAGAAAATCATGGGCTCAGGAAAGTCAGCTGAAAATCAGGGCAAGGCTCCAGTTGATACTACTAAATAGCAAGCTAAGAAAAAAATTCAGTGGAGCATCATAAGTATGGGAGAAAAGGAGGGCTTCAATTCAATGGACTTCTGTGTGCCCAGAACCTATACCAAGTATGCTGGCTCCAGGTATGTAGGGCCATAGGAGGCATTGTGGCTCATGCCTGTTGGCAGGTTGAAAGTTTACGATAGGAGTAAATACAGTTGGCTATTATGCAAGACTCATAGTTACCTGCATGCTAGGCATTCCAGAATATTTGGCTTAAATGGGATTATTACATTGTCAGTTGTCTCAATGAAAAATTCCCTGGGAATAAAGTTAGGGGTCTTCAGCAAGTTCCTTAGCTTCTTTCAGCCTCATGTCTTATCATATTTCCCAAAACAGACTCTCTGCTCCAGGAAAACCAATTCCTTTGCCATTTCAAAGTATTTGCACCCAGAAACAAGCAAAACATTCTCTAGGGAGCAGAGGACAAGTTCCGGAAGAAAATCTCTACAGGGTAATAGATCATCCTATCTAATAAAAGAGTAATATGCAAATTGACAGTCACTCCAACACACACGATGGCCACCCCCATGTGGTCAAAGATGGCTGCCCCCATGTGAACACAAGATGGCCACCACAAGATGGCCGGCAGTGGAGGACAGTTGTGGGTGATCAGGCCAGCAGGGGAGGGCAGTGGGGAGGGACCAGGCCTGCAGGGGAGGGCAGTTGGGGGGCACCAGGCCTGCAGGAGAGGGCAGTTAGGGAGACAAGGCCTGCAGGGGAGGGCAGTTGTGGGTAATCAGGCCAGCAGGGGATAGCAGTTGGGGGTGACTGGGCTGGCAGAGGAGGGCAGTTGGAGGGACCAGGCCTGCAGGAGAGGGCAGTTGTGGGGGACCTAGGCCTGCAGGGGAGGGCAGTTAGGGGTCACCAGGGCAGCAGGGGAGGGCATTTAGGGGCAATCAGGCCGGCAGGGGAGCAGTTAGACTTTGATCAGCTGGCAGGGGAGTAGTTAGGGGGTGATCAGGCTGGCAGGCAGAAGTGGTTAGGAGCAATCAGGCAGGCATGCAAGCGAGTAGTTGGGAGCCAGCAGTCCTGGATTGTGAGAGGGATGTCCAACTGCCCAGTGGGATCAGGCCTAAACGGGCAGTCAGACATCCCTCAAGGGGTTCCAGATTGGAGAGGGTGCAGGCTGGGCTGAGGGACCCCCCACCCCCGTGCACAAATTTCATGCACCGGGCCTCTAGTTGTTCTTGTAAAAACCAAACTATTTCTACTAAGTTTTTGCTCCTCTCTCAAGTTGTTTCTTCCTTTCATTCTCCTTCAAAACCAATCCTGGTCCCCAGGTGGAGTGTGTCACCTCATTTAAGAATTAAAACCATGGAGACAACATGGCACTGACAGGGTGGCAGGGAGGAAGAAAGTGTGACAGAGTAAAGAAGTGAGAGGGGCATGTGTGGACATGTGTGGTGTGTGTGGGTGAGCGAGGGACAGATAGATATCTCAGGAGTCCCAGGGACTGGTATATCAGGCTCGCCTAGACAGGGAGGCCTTGCTACCACCTCGGGCAACCCAGACCAGCTCAGCTTTGGCACTGAACACATGCCATCTTGTACAGGGGAGCAACGGAGGCTAGGTGTGCTGTCACACCAACATCTGAACTGACCTTGGAAAGCACCCCTGACCTGTGCAGGGAGCCACTTGCCAGTCATAACCCACATGGAACCACCATCTTGCTCCGGCAACGAGCAGCATGGTACCACAATGTGGGACACAGATGCCTGCAGTGAGAGTGTACCACACAGACCTCCCAAGCTGTGCCTCCTAGCTGAAGTCAAAACCCAACATCCCAGGATCCCACACTTCAGGTACTCACACTGTGAGTGCAAGCCATCGGTACCCCATGCCCCACTCCATCCCTGATCCCAATATAGAACCATTGCAGGGTGCATGCTACACCCTACGCCCAGACATAACCCTTGCCTGGTGAGTTCCCCTCACCTGGCACAGACCGATCTTGCTCCACAGCAGACAGAGTCCAAACCAGGCAAGTGCCCCACCACTAGCACAGACTGAGCACACTCCTCCGCCAGCTCAGGCAGAGCTGCCACACCAGTGTGTGCTATGCACCCAGCAGAGACAGAGACTTGGGCCAGTGGGTTCTCTGCCACCAGCACACACAGAACCTTCAGCTGGTGTGCCCCCTGGCCCCAGCACAGACAGAGCTGTCACTTGGCACACACCCTATCCTCAGCCCAAGTCAAAGATGCTGGTGTGACCAACCACAGATCACAAGACCACACTGCCAGTGCACTGCCAGAGGGACCTAGGGCACCATCCCACTTTAGGGGCTGGAGCCGCACAGTGAATTGCATGCCAGAGGGCTCTGGGCCCTTACAGAGAGTTACACACCAGAGGTACTGTGCACCTGCCCCTGCCAATTCCAAGAAATGGATAATTGAGGGACCAGAACTGTGGGAGAAGAGGGTACAACTCAGAGCAGAGACAATAAAGGTGTGAAACTCAAGGCAATCCCAGACCCCAGGGCTAGCAAGTCCAGGACCATTGGATTGCAAGGGGACTCAACCCCTCAGACGCCCAGCAGGGAGACCAGGGCCAGAAAGAGACAGCAAAAATGGGGATACAAAGAAACAACCCCCAAAGGAAAGGAAAGGAGAAATTGCCAGAAAAAGAATGAAATAAAATGGAGGCATGAAATATGTCAGAAATAGAATTCAGAGTAAAGGTCATACAGTTCATAAACAAGATGAATGAGAAAATCAACAACTTATGTAAAAATCAAGAGGAAATAAAAAATGATATAGCTACAATAAAAAAAAAACACGATGGAGGGTTTAACAGTAGACTAGAAGAAGTGGAGGACCTAATTAGTGAGTTAGAGGCTAGGGCAGTAAAACACATCCAATCTGAACAACAATTGGAGAAAAAAATAAGAAAGCAGGAGGAGAGCCTAAGGGAGCTTTGGGACAACATGAAATAAAGTAACATAAGTATAATAGGGGTGCCAGAAGGACAAGAAGAGGAGGAAGAACTAGAAAACCAATTTGAAGAAATAATGACAGAAAACTTCCCTGATTTGGGGAAGAAAAAAAAGTGCATAAGCTCAGAGAGTCCCAAACAAGATGAACCCCAAAAGACTCATACCAAGACACATCATAATTGCAATGGCAAAAATTAATGAAAAAGAGAGAATCTTAAAGGCTGCGAGAGAGAGAGAGAGAGAGAGAGAGAGAGAGAGAGAGAGAAAGTTACCTACAAGGGATCTCCCATTAGATTATCAAATGAGTTCTCAACAGAAACACATCAGGCCAGAAAGGAATGGAAAGAAGTATAAAAAGGGATGTAAAGCAAGGGACTGAATCCAAGAATACTCTATCCAGAAAGGCTATCGTTAAAATTGAAGGGGAAATCAGGAGCTTCACAGACAAAAAAAAAAAAAAAAAAAGAATAAGGGAGTTTATCGTTACCAAGCCAGCAATGCAAGAAATGCAAAAGGGAATACTGTAAAAAGAAGAAATCGAAAGGGAAGAAGGAGCCCAGGCATAAACAATAAAAAGGGTGAAAAACAAGTACCTGTAAATAACCTTAAAAGTAACTGGACTAAATGCACCAATCAAAATAAATAGAGTGGCTGAATGGATAAGAAATCATGACTCATATATATACTGTCTACAAGAGACCCACCTTAGAACAAGAGATTCACACAGACTGAAAGTGAAGGGATGAAAAAATATTTTCCAGGCAAATGGAAATGGAAAAAACAATGGGGTAGCAATACTTATATCTGACAAAATAGACCTCAGAGTAAAGGCCATAGCAAGATATAAGGAAGGCCACATTATAATATTAAAGGGATTGATACAAAAGGATATAACTCTAGTAAACATATATGCACCCAAATACATAAAAAAACTTCTGGAAGATATCAAGGGAGAGGTCGACAGCAATAGAATCATAGTAGGGGACTTCAATACCCCATTGACATCACGGGATAAATCCTTTAGACAAAAAATCAGCAAAGAAACAGCAATCCTAAACAACTCACTAGATCAGATGGACTTAATCGACATCTTTAGAACATTGTACCCAAAAGCTACAGAATATACATTCTTCTCAAGTGCACATGGGCTATTTTCAAAGATAAACCACATATTGGGACACAGGCAAAGTCTCACCAAATTCAAGAAGATAGAAATGATATCAAGCATCTTCTCAGACCACAATGGCATAATATTGGTATTCAACTATAATAAGAGCAATAAAAAAACCAAACACCTGGAGGGTAAACAGCATGCTATTAAACAATTATTGGGTTACCAAAGAGATCAAAGAAGAAATAAAAAACATCCTGGAGGGGAGAAGATCCAAGATGGCGGCATAGGTAAACACCTAAACTGCTGCCTCGCACAACAATTTCAAAACTACAACTAAAATACAAAACGTCTATCACCCAGAAACATGGGAAAGCTGGCTGAGAGGAAGTTCTACAACTAGAAGAAAAGAGAAAAGAGCATTGAGACATGCACAAGCGCTGAAAAGCTGATGTACGGAGGCACGCAATCTAGGCTGGCAGCGGGCGTTGCTTTTTTCAACCCGAAGGGAGACAAGCTCCCGATTACTCTGAAATCCAGTTTCTGGGGAGACTCGGGGACCCAAACTCCTATGTGGAGAAGCTGGACTGTCTGCCATCGGGTCGGAAAGTGAGGGTGACTTGCTTGCAGAGCTGCGCGCAGGAATAATTGTTTACTGCGCTGGGGCACAGGACGTGGGACGCGGGGACGCGGTCTGAGACGCAGAGACGGATGACTTGCAGCCATCACTGTTTGCCACACCCTATCCTAGTGACGCCCTGAAACCCTGCCCCGCACAACCTATAAACCCACCCAAGCTCCAAGCAGCGGCTTTTGCATATGAATGGCCTGCCCAATCGCAGCTTAACCGAGCAAATATGCAGCCCTGGTCAGACAGCTCCAAAACCTCCAAACCCCAAGCAAAGAGGAGAAAACTGTAGTTCTCACTGTAGCTCCTGCTGGGTGGCCTCAGACAGTAGCTGACCTGCACCCCATTGGAGATCCAGAAGCCAGTATACCTAGTGGTCAGTGTGAGACACCAGATTTCAACTCCTCACATCCATAAGTGACACATTCAAGAGGCAGACTCAGTGAGCACCAAAGCCCCACTGAAACAAGTCTTGCACCATAAGTGTCTCTCCAGCGCAGCAGTTCTTCCATTATAGACACGCGGGTACTCACAGCCAATTGTCCTGGAGGTCAATTCCTCCCAGTGTACCAACAGCAATCAAGGCTTAACTACAACAAGATTGTGCACACAGCCCACAAAGAGGTGCACCAAGAGTGTCCACCTCAGGTAACTGGGGAGGCTGAGCCACTGGGCCCTATAGGACACCTAGCACACAAAGCCACTCCATCAACACAGGGAAGCAGCCAAAATGCAGAGACAAAGAACCATGTCACGAATTAAAGAAATGGAGGAAAGCAAACTACTGGACGACATAGAGTTCAAAACCACATTTATAAGGTTACTCAAGAATCTTCTAAAAACGGCTGAGAAACTTGATGAGACCTCTGAGGAGCTTAGTGAGACCTTCAGGGACCTTAATGAGAATGCCAAAAAAATGGAAAAGGACCAGCCAGAAATCAAGCATACACTGTCTGAAATAAAGAATATACAGAAACTCAACAGTAGATCAACGTACCCCAAGAATCAAACCAAAGATCTGAAATATGAGGAAACAGAAAACACCCAACCAGAAAAACAAAAAGAAAAAAGAATCGAAAAATATGAAGATAGTGTAAGGAGCCTCTGGGACTACTTTAAGTGTACCAACATCCGAATTTTTGGGGTGCCAGAAGAAGAGAGAGAGCAAAATATTGAAAACCTATTAGAAGAAATAATGACAGAAAACTTTCCCTACCTGGTGAAAGAAATAGACTTACAAGTTCAGGAAGCGCACAGAACCCCAAACGAGAGGAATCCAAAGAGGACCACACCAATACACATCATAATTAAAATGCCAAGGGCAAAAGACAAAGAGAGAATCTTGAAAGCAGCAGGAGAAAAACAGTTAGTTACCTACAAGGGAGTACCCATACGACTGTCAGCTGATTTCTCAACAGAAAGTATGCAAGCCAGAAGGGAGTGGCAAAAAATATTCAAAGTGATGAATAGCAAGAACCTACAACCAAGATTATTCTACCCAACAAAGCTATCATTCAGAATTGAAGGTCATATAAAGAGCTTCACAGACAAGAAAAAGCTAAAGGAGTTCATCACCAACAAACTAGAATTACATGAAATGCTGAAGGGTATTCTTTAAGAAGAGGAAGAAGAAGAAAAAGGTAAAGATAAAAATTATGAACAACAAAATGACATCAAAAACATACCTACCAACAAGTGAATCTAAAAATAAAGTGAATAAAAAAATCTGAAGAACAGAATGGACTGGTGAATATAATAGAATCAGGGATATAGAAAGGGAGTGGACTGACAATTCTCAGGGGGAAGGGGGTGAGAGGGGTGCAGGAAGAGGTTGGACAAAAATCTTACACCTATGGATGAAGACAGTGGCGGGGGGTAAGGGCATGGGGTGGGGTGGGGAATCAGGTGGAGGGGAGCTATGGGGAAAAAAAAAGAGGAACACCTGTAATAATCTGAACAATAAAGGTTTATTTTTTTAAAATCCTGGAAACAAATGAAAATGAAAACACAACTATGCAAAATCTATGGGACACAGTGAAAGCAATCCTGAGAGGGAAGTCCATAGCATTACAGGCCTACCTCAAAAAACAATAAAAACTGGTAATAAATTACCTAACTCTACAACTTAAAGAATTAGAAAGAGAGAAAGAAGAAAAGCCCAGAGTGAGCAGAAGGAAGAAAAAAATAATTATTAGACCAGAAAAAAAATGACATAGAGAAAAAAAATATCAATACAAAAGATCAAGGAAACCAAGAGCTGGTCCTTTGAAAGGATAAACAAGATTGATGAACCTCTAACCAGGTTCACCAAGGAGCAAAGAGAGAGGACCCAAATAAACAAAATCAGAAATTAAAGAGGCAAAATAACAAGAGACCCCAGAAGTACAAAGGATTGTAAAAAAAAAAAAAAATACTATGAGCAACTGTATTCCAACACACTGGTCAACCTAGAAGAAATGGACATAGTCCAAGAAAAATACTACCTTCCAAAACTCAATCAGGAAGAATAAAAAAATCTAAATAGGCTGATAAATAAGGAGGAAATTGAAGCAGTCATCAAAACACTTCCAGCAAACAAAAGCCCTGGACCAGACAGCTTCACAGGGGAGTTTTTATCAAACATTCAAGGAAGAACTAAAACCTATACTCCTCAGACTATTCCAAAAAAATTAAAGAGAAAGGAACACTCCCAAACTCTCTCTATGAAGCCAGCATTACCCTAATCCAAAAACCAGATAAAGACACTACAAAGAAAGAGAATTACAGGCCAATATCTCTGATGAACATAGATGCTAAAATCCTCAACAAAATTCTAGCAAATCGGATCCACCATGACATTAGAAAGATCATATACCATGACTAAGTGGAATTTATTCCGAGGATGCAAGGATGATTCAGTATCCGCAAATCATTAAATGTGATACATCACATAAACAAATTGAGAGACAAAAATCACATAATCATATCAATTGATGCAGAAAAAGCATTTGACAAAATTCAACACCCTTTCTTGAATAAAAACTCCCAGCAAAGTGGGAATAGAGGGATCAGACCTCAACATAATAAAAACCTTATATGACAAACCTACAGCCAACATCATACTCAATGAGCAAAAACTAGAATCATTTCCCCTAAGAACAGTAACAAGACAGGGATGCCCACTCTCACAGGTCCTGTTCAAAATAGTACTGGAAGTGCTAGCCATAGCAATCAGACAAGGCATCCAAATTGGAAAAGAAGAAGTAAAACTGTCACTATTCTCAGATGAAACGATATTGTACATTGAAAACCCTGAAGACTCCTTCAAAAAACTACTAGAATTAATAAATGAATTTGGCAATGTAGTAGGATACAAAATTAACGGCTTTTTTATACACCAATAATGAACTCACAGAAAGAGAAACTACAATAATACTCCCATTTATCATTGCACTAAAAAAATAAGATACCTAGGAATAAACTTAACTAAGGAGGTAAAACACCTGTACTCAGAAAACTACAGGACATTGAAAAAAGAGATAGAGGAAGACAAACAAATGGAAGAATATAGTGTGTTCATGGATTGGTAAAATCAACATAATTAACATGTCCGTACCACCCAAAGCAATCTACAGATTCAATGCAATCCCCATTAAAATACCAATGGCATATTTCACATACCTAGAAAAAAACTCTCCAAAAATTCATATGGAGCAAAAAAAAAAGACCCCGAATAATTGCAGCAATCTTGAGAAAGAATAACAAATTTGGAGGGATCACAATACCAGATATCAAGCTATATTACAAGGCCACTGTTCTCAAAACTCCCTGGCACTGGCACAAGAACAGACATACAGACCAAAAGAACAGAACAGCGAACCCAGAAATTCACCCAAGCCATTATGCTCAATTAATATTTAACAAAGGAGGCAAGAGCATACAATGGAGTCAAGACAGTGTCTTCAAAAAATGGTGTTGGAAAAATTGGACAGATACATACAAAAAATGAAACTAGACCACAAACTTACACCATACACAATAAACTCAAAGTGGATAAAGATCTTAAAGGTAAGATGGGAAACCATAAAAATCCTAGAAGAATCCATAGGCAACTAAGTATCAGACATATGTCATAGTAATATATTTAGCGATACATCTCCTAGGGCAGTGATGGGCAACTTTTGAGCTTGGTGTGTCAAACTTCGCCAAAAAACTGAGCATAACTTGGGTAGTGTGTCACTTTGAGGAAAAAACATTATTTCACAAATGTTTCATCCTCAGGAGCAGCAAATGTTTCATCCTCGGCATGTGGCCGCCTCAGCGGCCGCGTGTCATCAGAAATGGCTACGCGTGTCAGTGTTGACACGCTTGTCATAGGTTCGCCATCACTGTTAGGGCAATGGAGACTAAGGAGAAAATAAACAAATGGGACTACATCAAAATAAAAAGCTTCTGCACAGCAAAAGAAACCATCAGCAAAACAACAAGAAAGCCCACTGCATGGGAGAACATATTTGCCAATTTTATATCCAACTAGTAGCCCATTTGCAGGAAAATCCTGCAAGCAGCTGTTGCGGCAGTGTGCACTGCCGCTGCTGCCACCTTTGCAGCCACCATGCCTGCACCCGCTGGCCACTGTCGCCCGCCCGGCTCCGCCCCGTTCCACCCCGCCCCGCCCCGCCCGCGCTTTCCCTCTGGCAGCCACCTTGCTTTCCGCTTTTCCTCCCTCTTCCTTCTAAGTTGTCTTCAGTCTTCACTCCTCCCTCTCTCAGCGTATGTAAATTAACTGCCATCTTTGCTGGGTAATTTGCATACTCGCCCTGATTGGCCGGTGGGTGTGGCTTTGGCTGGTGGGCATGGCTTGGGCATAGTGAAGGTGCAGTCAATTTGCATATTACTATTTTATTGGGTAGGATAAGGGCCTAATCTCAAAATTTATAGGGAACTCATACATCTTAACAAAAGGAAAATAAACAATCCAATCAAAAAATGGGCAAAGGACTTAAATAGACACCTTTTGAAAGTGGACATACAGAAGGCCAAGAGACATATGAAAACATGCCCAAAGTCACTAATCATCGGAGAGATGCAAATCAAAATGACAATGAGGTACTATCACACACCTGTCAGAATGGCTATCATCAACAAATGGACAAAGGACAACTGCTGGCAAGAATGCGGAGAAAAAGGAACCCTCATGCACTGCTGGTGGGAATGCAGACTGGTGCAGCCACTGTGGAGAACAGTATGGAGTTTCCTCAAAATTTAAAAATGGAACTCCCATTTGACCAAGTGATCCCACTTCTAGGAATATATCCCAATAATAAGATACACCAATCAGAAAGGACATATGCACCCCTATGTTCATAGCAGCACAATTTATAATAGCCAAGATTTGGAAACAACCTAAGTATCCATCAGCATATAAGTGGATTAAAAAACATTGGTACATCTACCCAATGGAATACTACGCTGCTATAAGAAAGATAGAACTCTTATCATTTGCAACAGCATGGATGGAACTGGAGAGCATTATGCTAAGTGAAATAAGCCAGTCAGAGAAAGAAAAATATCATGTGATCTCACTCATTTTTGGAATATAATGAACAATATAAACTGATGAACGAAAATAGATCCAGAGACATAGAAACATTGAACAGTCTGTCAATCCTCAGAGAGAAGGCAGGGTAGGGTCGGGGTGGGGGGTAAGAGATAAACTAAAGGACTTGTGTGCATGCATATAAGCATAACCAATGGACACAGACACTAGAGGGGTGGGGGCATGCGCTGGGGTGTGGGGTGGCCAATGGGGAAAAAAGGAGACATATGTAATACTATAGGTAATACTTTAAACAATAAATAATTTTTTAAAAAGAAAACTAGAACCGATTTTTAAAAATAAGAAAAACTCACAAACCAAACTTTTTCCAATCCTGTCTTACCCCCACATAGTCCTTCTCTGAGTTTCAGCCTAAGGGCCATGATCTAATTCCAAGCTGACAGGGCAGGCTGCAGAGACTGGTCTCCCTGAGCCCAAATAGATCTAGCCTTCTTGCCTCCCTTCAGCACCACCAGTCTCCTCAGGGGCATTCTGTGATGACACATACAGTTGCCTCCTCCTCACACTGCAACGTAGTTTTGCAAAAGTTTGTCCATTATAATTTGACAATATAACAATTCCAAACCCATGTAATAACCAACCATGCATAGAAAGAATCAATACTAATTCCAAGAAGCCTTTCCTGACCCTCACAAACTGGATCAAATGTTCTTCAGTTCTCACAACACCTGAAGGGGTCTCAATCCATCCAATACAGAGTCACAGAGATATATAGCAGGACTGGAGAAAACAGAATTCTTCACACAACTTTAAATAGTATCCAATTACCAGACAACCCTGCCTGCAATGTACTATGAAATGATAAATTTATAATTCTGTGTAATTATCTTAGGAACAGCACAATTATTTTACATTGTATCCTTTGTACGTGTTAAAAGAATTCATTTGTTAAATTTAAATCAAAATATAATCCTGTTTTGGCATTTCTTCATTTTTTAAAAATATACTGGATGCCTCAAAACATGGAACATACTTAGGTCATTGTCAAACTCCAAGAGGCCCTGCTAGCACTTATCTCTATGAATTGTAATAGCACACCTACTTGCTCAACTGCCTCAACCCAGGCTGTACTTAGAGTCACCTGGACATCTTTAGAAATCACTGGTGCCTGGGCTACCCTCTCACCAATTGAAATAAAAATTCTGGAGAAGGCCCTAGCATCTTACATGTGAAATGTCCCCCCAAGTGATTCTAACCTGGCTATGCTTCCAAGTCAGGAGGGAACTTGTTTAAAATTCACATTCCCAGACTTTGCTCCAGACCACTGAACACTAACCTCTAAAGTGGAACCTGGGAATCTGTATATTTTGAAAGTGCTCCAAATAATTCTGATGTGCAGCTTCCTTTGGAAATCAGTTATGCTGTACATCAACATCACTCCCAAAAGATACCTCCTTTTTATAGAAAGCCTTTCTGAATTGATCCTTCTCTGCTTCAATTCATTATATAACTATTTTTCTATAGATGTTCACATTTGTGTGAGGAGGGGGTTGGGAGAAAAGGATTTTCGCATATGAATTAAATCTTCATAGCGGGTATGAAATAGGTTTTATGTATCTATTATATACACTACCCACCCCCACTATCCAGCCCAAAATAAGTCCTTTGGAAATGCTACTTATAAGTACACAAACATACCAATTCATCGATGGTAATGTTCAAGCTTGCTCCCTCCTACTCTCAGCCTCCCCCTTCTATCCAATTTGGGAAATTTGTGCCTTTATGCCTGAGATTAAACTAGGCTCATCAGCCATTTTCCTAAATATCTGGCTTATTTTTAAATTATTACTTTCTTCTCTTTTTGCTAAAATTAAACACCTCTGCTAAATCTTGACTACCATTCAAAACAGTGGCAATAGGCTGCATGCAATTTTCTTCTAAGTCCATAACAGAACTCCTTTGGGCCTTTGCATTACTTTCACAGGTTAGTTTGTTTGTTTTATCTCCTAACCATCTTACCCTAAGGAAAGAGGCTGCTTTTCCAGAGATCTTCCTTAGGGATGCCCCATGGGTAGCTGTCACATCACCAGGCTAATGAGTACCCAATTTTTAAACTTTTACACTTTTCCTGATTATCACAACAAACACATATTTATGAAAACAACAACAAGCTCAGGCCTATGATTAGATGGCTACCTAAGGAGTGGGATTTAGAGCATCTTGACTAGAATAGAGTGCCAGCTCTGGTCCTTTTTCTCATGAACCTCACTCCATGAACTCAATACTGTCTAAATTCTACCATTGTGGATTTATTCTTCTGGCTTAAGGGTATTTATGGTTATTTTATTACTGGGGAGGAGTAATTATATAATCAGTCATTTGTAAATTAGTGAGAATGAGTTTATCAGCAATTGTACTTCATAATCAAGGGATGAAATCAGAGCAGGATAATAGGGGATACTGAGGATTTAAGAGGAGAAACCGGATACAGGGTTAGAGAAAAAGTACATAAATAGGAAGTTAAATCTTTTAGAGACAAATTTATTACCTTCATTTTCAGTAGATTAGATCCCAACAAAATCCTTAGGTTAACAGTAAAAATGATTTCTGCCTTCAGATGTCAACCCTACCAGCCAACCCTCTAATCAGTAGCTGTACTGTCATACTTCCCTATCTTTTGGAGCACAGGAGTCCCACCCACTCTTGAGAACTTCTATTTATGAGGAGAGATGTTGAGAAGGGATGTGAACTAGGTGCTGCTGTTGCTTTTCCCCTGCTCATTATTCAGTCCCTTTTCCACATCAGCAAGGCATACAGCTACATAAGGTACATGAAACAAAGAGGGGAATCACAAAGGGCACACTCTCTCTCTCCCTCTCACCCCAGGGTTCAACATTTAAAACTGAGAAATAATTTGTCTCTCTTTCTCAAAGAAAAATATAGATTTCTTGCCATAGGTCACTAGAGACATCATCTTACAACTGCCTCAAAATATTGTACAAGGCTTCAAAGGAGCCCTTGACCACCAGGAAACTCTCCACTTGCTGATCAGCTTTTTAGTTTTATAAGGAACCAGGCTAATTCTTTCTACTGACTGTCCTGTCCTGGGTCTGCAACATTGCTCACAGCCTGGTAGTCAGACAGGAAAAAAAGAGGCTGTTTCTTGGCACTAAGCATATTATCCAAAATTCAATATACCAGTAAACTCCCTGAATTTAGACCAATTTAAGAGAAGGCTTTATTTAGGGAATGTGTGATAAGCCTAAATAACAGAATTTGTCAAAGCTAGAATGAGCTTTGGAGATCATCTACCCTAGTGGTTTTCAAACTTCAAACTATCTGTTTGCCTATCTATCATCTATCTATCTATCTATCTATCTATCTATCTATCTATCTATCATCTATCTACTTATCTATCTATCATCTATTCATCTATCTATCATCTGTCTATCTATATTGGACTAATCTGAAAGACATATACCTCGCCCATTCAGCCTCCTTTTCTTCCTCCCTTGGCAGCCCCTGAGGCATTGTCACAGAACCACAGGACTTCCCACAACATTGCTGGAAAACCACTGAGTCAGTCCAAAGCCCTGATGAGAAAACGTAGCCCAAGATATGGGGATATGATCTGTCCAAGACCATATAACAATTCAGTGGCAGAACAGGTTGTAGGACATAGGTCTCCTGGTGGCCAAACCAATATGCTTTCTTAAAGCCACCAAATATTTTTAATACCATTTACTGAATTATTCAGATGACAAAAATAACACATTAGTCTTCTGTGATTTAATGTTAAAGGCTACCATAATTTATTAATTATGTTTATTTATGTTTTTCATTACAGTTTGGAACAGAAATGTAACATCTGCCTTAAATGATTCCCTTAAATATTCTGCCTGTTAGAATGCATGGTTTCAATATGGCTAACTTGGAAAAAAAAAACATAAAATTTACCCATTAGTAAGTGCAAGTGTCTTCCAATGAGGTCATATTAGTACAACTGGAAAAGCTAAATTTTCTACTTGTGAGTTTTAAGAGTCAACTGCCTTTGAAGCACATCCTCCCAGCACTCCTTCCCCATGCACTGACCATGCACTTCTGGGGAGGGCCCAGCTGTTTCAAGTCTCTGCATTGGTCACAATCTTATAAAATAATCCACCATTGGTAAATAACACCCCCCACCAAAGAACAATCCAACTATGCTAACACATTTTTCTCTGGATTCTTGGCTTCAAATCGTTACTTAGATAAATGAATGAAAAGTGAAGGTGGGTGATACACTGAGGCCTAATCCTGACCCCACTTCACACTCATCCCAAAAATATCTGCCCAGAGAAGTCCACAAAAATCACACATTAGTCCCTTTCCCAAATCAGAGCCACTAACTCCTTGGTTCCCTTTGTTCCTTAATTCTGCCAAATACCCCTACTTGAAGGCTAAGGCATGCCTAGGGACTATTCCTGGTTAGTAGGTATACAATTTGTTTAATCATAGGACTGTTGCCCATTCCTGTTACCTACATCTAGAAGCTCATCTTTATATGTTCAGACTTTCTAACCTAGGTTTTAGTACCCACTTGATTATTGTCCAGATTTTTTCTAATCCCACTCCATTATTTTCAGTCTTCAATCCACTATTTATAATCGACCTCAATTCCCTGGATTTTGGACCCTGTTTTTGATACCTCTATAATTGAACCCCCTCAACTGCTTGCACCTACCTGCTCCTCTTGCCTTTCATGGTTTTCCAGGCTTGTGTGATATGGAAAACCTAATAGTCCCTCTCTTGTCAAGCTGAATATCACCATCTCCTCCTCCACCTCACTCCCAGATTTTCCTGTCCTGTTATCTCCCAAATCCCAATGTGACACCTATATTATCATTCATGGTCTAGTAAAAAGCTAGAAAGCAACATCTGGGCTGGATTTTAGGTGGCTCTCTTTTAGAACACTCTTGACCTCCATCTGCCTGGTATCTTCAGGCAACCATATGTTTATTCATAGCCACACACTCAGGTACCCTACCTGGACAATATTTTACGCCATTGCTCAGCATACATTTTGGCTTTCTCTTTGGAAGTTACCTTCAGAGGTATATCAAATTTGCCTGGAGAACTTCATTATTCGTATCCCATTTTGGAGTATGGAGTTTATTTGAGGAATAAGCTAAAAGGAATTTGGGGAGAAGTTTCATGAATAAGCCAAAAGTTCATTTTCTAGTCAATAACAGCTAACCAGTAACAGACATTGTGAGGTATGATCATTGGGAGGCAAATAAGCCAGCACATTACTAAACTTTTCTTCAAAAATATTTTTTTTCTATTTGAGTTAGTTTTTGCCTCTTGTAACTAAAAATGTTCTGCCCGACACAATTTACAATAGCTTTTAAAATTATTAGGAATATTATTTGTCTGTCATAAATGTTTCAAATAGTTTTCCCAGTTTGTTTCCCTTTCAACGTTTTTATGTTGGCCTTTGATACAAAAAAAAAGATGTATTTAGGTGTATGTGTGCTTGTTGGTTTTAATAATGATTCAAATTATTTCTTCCCATTTTTCCTGGTCTTGATGTCAAATCTTAATCAACCTTCAAGACTATATAAAAGATCACTTATATTTTCTTCTAATACCTTTATTCAAATATTTAACCCTTCTAGAATTTTATTTTGCATTAGCTGTCAATAGATAGATGATGATAGATAGATAGATAGATAGATAGATAGATTTATTTACATATTGCATCTACTTGTCCCAAAATCCTTTACATAATAATTAAGTCTTTTGAAATGCTTTAATATATACCAGACTTATATGTTATTAGATAAAAAGATTAGTATTTATTAGCTTAAGGACACTATTCAATTGCATCGAACTATCTGGCTATACTTATGTCTGTGACACTTAAGTTACTTGTTTTTGTAGGATGTTTTAACATCTGGTGGGACAATTTCTTTCCCCCACAATTAGTTTTTTTAATTGTCTTTGCTACAATATCTCTTTTATTTTTCAAGATAAACTAGCATATAAATTTGTCAAGTTGCCCCAAAATTATTAAAATGTTTTATTTGAAATTATAAGAGAATAATTAAGTTTTTAAAAAATACTGAGTCCCGCCTGGACAGCATGGCTCGGTGGATAAGCATAGACCTATGAACCAGGAGGTCCCGGTTCAATTCCGGTCAGGGCACACACCCAGGTTGCTTAGCATGACCCCCAGTGTGGAGCATGCAGGATGCAGCCAAACAGTGATTCTATCTTATCATTAATGTTCCTATCTCTCTCTCTCTCTCCTCTGTTCCTCTCTGAGATCACTAAAAATATATTTAAATAAATAAATAAATATATATTGAGTCCTCCACACAATTCTTTCTAAGGAATGTGAACGTGTTCTGCCATTTATTCTCTGACCTATTATATGTTAAGTTGTTGTAAATTATCCACAGCTACTCTAAAATACTGTACAGTATATGGTACATTTGTATCTACATAAAGTTGAGCTTGTGATTAATGTGATTCAGATCTTTCTAATCTTCTTTATTTTGTCTACTTGACCTACCAAATTTCAAGTGAAATAGCTTAAAATTTCATATTACTGTATATTTTTATATATTTATAACTTTGCTGAATTGATCAACTACACTCTGTTCTTTATACCTCTCTACTTATTTGAAAATGCTACATTATAGCTCCACTCTATTATCTTATATTTAATATAATATGCTTTCTTAAGTACAGAGAAATAAGAAGAAAACAAAATGAAAATTAAAAAATATCAGAATCTCCCCACTTTAATAAACCACGTGAATATTTTTAAAGCAAAAGTAATACATAGTAAGTTTATAAAATCAAATAATATTAAAGGGCACAAAATGAAAATTGAAGGCTCCTTCACCCAACTCAACAACTGATAATTATAAATTCGTGTGCTTCCTTCAAGAAAATATCCTATATTCCCATATATATTTATTTACATGTCTTATACAAGATAATACAAAACCTTGTATTTTTCAGTCAATAATACATCTCAGAGTTCTTCCATATGTACACATCAAAAGTAACCTAATTCTTTCAATAATACATAGTTTTTCATTATGTGAACTACTCAGTTTACTTAATGGGTTCTCTAATAGTGGACACTTTGGTTATTTACACTTTTTTGTTATCATGTGCTGACACACATGCAGAAGTGCAAACACTATAAGTAGTTTAATTTGTTATAGATATTATAAATTGTTTTTCAGAAAGTTTGCATACATTTACATTCAAATCAATAATGTACAAATTGCTCATTTCCCAATATCTTCATCAACACTAGATTTCATCCAACATTTAATTTTTGCTGATCTGATAAATGAAAAGTCAAATCTCATTGCTTGGACCTTTATTTCCTTGATTATGTATGAAGTTGAGAATTATTAGATATATATTTATTTTCATTTATTTCTTTGGTAAACTGCCTATTTATATCTTTTATGAATCTTTATCATTTTCTTGCTGACTCATAAAGAGTTTTTATAAATTAAAGAAATTAGCCCTTTGTCTTACATGTTACAAATATGTTTCCCAGTTTTCAATTATTTTATTTTTAATTTTATTATATAACTTTAGTCATATAGAAGTTTAGGCTTTTTTTAAATTCTCACCTTAGGATATGTTTATTGATTTTTAGAGAGAAAGGGGGAGAGAGAGAGAGAGAGAGAGAGAGAGAGAGAGAGAGAGAGAGAGAGAATCTGTTGCCTCCAGTACTCACCCCTACTGGGGATCGAACCCACAATCTTTTTGGTATATGGTATGACTCCAATCAACAAAACCTCCCAGCCAGGCCTAAGTATTGATTTGTATGTAGCCAATATCAATCTTTTGTATGTGGCTTCTGAGTGTCCCTTTACAATTCAAAAACTTTATTTTAACCTATCTCTTAACCTATCTCCATTTTTTAAATGTAAGTAAATTTATTTTTTAAAAGTAAAAGTATAAATATATATTATATATATATATATATATATATATATATATATATATATATATGAATGCAATCTCATGTTGGGAACTGAATAGAATTTATACAGCCTGTCTGTAAATTATTCTAGCAAGTGCAGAAGTCTTTCCATGAGCTAATCTATATGTATATCTATATCTATACCTATATCTATATCATCTATATCTGTATCTATATATATCTCCTGCATAGCCTTGATTATGTCCCTTTTTAAATTTTTAAATTTATTATTGACACTAGTACAGATAGATACCTATATCTTTATCAATAGCAAAATTTAAACATTATATACTACCTTCCCAATAACTGATGAGTTGTTTAAATCCATAATTTCCAACACTATGTTTTTTGTTGTATTTTATCTCCATCCTAATTTTATGGGGAAATTTGTTGAGTGTGTATTATAATTCAGTACTTTGGGTTTCAGCAGTGCCCTTTCTTCTACTTGCCACTTCTATGAGTCATTCTGTTTACTTTTTGTTATTAATGGTTTTTTTTATTCTAATTCATCTGGCAAATATTTGCTGATTGCTTATTCCATATCAAGTACAGTGCGATATAAAATTAGGATGGGAATTTAAAAAATGAATAAAACTGATCTCATCACTATTCTCATGGAAGTATATATTAGTGGAATATGAGGAAGGAAGTGGAGGAAAAGTAAGCAGAAAAATAAATAAAATGCTTGCAAACGTTGTTAAGTGCTAAGAAGAATACAAATAAGCTACTAAGATACAGTTTAGCAGAGGGTGAGTAAAGGGCCCGAGAAGGTAATTTTAATTCCCCAATTCCTCTTTGTCATGGCATCTTGCTCTTATTTTATTGATGCAATATCTCTCAAATGTCACTAGGAAACTAGATTCTAATTTTCTCAGTTATTTCCTGTTTCCTACATTAGCTCTGTTTTAGTGGGCCTGAATGTGATGATCGTTGAGCTTAATTGCCCTTCATCAAACTGTGGATTCTGTTCATATGTCTAGTGACTTTTCATTTTCTGTTCATATTTATAAAGAAAGTCACAAATTAATTAGCATTGAAAGCTGTTGTATATTTTGCATTGACTGTACAGATTACTAATTACCCTTGAAAGATCCTCCCATTTTAGAGCAGGGGGTTCCAGAAGGCTATGGCAGGCAGTGAATGCTCAAAACAGCTGCTCAGAGGACAGAGTTTTGGTGGTATTTTTGAAAACTGTTTGTCTCTCCTGATTCTCCCTAACAACTGCTCCACCAATGAAATCCTCTTTTGGTTTTCTGCTGATAAGACTATATTCTGGCAGTGTGACCGTTGCCAATAGGAAGGAGAGAAGTTACTGGGAAGGTCTATTAGATAAGGGAGAAAGTACCCTCTACAAACTAACTTGGAGCTGCCAAAATATGGAGAAAATATATTCCAGAAGGATCTGGCCACATTAGTAATGTCTGCTCACATTACCCTGAGGACTGTCCACACCAAGGGAAGCCTGGAGATTAATGTACTCAGAACCTGGAGTCAGACAGCCTAGGTTCAAAACTCAACCTTGCCAATTACTAGCTGTATGACCTTAAACACTTACTTGACCTGCTTGTGATCTTATTTTCCTATATAAAGAAATAACCATAATAGTACTTGACTCATAAGGCAGGTGTGAACGAGAAAGCACATGCAAAATACATTGCAATTCCCCAAGTCCTTTGATACTATCTTCTTGTTACATGCTCAATATGCAATTATCCAAACTGAATGCTTGGTTCTATAGGAGGACTATAGATAACAAAGGTACACCAGCCCAGTCCTCACTTGTTGTTTAGTCTTATTGGCCTTTTTGGAGACTTAAAAATGCTGGTTTTGCCATGACAGTCTTTCTAGCTCAAACTGAAAATGACATGCTTTATCCCGAGTTACTATTTTTTTCAAAGGCATGTTATTTGATCTTTTTTCTCCTTGAAAAGTCATAATAAATGTCAAGTGTTCAGGGTTTCTATTTATCAAATCAGAACACATAGCATAATATTCACTGAATCTTCTTTCTGTTCATTTTTTTCTTCTCAGATGATCTAATTGCTGCTATATTTAAAGGTAGCTTGTTAGTCAGTACTCTCAAAGTTTACCATCTAGTTGAATTAATAAAATATATGATCACTTAAACATTATTTTGAATCATTATTTCAATTCTTAATTTTTTTATTTTAAAATTTTGTTGTAGGAAATGTAGAAAATATAAACAAAAGCTTTAAAAGAAAGAAGAAAATATAAATATGTTATTGGGTGGGGAGAGGAGTGTTCCTCCCTGCTCCTAATGTTTCTTTCCATATGGAGGAATCTTCATTATCATAATAAGCCTCAAAATATAGTTGACTTTCAAGTAAAATGTGACCTGACATATTTTTATGTCAGAATAACCCCCAAAATTAATTACAGCCACAAAGGGGTTGGGTGAAAGTTAGTCATTTACTTCAAAATAAAACATTTGGTGATTTTACAAGATTGTTATTTCGTACATCCAAAATGTAGAAAATTCCTATGCTACTTAAATTGTTACAAACCATTGAAAATAATATAAAATGGTCTAACTCACTTAATCTATCCTATATAATAAATAGGTAATATGCAAATTGACCATCACACCCTCACAAGATGGCTGCCTATGACCAGGCTGGCAGGGAGGTTAGCAAGAGATGACCAAATGACTGACCAACAGGCTGTGAGGGTGACCAGGCCAGCAGGGGGGTTAGTGAAAGGCGACAAAATGACTGAACAGCAGGCTGCGAGGAGCAACCAGGCCCACAGGGGGGACAGTTGGGGGAAACCAGGCTGGCAGGAGGGCAGTTGGGGGTGACCAGGATGACGGGGGAGGGAGGGCCAGTTGAGGGTTACCAGGCCAGCAGGGGAGGAAGTTGGGGGTGACCAGGCCAGAAGTGGGGGCAGTTCGGTGTGATCAGGCAGGCAGGCAGTTGAGCAGTTAGGAGCCAGTAGTCCCAGATTGTGAGACGGATATCCAACTGCCACTTTATGTTTGATATCTTGGATCAGGACTAAACTGGCAGTTGGACATCCCCTGAGGGGTCCCGGATTGGAGGAGAGGGTGCAGGCTGGGCTGAGGGGACCCACCATGCATGAATTTCATGCACCAGACCTCTAGTGTATATATATAGGCCTAAGCGACCATTCGAACGTTTAACTGTTCGACCATTCTACTTGTAGCTATGACATGCACTGACCACCAGGGGGCAGATGCTCAATGCACAGGCATGGAAACATGGAACAGACTGATGAATCTTTGAGGGAAGTGGGGAGGGGGGAGGGTGGGAAGAGATTAACCAAAGATCTTATATGCATACTAGAGGCCCAGTGTATCTGTGCACTGGTAGGGTCCTTCAGACTGGCCTGCATGGATCAGGCTGACTCTGGAAGTCTGACATCCCTCGAGGGGGTCCAGGATTGTGAGAGGGCACAGGCCAGGCTGAGGGACCCCACTGGTGCATGAATCCGTGTACTGGGCCTCCAGTAAACTTATAATAACCCCAACACTGTGTGGTGATTTTACATTCCCCTAACACATGAGAGGTCTGTGGTTTGAAAAGTTAAAAAAAAGCACCCATGCCTAGCATAGTGCCTGAAATAAAATAGACACTCAATAAGTAATTGTCTAATAAAAGCACAAGAAAAGAAAACTGACAGAGCAAACTCATTTATTACTATAAATGAAAAACTATGGAGTAAAGTACTAACTGATTTTTTTAAAGTATGTTACAAAAGAGTAGTAATTATTACCAAATTTGCCTTTTCCCAAGAACTCATCTATAGCCAAAAATTTATTAACAAGAAACTCACACAGACTGAAAGTGAAGGGATGGAAAAATATATTTCAGGCAAATGGAAATGAAAATAAAAGCTGAGGTAGCAGTACTTATATCTGACAAAATAGACCTCAAAGTGAAGGCCATAACAAGAGATAAGGAAGGCCACTTCATAATACTAAAGAGATCAATACAACGAGAAGATATAACCCTGATAAACATATATGCACCCAATGCAGGAGCACCCAAATACATTAAAAAAAAAAAAAACCTCCTGGAAGATATCAAGGGAGAGATTGACAACAATCATAGCAGGGGACTTTAATGCACCACTGACATCACTGGATAAATCCTCTAGACAAAAAATCAGCAAAGAAACAGCAATCCTAAATGACTCACTAGATTAGATGGACTTAATTGACATCTTCAGAAAATTTCACCCCAAAGCCAAAGAAAATACGTTCCTCTCAAGAGTACAAGGGACATTTTAAAAAATAGACCACATATTGGATCACAAGTGAAGTCTTCCCAAATTCAAGAAGATTGAAATCATATCAAGCAACTTCCCAGACCACAATGGCATAATATTAGGTATAAACTACAATAAAAACAATCCAAAAAATTCAACCATTTGGAAGCTGAATAGCATGTTATTAAACAATGATTGAGTTTCCAAAGAGCTCAAAGAAGAAATTAAAGGCATCTTAAAAACGAATGACAATAAAAACACAACAATCCAAAATCTATGGGACAAAATAAAAGCAGTCCTGAGAGGGAAGTTTATAGTTCTAGAGGCCTACCTCAAAAAAAAAAAAAAAAACACAAAAAAAAACACACAAAATAAACAAACAAACAAAAAAACAAAAACAAGAAAAACTGGTAGTAAATCATCTAATTCTATAACTTAAAGAATTAGAAAGAGAGCAACAAGAAAAGCCCAGAGTGAGCAGAAGGAAGGACATAATAAAGTCCAAAGAAGAAATAAATGACATAGAGACCAAAACAAACAAACAAACAAAAAAAAAAACAACAACAATACAAAAGATCAACAAAACCAAGAGCCGGTTCTTTGAAATGATAAACTAGATTGATGAACCTCTAGCCAGGCTCACCAAGAAGCAAAGTGAGAAGACCCAAATAAACAAAATCAGAAATGAAAGAGGTGAAATAACAACAGACCCACAGAAATATAAAGGATTATTAAAAATACTATGAACAACTCTATTCCAACAAACTAGACAACCTGGATGAAATGGACATATTCCTAGAAAAATACAACCTTCCAAAACTCAATCAGGAAGAATCTAAAAATCTCAATAGGCCAAAAACTATGGAAGATATTGAAGCAGTCATCAAAAAGCTTCCAGCAAACAAAAGCCCGGGGACAGATGGTTTCACAGGGGAGTTTTACCAAACATTCAAGGAAGAACTAAAACCTATCCTCTTCAGACTATTCAAAAAAAATTTGAGAGGAAGGAACACTTCCAAGCTCATTCTTGAAGCCAGCATCACCCTAATATCAAAACCAGATAAAGACAACACAATGAAAGAGAATTACAGGCCAATATCCCTCATGAACATAGATGCTAAAATCCACAACAAAATTCTAGCAAATCATATCCAGCAGTACATCAGAAAGATTATACACCATGACCAAGTAGGATTTATCCGGAGGATGCAAGGATGGTACAATATCCACAAATCGATAAACATAATACATCACATAAACAAATTGAGAGATAAAAATCACATAGTCATATCAATAGATGCAGAAAAAGCATTTGAAAAAATCCAGCACCCTTTCTTGATAAAAACTCTCAGCAAGGTGGGAATAGAAGGATCATACCTCAACATAATAAAAGCCATATATGACAAACCCACAGCCAACATCATACTCAATGGGCAGAAATTAAAACCATTTCCCTTTAGCACAGGAATGAGATGGGGATACCCACTCTCATCACTCCTGTTCGACATAGTACTGGAACTACTAGCCATTGCGATCAGACAAAAAGAAGAAATAAAAGGCATCCAAATTGGAAAAGACTAAATGAAATCATCCTTATTTTCAGATGACATGATACTGTACATAGAAAACCCTAAAGACTCTCTAAAAAATTATTAGAATTAATAAATGAATTTGAGAATGTACCAGGATACAAAATTAATGCCAAGAAATCTATGGCATTTCAATACACCAATAGTGAACTTACAGAAAGAAAGACTAAAAAAGCAATCCCATTTACCATCACAATAAAAAAAATTAAGATACCTAGAAATAAACTTAACTAAGGAGGTAAAAGACCTGTACTCTGAAAACTACAGGACACTTAAAAAAGAGATAGAGGAAAACATAAACAGATGGAAGAACATACCATGTTTATGGATTGGTAGAATCAACATCATCAAAATGTCCATAGATTACTACCCAAAGCAATCAGTGGATTCAATGCACTCCCTATTAAAATACCAAAGGCATATTTCACATAAGTAGAATGAAAGCTCCAAAAATTCATCTGGAATTTAAAAAAAGACCCCGAATAGCTGCAGCAATCCTGAGAAAGAAGAACAAAGTAGGTGGGATCTCAATACCAGATATCATGCTGTATTACAAAGCCACTGTTCTCAAAGCTGCCTGGTACTGGCACAGGAACAGACATATAGATCAATGGAATAGAATAGAGAACCCAGAAATCCACCCAAACCACTATGCTCAATTAATATTTGACAAAGGAGGCATGAACATACAATGGAATCAAGACAGTCTCTTCAATAAATGGTGTTGGGAAAATTGGACAGATACATGCAAAGAATGAAACTAGACCACCAACTTACACTATATACAAAAATAAACTCAAAATGAATGAAGGACTTAAACATAGGACAGGAAACCATAAAAATACTAGAGGAATCCACAGGCAGCAAAATCTCAGACATATGCTGAAACAATTTCTTTACTGATACCATTCCTAGGGCAATGGAAACAAACAAGAAAATAAACAAATGGGACTACATCAAAATAAAAAGCTTTTGCACAGCAAAAGAAACCATGAACAAAACAACAAGAAAGCCCACTGCATGGGAAAACATATTTGCCAATGTTACATCCAATAAGGGTTTAATCTCCAACATTTACAGGGAACTCAGACAACTTAACAAAAGGAAGATAAACAACCCAATCAAAAAATGGACAATAGACATAAATAGATACTTTTCGAAAGAAGACATAAGGAAGGCCAAGAGACATATGAAAACATGCTCAAAGTCACTAATCATCTGAGAAATGCAAATCAAAACAACAATGAGGTACCATCTCATACCTGTCAGAATGGCTATCATCAACAAATCAACAAATGACAAGTGCTGGCAAGAATGTGGAGAAAAAGGAACCCTCTTGCACTGCTGGTGGGAATGCAGACTGGTGCAGCCACTATGCAGAATAGTATGGAGTTTCCTCAAAAAACTAAAAATGGAACTCCAATTTGACCCAGTGATCCCACTTCTAGGAATATATCCCAAGAAACTATAAACACAGAAAGGGTATATGCACCCCAATGTTCATAATGGCACAATTCACCATAGCTAAGATTTGGAAACAGCCTAAGTGCCCATCAGCAGATAAGTGGATTAAAAATGGTGGTACATCTGCACAATGGAATACTATGCTGCCGTAAAAAAGAAGGAATTCTTACTATTTGCAACAGCATGGATGAAACTGGAGAGCATTATGCTAATTGAAATAAGCCAGTAAGAGAAAGATAAATATCACATGATCTCACTCATTTATGGAATATAATGAACAACATAAACTGAAGAATAAAAACAGATCCAGAGACAGAGAAGCATCTATCAGACCGTCAAACCTCAGAGGGAAGGTAGCGGAGGGTGGTAGTAAGGAGGAGAGATTAACCAAAGGACTTGTATGCATCCATATAAGCCTAACCAATGGACACAGACAGCAGAGGGGTGAGGGCATGAGTGGGGAGGTGGGGGGGGGGGCAACAGGGGGATAAAGACACATATGTAATACCTTAATCAATAAAGAAAAAAATTATGAAAAAAATGTATGGACTTCATAGGAATACTATTCCATTTTACTGATATGTGTTAAATAAATTTCATTCTATCCATAGAACAAAGAGAAAAAATGATAGAAATTCAACATCAATTTCTAAATAAAAGCAACTCTTAAAGATTAGCATATGTTAGAGGTTCAGAGAGTGAATTCTTGCATGGGTGTGAACCCTCAGTTGGCCTGCTGGGATTGGAGCCCAGCTCATGCCCCAAGCCTCACAGTCCTGCAGCCCCGCCTGGCACCCCACCTTGGCCTGGCATAGCCCTCTCACCTGCTCCACCATCCCTTCTGCCTGTTGATCAATCGGAGCCGGGACCCCTGCCCGGCTGTTTCAGAGCCTGGGAGCTGGGCGGCAGCCCTGCCCCCTGCCACCACTGGTCGCTGTCTGCGGGGTGATCAGCGGGGCGATTTGGCCTCTGCTCACACCCACCTTGGTCTGGCGTTGCCCGCTCACCTGCTCCACCATCCTGCCACAGTCCCACTCTCGTTGTGGCCCATTGGGGCCAGCAGTGTCTCCACTGCCCACTGATGCCAGCACATTGTCACCGACCCCTGCCATGTTCCACGCTGCCCCCTGGTAGTCAGTGCACATCATAACAAGCAGTCGAACTCCCAAACAACCGCCCAAGGGGACAATTTGCATATTAGGCTTTTATTATATAGGATTTCCTTAACATGATAAAAAATAATATATTTGACCATAAAATTCTAGAAGCATTACCATAACAGCAAGGATGAAGGCAAGATGGACAATATGACCACTATCACTTAATATTCTTTACCAAAATTCTACATACTTCAATGAGATAAAGAGAAATAGTAGAAAAAATGTTTTCTTTATTATAGATATTACCATTTACCTGGAAAACCAATTGAAATTTATTAGAATTAATAAGAGTGAAGTAAGATAGCTGGTTATAAAACATATTAGTTAAAATCTGTATCTTTCTTATAAACAAACAGAAAATGATCAGTTAAAAAGTAAAAAGTTATGATTAAACAATAGCAATAAACTTTGTAAAATGGAAATGCATACCATGTTCATAAATAAAACGACTCAAGAGTATATAGACGTCAATTCATTCCTAAATTAAGTCTATAAACTAAAGGAAATCCCAATCAAATTTTTTAATAAAAGTTTTCAGAACCATGAGAGAATGATAATAATTCTCTGAAAAAAAATAGGTAAAATAGCCAACTTCTTTTTAAAAGAGGATCAATGAGATGTTCTATCAAATATCAAAAGAATTCATTTATTCATCCGTTGGTAATTTAATCATCAATGCAATATCACTCAGAATGAAACAAGAAAAAATCCAGGACTTTAAAAAGAAAGGGGGATAAATCGTGATGGAAGGAGACTAGACTTTGAATGGTGAACACACAATATAATACAATTTATAATACAGATGAGGTATTACACAATTGTACAATTAAAACCTATACAATATTATTAAACAACTAGAAGCCCGGTGCACGAAATTCGTGCACGGCGGGGGGTTGTCCCTCAGCCCAGCCTGTACCCTCTCCAATCTGGGACTCCTGGAGGGATGTCCGACTGCCCGTTTAGGCCCGATCCTGGTGGGATCGGGCCTAAGCGGGCAGTCGGACATCCCTCTCACAATCCAGGACTGCTGGCTCCCAATTGCTTGCCTGCCTGCCTTCCTGATTGCCCCTAACCGCTTCTGCCTGCCAGCCTGATCACCCCCTAACCACTCCGCTGCCAGCCTGGTTGACGCTTAACTGCTCCCCTGCCAGCCTGTCTGCCCCCAACTTCCCTCCTCTGCCAGCCTGGTCACCCCTAACTGCCCTCTCCTGCAGGGTTGATCACCTCCAACTGCCCTCCCTTGCAAGCCTGGTCCCTCTCAACTGCCCTCCCTTGCAGGCCTGGTCCCTCACAACTGCCCTCCCTTGCAGGCCGGGTGCCTCCCAACTGCCCTCTCCTGCTGGCCATCTTGTGGTGGCCATCTTGTGTCCACATAGGGGCAGGATCTTTGACCACATGGGGGCAGCTATATTGTGTGTTGCAGTGATGATCAATCTGTATATTACTCTTTTATTAGATAGGATAGAGGCCTGGTGCACGGGTGGGGGCCAGTTGGTTTGCCCTGAAGGGTGTCCCAGATAAGGGTGGGGTTCCCTTGGGGTGTGGGGTGGCCTGAGCGAGGGGCCTGTGGTGGTTTGCAGGCCGACAACGCCCCCTGGCAACCCAAGGGGAGGTCCTGGTATCTGGAATTTATTTTCCTTCTACAATTGAAACTTTGTAGCCTGGAGCAGAGCCAAGCCTGCTGCTCCCTCCGGGTGGCAGCCATTTCTGTGACAGTTAATTCACCTTCAACAATTGAAACTTTGTAGCCTTAAGCGGGTGAGCCCGGCCAGGGTGTGTGGAAAGCTTTGCTTCCCCTGCTGCCGCCGGCAACCCTGCTCTCTCAAACTCCATTCTGCCGCCATTTGTTTGAATTTTTTTACCTTCTATAATTGAAACTTTGTAGCTTGAGTGGAGGCTTAGGCCTGCAATGGCTATGGAAAGCTTGGCTTGCTCTGTTACCTGGGAAACCTTGCTCTCTGTGGCTGTAGCCATCTTGGATGTGGTTAATTTGCATACTTGCCCTGATTGGCTGGTGGGTGTGGCTTATGTAGCAGAGTGATGGTTAATTTGCATATTACCATTTTATTAAAGAGGATATAACACCAATAAATTCAATAAAAATCAATAGACAAAAGAGAGAAAATAACCTTAAGTATATTTTCTGAGTTTAAGAGGCATTAACTTGCCGAAACCAGTTTGGCTCAGTGGATAGAGCGTCGGCCTGCGGACTCAAGGGTCCCAGGTTCGATTCCGGTCAAGGGCATGTGCCTTGGTTGTGGGCACATCCCCAGTGGGGGGTGTGCAGGAGGCAGCTGATCGATGTTTCTCTCTCATCGATGTTTCTAACTCTCTATCCCTCTCTCTTCCTCTCTGTAAAAAATCAATAAAATATATTTTTTTAAAAAAGAGGCATTAACTCTACCTCTTAAAAATTTTCCTTTTCTTCTTCTATGTCCATCTTCAGACCTGTATATAAATCATTAATATTAACCCTAATTTATGGATGAGAAAATTAAGGGAGAGTGAGGTGAATTACTTTGCTTAAAAGCTATATAGCTAGTAAAGGGCAAAACCCAGCTTTGAACTCAAGATATATGGATCTACAGTCTACACTCTTTACCACTACACTATGCTGCCTCTCAAATAATGCATGCTCAAACTCCTCTGGCACACAATCTTGAGCATACTCATAAAGTAAGATTTTACTATAGTAAATTAAATAATTCAGCAAAATGTGCAAAATGCTTATTATATAGCAGGTGTTGTGCATGACATAGCTAAAAAGGATGGTGAAAAACCAAATATGGTTCCTTATCTCAAGATACATAGAGTCTACTAGAGGGAAGTATCTAGGGAGGCAATGAACATATTAACAAACACATATATAATGATTGTTGTGATGAATACTTTAAAGAGTAAATAATAGGATGCTATGTGAAAGGAAAATGGGGAAGGATATATAATTTAAAAGGAACATCAATGAAGGCCGCTGACTGAAGAATAAGTCAGCTAAGCCCTAAAAATCAGCAAAGTTGTAGCAGGTACTGAGTCAGGCAATTCTTTTCTATGTAATCAAATATATGAATCCATCCTTCTTCATGTCTGCCTTTGCTATTCATTATTCCTTGATAGCCTTTCTTCACCTCAAGATGCTATAAAGATTTGCCTATATTTTCCCCTAGCAAGAGTAATACATGGAGAAGATGGCGGCTGACAGGACTGCAGGGAGGGAGAGAGTGTGACAGAGTAAAGAACCAAGAAGAGCGTGTGTGGATGTGTGTGGTGTGTGTGTGGGGGGGGGGGTAAGTGAGTGACAGATCGATACCTCAGGAGTCCCAGGGACTGGCAGACAGAGCTCACCTAGATAGGGAGCCCTTGCTACTGCCGCAGGCACCCCAATGCTGGATTGGCTTTGGCGTGGAAAGCACACCATCTTGTAGAGGGGAGCAAAGGAGGCCAGGAGTGCTGCCACACATCTGGACTGACCACGGAGAGCACCCCCAGACCTGTGCAGGGCGCTGCTTGCCAGCCATAACCCGTGTGGAACCACTACCATGCCTCTGCGACGTGGGTCCCAGATGTGTTTAGTGAGAGCACATCAGACAGGCCTCCAGAGCTGAGCCTCCTAAGTGGAGCCCAAACCTAGCATCCCAGGATCCCACGCTTCAGGTCCTCATGCTGTGAGTGGAAACCATGGGTACTCCACTCCCGGCTCCATCCCTGATCCCAATACACAACCTCAGCCTGGTGTGTTTTACTAGGTGTACCAGTTAATAATGACGGATTTTGTAATAAAAGAAAACAAATAATTTCAAGAGAAACATCAAAACATCATTAACTGGTACACCTAGTGCTTTATTCAATGCAATGTCCATCGCTAGCTACACATTTCCCACATCTTTCAGGTAATTTGTGGATACCATCCCAATAGAACTTTTCTTGTTTTGAGGCAAACCATTCAGAGACCCAATTTTCCACTTCTTCGTACATTTTGAAGTGCTTCTCAGAAAGTGTGTGTGCCATTGATTGGAACAAGTGGTAATCTGAGCAAGCTAAGTCTGGTGAATACAGCTGGTGGGTTAATACTTCCCAGGCAAGATCTTTTAACGTGTCTTTAACTGGTTTTGAAGTGTATGTTGGTGCGTTATCATGAAGCAAAATTACATTGCCATGTCTTCTGGAACATTCTGGTCGTTTCATGATCAAAGCGTAGTTCAAATTCATTATTTGTTGTTGGTAGCGATCAGTATTAATGGTTTCACCAGGTTTTAGAAGCTCATAATACACCACACCTTCCTGATCCCACCAAACGCTTCTTTCCGAAGCGATTTGGTCTTGCAGTCAATGTTGATGGTTGACCTGGATCAACCCATGATTTTGTGCATTTGGGATTCTAAAAATAAATCCACTTTTCATCGCCAGTCACAATTCGATGCAAAAAAAAGACTTTTTTTTTTCATGCCATTGAAGCAACATTTTACTGATGACATTTTGGTTTTCCATTTGTCTTTCATTCAGTTGATGTGGCACCCATTTTCCTTCCTTTAAAATCTTTCCCATTGCTTGTAAATGATCAGAAATTATTTGCTGAGCAATGTCTAATCTTTCTGCAAGTTGTTTTTGAGTTTGACAAGCATTTTCATCCAATAATTCTTGTAATTGTTGGCCTTCAAACTTTTTCAGTTGACCTGAACGTTCTTTGTCTTTCACATAGAAATCATCACTTTAAAGCTTTCAAACCAGCGTTCAAAAGTATCTTGATATGGAGCATGTTCACCATAAGCTTCCCAAAGTATATGATAACTTTTTCTTCAAAATAAAGTAATGAATTAAAACTTCTCACAAATTCTCTTTTTTTGGCACGAAATTCGACATTTTAAAAAATATATTTTTTATTGATTTTTTTACAGAGAGGAAGGGAGAGGGAGAGAGAGTTAGAAACATCGATGAGAGAGAAACATCAATCAGCTGCCTTCTGCACACCCCCTACTGGGGATGTGCCTGCAACCAAGGTACATGCCCTTGACTGGAATCGAACCTGGGACCCTTGAGTCCGCAGGCCGATGCTCTATCCACTGAGCCAAACCGGTTAGGGCAAAATTCGACATTTTTAACCCTTTGCACTCGCTTGCTTTTTTTCTCAATTCCTTTATTCTACTCGGGATTTAATTTTTTAAATACCCCAGATTTTACAAAGTGCGGCAGTAGAATAAAAAACTGGAGTTTCTTTTCATACAAACTTATTTATTTGGATTTTTTAATATTTCAAATTATCGATACATTCAAAGAGTATAAAAAGAGCTGCTACCGATGCTAACCGTGTCGAGTCACACTCGACATCCGAGTGCAAAAGGTTAAGCATAAAAATATCTATGATATTAACACCTTCAGAAAATTTGACATATGAAGTTTTGAAGCTTGTTATCAATACAACAGAATAGCATACATATCAAATCGCATATATATATATCAACATATGTGTAACTCCATCTGTTGAAAAAATTCCACATTATTAACTGGTACACCTACTACACGCCAGCCCAGACAGAGCCCTAGCCAGGAAAGTGCCCTGCACCTGCCACAGACTGACTGTGCTCTGCTGCCAGCCTAGGTGGAGCCCTCACAGGGCAAGTGCCCACCTCTTGCATAGAATGAGCTCACTCTGCAGCCAGCTTAGGCAGAACCATCACAGGGTGAGCACCCCACCTCTGGCACAAACTGAGTGCATTCCACTGCCAGCTTAGCCAGAGTCAGTGCAGGGCATGTGTCCCACCTCTGGCACAGACTGAGTGCACTCCACCACCAGCCTAGGCAGAGCCCTTGCAGGGCAAACGCCCAGCCCCCAGCATAGAATGAGTGTGCTCTGTCGGAAGACAGAGTCCCCGCTGGGAGAGCACCCCACTCCCTGACAAAGACAGAGCAGGCTCCGCTTCCAGCACAGACAGACCCTTTGGCTGGGATGCACCACACTCTGGTACAAACAGAGCTACAGCCTAATGTGTGCTATGTACCTAGCAGGAACAGAGCCTTGAGCTGGTGGGTGCTCTGCCACCAGCACAGACAGAGCCTTTGGCTGGTGCACACCCTACTAACACCAAGAAATGGATAATTGAGGGACCAGAACCATGGGAGAAGGGGGTACAACTCAGAGCTGAGACAATAAAGGTGTGAGACTCAAGGTAGACCCAGCCCCCAGGGCTAGTGAATCCAGGAACAATGGACTGAGAGGGGCCTCAACCCCTTGGACACCAAGTAGGTAGCCCAGGGTCAGAAATAAACAGCAAAATGGGGATACAAAAAAAAAAAAAAACCCAAAGGAAAGAAAAGGAGGAATCGCCAGAAAAGGAACTAAATGAAACTGAGGTGTAATATGTCAGAAAATAAATCAGCATATGGGTCTTACAATTCATAAACTAGATGGATGAGAAAATCAACAACCTATGTAAGAATCAAGAAGAAATAAAGAATGATATAGCTACAATAAATACCACCATGGAAGCTTTCAACAGTAGACTGGGAGGAGCAGAGGATGAAATTAGCAAATTAAAAGACAGGGAAGCAAAACACACCCAATCTGAACTGAAATTGGAGAAAAAAATCAAAAGACAGGAGGAGACTCATATGCCCGCACGCAAGTCCCTTGGTTGGTCTCCCCCCTCACCCCCACCCTTCCCTACCCTCCCCCTGAGGCCCGACAGTCTGATCCATGCCTCCTTGTTTCTGGGTCTGTTCTTGTTCATCAGTCTATGTTGTTCATTATTTCCCTTAGATGAGTGAGATCATGTGCTATTAGAAATACTCTTATAAGAACCGAAAATGAGACAAGCAATAATGGTTATGGTGACAGGCAAATGAATCAGTGTGTAGTGAGTTTCTTTCTGGACCAACAGTTCTTTTGAGACCCAACTTCAATGTCCAACAGTTCCTTATGTGTACATGTCAGCACTGACATTTCAGTTCTGGATGGTGGACAAATGGTGGTAATGCAGGTCCGACTCTGTCCGGTTTGGTCCTGGGCAATCTGCAGTGATGCACAGCTGCTAACTGCTAGTATGGGAAGGCCACATCAGCGTCTTCCGTCTCTGGACTGCTTCTCTTCTGTCTTCATGGCTGGAGTAGTCCTGTCGATTCCTCTCTTGCTGGAATCCACATGGTCTCGGAGTTGTTTTCTGAAAATATACAAACATATTCTCGACCAAAGGTTAATAAAGGAATATTTTCTATAAATTTGACTGGGGATCCTTTTTCAATTTTTGCCCAAATGATTTTCCTCTGGCTTGTTTTGTCACCTTGTGGGGTGGGGGGGAGACCAACCAAGGGACTTGCGTGCGGGCATATGAGCCTAACCAGCGGTTGGACAAGCGGGGGGGTGGGGGCATGTGTGGGGAGGGGTGTGGGATGGGAGTGGGGGGACGAGGACAAATGTGTGATACCTTCATCAATAAAGAAATTAAAAAAAAATAAAAAAAATAAAATATATAATGAAATTATTAAAAATAAAAAAAAAAGACAGGAGGAGAGCCTGAGGGAGCTTTGGGACAAGATAAAATGAAGCAACATACATATAATAGGGGTGCCAGAAGGACAAGAAGAGGAGGAAGAATTAGAAAACCGATTTGAAGAAATAATGTCAGAAAACTTCCCTGATTTGGGGAAGAAAAAAATTACACAAGCACAGAGTCCCAAATGATATGAATCCCAAAAGACCCACACTAAGATACGTCTTAATTACAATAGCAAATGCTAATGACAAAGAGAGAATCTTAAAGGCTGCAAGTGAGAAAGTTACCTACAAGGGATCGCCCATGAGATTATCAAATGAGTTCTCAACAGAAACACATCAGGCCAGAAAGGAATGAAAGGAAGTATAAAAAGGGATGTAAAGCAAGGGACTGAATCCAAGAATACTCTATCCAGCAAGGCTATCATTCAAAATTGAGGGGGAAATCAGGAGCTTCAAAGACAAAAAAAAAAAAAAAAAAAAAAAAGAGTTTATCACTACAAAGCCAGCAATGTAAGAAATGCTAAAAGAATTGTTGTAAAAAGAAGAAAAAAAAAGGGAAGACAGAACACAGGCACAAAAAATAATAATGGATACAAATATTTATCAATAATAACTTTAAATATAAATGGACTAAATGCTCCAATCAAAATACATCAAGTGAATGAATAGATAAGAAAACATGACCCATATATATGCTGTCTACAAGAGACCCACCTCAGAACAAGAGACTCACATAGACTTAAAGTGAAGGGATGGAAAAATATATTATAGGCAAATGGAAATGAAATAAAAGCTGGGGTAGCAATACTTATATCTGACAAAATAGAGCTCAAAGTGAAGGTCAAAACAAGAGATAAAGAAGGCTACTTCATAATAATAAAGGGATTGCTACAACAAGAGGATATAACTCTGACAAACATATATGCACCCAATGCAGGAGCAACCAAATACATTAAAAAACAAAACAAAAAAAACTTCTGGAAGATATCAAGGGAGAGATCAACAGCAATATGGTCAGAGTAGGGGACTTTAATACTCCACTGACATAACTAGATAAATCCTCTAGACAAAAAATCAGTAAAGAAATAGCAATCCTAAATGACTCACTAGATCAGATGGACTTAATTGACATCTTCAGAACATTTCACCCCAAAGCCATGGAATATACGTTCTTCTCAAGTGCACATGGGACATTTTCAAAGATAGATCACTTATTAGGTCACAAACAAAGTCTCTCCAAATTCAAGAAGATTGAAATTATACCAACCATCTTCTCAGACCACAATGGCATAATATTAGAAATCAACTACAATAAAAACAATCCAAAAAACTCAAATACTTGGAAGCTGAATAGCATGCTATTAAACAATGATTAGGTTAGCAAAGAGATCAAAGAAGAAATTAAAAACATCCTGGAGAGAAATCAAGATGGTGGCATAGGTAAACACCTAAACTGCTGCCTCGCACAACAATTTCAAAACTACAACTAAAAGACAGAACGGATATAATCCAGAACCACAGGAAAGCTGGCTGAGGGGAAATTCTACAACTAGAAGGAAAGAAAAAAGCTCACGGAAAATCAGAGGAGCTGCAAAGACTGAGGTACGGAGACACACGCACAGAGAGGAAGGGCGGCTGAGTGCCTGGCTGGCTTTATCTGGCGGGAGAGAAAAGGAAGCCCCCGACTGCACTGAACCCCAGTTCTGACTGCAATGAACCCGAGTTCAAGGCGAAACCCCGTGGACCCAGGCTTATACAGGGGGAGTCTGGACTGTCAGGTAGAGAGAAAGGCACATGGAGACTCAGAGCCTCGGGGAAACTGCGGCCGACAGGGGTCTGGAGGTGCGCGCACAGAGAAGACTGACTGCTGAGGTTGCCACTCTCCCTAGCGGAAGGGAATCGGAAGATCCTGACTGCACTGAAACCCAGTTCCGACTGCACTGAACCCCAGTTCCAGGTGAGCCTGGGGGAATCTGGACTGTTAGGCAGAAACTCAGGGGAGCCACGGAAGGCAGAGGTCTGGAGGCGCGTGTGTAAGGGCAAGGCTGACAGGAAGCCAAGACTGTCTGCTCAGCCCTGAGACTCCGCCCCATTCAAGCTGAGCACAGAGGCTTTTGCAATTTTGCAAGTTTGGTCCTATAAGGCTGTCTCCAGCACAGGTCTCCTGGCGTAGACACAGCTGATACACATAGCCAATTGACCTGGAGGTCAATTCCTTCCAAGGATAACAACAGCAATCAAGACTTAACTACAAAAAGGCTGTACACACAGACCACAAAGGGGTGCATGAAAAGTGTCCACCTCAGGTGACTAGGAGGCTGACCCACTGGGCCATATAGGAAACCTAGCACACAAAGATACCCTACCAACTCAGGGAAGCAGAAAAAATGTGGAGACAAAGTAACAGATCACAAACTAAGGAAACGGATAAAAACAAACAATTGGATATAGAATTCAAAACCACGGTTATAAGATTTTTCAAGAATTTCATAGAAAAGGCCAATAAATTTAGCCAGACCCTCGAGGATATGAAAAAGGACCAACTAGAAATTAAACATACAATGACTGAAATAAAAAATATTATACAGAGACCCAACAGCAGACTAGAGGAACGCAAGAATCAAGTCAAAAGAATCCAAAAAATTGAACATAGTGTAAGAAGCCTCTGGGACAACTTCAAGCATACCAACATCAGAATTATGGGGGTACCAGAAGAAGAGAGAGACCAAGATACTGAAAACTTATTTGAAGAAATAATGACTAAAATCTTCCCCCACCTGGTGAAAGAAATAGACTTACAAGTCCAGGAAGCGCACAGAACCCCAAACAAAAGGAATTCAAAGAGGACCACACCAAGACACATCATAATTAAAATGCCAAGAGCAAAAGACAAAGAGAGAATATTAAAAGCAGCAAGAGAAAAATAGTTAATTACCTACAAGGGAGCACCCATACGATTGTCAGCTGATTTCTCAACAGAAACTATGCAGGCCAGATGGGAGTGGCAAGAAATATTCAAAGTGATGAATAGCAAGAACCTACAACCAAGATTACTCTACCCAGAAAAATTATCATTCAGATTGGAAGGTCAGATAAAGAGCTTCACAGATAAGAAAAAGCTAAAGGAGTTCATCATCACCAAATCAGTATTATATGAAATGCTGAAAAGTATTCTTTAAGAAGAAGAAGAAGAAAAAGGTAAAGATAAAAATTATGAACAACAAATACATATCTATCAACCAGTGAACCTAAAAATCAAGTGAATTAAAAATCTGAGGAACAGAATAAACTGGTGAATATAATAGAATTAGGGGCATAGAAAGGGAGTGGACTGATAATTCTCAGGGCGAAAGGGATATGGGAGGTGCAGGAAGAGACTGGACAAAAATCATACACCTATGGATGAGGACAGTGGTGGGGAGGTAAGGGCAGAGGGTTGGGTGGGAACCAGGTGGAGGGGAGCTATGGGGGGGGGGGAAGGAGAAACTATTGTAATAATCTGAATAATAAAGGTTTGTTAAATTAAAAAAATAATAAATCTTATTTGAATTAGAAAAAAAAATAACATCCTGTAAATGAAACACCACAACTCAAAACCAATGGGACACAGTGAAAGCAGTCCAGAGAGGGAAGTTCATACCATTATAGGCCTACCTGAAAAAAAAAAAGAAAAAGAAAAAATGGTAATAAATTATCTTACTCTACAACTTAAAGAATTAGAAAGAGAGTAACAAGAATAGCCCAGACTGAGCAAAAGGAAGGACATAATAAAGATCAGAGCAGAAATAGATGAAATAGAGACAAAAAAAAAAAAAAACAATACAAAAGATCAATGAAACCAAGAGCTGGTTCTTTGAAAGGATAAACAAGATAGATGAAACTCTAGCCAGGTTCATCAAGAAACAAAGAGAGAGGACCCAAATAAACAAAATCAGAAATGAAAGAGGCAAAATAATAACAGAAGCCACAGAAATACAAAGAATTGTAAAAAAATATATACTATGAACAACTCTATCACAACAAACTAAACAACCTAGAGGAAATGGACATATTGCTAGAAAAATATAGCCTTCCAAAACTCAATCAAGTACAATAAAAAAATCTCAACAGGCCGATAAGTCAGGAGATAATTGAAGCAGTCATCAAAAAACTCCTAACAAACAAAAGCCTAGGGCCAGACATCTTCACAGCGGAGTTTTACCAAACATTCAAAGAAGAACTAAAACCTATACTCTTCAGACTATTCAAAAAAATTCAGGAGGAAAGCACACTTCCAAGCTCTCTCTATGAAGCTAGCATTACGCTAATCCAAAAACCAGATAAAGACAACACAATGAAAGAGAATTATAGGCCAATATTACTGATGAACATAGATGCTAAAATCCTCAACAAAAGTCTAGCAAATTGCATCCAGCATTACTTTCATACACCATGACCAAGTAGGATTTATTCCAGGGATGAAATGCTGGTACAATATCCACAAATCAATAAACGTGATACAGCCGAGGCCGGTTTGGCTCAGTGGATGGAGCGTCGGTCTGCGGACTGAAAGGTCCCGGGTTCGATTCCGGTCGAAGGCATGTACATTGGTTGCGGGCACATCCCCCAGTGGGGGGTGTGCAGGAGGCAGCTGGTAGATGTCTCTCTCTCGTCTATGTTTCTAGCTCTCTATCCCTCTTCCTTCCTCTCTGTGAAAAATCAATAAAATATATATATTTAAACGTGATACATCACATAAATAAATTGAAAGATTAAAATCACATAATCATATCAATTGATGCAGAAAAAGCATTTGACAAAATCCAACACCCTTTCTTGATAAAAATTCTCAGCAAAGTGGAAATAGAGGGATCATATCTCAACAAAATAAAAGCCTTATATGACAAACCTACAGCCAACATACTCAATGGGCTAAAAATAAAACCATTTTCCCTAAGAACAAGAACAAGACAGGGATGCCCACTTTCACCACTTCTGTTCGACACGGTACTGGAAGTGCTAGCCATAGTGGTCACAGAAGCAGAATAAATAAAAGGCATCCACATTAGAAAAGAAGTAATATTGTCATTATTTACATATTCATGATATTGTACATAGAAAATCCTATAGACTTGATCAAGAAATTACTAAAACCAATAAACAAATTTGGCAATGTAGCAGGATACAAAATTATCACCCAGGAATCTATGGCTTTTTTATACACCAATACTGAACTCACAGAACAAGAAACTAAAAAAAAAAATCCCATTTACAATTGCAACAAAATAATATAAATAGGAACAAATTTAACAAGGAGGTAAAGGACCTGTACTCAGAAATTACAGGACGCTGAAAAAAAGAGATAGAGGAAGACATAAACAAATGGAAAAATATACCATGTTCATGGATTGGTAGAACCAACATCATTAAAATGTCCATACTACTCAACACAATCTATAGATTCAATATAATCCCCTTTAAAATACCAATGGCATACTTCAAAGACTTAGAAAAAACTCTCCAGAACTTCATCTGGAATTTTTAAAAAAAGACCTCGAATAGTTGCTGCAATCTTGAGAAGGAAGGACAAAGTTGAATGGATCACAATACCAGATATCAAGGTATACTATAAAGCCACTGTTCTCAAAACTTCCTGTTAATGGCACAAGAACAGATATCAAGACAAATGGAATAGAACAGAGAACCCGGAAATCAACCCAAGGCATTATACTCAATTAATATTTGACAAAGGAGACAAGAGCACACAATGGAGTTAAGACAGTCTCTTCAATAAATGGATTTGGGAAAATTGGACAGATACATACAAAAAAAATGAAACTAGACCACCAACTTACACCATACACAAAAATAAACTGAAAATGCATAAAGGACTTAAACGTAAGATGGGAAACCATAAAAATCTTAGAAGAAGCCATGGGTAGCAAAATAGCAGACATTTTTCATAGCAATATCTTTACTTTTACAGCTCCTAGGGCAATGGAAACTAAAGAGAAAATAAACAAATGGGACTACATCAAAATAAAAAGTGTCTGCACAGCAAAAGAAACCATAAAAAAAAGAAAGAAAATCTACTGCATGGGAGAACATATTTGCCAATGTTATGTCCGATAATGATTTGATCTCCAAATATATATAGGGAACTCATACAAGTTAACAAAAGGAAGATAAACAATCCAATAAAAAAAATGAGCAAAGGACCTAAATAGACACTTTTCGAAAGAGGACATATAGAAGACCAAGAGATATATGTAAACATGCTCAAAGTCACTAATTATTCGGAGAGATGCAAATCAAAACAATAGTGAGGTACCATCTCACACCTGTCAAAATGGCTATCATCAACAAATCAACAAAAGTCAAGTGCTGGCGAGGATGCGGAGAAAAAGGAACCCTCATGCACTGCTAGTGGGAATGCAGACTGGTGCAGCCACTGTGGAAAACAGTATGGTGTTTCCTCAAAAAACTAAAAATGGAACTTCTATTTGACTCAGTAATCTTACTTATAGGATATTTCCCAAGAATACAGAAACACCAATCAGAAAGGATATATGCCCCCCTATGTTCATAGCAGCACAATTTACAATAGCTAAGATTTGGAAATAGCCTAAGTGCCCATCAGCAGATGAGTGGATTAGAAAACAGGTACATCTACACAATAGAATACTAGGCTGCTGTGAAAAAGAAGGAATTCTTAACATTTGCGACAGCATGGATAGAAGTGGAGAGCGTTATGCTTAGCGAAATAAGTCAGTCAGAGTAAGATAAATATCTCATGATCTTACTCATTAGTGGAATATAATGAACAACATAAACTGATGAACAAAAACAGAACCAGAGTCATTGAACAGACTGTTCAACCTATGAAGGAAGGCAGGTGGTGAGAGGGTAAGAGATCAACCAAAGGAGTTGTATGCATGCATATGAGCATAACCAATGGACACAGACGGGGGGTTGGGAAGGGCATGTGCTGGGAGTGGTGGCAGCTGGGGAGAGTTGAATGGGGGAAAAAGGAGACTTATGTAATACTTTAAACAATAAAGAATTTTTAAAAAGAGTAATACACAATAATTATACAGTGCTTACTATATGCCAGACACCTTTTTAATTGCTTTGTGTGCATTAACTCACTTAATCCTCCCAAAGTAAGTACTTTTATTATCCCTATTAGAGGCCTGGTGCACAAAGTTTTGTGCACTGGGGGGCGGGGGTCCCTCAGCCCGGCCTGCCCCCTGTTGCAGTCCAGGAGCCCTTGGGGAATGTCCAACTGCACCTTATTGCTACCTTGGAGGTGGGAGAGGCTCCCACCACCACTGCTGTGCTCGCCAGCTGTCGGCCAGGCTTGTGACTGAGCAGTGCTCCCCCGGTGGGAACACACTGACCACCAGGGGCAGGTCCAGTGTTGAGCATCTGCCCCCTGGTGGTCAGTGTGCATCACAGCAACCAGTCGTTCTGCTGTTCAGTCAATTTGCATAATACCCTTTTATTATATAGGATTTTATAGATGAGGAACCTAAGGCATGAAGAGATTAGGTGACTTGGCCAAGGTCACAGATAGTATCTAATGAAGTCAGAGTTTGAATTTAGGCATTCTTACCTCAATCTGTATTTTCAAATCTTACTATTTAATTGTTACATTTAAGTTTTTAAACCCATCTGGAACTCTTTGGTGCACACTATGAAAGGATTTGGGTTGTTTTTTTGTTTGTTTGTTTTTTCTAAGTGGTTATTCAATTGTTCCAATATCATTTGCTGAATAATCATTCTTTTTCTTAATTTTTTATTGTTTAAAGTATTACATGTCTCCTTTTTCCCCCATTGATGTGAATAATCATTCTTAAAACAAGCTTTAAGAAATACTAAAGATTTACATAATCTTGAACTGATTTCTTGGCTTTTTATTATTCTGTTCAATCAATATGACTATCCCTGTGCTGATATCAGTCTGCCTTGAAATAACTGTATCCTCTTTTAAACAAAGTAAGTTCTCAACTCAGATTTTTAAAACTTCATCTAAAATATCCCACTTTAAATATAAAACAGTCATTCACATTTATATTAACACAATTCTTTTATTTCTGAGGGCTTGTAGCACCATAATTTGAATTCTACTATTTACTACAAATTAAATGATGTTGCAGCATAGAACATGTATTGAACATATCCATTCTGGGTACTATGCTAGGTGTTAGGAACATAAATGAATACATGTGGTCTCCTGCCCTCAAAGGAGTTCACATTCTAGAGAAGGGGACAGAAAAGTAAGTCAGACTTGTTGATGCTGCAGGCTGGTAGGGGATAGTACAGGGTACATCTAAATCAGATGGGGAGAGGGGGGATCATTATGACTTCCACAGAGACACTATAGCTTGACTTAAGTTTTAAATGGCACATGGGAGTTAATAGAATAAAAAAGGCAAGGAAAGGTCATTCCAGGCAGCATACATGAAAGCCAGAGACGTTGAAGAAATTGCCAGCCATTTGTCTTGACTGAAACATGGTGTTTGTATTGCAAAATAGCAAGATATGAAACTTGGGAAGTAAACAGAAGCCAGTTCATGAAGGGCTTTATATGTAACAGTAAAATGCTTGGATTTTATTCTGAAAATAATAGAAAGCTAAAGGGTTTTAAATAGGGAAGTGACATGATCTGATTCTACTAATCATGACAGTCCAATTAACTTAGAAGAAAGTATCCAAAATAATAAAATTTTATACAAAATCATTTAAAATTAAAAATGAATAAAGAATAGATTCACCTAAGTCTGTGACTACAGAAGTTCAGCAGCAGTAATCAGGATCTGAGCTACACTTCTCTCTATTCCTGATAAATATAAGCCATAAATCATCTCAATGTCTAAGACTTGAAGTGGCCCTTTGTTTAGACAGCTTCTGCATGAATAGAAATAAAGGTTCACTTCAGTATTTGGGAATTGATGAGAATTCACTGAGTTGGTCTATGGCCTATATACAAAGATTAGGGAGAGAAAGTGGTGAAGTTCAACTACTGATCATTGCTGAATGATCTTCATTTCTTCCTGTGCAAAGATCTGCTAAGTCACATAGAAACACAAACAGCATCATAGGCTCCTATTGGTCCCAGACCCTAAGGATGCTATTGAAGAAACAGAAATAATAAACTTCATAGACCTCTGTACAAAGCATTTTTCAAACAATATTTTATTTAATCATTACAGACTCAGCCTTAAGTAGATTGTGTAATAATTAGGACTACTTTGATTTGAATGGTTAGAAAATTCAAACTGGTCTTTTAAAAAAGGGAAAAAATTAAAGGGGAAGGGAAACTTACTGATTTATATAAATTAAAACCTAAGAATGAATCTTGCTAACTTCAAGCAAAGTTCAATATGGGGTCTCAAATGATGTCACCAGGACCAGATTCCCTGAGTCTTGGTTTGTGTCTGGTTTAGCCTGAGATAGTCTCTCCTAATGCAATCATAAAATGGACACAGCAGCTCCAAACTCATATCACTTCAGCTTCAAATTCAATGGAAAACAGTTTCTCTTCCACAAAAGTCTTGGGTATGACTCTCATTAATCTGATTATGTCTTCATCCAAGAACTCATCCATTTGAATAGGGGTATGATTGGCTAAAACTCTATGATTTGTAGTGAAAGCATAGGAGAAATGATTCCCTTTAAGTAAATTTGATGTTATTTTTAAACTAGAGGCCCAGTGCATGATTGAATCATGCACATGTAGGGTCCCCTACACACTTTCACTTTCAATCACGGGGGAGCTGGGTGCCTGTCTGTTGGTACACCAGGCCTTTCAGAAGCCTCCACCCCGCCGGAGGCTTCTGAAAGGCCTGGTGCCTGAGTGGACAGGCACCCAGCTCCCCCGCTTTTGATGGTCCATGGTGGGACGTGAGCTCGCTGCCCCAGAGGCCCCTTCTGTGCCACAGCACAGCCATGGTGCAGACACTGAGCTCGAGCCGCCACTGGCGAGGTGAGCTCAGCTTCCCGCAGGCCCAATTGGCCACCCCAGCCACCCCGAGTCCCGCCCCCCCCGCACCTCCTGGCCAATCGCGGGCATAGCGAAGGTACGGTCAATTTGCATATTTGTCTTTTATTAGGTAGGATAGAAAATTTAAATACTTGAACTTCACTCAGAAGATGAGGAAACTGAGGCCAAGAGAGGTTAAGTGATTTCACCAAGTTTTATAGCCAGTTACTGGAAAAAGAGAAATTATAACCTACTCTTGCTTAATTTCAGTATCCATGTTCCTTTTACCATACCACATTGTCAAAATAAATGCACCTTAATTGGTCTTGTCAAGAAAATTCAAAACCTGAAGTTATACATAATATTAATCTGTCAACCTAATGGAAGAGAGAGCCAACTCAGATTATCTCAATTTGAGGAAACAAATTCAGAAACCTTCTCTGTTTGGCTTTGGGATGTTTTATAAAATCACTGTCAAAGCAGATGGATGTTCTTATTAATGAAAGTTTTTGGAGACCATAGTGAATGAACAGCAAGGGAAAGAATCTTGGGTTATTTACTGAATGAAGTTCAAGTATTTAAAATCAGATTTATCTACAGATGTGTCTTTTATAATATTCTAGAGGCCCGGTGCACAAAATTCATCCACTCGTGGGGTCCCTCAGCCCAGCCTGCACACTCTTGCAGTCCGGGAGCCCTCGGGGGGGATGTACAACTGGATTGAGAGAGGTCACAGGCCAGGCTGAGGAACCCCACTGGTGCATGATCGGGGGCCGGGGAGGGACGCGGGAGGACTTCAGGGTGTGCCTGGCCCATATCACTCAGTCCTGATTGGCTGGACCCCAGCAGCAAGCTAACCTACCAGTCAAGCGTCTGCCCCCTGGTGGTCAGTGCACATCATAGCAACCGGTCGACTGGTCGACTATCTGCCCTCTGGTGGTCAGTGCATGTCATAGTGAGCTATTGAGCAGCCTTAGCATATCATTACCATATTACACTTTGATTGGTTGAATGGCCGACTGGACGACCAGATACTTAGCATGTTAAGCTTTTATTATATAGGATGTTAGTTCCAATTCTGAAAAAATAAACATACATGGCCATTTTCTAAATCAATTCCATTGGCTTATAATGTATAAAAAGTACAATCCCTGAAGATAGAAATGAATGTGAATCCATGTTATCACTTTTATTTGCTGTACAACACTGAGCAAGCTTCACCCCATCTGTGTAGCTAGTTTACAATTAATAGAAACGATGTGATAATTAGATGAGATAACACATATAAGGTGCCTGGAACATAGTAAGTGCTCAAGAAATAAAAATTTAATGACTTCTTGTTTTTACCATTGGCTTATGTTCCCCTTTGAGAAATAAAATGTTTCCTGTGGGTAGATCTTCCACAGTAATTTCTACATTTTCTCTTAGTTTATAGGCTTAGTGGTTGCCAAAGAGCAATAATTTGTCAATAAAAACTCACATGCCCTAAGAAGTGTTCCCCATTTTAAGAACTTTGTAATAAACCCTTTTCCAAAAACAAATTCCTCTTGTGAATCAATCACTAATTGATATTCTATGCTCATGAATTTCTATGTTCAAACATGTTGCATCTACTTTAAATACTATATAAAAGATTATCCTGCATAACGATTTACAGGCTTTTCTCTTTCGGAGACCTTTTGAACAGAAACAACTCCATCTTCTCAACCCTATCATTTAAGTGAAATGTTCTAAATGCATTCCCAGCACCTCTTTAAACAAAAACAAACCATATTAGGTGGGAAAGGCCATAGGTCTGAAATCGGGTCAGCCACTAATGCACTGAAGTCACAGAGACAGCCCAGAAATAGCAAATAATTCAACAAGGAAGAAATATTGATAATTATAACATTCCAGCTTTATGGCATTAATAACACTTAAAGGACACTGAGGTTTACACATACAATTCAATAGTCTAGCTGAGAAAGAGTACAGCATTTAATCAAGAGGGGAAGAAGGACAAGGTTACCTGATACGTTAGAGTTGTGATTGAATAGCACAGGGCCAAAATACATCTTAAAGTCATTTGTTTCCATTTCATTACAGTTTACAAAATCCAGGTCTAATTTTGGACAATAGTACTCTAGGCTAGATGTATAATAGCCTCTATCTAATCCTATGAGCCGTTACAACACAGTTGATAGTATTATACACAAGAACCTGGTGGAGCTACATCCTGGTTTTGAAATACAGGGCTACACTGAGTGGCCAGATTATTATGATCTCTGAACTCATAATAAAACACATAATAATCTGGCCACTCAGTGTGTGTGTGTGTGTATATATATATATATATATATATATATATATATATATATATATGAGGCCCGGTGCATGAATTCGTGCATAGGTGAGGTCCTGCCAGCCTGGCCAGGGGGAGGGGACATGGGTGGTTGGCCAGCTTGCCTGATGGTCAAACTCCTGGTCGAGGGGACAATTTGCATATTAGCCTTTTATTATATAGGATATACACTTAGTGGCCAGATTATTATGCATTCAGAGATCATAATAATCTGGCCACTCATTGTATAAAGAAGATGGGGGCCCAGAGAAGGCTGTTGTCAAGCTAAACTGAGAAAGCAGCACTGAAATATCACATTATTTGAAAGTCAGTGACTGATAAGAACAGTAATGTATACAACAAAGGCATTACTATCACCTAAAATTTAATTTAGGAATTAATGAACAAAAGAGGGATGGGAGAGTGATTTTTTTAAAATAATTTTCCTATCAAATAATAAAACATTAGAAAACAAATCTCATTTTTAAAAAGGATATTTATAATATTATAGTTTCCAGGACCCTTAACAGCTACATTTTTCTAATAAGTACAATAAAAAAAATTTCTGTCACTGTTTGCGTGTTTTAAAATTCAGTTGGATTATAAAAATACTCCCTCCAAATAACAGAAGCATTTACAGTAGGGGGAAACCAATATGAAAAAGATTAATTTGGTGACTATTAAAAAGAGAAAAAAAGGATTGATTAAAAAATTCTCTTCCTAAATAAATTTGCTTAATATACTAAAAAATCATCATTAATTTGAAACATACTAATTTGGAATGTTCAAATAGCTAGACAGAAATAAAGTTATCCTATATAATAAAGAGGTAATATGCAAATTGACCAACACACCCTCACAAGTAGCTGCCTATGACCAGGCAGCAGGGGGGTTAATGAGGGATGACCAAATGACTGAACAGCAGGCTGCATGGGGCAACCAGGCCGGCAGCGGGGGGCAGTTGGGGGTGAACAGGTCAGCAGGGGAGGGCAGTTAGGGGCAACCAGGCCTTCAGGGAAGGACAGTTAGGGGTGACCATGCCTGCAAGGGAGGGCAGTTGTGGGTGACCAGGCCGGCAGGGGAGGTCAGTTAGGGGTGACCAGGCTGGCAAGGGAGGGCAGTTGGGAGGGACCAGGCCTGCAAGGGAGGGCAGTTGAAAGTGACCAGGCCTGGAGGGGAGGGCAGTTGGGAGGGACAAGGCTTACAGGGGAGGGCAGTTAGGGGCAACCAGGCTGGCAAGGGAGGGCAGTTAGGGGTGACTGGGCCAGCAGGGGAGGGGAGTTGGGGGTGACCAGGCCTGCAGTGGAGGGCAGTTGCGGTTGACCAGGCCTGCAGGGGAGGGCAGTTGTGGTTGATCAGGCCTGCAGGGGAGGGCAGTTGGGGACGACCAGGCCTGCAGGGGAGGTCAGTTAGGGGTGACCAGGCTGGCAAGGGAGGGCAGTTGGGAGGGACCAGGCCTACAAGGAAGGGCAGTTAGGGGTGACCAGGCCTGCAGGAGAGGGCAGTTAGGGGTGACCAAGTCTGCAGGGGAGTGCAGTTGGGGTGACCAGGCCTGCAGGGGTGGGCAGTTGTAGTTGAACAGGCCTGCAGGGGAGGGCAGTTGGGGATGACCAGGCTGGCAGGGGAGGTCAGTTAGGGGTGACCAGGGTGGCAAGAGAGGGCAGTTGGGAGGGACCAGGCCTGCAAGGGAGGGCAGTTGGGGGCGACCAGGCCTGCAAGGGAGGACAGTTAGGGACAACCAGGCTGGCAGGGGAGGGCAGTTAGGGGCAATCGGGCCGGCAGGGGAACAGTTAGGCATCTATCAGGCTGGCAGGAGAGTGGTTAGGGGGTGATCAGGCTGGCAGGCAGAAGCGGTTAGGGGCAATCAGGCAGGCAGGCAGGCTAGCGGTTGGGAGCCAGCAGTCCTGGATTGTGAGGAGGCAGTTGGACATCCCTCGAGGGGTCCCAGATTGGAGAGGGAGCAGGCTGGGCTGAGGGACATCCTCCCATCCCCTGTGCACGAATTTCGTGCACCGGGCCTCTAGTTTGTTTATAATTGTTCATTTGTTTACCTTGCCCAAAGAGATATATCTGCAAAAATATTCCTATGAGAAATGTCTGAAATTTAACTGCCCGTGTTTTCTTCTAGGATTTTTATGATTTTGTGACTTACATTGACATCTTTTATCCATTTTAAGTTTATTCTTGTGTGTGGTATAAGTTGGTTGTCTAGTTTATTTTTTCTTTTCTTTCTTTCTTTTTTTTTTTTTTTTACATTCACCTGTCCAATTTTCCCAGCACCATTTTTTTATTTATCTTTATTGTTGAGAGTATTACAGATATCCCCTTTGTTTTCCTCATTGACCCCATCCATTCCTCACCCCCAGGCCTTCATTGCACTATTGTCCCTGTCCATGGATTATGCATATATACATACAAGTTATTTTGTTAATCTCCTCCCATTCCCCCTTCTTTTCCCTCTGAGATTCATCAGTCTATTCCATGTTTCTATATCTCTGGATCTATTTTGTTCATCAGTTTATTTTTGTTCATTAGATTTCACATATGAATGAGATCATGTGATACTTGTCTTTATTGAAGAGGCTGTTTTACTCCATTGAATGAATGCTGTTGACTTCTTTGTCAAATATTAATTGAACATAAAGGCCTGAGCTTATTTCTGGGTTCTCTATTCTATTCCATTGGTCTATATGCCTGTTCTTGTGCCAATACAATGCTGTTTTTGTTATTATGGCCTTGTGATATACTTTGATATCAGGTATTGTTATCCCTCCAACTTTGTTCTTTCTCATGATTGCTGAGGCTATTCAAGGTCTTAGGTTTTTCAAGGTCTTTTGTGGTTCCATATTAATTTTTGGAGTATGTATTCCAGATCTGTGATATATGCCACTGGTATTTTAATAGGAATTGCATTGAATCTGTAGATTGCTTTGGGTAGTATAGACATTTTAATGATGTTAATTCTTCCTGTCCTTGAACATAGCATATGCTTCCAGTTATCTGTATCTTCCTGTTTCTTTCTTCGGTATCTTATAATTTTCCAACTACAGGTATTTTACCTCCTTGGATAAGTTTATTTCTAGGTACTTTATTTTTATGTTGCAATAGTAAATGTGATAGTTTTCTTAGTTTCTCTTTCTGATTGTTCATTATTAGTGTATAAAAATTCCACCAACTTCTAAATATTAATTTTGTATCCTGCTACTTTGCTGAATTCATTTATTAGGTCTATTAGTTTTTTGATAGAGTCCTTAGGGTTTTCTATGTACAATATCATGTCATCTGCAAATAATGACAGTTTTAATTCTTCCTTTCCAATTTAGATGTTTTTTATTTCTTCTTGTCTGATTCTGTGGCTAGTACTTCCAGTACTATGTTGAATAAGAGTAGTGAAAGCAGACATCCCTGTCTTGTTCCCTATCTTAAGGAAAATGCTCTTAGTTTTTTACAATCAACAATGGTGTTGGCTGTGGGTTTGTCATATAAAGCCTTTATTATGTTGATGTATGAGCCCTCTATTCACACTTTGCTGAGAATCTTTACCATAAATGGGTACTAGATTTTATCAAATGCTTTTTTCTGCATCTATTGATAAGATCAAGTTATTTTTATCCTTCATTTTGTTTATGCAATGTATCACGTTGATTGATTTGCAAATATTGTACAAACTTTGCAACCTTGGAATAAATCCCACTTAATCATAATGTGTGATCTTTTTAATATATTGGCCTCTAATTTTTCTTTTTTGTAGTATTTTTATCTGGTTTTCAAATTAGGATAATACTGGCCTCATTAAAAGAGCTTGGAAGTCTTCCCTCCTCTTAAATTTTTTGGAATATTTTGTGGAGCGTAGGTGTTAGTTCTTTAAATGTTTGGTAAAATTCACCCGTGAAGCCATCTGATCCAGGACTTTTGTTGGAAGTTTTTTTGCTTTTTATTGTTACTTTGATTTTATTAGTTGTAATCGTTCTTTTCAGATTTTCTGATTCTTCCTCATTCAGTTGTGGAAGATTGTATGTTTCCAGGAATTTATCCATTTCACTCAGGTTATCCAGTTTGTTGGCTTATATTTCTTCATTGTACCTCCTTACAATCCTTTGTATTTCTTTGCTATCAGTTGTTACTTCTCTTTCATTTCAGATTTTATTTATTTGGGTCCTCTCTCTTTGTTTCTTGATGAGTCTGGTAAAAGGTTTTTCAATCTCATTTATCTGTTCAAATAACCAGCTCTTGGTTTCATTGATCTTTTGTATTGTTATTTTAGACTCTATGTTATTAATATCTGCTCTAATCTTTATTATTGCCTTACTTCTACTTAATCTTGGCTTTTTTTGTTGTTATTGTTTTTTTTATTTCTTTTAGGAATAGGGTTAGGTGGTTTACTTGAAAATTTCTTGCTTCTTGAGGTAGGCTAGTGATGCTATGATCTTCCCTCTCAGGACTGCTTTAGCTGTGCCCTATAGATTTGGGTTTGCTTGTGTGTTTATTTTCATTTATCTCCAGATAACTTTGATTTCTTCCTTGATCTCATTGTTAACTCATTCATTGTTTAATAACATGCTATTTAGCCTCTATGTTTTTTTAATGTTTTCAGTTTTCATTGCAATTGATTTCTAGTTTCATACCATTGTGATCAGAGAGGATGCTTGATATGATTTCAATCTTCTTGAAATTATTAAGACTTATTTTGTCTCCTAGCATGTGGTCTATCTTTGAGAATGTTTCATGTGCACTTGAGAAGAATGTATATGCTGCTGCTTTTGGATAAAATGTTCTGTAAATATTAATTAAATCCATTTGATTTAGTGTGTTGCTATGGCTTTGTTGATTTTTTGTTTAGAATATCTATCCATTGATGTCAGTGGGGTGTTAAAATCCCTTACTATGACTGTATTGCTGTCAATGTCTTCCTTAATGTCCACCAGGATTTTCTTTATACATTTAGCAGCTCCTATGTTGGGTGCATATATTAGTATGTTTACAAGCGTTATATACTCTTTGGAGATTGATCCCTTTAGTTTTATGTAATGGCTTTCTTTGTATGTTGATATGACCTTTGTTTTGTTGAAGTCTAATTTGTTATATATAAGTATTGCTACCTCAGCTTTTTTTTTCCCATTTGCATGGAATATTTTTTCCATCCCTTCACTTTCAGTCTGTATATATCTTTTGTTCTAAGGTGGGTCCCTTGTAGCCAGTATATATAGAGGTAATTTTTTTCTTATCCATTCAGCTATGCTATGTCTTTTGATTGGATCATTTAATCTGTTTACATTTAAGGTTATTATTGACTAGAGGCCCATTGCACGGATTTGTGCACCAGTGGGGTCCCTTGGCCTAGCCTTTAGGGATCTGGCCGAAACCGGCAGACCAATATCCCCCAAGGGATGTAGTAGTACAAGAAGCGGCAGGCAGCTGGGGAGGAGCCCGAGCCCAGGCCAGGCACCACGCCACTCCTGCTCATCCCAGCCCTGCTGTGCCTGCTGCCGCCACCGCTTGATAAGCTTGCTGCTGCTTCGCTGCGGTCTCCACGCACCCGTCTTAGGGCAATACCAGCGCGCCCATGACCAAGAAGCAGCTGCAGGCTCACACCAAGTCAGTCCCGATGCCTGTCCCGATCCCGGTCCTGGTCTGGATCGGAGAGGGGCGTGCAGGGAGAATGTCCGTGGGAGAGGCTCGCACCTCTGCAGCTGCACTCGCCAACCATGAGCCCAGAATCTGGCGCTCATCAGTCAGCTGAGTGGTGCTCCCACTGTGGGAGTGCACTGACCACCTGGGAGCAGCTCCTGTGTTGAGTGTCTGCCCCCTGGTGGTCAGTGCGCATCATAGTGACCGGTCAAATGGTCGAATGGTCGAACGGTTGCTTAGGCTTTTATATATCTAGATAGGTAATTATTTATTGCTATTTTATTCTTTAAACCTATGCTAATCTTTCTTATATTTCTTTTATTTTTCTTCTTCTTAAAACATGTCCTTTAACTTTTTTTGCAATAATGGTTTGGTGGTAATCAACTCCTTTAGCCTTAACTTTTTTTTTTTTTTTTGTCTGGGAAGCTCTTCATTTCACTTTCAATTTTAAATGATAGCCTTCCTGGATAGACTAGTCTTGGTTGTAGGTCCTTGCTTCTCATCACTTTGAATATTTTATGCCATTCTTTTCTGGCCTGAATTTTTTCTGTTGAGAAATCAACTGACAGTGTTATGGAAGTCCCTTGTATGTAACTATCTGACTTTCTTCCTCTGGCTGCTTTTAAGATCCTCTCTTCGTCTTTAACCGGTGGCCTTTTAACTATGATGTGACTTGGTGTGGGCCTCATTGGGTTCTTCCTGATAGGGACTCTCTGTGCTTCCTGAGCTTGTGTGACTTTTTTGTTCACCAGGTTAGAGAAGTTTATAGCCATTATTTCTTCAAAGGGGTTCTCAATCCCTTGTTCATTCTCTTCTCCTTTGTCAGCCCTATGATGTGGATGTTGTAATGCTTGATGTTCTTCCAGAGGTCCTTGGAATTTCCTCATTTCTTAATTGTCTTTTATTTTTGAATAGTGGCCTGGTGCATGGATTCATGCACATTGAAAGAAAAATAATTAGAATAAATATTTTAATATTGCTATTTGCCCTTTCTCTATAATGGATGCTGGTTGTCATCTGTGGGGTGATCAGCAGGGAAATCATGCCCCGCTCACACCCACCTTGGCCTGGCACCGCCTGCTCACCTGCTCCACCATCCTGCTACGGTCCCGCTCTCGTCAGGGCCCATCGGGGCTGGCAGCGCCTCCACTGCCGCCCGTTGCCACCCACTGCCAGTGCTATGTTGCTGACCCCCGCCATGTTCCACGCCGCCCCCTGGTGGTCAGCACAAGTCATAGAAAGTGGTCGAACTCCTGGTTGATGGGATAATTTGCATATTAGGCTTTTATTATATAGGATGCTCTGCTTGGGTGCTTACTATTATCTTGTCTTCTAAATTCCTGAATCAAATCCTCTGCTTCATCTAACCTGCTGTTGATTCCTTCTAGTGTATTCTTTGCTTCAGTTATTGTATTTTTCATTTCTGATTGGTTCTTTTTTATGGTTTCTATGTCCTTTTTAATGCTTACTATCTCTTTAAGTTCTCACTGAGATCATCCATTCTTCCCCTAAGGTCCTCAAGCATCCTTATAACCATTGTTTTAAACTCTGCATCTGGTATCTTGGCTGCTTCCATTTCATTTAATTCTTTTTCTCAGGATTTCTCTTGGTCTTTCTTTTGGGACATATTTCTTTACTTCCCTATTTTGTCTCTGTATAATAAGTAGATCTGCTATGACTGCTGAACTTGTTATGATGGCTTTATTGTGTAGGTGTGTTGTTGGGCTCAGTGGTGCAATCTTCCAGATCACCTGAGCTAGGAGCCCCAGGAAAGTTTCTTGTAGGTTATGTGCATCCTCCTATTGTAGTTGAGTCTTGAATACCGTTGGCCTTTCCATGGGTGAAGTTAACTCTTTAGGATGGCTGACTATAAGGATGAACCTCAATCACTATGTATTAGTCATTGTGCAAGGGCTGCCTCCTGAGGTGGAGTTGTTCCCAGTAGGGTCTGGTGCCTGCTGGACTATACTTTTGGGTGTGCCACTTGTATGGCTAGTTGAGTCGAGCTCTGGTGTGGTTTGAAGCCCACCATTGGTTGTGTTGTTCGTGGGTCCACTTGGTTTGGGTTTAGGTACAGGTTTATGCCAAATGTTGTGTGTAACCAGCCTTGGCTACCTGTCTGGAGCTACCACACTACTCATTGTTTGTGACTGCATCTACTGGGGCTGGGTGTGCACAGGAGGGGCCAATCTGTGTATAAAGGTTGTCTTCCTCCAGCTTATAGCCAGGGGCAGATCTATAAAAGGTATGAAATTTGCCTCCACCAATCAGCTATTCTGTCTCCCCCTGAGGTTGCCTGGTCTTCCTCCAGAGGCTCCCAAAGAAAGACTATAGAGTGGGCCCCGGCTTGCTGTCACCCACAGATCATGAGCTCAGGTGGGGTGGGGCTATTGGTGTCAGGAGGACTGGGCTAGTGGATCACCTGCTTGGGGGGTATGCAGTCAGGCACTCAATGAGAACAAATTGGCCCCTACTCCAGAGCCATACTACTCAGTCTCTGCCAGTCTTCAACTCTAGCTCCCTTATAAAGAGCACACCACAGGTTCAGGTTGGGTGCAGCCAGCCATCCCCTCTGCAGGAGCAAGGTTAGCAGGGTGAAGCCACCAATGCTTGGGAAGACAGATCAAAAGTGTCTCCCATTCATGGTGGTGCTGGCCAAGTCCACAGGAGGGGTCCAAGCACTCCCTCCCAGTCAAGACAATAGCCTCTGAGGAAGACACTCTAAATGTCCCAGCTCAGAGCAGCCTCCCTTCCCCTTGTGGAACTGAGCTCAGCAGGGTGGGTACACCAAAACTTAGGGAGTAGCAGCTCCCAGCAGCTCCCATTGCGGGTGGTGTCATCAAGCCTGTAGACTGGGAACAGGCACTTATTTTTCCTGGTCCACATTTGCCTTTTTAAGAGAGACTTTTCAATTCATTTGAATGACCTGGATAGTTGTTCCTGACATATGAAGGAGCAGAACAAGCAGATGAGATTATAATATGAAAAGCTGGGTAGAGCTAGATGATGAAATTGCGAATGATTTTTTGTTTCCTTGTGCTTCTCTTATATTCTGGAGTTTCTATAGTGGGCTTGCATTACTGCTGTAATCAGAAGGAAAAGGTTTTATAAGTTATTTCTAATTGACTTTCCCTTTAAGTCCTGCCTACACAAACTGTTAAATTATTTTCCATGCAAAGTCATGTCACTACTAGATAGATGATAGATAGATAGATAGATAGATAGATAGATAGATAGATAGATAGATGATAGATAGATAGATAGATAGATAGATAGATAGATAGATAGAAATGTTTTTTAAAAACTTTACTGTCATCCCAATACAGCCTACAGAATTTAGGATAAATGCCTCAGTCTGGCAATCAAATCCTCCTCAGTATAATTCCAAATTCTCTTTCCAGTCTTATCTTCCACCACTCTCTACAGGAGCCCTGCTTTGCAGATAAAGATTCCTTGTGTGTTCCATCATAGGTTTTTTCTCTTACTCCTTTTGTGCATCTCTGCTTTCAAATCATACCCATTCTTTAAAGCCCATCTCAAGTACCACAACCTCCAGGAAACCTTTGCAGATGTTTCCAGTTAGATGTACTCCTCTCCTCCTTCAAATTACTACAGTGTTTTATTTATTCCTCCTTATATCCTGCCTTATTATAATTACCTATATAATTATCTTCTCCCCAGCCAAGACTGGGAGAGCCTAAAGGATGGGATTGAATCTTACTCATTGATTATATCACCAAGCAAAATGATTTTATGGCAAAACTAGTTAAATTAAATCCAATGATGTTGCAACAAACATAGATTATGAAGAACTTAAAGCAAACATTTTAGACCAACAAGACAAAGTGAGAATTGTAAAAAAATAAGCTAATCCAATACAAGTTCAAGGAGGTAAAAATGATTTGTAAAACCCCTGATTTTCACTTATCCATAGGGCTATGATATGAGCTTTCTACATACTTGTATATCCTCCAGGCAAGCCTGTAAGCATCAAAATCTGGAAAAAAACATTCCAACAATCCCCCACCTAAGATTCTACAACAAAAATTTTTACACATTTCACTTATCTAAAAAAAAAGAAGAAGAAAACACTTCTGTGGCCAAAACAAAAGTCAAAAACAAACAAACAAACAAACAAACAAATAAAAACAACAAATTAAGAAAACGGGAAAAGAAGGGACAGCTAGCTGGTGCTATTTGTATTTTCTCTGAACTCTCAGTCCTGAAGACAAAGCCTATCACATAAGTACTTAATTAACATGTTGAACTCAGCTGAACTCCTACACTGACAAAGAAATAAAGCATATTAAGAAAAACAATTGCTCAAATATCCTTGTTGGAACAAGATTTACTATTCTTTGTATTTAGCATTTACTTAACATTTAGTAACTTCCATTATTATTCATGTAGTTCCACCATTTTATAGTTGGCTACCTATTCATTTGTATAAAATCAAGCAAAACCCTTAAAACCCAAGGAATGAATCTGACCTAAGACTCCATCTCTCAATTAAATTTGTTCTGGCAGGCTCTTCTCAAAGCCACAGTCTCAAAGCATGACTTCCCTCATGCATTTCTTCTTTTAAGTAACAGGAATTCAAAATAGACTCTGGAGCCAAAACAAATATCTGAAACCAAAGCCAGAAGGAGGAATCTCACCTTGTGTGGAGGTGTGTTTGTGTACTGTGTGTGCTGTGTGCAGTGGGGGGTAAGGGGGAAAGGAGAGGGGAAAAGGAGGGAAAGGGAAAGGAATGAGAGAAGGTGAGTTTTTAAACTGGGTTATAACATTTTCAATGCATTTTTTGGATAATGAAAATGAAAAGGTAATTTTTCTCTCTAATGAAAAGAGGAAAAATGATATTTTCTATAGTAAGGTATGAAATGTCTCAGTAGACCCAAAGTGACACGTAGGGCATGATTGGGTTACATATCTCAGAAGATAAATTCAGTTCTTTGAGTGTAGAAAGTCAAACCTTTCAGTCTATAGTTCTTTCACATCTGTCTTCAGAAACCAACATTTACGCTTCATCATAAAAAGTGTTCTCATGCCATAGATAACTGAGCTTAAAATCAGATGAACAGCATTGTGGCTTATGTATCATACATGTAAAACAAATTAACTTTTTTGATTTATTGTAGACAAAAAGTGATCGTTTTTGAAAATGAGACTCTGCTGAAAAAGTGACCTTTTAGTCTATAAACATACCATTTAATTTACAAGAGAAGTAAACCCTTTTGAATTGTATTTACCCAGTTACTTTAATAAAGGTTAGAGCTTTCAAAAACAATTGTAAATGTGGCATTTAGCTTCTCATATTTTCCAAAGGATCACTTGAATCTTGAGATTCGAAAGAAACAACTAAGAAAATAACAATAAAGCAACATCAGGGTTCTCCCAGAGTGAGATAAAACATACAATTTCCAGAATAAAATCCATATTTAAAATTTCACATTTTGAAGACTTGCTAGCCTCATTGGGTTTCAGGAAATGTCATTAACATCTCCTTTGAGGAAGAGATGGCAATATATCCATTAATACATTCATAAAGCAAAACATATTACTGATACACACTGGTATTAGTTACTGAAAGCTGATGATTATTAAAATGCAGAAGCACCATCAGGTAATAAAAATACAGTAATTAAAATCCTGATGGTAAAATTTCACACTAAATTCAGAAAGGTTTTATTTTACCCATGGTTCTATACAAAAAAATAAAATAAAATATGAACATTACTGTTAAACCATTGGATTTTCAATTATTCAGCTTTTTATTGTTAAAAACAAGACAACAGGCCCCAAATGGAGTCACTTATGCTGAAATTTAACTTAATTACAGTTTCAGCTCTTCCAAAAATGAAATCTTGAATCAGTCAATCAGGAAGCCCCTGATCAGCCCTAGTAAGGTAATCTGCCTCATAGATGCCTGCCATCTCCTATAGGAAAGTAACCCTGCCACAACCAATCCTTTTTTGCCTAGTATAACGTCCTTGTTAATGTGCTCTTCTTCCTATAAAAAGTCTTTCATTTTAAATGAAAGGAGCTCCTCAGAGCTCCTTTTTGTCTGCTGGATTGGATGCTGCTTGATTAATGAATCATTGAATATAGCCAATAAGATCTTCAAAATTACTCAGATGAATTGTTTAAATTTTATTTTTCTATTATAATTTACATTTAATATTATTTTGTATTAGCTTCAGGTGTAAGAATTTTATTTTTAACATTACTAATGTGACAAATATTTATTGTGTGTCTCTGCATGCATAGTGCCCTCTTACAAAATGAGTTGCACTTCTATTGCTATTGAGTGGGATTCAAATTGTGTGAATATAACAAAATCTGCTCAAGGACACCTTATGATGAAAAGAAGGTAGACTTTGAAGACAGACACACTCAGTTCGAATCTTGGCTCTGCCATTTACTAGCGGTGTAATTTTGACAAGCTACTTAATCTCTCTGAACCTCAGTTGCCTTATTTCTAAAATGTAGATAACACTTCCTACTCAACTAGGTTGCAAAGGCAATGATGAAGGTAAACAGTACAATACCTGGCACTTCGTAAATACTCAATAAACATTTGGTTTCCTTTTTTCTTCCATACTTATTACACAAAGAAAGTAAACAAATCAAATGTGTGTGATTGAAGTAAGTAAAAAGAATTAAAATAGTTGAATTCAGTGGAATAAAACCTGATTATATCATTTCGACTCTGAAACATGTAAGTTTATTTTTATTCCTCTGGAAAACTATTAAAATACACAGGAGTTTTCAATGCCTTCCATTCCTTCAGAGCCAATGGCAAGATTTCATGACAATCGGATAATTTCCAAGAGTTATATTCTGGAATGCTTATAAGAAGCTCACTCAATGTCACTGCCTAAATTTGGTAAACTTCCTTCATTTCTGGGAAGACATCAGCATTAGCCAATTTATATCTGCATATAAAGCTGTCCCCAGTCAAATTTTGAATAATTGTCTAATAGGGTAGATAGGCTATTTGAGAGCCAGGTTTTTATTTTCATTTGTCCATCATATTATCTAGGACATACATGATAAGAAACCTGGGGTGAATAATCTCTAATGATCCCACTGTCTCTCTTTGATCTACCTATGTCTTTGACTCCCTGATCTCACCAGCCGAATAGCTCTGTGGATTTACAAATGGCTTTGAGATAGCAGAGTGCTATTAGTCTCAGGATTGACACATCCAACCATTTGTATTGTTAGAATCCCTAGAACTTGCCTGACACCCCATGGCTTAGGTTGCCCTTTTGGGACTTGATCCCATTTCTGCATTGATTTATGGCATCTGCCAGACTCCACTGTTTGGCTACACTCAACATCTAAGTCTTTTCCTGGCCAACCTCAGCTCCAAATTCCGACAGTCCCATCCTGTTTTCTTCTATATTCATATTTCTTAAACTACTATAGTAGCCATACATTTGGTTATCAAAGAGAGCATATTGAAGAATGAGGTGGGCCTGGCCAGTATGGCTCAGTGGTTGAGCATCACACCCATGACCCAGGAGATCATTGGTTCAATTCCTGTTCAGCACATACCTGGGTTTCAGGCTTGATCCCCAGAAGAGGGCATGCAGAAGGCAGCTGATCAATGATTTTCATCATTGATGTTTCTATATCTCTCTCTCTCTCTCTCTCTCTCTGAAATCAATAAAAACATGTTGTTGTTTTTTAAAAGAATGAGGTGGGAATTTTGGCTTAACAGAATTAACAGAGAATTGAATAGCTCAATATATTACTGTAAGATCAATGCTAATCTTACCATGATTTATTAACATAAAGGCAGCTTAGAAGAATAAATATTATACTAAATTTAAAAGTAATATAAATACCTAACTCATAAAGTATATTCTCTGAGAATTTATATGGATTTTAAAAATAATAGTAATGAAAATAGGTTAAGCTGTCTCTTAATTGGTTAGGCCCAATTCCCCCCAAACATCTCCTGTGTAAGAGTCAGTGAGAGAAGGATATATTGTTCATTAGTAAACTGCTCCCAGAAGCTTAGCAGTAAGCAGAACTTGCTGGTGCCAGGGAAGCATCACAATCCTCTGACAACATGCCAGTCATCTTCTCTGAGAATTTTTTTCTGAGTCTTTCTTTAAATGAGTATTAATAATCCCTCCCCACTTTGGCTATCCACAGTATAGCCCTCATATTACACTTCTCCCATTCTAAACTTGGCCACTAATCACCCTCACAGTTATTAGTTGGGCAGAATTCAGAAGTCGCAAAATAAAGACCTAAAGGCCAGATGGTGCCCTCAGACATGTTTTGGTTGTCTTATACAGTATTGTTCTAAATTGTGTATGTGAACACTTAGATGGATGGGTGTTCTCTGGTTTGCACAGTTGCCACAAGTTCCTATTGCAGAACTAATCAACATTCAACATCACATTATCTATTGTCCAGTAAGTATTTTATTTTACCCGAGTCTTTGTTGCTGGTTTACTCTGACTACAGGGTTTGTAGTAGTCTCAATCTTTCTGTAGACCTCAGGGCAATCATAGAAACTTCTAACTAAATCCCAGTGATTTCATCCCAATGGGCTCCATGCTCCTATTGCCATTGATTTTCATTGCTAATTGTCTCCCTAAATATCAACACATACTAAGCATAAAAGGGGAATGAAGGAACCAGCACTCCTAAGGAAACTCATTAGCATATTAGTATTAGGAGTCCATACAGGTCAGATTCACATACCAGAGGTTATACAAAACCAGAAAGACTGGTGTCCACCAATTGTCAGCTTTTAGGAGGGAAGGTCAAGGTAGAAACCTTGGCTAGTTGGGACACTTGTCTCTAGCTACAGAGAGTCAGACAAAATGACTAAATCAAAAGCTTCATTCACATTTGTTCCTCAGGAGAGATTTAGAGATGAAATCTGAGCACAAGGAGAATGTTAATCTAATAAAAGAGGTACTGGGCTTGAAATTGTGTGATACAGGTAGTGTCTTGAATTATTTATGCATGTGTACTATTTTGAGTTAATTGAAATTCTCTAAAAAACAGTATTAATGTACCTTCTTTTTTTCTGTCACATAATTGATGTTTTTCTCTTCAAATTTCCAATGGAGACTTGATTCCTCTCAGCATATAGCAAATGTACTAGCTATCTTATTTTTAACCCTCCAAAGCCACTCTATGCTTCTTCATCCTGCTCTCTGCCATAGGAGGAGTCCTTTGCCCTCTGTCTTCCAGCTGAGCTCAGCTAAAGAGGAGCTCCAGTAGGAATCCGGAAGTGGAAAAAGAGTAAGCTCACAGTATTTATTTCCCTGGCTCCCTTCCTGCAGAGTCATCTTGGGCTGGTAGTATCTCTCAAAAGAAGGTCACAGTTCCTCTCAGCATGTCTTCCTCTACTCCAATCTCTTCTTCAAGTTCCAGTATACACATCTTCCCTTCATGTTTTGGGCCTAAGGGTAGCAACAGCTGCATAACTACTAGCCCCTCATTGCTTAGTAGCCCTTATGGTTCCCTATACCGCATCTGCACCTTTTTAATTAGTTCCTTTGTATCTAAAACATAGGAAATAAGTAATGTGCAGTAGTGTAGATAATCAAATGGTATCAGGGAGCCCAATACCAAAGTGTTAGCTATTTCCTGATTGGTATTTCATTTATTAATTGGCTTATTCATTCATTTATTTAATTTCTCGCGTATTGAGTAAACTTTACTGAAAAGCCTTGAGGTAAGTACTTGAGAAGTTGAGATAAGTGAGACATAGTTCCTGTCCTTAAATTTTTTAGATGGAAAATGGCAACAGAAAATCCAAGAAAGGCTGGTATTTAGATAATCCTTAAAGATGACTTTCTATTGACATGTTAGCAGCTTAGCAAGACCCAGAAACTGGACTGCAATTCAGGGAGTGTTCACAACATTGTGGGAAGGGCAATAGTGCTGACAAAATCAAGATAGGGGTCAGTCCTAGAGGAATGAGGATGTTGGACAAGTTACCAAGATATGGTCTCGAGCACAGGAAACAAGACATTAATCAGAGCCAAGATACAAAGTAAGGACTGGCTCTCAGAATAAGACAGTTGGCCAATTATCAGAATGGAAGAGAAAGGTCAAGGCTAGCCTGGCAATAAAGAGAATTGAGGATGAGTACAGGATTATTGGTCTGCAATTGCTAAAAGCCTCTGGCAAGAATACATCCTAGAGTCAAAATGAACTTCCCCCTGTTGCTGATGGAAGGAAGGATGAGAAGGAATGGACCCGACACAGAGAATAAAAGGGATGCAAAGGCTTACCAATTAGCATCAAGTCCATGTGGATGACTGCTTGGCTGGTAACCTACCTCTCAGACGAATGTAAAAATAGATGACATAGCTACAAAATGCATTGTTTCCTTGGAACGTAGTACTTTGTAAGATAAGAGATGCATCATCAAGTCAATTAAGAGAATTCAAATATATATTCAATTTTTCATAGCATTTACAGAGTTAATGCACACTTAAAGCATTTATCACCGTAAATATCCTTGAAAACTGTAAATTTCTCTTTTGAAAATCAAATCATTTTAAATCCACTATGGGGACTTGTTATTTAAGTAAACCATGAAGTTAAACTTTTTATAAAGTTGAGAATCTCTTGTGTTATGTGAATAATCCCCCCCCCCGATTATGTTTGTATATTTGTGTATTAGAATCCCTTAAAATGGGAACCTTTCAAGATGAGGGGTAATGTTGGACTGAGGCACCACTTGTGAGAGTTCAACTTGCCCCATATTGCCAGGCTCAGGATGTGACATGTAAAGGGCAATGATTCAAGGTTGCTGCTATTGCCTCACAATCTAAGCAAAAGTGACACAATTTTAGACAAATCTGTAGATGTTGCAAAGCAAAACAATGTTTTTCAAGCCCAGAGCAACACTGGGCAACATAAAAACTGCTTCAGCCCAAAGAAGTGTCACAAATAGAGACCTGTCAAACATAAGATTGTCTCAGTTTCAAGATGCAGTTTAAATAGTGATAGCCACTAACTAGCTAATTGAGAATCCTTCCCAGATCTTAATGTTAGATTACTGACTGGAGGGACTTCCAGAGCTTCACACGAAAAAGAGCAAAGCAAGCACTTTCGCTGAAAAAAGTGATGAGACTTTTCTAACACTGGCTTCAGTTTGGGCCCAGATTTCAAGTCCTCTTGTAATGTCAGTCATTGGACTGGTAGAAAAAAAACACAAACTTTTGCACCACCCCCAAAGCCCAAAGGCAGACCATATTTAAGAAGAATTTGAAAAAAACAAACAAACAATAAACAAAATTTCCTGCAGGACTTACAAATCACCAGCTTTCCTATTCTTTTGCCTTTAAAAATGTTTGTGAAAGGTATGGCATTGAAACACTTGTAAGCATTTATAAAAAACAAAACAAAACAAAACAAAACAAAAACAAAAAACGAATTTTCTATCTCAAATTAGATTGTGCTGAGGAGTCACACCTGAGGGAAATGCCCAGCACATGAACATCATGATGGGCAAGTAAAAATAATTCTGTCCAGTTCAAGAGAAGAGTGCCCTGGGGTCCCTGGTGTTCTGGACAAGGAGAGAGGGAGGGAAGGAAGAAGGAAAGGAGGGAGGGAGGGAGTTGGGAGGGAGGGAGGGAGGAAGGGAGGGAGGAAGGGAATAAGTGTATATTTATGTGTATTGTAAGAAGGGTGGGTAAGAAATGTAGAAAGGAAGGAAGTCACTGAAAGTAGAAGGGAACATTTGAGAAAAAGGTAATTGACATCCAATCTTTCTTGCCAGTGAATGAAAGAGGTTTTTACAAACTTCCCAAAGCCCCCTCCTTAGGCTTGAGGGCTCCCTCTACTAGGCTATCACTAAAAAATGCTTTTTAAGTCAAGTCACCTGCTGCCTGTTTATAGGAGAAGTCAGTAATACATCTTCAAAATAACTGAAAATGGGGTGTGGGAGCCCTGACCAGAGTATACAGGAGGTTCAAGGCCTCCTCGCCATGCACATGCATGCAGGCAAGGACACAGTCGTATTACTAGGTGAAAGGCCCCTTTTGCCCTATGCATGTGCAGGGGCAATGGCTCAGCAATCGCACTATACGTACTGTGCAAGCGCACCCTTATGTATGTAACCTGTTTATGTTAATGTATCACTAGCATCACGAATTGGCAAGAGGCCTCTTTTGTTTGAGCATGTACATGAGTTGCCACTGACTAGCCAGTTGTTGGCTGCTTTGTTTGTCATAAAGCATGTCCCACCTACCTGTTGTTACCTGTGTGTTTTTCCAATGCCTTGTACCCAGACGGATCAAGTCCCTGGCTGAGGAGCTTGCCCCTAATATGGAGTTTGTACTATATTTTAATCAAGTTTTTGCCATGTCATGTGTCAGCTGGAGAGACTGACAGCCTCTAACATGAGACTAGCAGAATACAGCTGAGCCAGGTATCTTATGAAACTTCTACAAATTACTGTGCCCACTCCAACTATCAGCCCCAAAGTAAAACATTTCCTAATTATAGATAGGGAGTGAGGGAGGCAGTACAGTACTTAATTTCAATAAACTCAGACAAAGAGATTTTGAGCAAATCAAGCCAATCTTAACTATGCTTCCAGGATGAAGGCCTAGTTCGCTTTTTGCTGATTTGCTCTTTAATAATGGCAAGTTATTTTAAAGCAACGCTTATCATTTACACAAGGTGGTGCCTATGTTTAGATTGCCTCAGTTCCATGGGAGGAAAATGGCAACATTCAGTAATGAAGAAAAAATGACAATTATTAACTTAATGTTCTATAATTACAAGTCTCTATCTTCTGCTCAGCTGGTGTTACTCAGTGGCTGAACATAGACCAATGAACCAGGAGGTCTCCAGTTTGATTCCTGGTCAGCGCACATGCCCAGGTTTCAGGCTCCATCCCCAGTAGGGGCCCTGCAGGAGGCATCCAATTGATGTTTCTCTCTCAACAAAATTTCCATCTCTCTATCCTTCTCCCTTCCTCTCTCTCTAAAAAATCATTTGTTTATTTTCTCCTTAGTCTCCATTGCCCTAGGAGCGGTATCTATAAAGATATTGCTACAATATATGTCTGATATTTTGCTGCCTATGGAGTCATGTAAGATTTTTATGGTTTCCCGTCTTACATTTAAGTCCTTTAACCATTTTGAGTTTGTTTTTGTGTGTGGTGTAAGTTGGTGATCTAGTTTCATTTTTTTTGCATGTATCTGACCAAATTTCCCAGACTGTCTTGACTCCATTGTATGTTCTTGCCTCCTTTGTCAAATATTAATTGAGCATAATGGCTTGGGTGAATTTCTCGGTTCTCTGTTCTGTTCCATTGGTCTATATGTCTATTATTGTGCCAGTACCAGGCAGTTTTGAGAACCGTGGCTTGGTAATATAGTTTGATATTGTGATCCCTCCAGCTTTGTTCTCCTTTCTCAGGATTGCTGAGGCTATTCGGGGTCTTTTTTTTATTCCAGATGAATTTTTATAGAGTTTGTTCTAGGTCTTTGAAATATGTCATTGGTATTTTAATGGGGATTGCATTGAATCTGTAGATTGCTTTCGGTAGTATGAACATTTTAATGATGTTGATTCTACCAATCCATGAACATGGTATGTTCTTCCATTTGTTTATGTCTTCCTCTATCTCTTTTTTCCATGTTCTGTAGTTTTCCAAGTACAAGTGGGAATGCAGACTGATGCAGCCACTGTGGAAGACAGTATGGAGTTTCCTCAAAACGTTAAAAATGGAATTGCCATTTGACCCAGTAATCTCACTTCTAGGACTATATCCCAAGAAACCAGAAACACCAATCAGAAAGGATATATGCACCCCCATGTTCATAGCAGCACAATTTATAATAGCTAAGATTTAGAAACAACCCAAGTGCCCATCAGCAGATGAGTAGATTAAAAAACTGTGGTACATCTACACAATGGAATGTGTATAAAACTGCGGTACATCTACACAATGGAATGTGTATAAAACTGTGGTACATCTACACAATGGAATGTGTATGCCGCTATAAAAAAGAAGGAACTTTTACCATTTGCAACAGCATGGATGGAACTGGAGAGCATTATGCTAATCAAAATAAGCCAGTCAGAGAAATATAAATATCACATGATCTCACTCATATGTGGGATATAATGATCGACATAAACTAATGAACAAAAATAGATCCAGAGACAAATGGCAGGGGAGGGGGGGTTAGGGATCAACCAAGGGACTTGTATGCATGCATATTAGCATAACCAATGGACACAGACACTGGGGCGGTAGGGGCTTGGCCTCGGGGGTGGGAAGGGCTGGAGAGGGATTAATGAGGGGGGGGAAAGGAGACATATGTAAAACTTTAAAAAATAAAAATCTGTATATATAAAACATATTTTAAGAATATTTTTAAAAAAACAAGTCTTCATCTTTTTAAATATGTCCTGAAAAACTCAACTAAACATTTTCCTTAATCCATTAAAACCATTTTTCTCTCCTCTCCTTCCTTCTCTCTCTCTCTCTCTCTCTCTCTCTCTCTCTCTCTCTCTCTCCCACCCTCCTTCCCTCTATCCCTTCTTCTCTCTTCCCTTCTTCTGTTCCTCACTGCATCCATTCTTCTCTCCTCCATTCCCATCCTTCTTATTGACTTAAAAAAAGCTCAGATCTAGACTGAGGGTATGACCTTGGACAATTTTCTCTTTGCAGAGATCCAGGCCTCAAAAAAGTACTACTGCACTAGATTTAAAATAATTAGAATAAATAAAACTGTTAAAATAGAAAAGGAATACTGTTCTGGCTAAGGGTATTATGGGATGGCATTCAGCAATTAAGAAACCTGTAAGATGTTTCCACTGGGCTATCAAAGGGTTAGCTCTGTAATGAAGGTCTTTGGAAAGCCTCAATTATAAGTACATCAATGGCTAGAAGATAGAAGAACAAACTCTTGTCGATTTGGATTCTAGTAAGGTAGGGATGGAGACTACTGGGAAACTGGAAATATGATTTTGTTAAGTAAATATTTGAAAACTGTTTCTTCCGCCAACAAATTTTCAAGTCTGAGAGAGAGAGAGAGAGAGAGAGAGAGAGAGAGAGAGAGATCATAAATCTGTGATATTTTCAAACCAAGAGGAAAGAGTATACACTTTTTAGTCTTAATCACCTCCTTGCCACAGGATTTGGGATAAAGCCTCAGTCAGGACTGGACCAGAAAATGAGAAACCATTTTAGATATAGTCTTTGAAACAGGGTATTTAAGACAAGAAATGCAATACACAGTTGATGGTAGCAGCTAAATAGAATAAAGAGAGGCAACCCAGAGATTAGCAATAGCAGGAGGCCAGTGACACCCCTAGGACTGGAAAAGCCAAGAGAGGAGATAGTGTTTCCAGAAAGCAGGGGCCATAGTCACTCAGAAGCTAGAACCACAGGGGTGGGAGGCTGTTTGGTAGGAGCTAGAGCCACAGAGGAAAGGCAGCCTCAGGCTGATGGAGGAATACGGTGATAAGCAAATTATGGCCTCTCCCTTCCTCCTGCCCTCCTACCTCCTACCTGCATCTCCATTTGGTTGAACACAGCCTGAAGCTAGTTATCACAGGAGCCTAAGAAATGTAGTTTGAAAGAGTTAGCATCCCTGTGCTGCTAAAGCAGATAGTGGAAATGCATGAAATGGATCTGAAAGCAAACAGATCCAGAATTGGCACACTTATTTCCCTTCCTATAAAGTAGGAACAATAGTGCCTACTTCCCTGTCTTATTGGGACAATTTAATTAGAAATTATATGTATAGTGCCTGCTATTAAAAGGAATTTTTAGGGGTGAAATAGGCAGGTTTAGGAAATTTAAAAAAATTAAGGGGTCCATGGAAAAAACACAGGGCTACAGAGTTGCAAAAGGGTACATTTCCATAAGATGAGGGAACTGGGAGCAACAGAAGTTACATTTCCGTAAGACAAGGGAACTGAGAGTAACAAAAGGTACACATTTACAGAATAAAGGGAAGGAAAGTGGCAGGTTCAAAGAAAGAGGAAGAAAAGCTCAGAGGGAATAGGAGAACAATAAGGGAGAAGGAGGGAATCTCCCATACTTCAAGTGAGACTTGAGCTCAGGAGTTGCTGTAGAGACCAAATCTAAGGGGAATAGTGACCTATCAGAGGGGATATTGAAAAAACTACAGCCTTTATAATCCATGGAAAAAGGAACTTAGTGGGACTCTTCCCCCTCCCCACATGGGAGTCTGTGCTGTGAGATTCTTTCCCTCTCCCCACGTGGAAGTCTGTCCTTATTTCTCAATAAATTTCCACCTTTGTTATACCACCTTTCTTCCGTGGTTCATTCTTTGGCTCAACCAGACAAGAGCCCAGGAGACAATCCAGCCCAAGGGAACACCACACGTTTCCAGTCCAAATTTCCCATTTCAGTATAAAGCAGCATTTACATGTCAATTTCCTTTCACAGTTCTAAGGGCTCAAGAAATTCATTTTTTCCCAAAATGCTTAGGACAACCCTGAACTCAACACTGTTTTTATATTTTGCTTCTAAAACGAAATTAGGTAATGTAGAAAAATGTGGTTTATATTTTCATCTGTGATAATTTTTAACATTCTCTTCAAAAGAAATAAAACTCTTTCTTTCCAAATGGTCATTTCAAATTTTTCACTTTCAGAGCAGACTTGTGTCCAATTTTACCAAACAAGATATAGTCTTTCCTGATTTTGATGTCTGATATATTCCCATAAATTGATTTCTTTTAAGGTATTAATTTGTAATAGCAATGGTCCAGATCCAAAGGAGTTAATGAATTCTACTAGTGAATACTAAAAGGGGGCTTTGTGATGTAAGAAAGCTCCTCAAAAAAAGGCTAACTGAAGATAAATATCCCTACTGTCAAACACCAGCTGGGCCCAAAGCCTCCTATTTATGTTAGAGAGACCTCTGTCTTGTAAATGTGTCCTTCAGCCTCATAGACCAGGCATGAATATTTCAGCAAAGGAATTTTGAGAAACCTTTACTAGCCTTTTCAGAAAATAAAAATGCAAAGATTGAGACAGAGGGAATATTTAAGCTTCATGCATTATTTGCAATTTGAGATGTTTATCATGAAAGGGAATTTGTGTTTCAATTGCCTATGCTGCCACTTAAGAAATTCTGTTTTAAGGGACTCAAAAATTGTGAGACGTTGAGCTGCCATTGACATTTAAGCTAGTGGAATGGTGACTGCAGAAACTGTGAAGAAAGTGTGATTTTCAGCAACAAAAAAACCTTTTAAAACTATTTGTTCTTCCTCCCTGAGCCTCTCCCCTCCAACTCCTGACTCTCCAGCTAAAGGATGAATTCTCAAAGTCAGAAAAATTACATTAGGAAACAAAGATCACACATTATTGAAGTCATTTTTTCTTTTTTTTTAAGAATGAGTTTCTTTTTTAAAAAAATATATTTTATTGATTTTTTACAGAGAGGAAGAGAGAGGGATAGAGAGTTAGAAACATCGATGAGAGAGAAACATCGATCAGCTGCCTCTTGCACACCCCCTACTGGGGATGTGCCCGCAACCAAGGTACCTGCCCTTGACTGGAATCGAACCTGGGACCCTTGAGACTGCAGGCCGACGCTCTATCTACTGAGCCAAACCGGTTTCTGCTGAAGTCATTTTTTCAAAAGCTGAAGATATTTTGTAACTATTATTAATAATAATAAAGTGGGAGAAATCATGTTTCTACTATGACTCCTAGGTTATTTTTCTTAAAAGACTCTCATAGAATACCAGCACTGAATTAGTGATAGGGGATTTTTCATTTTAGCATTAATTAAATAACTGACTGAATAACTTTAGACAGGTCACATCACTTCTTTTGGTTTCAGTATTCAATCTATGCATATATAATGGTAATAGCCATTTCTAAGGTTTCTAATAATTCCAAGATTATATATCCAATAGATATAAGCTTTATTCTAGGATTCTAATATATAATTAGGAAGTCAGACTGAAGACAAACAAAGGTGCAGGTAAGGGGAAGGGAGAGAGATGTTTATATTCCTGCCAAGCTAAAATAAATAATGACCTTCTTCCTGTCAATAAAAGGCTTAAATCAGCAGATAGGTAGACAAGGTCAGTAAAGGATTTACAAAGATTTGGCCTTGGGGTTAGCCAAAAGTTGATTCTAGTAAATATAGTCTGACCAAATGCAATATCCAATTCCCAACTATTTAGTCCTGCCATGCCTTAGAATTATTTGTAAAGATGATAAAAATAAAATAAAATAATTACAATACAATACAATGAATCTAAGTGTTACAACTACTTTGTGTCTTTGCCATGTTACAACCTTGTCAGCACCAAACACTAAATTGTAACTGAATTTATCAGGAGAGTAAGTTTTGATAGAAGAGAAGGGTATAACAATAACAACTAACTTGGAGACCTGCCAGGTAAGGTTGCAAGCAAGACCTACTAATAGATGATCTATTTCTTGAGGTTATTCATGTTAACCCTGCAGAAGTCCCTTGTTCACATTGTACTAACTTCCCAGCATACCAGCAAGATAAATCAGGCTTAGAACTTTGTTTTGGACTAAGTTTCCCTTCTTTTAACCACCCTTTAAAAATCCCCTATCCTGTATACAATTAACTGAGGCCCATGCAAAATGAATGCTAGCTAATCTGATAAATCAATCAAATGGGTTAGTGAGCACTTAAGGCCAAATAGTAAAATGAAAATATGTTAAGAAATATTGCCTTTGTGGTTTAAAATATTGATTCTTGAGTAAAATAAATATGGTTTCTAATCTCAGCTTTGCCATTTTTAGAAGCTGTGCAACCTTGAACATTTAACCCCTCTGTGTCTCAGTTTCCCTAACCTGAGCAATTGGGTAGTACTTAACTTACAGAGTTTTGTGTTATATAAAAGAATCAAATGGAAAACCTGACCCAGAGAACATTTTCAGTATTTGTTGTTTCTATCCCTCCCTTCCTAATCTCCAATTTTTGACAAAACAATTTACTTTTTCTTGCTCTCAATGGCCTTCGGTTTTTATTTCACCCACATGATTAACCAGTGATCATGATGACAAAGGAATCAAAAGCCCTATATGATTGCAGTAAATATGCCTTGGGAGGCTATTAACCAGATTTCAGCATGGTTCCATTTCCTATTCCAGAGGTTTTCCTGACTTTTGATGCCTTCAATTTATCTAGATAAGGTGACAATTCAACATTTCCTGGTTTGAGGAATACTTTTCCAAAGGCATTTAGTGAAGCTACTCAACATCTAAGGAACTGCAACAATACAGTACAGTAAAGGGAGGGTCCTAAGCTTAAAGTAAAGTCACTCCAGGACACATCCATTGTTATTTTTGTTCTCAGGATCTATTTAGGCAGTCTTCCTCAGAGTGATAATAACACATCTCTTCTACTTTTTTCAATTATTGTAGAAAGGTTTTCATCTTCTCAGAATTGTTACTGTGGACATTTTCAAACAAACTCATCCAAACTCTTGGGCACTAATACATCTAAAGAACAGGGAATAGAGAGGGTCAAACATTAGCTTAGAAAGACCTGTGTTCATTGGCTCATGACTAAGACAGGAAGTTGATTCCTCCAAGGTTTAATTCATAGAAAAGCCAATTGTAATTTTCTGAGAGGAGCTTAGTAGCTTGCCTTGGCCATCACCTTTATTACTTGAGACAGCCAGGCACTCACAATTGTCAGTGGTGTGCCCTCATGCCACTGAAGGGGAAATTTATACCAATGGGCAAGATTTCTGATGGCTGCTTATGAAAGACACACAACAGAATCATTCCAGGGCATAATGTTGACATTTTGATCTTTAGAGAATAACTTTGCAGCTCAATCTAGCACCTGAATATAATTAATGTGACATCAGCACCTGAATGCTACAGCAGTTAAGACTCTAGAAGGTTGGGTGCCAAATAAAGCCATATAAGGACCTCTCTTATTTTTATATATATATTTTTTAAATCATCACCCGAGGATATTTTTTCCATTGATTTTCAGACAGAGTGGAAGGGAGTGAGGGTGGGAGAGAGAGAGAGAAAAACATCCACATGAGAGAGACATATCGATTGGTTGCCACCCATACGCACCCCAACTTGGGCCAGGGATCAAATGTGCAACCAAGGTACATGCCCTTTGGTCCTCAGGCCAATGCTCTAATCACTGAGCAAACCAGCCAGGGCAAGGACCTCTCTTAATAACAAGACCAGATGTGAGGTTGGGCTGACACAATCTTACCTCATTAATTTGAATAATACAGAGAAGACTACTGTTAATTGGCATAAGTCTAAATTCCATATTTATGAATCTACAGAGCTTTAGGACATTTACACATATCCAGTGACCCAGGAATTGATGAGCAAGGGATCTGTCCAGGAATTCTTGAATGCAAAATAAATAAACATTTTACATTAACTGCCGAGGGTCAAACACATAAGCCAATAAGTGCAATAGGTATTTTCCAATCGTGAGGCAGTCAAAGGAGGCTCTATTGGATTAATAGGACTTTAGTTAGGACTCAAGGAAAGGGAAGGCCTTAAAAAATCAAAGAGGAGAGGCAATAATTTTTCAAGTGTGTTAGTTAGTCCCATTAAGTTCAAGGAACAAAGGCACAATTGGGTTACTCCAGCAAGAAGAGATGTAAGTTTTCAGTGCACAACTACTTGGGGAAGTAGGAAATATAGGAAATGGTGTCAGCAACTCCACAGCAAGGCATTGTGTAGACCATAAATATCTTTTAGGATGAGAAATTTTAGTAATTGAATAGCAACTAAAAATTCAACAAATTACCAGACAAGTAAGCATCTATTACTTTTAACTCTAATTATTTCACATCAACTACTTTCACCTTGTCTCTGTTTATCTCTCTACTTACATCTTTCTGTTTCTACTCTCCTACAAATGACTTGATAGTCTCTCTTTCTCAACTATCTCTCTGCTTATTTGTAGCTTCTGATTTTTATAATATTCTGTGTGTCTCCAGGTTCTTGCCCACTCTACCATCTACTGATACTCTGTGTGTTTTTCATACATATGCCACAACACAGAGAATCTAAATGGGTGACCTGTCACTATCACGTTTGGAGCATCCCTATTACAAGAACTCTTATGCTAAGCCATCCATAGATCACTCAACTGTCTGGATGACTAAGTTTGAGTAAGGCCCATTCAGTGTGGCTGGGGTAATAGGGTCATTTGGCACAAACATTGTGGTGATCCATTGATAAATTCTTAGAAAGAGCCTTGGAAAAGACTTCACACAGTGGGTAGTATGTCTGGTCCCACCTTTCACAGTCTGTTCATCAAGCTGAAGACAAAAAAGATAGTAATTTACACATGCTTGGGAAATAATGAGTAGATCAATGTATTTGTTTGTTAGGTCTGCCATAACAAAATGCGAAAGATTGGGTAGCTTAAATAATAGTTATTTTCTCAAAGTTCTGGAAGCTAGAAGTTTAAGACCAAGGTATCAACAGCTTTGGTTTCTCCTCAGCTCATCTCCTTGGCTTGCAGATGGCCACCTTCTCACTATGTCCTCACATGACACATAGTCTTTCTTAACTATCTGCATATCCCTAGTTTTTCTCCATGTGTCCAAATATTTTTCTTATAAAAACAGTCAGATTGGTCCTGGCTAGTTTTGCTCAGTAGTTAGAGAGTCGGCCTGTGGACCAAAAGGTCTTGGGTTCAGTTCCCGGTCAAGGGCCTGTACCTCAGTTACAGGTTCCCCAGACCCAGTAAGGGCATATGCTGGAGAAAACTAATCTCTCTCTCTCTCCCTTCTCCCCCCTTCCCCTTTCACTCTCTCTGGAAATCAATGGGAAAATATCCTTGTGAGGAATAAATAATAAAACAGTCATATTGGATTAGAACCCACTCTAACAGCCCTATTTTCACTTAATCCCCCCTTTAAATGCACTATCTCCAAATATAATCATACTAGCGTTCCCGTTGCAGGAAAAATCCTGCAATGGGGTTTCCTGCTGCACTCTACCCCACCCTGCCTTCTCTCCTCCCTTGTCCTCCGCCCCGCGATCTCCGCCAGCCCCCCTGCTTTTCTAACTTCTCCACCAGCGCGCTCTCCTTCCTTCTTCCCTGGCCCCGCCTCCGCTCCTCCCTTCTCCCCGGCCCGCCTTCTCTGCCAGCCCGCCTGCTTTTCTAACTTCTCCGCCAGCCCGCTCTCCTACCTTCTCCCCTGGCCCCGCCTCCGCTCCTCCCTTCTCCCCTGGCCCCGCCTCCGCTCCTCCCTTCTCCCCTGGCCCCGCCTCCACTCCTCCCTTCTCCCCTGGCCCCGCCTCCGCTCCTCCCTTCTCCCCTGGCCCCGCCTCCACTCCTCCCTTCTCCCCCGGCCCCGCCCCTTCTCCCGGCCCCGCCTGCTCAACTTCCTTCTCCGCCGGCCCCGCCTCCGCTCCTCCCTTCTCCTCCCCCCGGCTTGCTTGCTTCTCTGCAGCTTTGCTCCCTTCTGCAGCTCTTGGCTTCTTTCTATGATGTCGCGATATGCAAATTAGCCGCCATCTTTGTTGGGATAATTTGAATATTCGTCCTGATTGGTTGGTGGGCGTGGATTGGTTGGTGGGCGTGGCTTGGGCGTAGCGAAGGTGTGGTCAATTTGCATATTTGTCTATTATTAGATTAGATTCTGAGGTATTGGAGATTAGTTCTTCACCACATGAATTGGGAGCAGGGGTGGGGGTGGGGGAGACATAACAATGACCATGACTGAAGAGGGGTGAGGGAATGGAGGAAGGAAAAATATTTGTGAAGTACCTGCTTTATGAGGTACTATGCTAGGTGCTTCTATAAAAGTTTTCTTGTTTAATTCTCAAAAGAACTCCCAAGAGACTGGCACTTATTTGAATTTTATAGAAGAGAAAACTGAAGACCAAATAGCTTGAGATTATATAGTAATCAAGTTAAAATTCAACCTCAGGTGTGAATTACTCTTAAGCCAGTATTCTTGTCACTACATACTGCCATTGCTCAGAGCTACTTAGACAGATAAATACATTTGGAAATGTAAGAATTGACTATACATTGCCATTTGTCACATTACATATTGCAATATATTGACATTCAGAGGAGGCTGTAAATGTCAGGGCATGTAGTATAATAAAGAATCATTGAGGAGAAACCAAGATGGTGGCATAGGTAAACACCTAAACTGCTGCCTCGCACAACAATTTTAAAACTACAACTAAAAGACAAAATGGACATCATCCAGAACCACAGGAAGGCTGGCTGAGTGGAAATTCTACAACTAGAAGGAAAGAGAAAAGCACACTGAGACTCAGAGGAGCTGTAGGAGGCAGAGGTACTGAGACACGTGCATGGAGAGGACTGGCAACTGAGTGCACGACTGGTTTTCTCAAGCAGGAGGGAGACAAAAGCTCTCAACTGCGCTGAACTCCAGTTCTGGGCGAGACTCTGGGGACCCAGACTCATACGGGGTGAAATTGGACTGTCAGGAAAGAGGAAAGCACACTGAGACTCAGAGGAACTGCGGATGGCAGAGGTACCGAGGCACGCGCACGCGGAGAGGGTGGGCAACTGAGTACACGGCTGGCTTTCTCAAACAGGAGGGAGACAAAAGCTCCCAACTGCACTGAACTCCAGTTCCGTGCGAGACTCTGGGGACCCAGACTCATTCGGGGAGAACCTGGACTGTCTGGCAGCGGGCGGAACTCGAGGGCGGCTTTCTCTCAGAGATGCTTGCAGCGATTACCACAGGACACTGAGACACAAGGGCCTATTAGGGCAGGGATGACGGGAAACCAATGCTGTCTGCTCCGCCCTGAGACTCCACCCCATCCAAGCTGAGCACAGAGGCTTTTGCAAGTCTTGTCTCATAAGGGTGTCTCCAGCACAGAAGTTCTCTCATTGTAGACACAGCTGATCCTCACGGCCAATTGGCCTGGAGGTCAATTCCTCCCAGTGATAACAACAATTAAGGCTTAACTACAACAAGATTGTGCACACAGCCCACAAAGGGGTGTACCAAGAGTGTCCACCTCAGGTAACTGGGGAGGCTGAGCCACTGGGCCTTATAGGACACCTAGCACACAAAGCCACTCTATCAACTCAGGGAAGCAGCCAAACTGCAGAGACAGGGAAACAGATCACAAATGAAAGAAATGGAGGAAAGCAAATGACTAGATATAGAGTTCAAAACCAAGGTTATAAGTTTTTCAAGAATTTTCTAGAAAAGGCCGATAAATTTAGTGAGACCCTAGAGGATATGAAAAAGGACCAACTAGAAATTAAGCATACACTGACTGAAATAAAAAATATTATACAGAGGTCTAACAGCAGACTAGAGGATCGCAAGAATCAAGTCAAAGACTTGAAATACAAAGAAGCAAAAAACACTCAACCAGAAAAGCAAAAAGAAAAAAGAATCCAAAAATATGAAGATAGTGTAAGGAGTCTCGGGGACAACCTCAAGCGTACCAACATCCGAATTATGCGGGTGCCAGAAGAAGAGAGAGAGCAAGATACTGAAAACCTATTTGAAGAAATAATGACCAAAAACTTCCCCCACTTGGTGAAAGAAATAGACTTACAAGTCCAGGAAGCGCAGAGAACCCCAAACAAAAGGAATCCAAAGAGGACCACACCAAGACACATCATAATTAAAATGCCAAGAGTAAAAGACAAAGAGAGGATATTAAAAGCAGCAAGAGAAAAACAGTTACCTACAAGGGAGCACCCATACGATTGTCAGCTGATTTCTCAACAGAAAGTATGCAGGCCAGACGGGAGTGGCAAGAAATATTCAAAGTGATGAATAGCAAGAACCTACAACCAAGATTACTCTACCCAGCAAAGCTATCATTCAGAATTGAAGGGCAGATAAAGAGCTTCACAGATAAGAAAAAGCTAAAGGAGTTCATCACTGCCAAACTGGTATTATATGAAATGCTGAAAGGTATTCTTTAAGAAGAGGAAGAAGCCGAAACCGGTTTGGCTCAGTGGATAGAGCGTCGGCCTGCGGACTCAAGGGTCCCAGGTTCGATTCTGGTCAAGGGCATGTACCTTGGTTGTGGGCACATCCCCAGTAGGGGGTGTGCAAGAGGCAGCCGCTCGATGTTTCTAACTCTCTATCCCTCTCTCTTCCTCTCTGTAAAAAATCAATAAAATTAAAAAAAAAAGAAGAGGAAGAAGAAAAAGGTAAAGATAAAAATTATGAACAACAAATACATATCTATCAACAAGTGAATCTAAAAAATCAAGTGAATAAAAAATCCGATGAATAGAATAAACTGGTGAATATAATAGAATCAGGGGCATAGAAAGGGAGTGGACTGACAATTCTTAGGGGGAAAGGGGTGTGGAGGGTGCGGGAAGAGTCTGGATAAAAATCATACACCTATGGATGAGGACGGGGGGCGGGTGGTAAGGGCAGAGGGTGGGGTGGGAACCAGGTGGAAGGGAGCCTATGTGGGGAAAAAAGAGGAACAATTGTAATAATCCAAACAATAAAGATTTATTAAATTAAAAAAATAAAAATAAATAAAACAGTCAAAAATGATTCATTGAAGTGTTTGAAATGGGAATAGAGAATAGTGATATGGAAAGTGATGCTTTAGGGAAACTAGTAAGAGCTAACTTTTATTGAGTGCCTATTATGTGTCAAACATTGTAGTAAGTGCTTTACATGGATCAAATTATTCTTAATCACAACAAACTTATGAGATAAATACCACTACTATCTCCATTTTACAGAGGAAGAAATTAAGACAGATATATTAAGTAACTTTCCCAAAGTTCATATAATCTGTAAGTGGCAGAGCTGAGATTTGAGCATAAGCAGTCTGGCTCAGAAATTAATCTGATGCATAATGTGAAGGATGAAATAGAGGGAAAAGAGTTTGGACATAAGCAGATCAATTTGGAGATTATTGCAGTCTCATTTCAAGATGATGAAAGCTGGATCAGGATGATAGAGTTGGAAAAGAAAGACAGTGAGAAACACTGGTGAAGGACCACTGCAGCTTTTCACTGTTAGGAACAGAACATCTGCAGGGAAAGAGAAAGACAGTATCGCTTGTCTGCCAGTTCTTTCTAAAAGCTATGCCTAGGTTCCCTGTCTATTCACCCATGATTAAAACAGAAAGGGAAAAAAATGATAGAGTCTTGCAGGTGTTTTTCTCTAAAGCAATAACCTAAACCCACATGACTTGTTTTCTCCAATCAAAAGGTAGTAATTTCCTAATTTCAAAGGAGAGAGACACTTGCCCACACCAAACAAGAGTCTAACTACCATCAGTTGTATTTACTGGTGATTTATGCACAATGGTTTCCTTAGCAATGAGGAACTAACAAATTGGTTGGAATTAAGATGAAATTTCTAAGATTTCAGAAATTATCTAATCTAATAATAGACAAATATGCAAATTGACCACACCTCCGCTACGCCCAAGCCACGCCCACCAGCCAATCAGGACGAATATGAAAATTATCTCAACAAAGATGGCGGCTAATTTGCATATCGCGACAGCATAGAAAGAAGCCAAGAGCTGCAGAAGGGAGCAAAGCTGCAGAGAAGCAAGCAAGCCTGGGGGAGGAGAAGGGAGGAGCAGAGGCTGGGCCGGGGGAGAAGGAAGTTGAGCAGGCGGGGCCAGGGGAGAAGGGGCGGGGCCGGGGAGAAGGGAGGAGTGGAGGCGGGGCCAGGGGAGGAGCGGAGGCAGGGCCAGGGGAGAAGGGAGGAGCGGAGGCGGGGCCAGGGGAGAAGGGAGGAGTGGAGGCGGGGCCAGGGGAGAAGGGAGGAGCGGAGGCGGGGCCAGGGGAGAAGGAAGGAGAGAGGGCTGGTGGAGAAGTTAGAAAAGCAGGCGGGCTGGCAGAGAAGGCAGGCCAGGGGAGAAGGGAGGAGCGGAGGCGGGGCCAGGGGAGAAGGGAAAAGCAGGCTGGCTGGCAGAGAAGGCGGGCCAGGGGAGAAGGGAGGAGCGGAGGCGGGGCCAGGGAAGAAGGAAGGAGAGCGGGCTGGCGGAGAAGTTAGAAAAGCAGGGGGGCTGGCGGAGATCGCGGGGCGGGGGACAAGGGAGGAGAGCAGGCAGGGTGGGGTAGAGTGCAGCAGGAAACCCCATTGCAGGATTTTTCCTGCAACGGGAACGCTAGTATTGTAAAATGATGCAGTATCTCATACAGAATCATGCATTTTGCTTAGTATTAACAAAGAAAATTGAATGTACTTTAAAAAAGATATTAAAAGAGGTTTTAATAAATGTTGACAAACTCTAGCCTAACCATAGGGCATACATTTTACAAAATTATGGAGATGATTTCATTGAAAAAATTTAACAAACTAGATTGTTGACTGACCATCTTCAAAATAGCTCATTTTGTCATAGAAAAAAAAGTACTTGTTTTTTTTCTATATCATATTCATTCATTTTTTAAATGAAAGTGAAAATGGAGGGAAACAAATGTTTGGTAAGTGCCTCCTACCTAGGTGCTACCACATATGTGATCTCTTTTTAGTCTAAAGATTGCTTTCATACTATACTTGTAACCCATTTATTTTGTTTCCTGCCTCCAGGAAAGCTATTTCCTGATGAACTCATTTAACTTTGGTAGAAAAAAACTAGGAGTCAAGTATAGCCAGTCTATTGCATGACTGTGTATTGATTGGCATTCAAAGATGAATGCTGGCCTGGCAGCAGTTGAGGCAGTTGGGGCTCCAGTGACCTAATGGCCAAAACAGTCAGTGCTGCAAGACAAAGTCATGTTGATCTCCAGCACAGATTGCAAAAATGTCAGAATAGCACTGAGTTGAGCAGCTCTCCCAAATCTTGGTCCCATGCTGGTGATACCATAAGATTGAATGGATAGAAAGCAAAGAGCCTTGTATTTTCCAAGTCCACTGCTGAAACCTGGGAGTGGTTATTGAGATATGTGATTACTGTAAAACATAGCAAATTATTTAAAATAAGAATCCTCTTTGCTTGCAAATATTTCTTTTTTAAGTTAGTAATCATATGTATAAAATCACAATCAGAACTCATTTTATCAAACATACCTATTCCTAAATGCTGGGAATTAGTACTTATCTGGATATTGGACTAGGCCTGAAGACCAACTGTGCTTTCTCTCATTGTCTATCGTCTTTATTTTCTTTATAAGAAAGCTATTATCAGGGCAATTCATTGCAAAGCACTATTACTTTAAGAGAAAACTTGGCTTTTCCTTCCCCAGGCCAAATTCAATAGCAATCTTTGCCATTATCTTTAGTCTATGTGAAGCCCCTGGAGCAAGATCATCCATCCAAAAACAACAAAGTGGCTCCTCTCTCAACTTTGCTCTGTCCAATGTCCCCAGTCCCCCAGTGACATTTTAAGTGGTCCTTCAGCACTTAATTTTATTCTCTGGCCCTTCACAATATTTGTTTTCTCTTGCAAGGAAAATCATTGCTAGCAATAAACTTCAAAATGCTACCATGCATTTAAGAAGCAAGGTTTTGCCAAAATAAAATCAAATTCTTTGGAGTCATGCAATTCTGGATTTCAGCCATTTTATGCATTGCATGAACTTAAGTAATCTCTGAGTCTCAGTTTATTCACCTATAAAATAGAAAATAATAATATATTACCTCATATGGTTTTGCAAGGATTAAATGAGGCAATGCATGAAAAGCATTCAGCACAGTGCTGAGACAAAATTAATATTAATAAATTTTACATGTGGAAATGTTTATCTTTTTCCTCTCTATTGTGCCCGCCATTATAGCAAAGCTAAAGAAATACTAGTAATGACAATAAATTACAGGTGTCTATATTTTCTCATGTTTCTCCAACTTACAACAAGGCAGCACTTTTCCTGCACCTTTACAAATAATGCAAAAGTGATTTTGACTCAAGGCTTCATATTTGTACATTAGTACAATGCATGGCTCTAGACTTAATCATCCAGTTATAGTAGGTTCAGTCTAGAGCATTAGTACAGAAATACCAAGTATAGCAAGCATGAATTTTCCTGGTCACAGGCTCAGACATGCTAATATATATATATATACACATACCCTACCTAATAAAAGAGTAATATGCAAATTGACCCCAACTCAGCTACACCCACAAGCCATGCCCACAAGCCACACCCACCAGCCAACCAGGAGCAGATATGCAAATAAACCCAACCAAGATGGCTACAGCCACAGAGAGCAAGGTTTCCCAGGCGATGGAGGAAGCCAAGCTTTCTGCCTGCTCTTGCAGGCCTAAGCCTCCACTCAAGCTACAAAGTTTCAATTATAGAAGGTAAACAAATCCAAACAGAAGTGGCGGCAGCCACGGAGCTGAAGAGAGCAGGCCAGGGTTGCCCCTGGCAATAGAGGAAGCCAAGCTTTCCACCTGCCCTGGCTGGCCTAGGCCTCCACTCCAGGTTACAAAGTTTCAATTATAGAAGGTGAATTAACCCCAACAGAAATGGCTGGGGCCATGGAACGAGCAGGAGGCTTGGCTCTGCTCCAGGCTACAAAGTTTCAATTGTAGAAGGTAAATAAATTCCAGATACCAGGGCCTCTGCTTGCATCGCCAGGGGGCGTGGCTGGCCTGCAAACCACCACAGGCCCCTTGCTCAGGCTACCCCATGCCCCAAGGGAACCCCCATCCTGATCCGGAACACCCTTCAGGGCAAACCAGCTGGCCCCCACCCCTGCACCAGGCCTCTATCCTAGCTAGTAAAAGAGTAATATGCAGATTGACCATCACTCCAAAACACACTATGGCTGCCCCCATGTGGTCAAAGATCCTGCCCTCATGTGGACACAAGATGGCCACCACAAGATGGCCAGCAGGGGAGGTCAGTTGGGAGGCACCAGGCCTGCAAGCGAGGGCAGTTGGAGGCGATCAACCCTGCAGGGGAGGGCAGTTAGGGGTGATCAGGCCGGCAGAGGAGGGAAGTTGGGGGCAAACAGGCTGGCAGGGGAGCAGTTAGGCATCAATCAGGCTGGCAGCGGAGTGGTTAGGGGGTGATCAGGCTGGCAGGCAGAAGCAGTTAGGGGCAATCAGGAAGGCAGGCAGGTGAGCAGTTGGGAGCCAGCAGTCCTGGATTGTGAGAGGGATGTCCAACTGCCCAGTGGGATCGGGCCTAAACGGGCAGTCGGACATTCCTCGAGGGGTCCCAGATTGGAGAGGGTACAGGCTGGGCTGAGGGACACCCCCACTCCATGCACGAATTTTGTGCACCAGGCCTCTAGTATATATATATATATATATATATATATATATATATATATATATATATCCTCCTCTGAGCCATCATTCTGCCTAATGAAGAATATTTAAACCAGTTCTGTCCAGGTAAGTTCAGTAATTTCTCAGTCAGTTCAAGTGGAATCCTCAGGCCTAAGTACAATTCTCCCCTTTGTTTCTCTCCTTTCTCAGGATCAATGATCAGCTCTGGGTATATTTGGGAATGGTGAGGCAGCTAAATGGAAAGCCACTGTGTTTTGGCCTTGTTTTCTTACTGCTCCAGATGTAACTCATCCCATCTGTTCATAAGTACACATGTTGTGCAATGCTCCCTTGAATTCTGTTGCAGTTAATGTTTGCTATTTACCAAGCTACCTCAAAATTTAGTAGTTTCAAATAACAATCATTTATTTAGCTCACAACTCTGTGGGTAAGCAATTTGGGCTGGACTCATTTTTTCATCTACAGTCAGCTATCAGTCAAGGAATTCATTCACATGTCTGGAGATTGGCTGGCTGTCAGCTGGAATGAGAGAGTAACTGGACCACATATCTTTCATAATCCAACAGACTGATTACAGAGTGATCAGAAGTGCCAAGAGAAGCAAGAGAAGGGAAACCCCAATATGTAAGCACTCCTTCAAGTTTTTACTTGCTGTCATATTTTATGTTGCCTCATTGGCCAAATCAAGAGACATGGACAAGTCTGGAGTCGATGTGAAGGTTACTATCAAAAATTATAGAAACAGGAAGGCCCAAATAAATTAGAAGTTATTACTGCATCAACCTGCCACAAATGGAAATTGCTTGTTTTATGGATATTGATATTTTCTTGCATAGGCCTGCCACACAGTACACCTCTATTATAAGATTGCTGCATTGGATTGAAAGGAAATGGATTGCTCAACCAGGCTTCCCAACTCAATGGTCCCCACCCACCCAAGATGTAAAGCTTAAATCCCTCCTTTGATTTCTTCAACCTTTGAGTGGGATTTCCATCATGTTTCACCATCCCTCAGATTTGGCCCATCAGGATGAATACAGTAACATCCAAATACACATTCAAATCTCTTCCTACCTTTCTAAAACCCTTTGTTCATATTTCTCTCCCTTAGTATCTCTCTCTCTCTCTCTCTCTCTCTCTCTCTCTCTCTCTCTCTCTCTGTGTGTGTGTGTGTGTGTGTGTGTGTGTGTGTGTGTGTATGCAGGTGCATACAATATGTGCTGTCCATGTGATGGGTGTGAGGAGAATATGAAAAGGCAGGAGAAAACCTGTTTAGATTGATCTTGTATTCTTCTTAACTTTATCTCAATTACACTTAAACCAGTGGCTTTTTGTTTGAGCTCCAGGGTCAAAAACTTGCCATTTTCATTCTTGAAATTTATGCTAGTATGTACCCCTATGAATTCTGAATCTTTACACATGGGAGCTATTATTCCGGATAGACAGATTCTGGTTGAAGCCTTAGTGCACCTCAGAATTCTGCTATAACCAAAGGCGGAGCCTCCTTAGAGCTCAGATAAGTCTTGCCATGGCCTTACATAACTTTATGGGGATGGGAAGCAGTGGACGGAACACTTACATTGAGGAGTCTAAATGCAATGACTTACTAGGGAGAAAAATGTAGAGACATAATATCTTGAAATATTAATGAATGGGTTTTCATCTTCTTTTTTCCCCTCATTACCCCTCAACATTTCCCATTAAAATTAGACCTTGAGATCTGAAGGGCCCAATGCATAAAACAGAGTCAGATTCTTAGAGCTTACTTTGGAATTAGACCTCAGAAATCCTTGGCAGAGCCACTATCTCAATAGATAAAGCTTTGTATTAAAAAGTACAAGATTTAGAGAGAAAACTAGGTTTTGAGTTTCAAAGTTTAAAGATAGTGCAAGGACTTAGAGAACAAAGTTTATCTCATAAACAAGAGAGTTGTAAAAAATTTATGATTAAAGAAGAGCCTATTTTCCACATCCAAAATGACTAAGTTAGATTGACTGAGGAGAAAAAGAGAGTTAAGACTAGTTTCTGTTCATTTTGTTTGTTAGTGATGGAAGGAGACTTGACTTGGGGTGATGAACACACAATCAATATGCAGATGATGTAGTATAGAATTATACACCTGAAACCTTTATAATTTTATTAACCAACTAGGAGCCCAGTGCATGAAATTCGTGCACTGGTGAGGGGTCCCTCAGCCCAGCCTGCCCCCTCTCACATACTGGGAGCCCTCAGGGGATGTCCTTTGCGGGAGGCAACCTGGCTGATCAGGGGAAGGTGCCAGCCCCGTCATCCTGCTGCTGCAGCCACTGCCAGTCACCGCAGCCACCAAGGTATTTCCATCAACACGGACTCCAGTCCCTTCACCATGAAAAAATGACAACTTTCTTTAAGCATTTTCAAGATGAGATGTGTCTTTCATAGGATATGACATTTCTTTCTTTATTTTTCTTTTTATCCTCACATGAGGATATGTTTCCATTGATTATTTTCCCCTTCCCTCCGATCCCAGGCTCGGCCCCTTCCCAAGCCTAAAGCCTCCACCCTAGGCTTTAGGCTTGGGAAGGGGTTCCCCCCACCCAGAACCTCTGATCGCAGGCTCGGCCCCTTCCCAAGTCTAAAGCCTCTGCCCGATGGCCAGCTGGGAGTGACCTGGGTGCCTAGGAGGTTCCTGGGACCCACGTATGTATGCAAATTAACCACCATCTTTTTTTGGGTTAATTTGCATACTCACCCTGATTGGCTGTGGGTGTAGCCAGTCAATTTACATGTTTCTCTATTATTAGGTAAGGTATCATCCCAATAAATTAAATTTTAAAAGAATAGTTTCTTGGAAGAGGGGTGATGAAAACCCCAGAAATATTTTGAGAATACTGACAGCAGAGTCCTGTGCTTCATTTTCCTGATGAAGTTCAAGAAAGCAACAAGATTTGCAAAAATGGTGGCCAGACTTGTCTAGATAGTGAAAGATAAAAAGTCTTCCCAATGTCCTAATAACCCACAGGGTGATGGGAAAATATTAAAGTAATCTTTGCCTTCAAGAAGGTTACAAATGGCTGAGAGCTGTGTAGGCACCTTGTAATTTTAACAAGGAAATACTGACAGTGAAGTCCATGTCAACAGTGTAATATGTAGTTATATGGACATTAGGAGAGATTACAGTAGGGATAAAGACAAACATCCCAAATATAATAGGAGCTAAATTTCTCTCCTCAGACACCAAAAGAAAGCAGGGAATAATCACGGATAAAATATCCTCCCTTTCTCTTAGGTACTTAGATGCTACCCCATATAATAAGAAGGGAAAAGAGCAAAACCTTGAATTTTATTGAATTTTTACTTAAAAATGCTTAATCACAAAGTTGACTAGGAGTACCTTAAATTTCCAACATTAAGATTTCTAAGAATATGGACTTCCTCTTTCTCGTATAATCACCCTTGTGATTATAATGGGTTCACCCACATAATCTAGGATAATCTCCCCAACTCAAGATCCTTAATTTAATCATACCTACAAAGTCCTTTTTGTCATCTAAGGTAACATTCACAGGTTTCATGGATTAGCCTATGAATATCTTTAAGGTGTCATTATTCTGGACTATGACACAGGATAATCTAAGTTATGACCCAAGACCCAGGAAGCGTCATTCTTATATAGATCACTTTTCATAAGGACCCATAGAGCCAAATGCTTGGAAGCACAATCTTCTACACAAGCCTAATAATTGTAAGGCTGATCTTCAGCCATTATGCACTGATATGGCTCTGTCAGTTCAAAGCCAAAATGTGTACTGATTGGATGGTGCTTGTGTTATATCCGTTAATATTGACTACTACCCTTGGTGACGACAAGTTAAGAAGTGCCACCCTGATGATATGAGTAATTAGAGTGAATCACTTGAGCAAGGCAGCCTTCAGAGCTAAATGGACTGAATAAAGCAGAGATTTGGATGATTAGGTAGATGAAGGAGGTAAATAAAAAATATTACATTTTCTATGCATATGTCCTGGATATTATCCAAAACAGGCTAGTGTTTCCAGCAATAGCTGGAAAAAACCACGTAGTACATACCTCTATGTCCTCTTCCCTGTAATTTCTAAAGAAGATGTAGGTCCGTGGTCTGTAAACTGCGGCTCGCAAGCCACATGCGGCTCTTTGGCCCCTTGAGTGTGGCTCTTCCACAAAATACCACGGCCTGGGCGAGTCTATTTTGAAGAAGTGGTGTTAGAAGAAGTTTAAGTTTAAAAAATTTGGCTCTCAAAATAAATTTCAATCGTTGTACTGTTGATATTTGTCTCTGTTGACTAATGAGTTTGCCGACCACTGATGTAGGTGATTAATTCCCCAAAGGACATATTCATTCATTCATTCATTCAACTATGTTTAGTGTCTGCTCAATTTCAGGAGTTATTCTAGGTTCTGGAGATGCAGTGGTGAACAGTACCAGATAGTCTGGCATAAGGTTCTCAAACTTTCATGTGCATCAGAATTCTTTAATAAAATAGAGCTTCTAGGGCTGTGTTAAAAAAACAAGTTACTGAGCCCCTCCCTTAGTATTTTTTCAGATGGTTTGGAGAAACTCAGGAATTTGCATATTATAAAGTGACAGTTGGAAGTGGAAATGTTCTTGTGAAAAGGTCTCACAGAATGTGTAGCTGAACAAACACCAGTTCGGCTGCCTGCCACACAAAAGCCAAACTCATGAGGCAGTGCTGGTGCAAAATGAAAGAGGTTTTAGTCAATGTTGTGCAATCTGGAAGAATGGTAGACTCCTGTCTCCAAGACCATCTCCCCTTCCTGCTCAAGCACAAGCCAGTGGTTCTTCTAAGGATAGGGAGGAGAGAACTTTCTTTCTATCCAATTATCTTGCAGCTCTCACAGCATTTGGGTCCTGTCCATTAATCTTTCTAGCTTTTGGCTCATTCAGTGTAAGAACCTTTCCCTGCACCATTTTGGCCAATGGGGGAGACTCCCTGAAACTCCAACTGACTGTCAATGGTAACAAAAAGAGCTCATCATAGTGGCAATGGCATAAAAGAATCCTCAAGGCTAATCATTTACCATCTGTCTTCATTTATGCTTATTCTATGTGAACAAAAGACTGGCAGATACTTTTGTTATGATCCTGTGAATTGGATCATACAAATACAATAAAATTCAATGTATATAAATGCTAACATATCTACCATCTTCACTTAGAATTCCCTTGTGGTCATTTGTTAATTTTAACTAACATCAAGTAGTCATTATCTGCTATTTTTAAAAAATGTCAATTACTCTTAGATTAGCCTAGACCAGAAACTAATAAGTGTCTAGTCGCTAGAAGATATACCTCATGGTTTTACTTGAAAGTCAGGCTGATCATTTTGGCTTTTAATTATTATATAAAAGATAGACTGTGCTTTATTGTACTAGAGGTCTTATTTTATTTATGTTGATGGCTAGGACACTCCAGAAGTTTAACTCTCTAGGTAAAATATGTTCCACTGATAGATTCTTCTAAGAGAAATTGGATCACACACAGCCCTTGGTAAATTGATGGTGAAGCACATGGTTTTACCTTCCTAGCTGTAGTTCTTTAGACTAGAGTTGGACACCTAAATTAGGCCAGTTCAACCATAGACTTATAACTGAGCTATGGCACAGGTTGGCATAAAAGAAGTGAACTAAGTCAATAATTTTATTTGTTGGTAGTTTAAGAAAAAACAAGTCATAGAGATAAATTGCAAATTAGCTACAGGAATTAAGCTGAAAGGTTATTAATAAGGCAGAACCAGGTTTTGTCCAGCATAGAGCTTATACAATTGGGACAGAACAGAAGAACTTGAAAAAAAAGAACATGAAATTAAAAATGAGGGACAAGGTTCTGGGAAGGACTCATTCAAGTAAGGAACCATGAAGCTTTAGCACTTTAAGTAGTGGTGAATTAGAGCCAGCACATACCCATTTATGAAAGACATACATTAAGTTTTCAGGAATTTTGCAAGTTTACTGATGTCATATTGGTAGCCTGATATCAGCTATAGTGGGAATATTAAAACACAAGAAATTGGCACACATGATGAACCAGAACATTGTCCCTCTCCACCGCCCCAAGAGTTAGTTATTAAACATTTGCTAGTATATCACTCTACTAGCTTTTTGATAGAAAATTCACTTCTGGCCATTATGTAGATTTTGTTGGTTGAACAGTCATTAGGAACTATGAGTAAGATAAGTAAGCAGATGATAGAAGGGAAGAAGAAATAGAGCAGATTCGCATAGAGAAGCAGAGAAATAATGACAGAGAATCCACCCCTGAGAAGAAACCTTTTCTGGATGATATTTTAGTTTAGGTACCAGTTCCAATGAGGCCTGGCTACATTTTCTTTATTTGAATTTAAGTTTCACCCTCCTTTACCCTCAAATCACCTTCCCTTTACTCAAATTAGCCTGAGTGGGCTGCTATTCCTTGTAATCAAAAGAGTTTTAACCCACAACATTAATGAGAGTAAGAAAAATCAAGTATTCTTTATGAAATTGGCTCTTCAGTCTGGCTGGTGTGGCTCAGCAGTTGAGCATCAACCCAGGAACCAAGTGGTCACTGGTTCAATTCCTAGTCTAGACACATGCCCAGGTTGCAGGCTCAATCCCCATCAGGGGATGTGCAGGAGGCAGCAGATTGTTGATGTCCTTCTTTCATTGATGTTTCTATCTCTCTCCCTTCCTCTCTCTCTAAAAAAAATCAATACAATTTTTTTTAAAAAAAGAAAAATTGTCTCTTCAGTCATAGATTAAAACTCTTACTCAAGATATGAGTCTTAAAAATATATTTCATTGGGTAGGAAATTATAGGTGGCATGTAACAAATCCACTCATTTTTTTATAAATAATTATTTTGAATGTGTAAAGTTTGAAATACCAATTAGATATTAAAATGGAGATTTCAAGTTAACAGTTATCAATCTTGAGTTTAGAGGAGAAGTCAGTGTTGGAGATGCAAATTTTTGGGTCATTGGCATATTGCAGTACTGAAAGTCGTAGAACTAAGATAAAATCACTTGGTGAGAAAGTATAGAGAAGAAAAGTTGGACCAGGACTAAGTACTGGGGCATTTCTATATTTAGAAATAGGGACAAAGAAAGGATCCAGCAAAGCAGATCAATAATGAACAGCCACTAGTTATGAAGGAAATATGATGCCCTAGAAACAAACAAGAAAGGTTTTAAGAATAAGGTAGTGGTTAATTGTGTCTGAAGTTTACAGGAGGTCTATTAAGATGAGGATTAAAAATTAGCCACTGAACTTGGAAACAGAAAAGTCATTGCAACATTAAAGCTCTATTGTGGTAGGTTGGAAAGAGAGAATGGATTATGAGGAAATGTAGACAATAACTATGAACAGGGAAAAACCAAGATGGCGGCATAGGTTAAACATCTAACCTACAGCCTGGCACAACAATTTCAAAAATAAAACTAAAAGTCAAAACGGACATCATCCAGAACCACAGGAAAGCTGGCTGACTGAAATGCCCACAACTAGAAGGAAAGAGAAAACCACAAGGAAAATCAGAGGAGCCGTAAAAGCCCAAGGTATGGAGACACGGGCGTGCGCGCGTGCTGGGAAGACGGAGCCAGAGAGGACGGGGCGGCTGAGTGCCTGGCCAGTATTCTCTAGCGGGAAGCAGATAAAAGCTCCAGATTGCGCTGAACCCCAGCTCCGACTGCACTGAACCCCAGTTCCGGGCAAGACCCTGGGAAGCCAGGCTCATACTGGGGGAATCTGGGCTGTAAGGCGGAAATGCAGAGGAGCGGCTAAAGGCAGAGCTCCGGAGGCGCGCACGTGAATGCGCGCAAAGGATGGACTGTTGCCTGTGCCACTGAATTGCCCTAGTGGGAAGGAGACAAAAGCTCCAGACTGTGCTGAACCCCAGTTCCGACTGCACTGAACCCCAGTTCCGGGCGAGACCCTGGGAAGCCAGGCTCATACTGGGGGAATCTGGGCTGTAAGGTGGAAACGCAGAGGAGTGGTGAAAGGCAGAGCACCGGAGGCGCGCACAGGAATGCGCGCAGAGGATGGTCTGTTGACTGTGCCGCTGAATTGCCCTGGTGGGAAGGAGACAAAAGCTCCAGACTGCGCTGAGCCTCAGTTCTGACTACACTGAAACCCAGTTCTGGGCGAGAATCTGGGAATCCAGATTCATTGGGGGAGAGACTAGACTGTTTGGCAGCAGGCGAAACTCCAGGGCACCTTTCTCTCAGAGGTGTTTGCAGGGAGTACAGAGGGACACTGAGACCCAGGAACCTCATAGGGTGGGGCTGACGGGAAGCCAAGGCTGTAGGCTCCACCCTGAAACTCCGCCCCATCCAAGCTGAGCACAGAGGCTTTTACAATTTTGCAAGTCTAGTTGAATAAGGCTATCTCCCGGTGTAGACACAGCTGATCCTCACAGCCAATTGGACTGGAGGTCAAATCCTCCCAGTGTACCAACAGCAATCAAGGCTTAACAACACCAAGACTTTGCACTCAGCCCACAAAGGGGGGTATCAAGAGCGACCACCTAGGGAGATTGGGGAAGCTGAGCTACCGGCCCCTATAGGTCACTGACCACACAAAGCCACTCCATCAACATAGGGAGGCAGCCAAAATGTGGAGACACCGAAGCAGGTCACAAATAGAAGGGATGAAGGAAAGTAAACTAATGGACGACACAGTGTTCAGAGCCACATTTATAAGGTTACTTAAGAATCTTCTGGAGGACCAAGATGGCGGCATAGGGCAGACTCCTGATTGTTGCCTACCACAACAATTTTGAAACTACAACTGGAAAACAGAGCAGACACCATCTAGAACCACCGGAGGGCTGGCTGAGCGGATGCTCTACAACTAGAATAAAAGAGAGGGGGACGCGGGATGATGCTGATGCCGATGAGCCAAAGATCACACTTTAAGAACTACGGCTCTGGCGACACAATGGTGGCCTGGAACGTTCTGGCGCGGTTCCCCCGGCGGTCTCCAGCTGATGGGACGGCTCCACTCGCTGCCGAGCACGGACAGATGAGCCCCTGGGGGTCATGGGGTGGGAGACTCCGCGCTTGCAGACCTCCGAGTCATTCGAGAATCTCTGCGCCCTGGAAGCAGCCAGGTGCGCACTCCCGGCAACCAGCTGCTGCGGCAGACCGGAGCGCTGTCGCAGCGACCTCGGAGCAGCCCGCCTCCGCACACTGGGCACACCGGAGCCTCGCCGAGCCCACCGCCCAGCAAGTTCCGTGGCAGCCACCCCGGAACTTTGAGAAAATGGCCGGAGGAGTTGCTGAGAAGGAATTGACCGATGGGAGTTGGGATCGGGAAGACGAGGCCCTGCTGGGTCCCAGGTCCGGGTGAGGCCACGTGCCCCTGGGTCCGGGTGAGGGTGGGACCCGGGTCAGGGTGAGGCTGAGTCCCGGGTCCAGGTGAGGCTGTGTGCCCCTGGGTCCAGGCGAGGCCACGCGCCCCTGGGTCCAGATGAGGCTGGGTCCCGGGTCAGGGCAAGGCTGCGTGCCCTTGGGTCCGGGTGAGGCCACACACCCCTGGGTCCGGGTGAGGCCATGCGCCCCTGGGTCCGGGTGAGGCTGGGTCCCGGGTCCGGGTGAGGCCGTGCTCCTGGGTCTGGGTGAGGCTGGATAAGGGTCCAGGTGAGGCCACGCGCCCCTGGGTCCGGGTGAAGCTGGATCCCGGGTCTGGGTGAGGCTGTGCACCCCTGGATCTGGTTGAAGCTGGGTCCCGGGTCTGGATGAGGCCGCGCGCCCCTGGGTCTTGGAGAGGCCTCGCGCCCCTGTGTCTGGGTGAGGCTGGATCCCGGGCCCGGGTGAGGCCGCACGCCCCCGGGTCCAGATGAGGCCGCGTGCCCCTTGGTCCGGGGGAGGCCGCGCGCCCCTGGGTCTGGGTGAGGCTGGATCCCAGGTCCGGGTGAGGCCGCGCGCACCTGGGTCCGGGTGAGGCCACGCACCCCTGGGTCTAGGTGAGGCCACGCGCCCCGGGGCCCGGGTTATGCTGGGTCCCAGGTCCGGGTGAGGCCACGCGCCCCTGAGTCTGGGTGAGGCCTTGCCCTTGTGTCCAGGCGAGACCAAACCAGAGGGAGTCGGACCTGCATTACCACCATTTGTCCACCATCCAGAGCTGAAAAGTCAGTGCCGACATGTACACATAAGGAACTGGTGGACATTGAAATTGGGTCTCAAAAGAACTGTTGGTCCAGAAAGAAACTCACTACAGACTGATTCATTTGCCTGTCAGCATAACTATTATTGCTCGTCTCACATTCGGTTCTTATAAGTATATTTCTAGTAACACATGATCTCACTCATCTAGGGGAAATGATGAACAACATAGACTGATGAACAAGAACAGACCAAGAAATAAGGAGGCATCGATCAGACTGTCGGGCCTCAGAGGGAGGGTAGGGGAGGGTGGGGGTAGGGGGGAGAGATCAACCACAGGACTTGTGTGCATGCATACGAGCCTAACCAATGGTTAAGGACAACAGGGGGGTGCGGGCATCTGTGGGGAGGGGTGTGAGATGGTAATGGGGGGATGAGGACAAATATGTGACACCTTAATCAATAAAGAAATTTTTTAAAAAATAATAACTATGAACGAATATTTTAAAGAAGTTTTGTCATGAAGGACATTATGGAAATGGGATGGTACTGAGAGGGATAGATATGAGATCCAGAAAAATACAGGAACATGTTTATATATATATGAGAGAGTGAATATTCCACAATAAAAGGAGAATTGGTGCAGAACGGAGAAGGCAATGGCAGTTGAAAGTCCTTGAGAAGTCAAGAACAGATGGGATACTGAGCACAAGTGGAGAGATTGCCTTTGATATAAACAATATACAAAAATAGGTTTCTACTATATTTAATAGTAGAAAGGTGAGGGAACTCCCGTATTTTTTTTGATAGGGGTGGAGTATTTTGGAAGCATCAGCAGAGAGGAAAATGAATGAAATAAATTTTTCAAAGAGTAAAAAAGCAAATATTCAATGATAGTATAATGGAATTCTTTGGCAGTTGTTAACCTTGAAATTTGAGGACATGAATTTAAAGTGAGACCAGTTAGCATGTGGATGAGTTTTCTATAGATACTATAACAAATTACCACAAACTTAATATTTTAAAACAACACAAATTTATCTCACAGCTCTGTAAATCAGAAGTCCACTGTTAGTCTCACTGGGTTAAAGTCAAGATATCAGCAAGGCCACCTTCCTTTCTAGAGGCTCTAGGAAAGAATCCATTTTCTTACCTTTCCCTACATTCCTTGGCTCATGACCTCCTTACTTCATTTTCAAATCCAGCAATGGCAGAGTACTTCTTATGTTGTATCTCTCTACCCTTCTTCCATTTTTGTGTCTCTAATTACAGTTGAGAAATGGTCTCTTCTTTTAAGAACTCATGGAATTAAATTATGCTCACCTGGATAATCCAATATTAACTTTCCCATCTCAAGGTCTATAACCTTAATCATATCTGCAAAGCTCCATGTATGATAACATTCACAGGTTACTGAGATTAAGATATGGATATCTTTGTTGGGGTGGGGGGGGGCGGCGGAGATTTTTCTGCCAAGCACAGAATCCTATATAATAAAAGCCTAATATGCAAATTGATTGTCACTCCAACACACAAGATGGCTTCCCCCATGTGGTCAAAGATGGCTGCCACAAGATGGCCTGCAAGGGAAGGCAGTTGTGGGCAATCAGGCCAGCAGGGGAGGGCAGTTGGGAGGGATCAGGCCTGCAGGAGAGGGAAGTTGGGGGTGAGCAGGCCTGTAGGGGAGGGCAATTGAGGGGGACCAGGCTGGCAGGGGAGGGCAGTTAGGGGTGACCAGGCCAGCAGGGGAGGGCAGGGGCAAGCAGGCCGGCAAAGGAAGGCAGTTAGGGGTAACCAGGCTGGCAGGGGAGGGCAGTTAGGGGCAATTGGCCTGGCAGGGGAGGGCAGTCAGGGGTGACCAGGCTGGCAATGGAGGGAAGTTAGGAGTGACCAGACCAGCAGGGGAGGGCAGTTTGGGGCGACCAGGCTGGCAGGGGAGGGCAGTTAAGGGCAACCAGGCTGGCAAAGGAGGGCAGTTAGGGGTGGCCAGGCCTGCAGGAGAAGACATTTAGGGGCAACCAGGCTGGCAAAGGAGGGCAGTTAGGGGTGACCAGGCCAGCAGGGGAGGGCAGTTGGGGGCGACAAGGCCTGCAGGGGAAGACATTTAGGGGCAACCAGGCCTCCAGGGGAGAGCATTTAGGGGCAACCAGGCTGGCAAGGGAGGGCAGTTAGGGGTGACTGGGCCAGCAGGGGAGGGCAGTTTGGGGCGACCAGGCCTGCAGGAGAGGATATTTAGGGGCAACAAGGCCTGCAGGGGAGGGCAGTTAGGAGTGGCCAGGCTGGCAGGGGAGGGTAGTTAGCGGCAACCAGGCTGGCAGGGGAGGGCATTTAGGGGCAATCAGGCTGGCAGGGGAGCAGTTAGACGTCTATCAGGCTGGCAGGAGAGTGGTTAGAGGGTGATCAGGCTGGCTGGCACAAGCAGTTAGGGGCAATCAGGCAGGCAGGTGAGCGGTTGGGAGCCAGCAGTCCTGGATTGTGAGAGGAATGTCTGACTGCCCATTTAGGCCCGTGGGATCGAGCCTAAATGGGCAGTCAGACATCCCTTGAGGGGTCCCAGATTGGAGAGGGTGTGGGATGGGCTTAGGGACACACACACCCCATTCATGAATTTCATGCACCGGGCTTCTAGTTATTGTATATTTTCCCAGTAGTGCCTGACTACTCATGTGTAGACCTGAATAGGCAGAGAGCAGGATATTGGGTTTTGCAAACAAAGGTGAGATGGGCAAGAATTGAAGAAGTATGAAAGGAAATGACTCTCATGATAATTAAAATAAAGATTTTGGAGGTGGTTCACATTTTGGTAAGGACAGTTCAAGGATATGATCCCAAAATAAGGGTGGTCAAGCAGAACAAAGAAAAAGATCACTGGAGATGAAAAGATCAAGGAACTAAAGAGCCAGAGGATTGGATAAATTTTCCATGAAGTCACCAAGAATATTATTATCAGTATTAGGGAGGAAAAGAAAGACAGTAAGCCAGGTACTAAAGTGTTTATTAAACGAGAGGAAGTGACTGATTTAAAGAGTAACAAAGAGGGGTAGAAGGTGGTATATTAGGATGGCATGATATGTAAAGGTCCTGAAATGTCTACAGGAAGGAGAAATGAAACCAAGGACACCTACCACACCTCTATCAAGAGCCAGTCCTATACACAGATGAGGAATTCCTACCATACAAAGGACAGAGGTATAAAATAAACTTACCACCTAAAACCTAGCATGCAGGATACATGGGATGAGCCTCAAGAACATACATATTAGAATTTCAGCAAAGTCTCAATAACCAGGCAAATTATATTTGGCTTGAGCTTCAACCCCAGACTTCACAAGGTGAAATTACCAACTACATACTTCAACATTATATTTAGCATTCTTGAACTTATTTAAGGTCATTAAACTTGAGTTACCATCACATCTAATCTACACACCAATACCAGCAATAAAAAAGCACATATGAATTTATTGTAAATATCTGAATATTAACTTGCAAAAAGGTAAGCATTTTTTGTTGAAACCTGGAATTAAACTTTTTTGTGCTTTATATATTGAAATTCTCCTTAACCAGTTGATGTGAAAATGTATATGTATTACTGACATATAGTAAAGTTTTAATAAAGTTTTCTAAATGGATTAGTTCACTAGAAACCCCCTACTCAGAGTGTTTCAAAAGTTCAATTTGGATGTTTTATTTAAAATTTCTTCAAAGGCTGAAAATGTCTGCTGTAAATCTTCAATTTAACAGCTACATTTACATCCATATCTCATTTTTTTGTGTAATTTCTTCCAATGGCCTCTCTTGCTCATTGGCAGTCTTTTGTTTTCTTTTCCAGAGGCCTATTGAGCATGGCACACTTTCAGTAATGCTTCATTTTTCTATCTGTTTTTAAATCAACCATATGTAGCCTCATTAAGAAGTGAAGCTCTGATTATTCTGGCTCCTTCTTTAACAGAAGAATTCTGTTATAAATAAGAATAGAAACTTCACTCACAGATCCAGGGCTCTCCTAAGAATAGAGATCCTTTGTGTTGGTATTTATTAAATGCAATATGGTAAAATGGAATGTATGTACCTTTTCCAAAATTTCACCAGGTAAAATCCCCAGTTTGGAATGCCTTTACATTAATCAGCTTTCCAGGCAGCATAATGATGCTGGAAATTAGGAAAGCAATGGAGGATTCTTAGTCAGATTTAATAGGCTAGGGCACTTTGCTAACACACTGCAGTGGATCAATTGAAGTTAATTATTATACAAGATTAAACTCCAAGTAACTACAGTACATCAAACCAATGCAAAAAGCTCTGGCTCAGAAAGGAGAAAAACAAACATGAATTCTGGAGGCAAGTCTTTTCTATCCAGTCCTTAATTCACTACATTTTACTATAAACCTAATAGACTAATACAATATGAAATTCAGCATAATAAATTCTGAAAGTAAGATATAAACTTCACCTATTGTCTCTATGGGATACTTAACCTTCGAATCTAAAGGAATAGCTGTGAATTTTCTTAATATCTATTTATTTTTGGATAGTTGATTTGTCTTCTACTCTTTGCTCAGATTTACATTTCCACCCGCCAGAGACTCAACCTTTTATAATAATTGACCCTTCCAAAAAAAATAAGTATCTAAAGAAACCACAGGAGCAAATAAATGAGATTTCACATTTATTCATTGACTGAGTCACTTCACGGGAGTATGGCTAAGCCTAGAATGTGTGCTTAATAAATAACTCTTGATAAGTTGAAAGAGAGTTAGTTAAGTTCTTTAGGACCTAACTGGGAGAGATAAAAGAGCGTACTAGAAAGGAGAAAACAATGACAAGGCACATGTATGCTAATTAATGGTCCTTAAATGATAGTGATGTACCTTTTTGGAAGGATATTTTTTAAATATCAATCATTTCTTCCTAAAAATTTATTTTTTCCTCTTGCTCTTCCACTCATTGAATAACTAAACAGGTCTGTGTTCATTTGCTTTGGCAGACAATAGACAGCAGAAAGCAATGGGGAACAAAAGGCATCTCATTTTGACATTTGGGTTTCAAAAACCTAGCAAAGGGCTCACAACATAGACAAATAATATTTGTGAGAAAGCAAAGATTACCTCAATTATCTACCACCAGATCAGGAAAATATTTTCTAGAATGAGAGAACTAAGAAAATGTAGCAAAGTCAAATGTTCAAGAGAGGGGGCCAATAAAAAAAGTCACATAGGTTTTTGGTTTTCAAGACATAGGGAATTTAGGCCCTAGTTTCATATCAAGACTTTGAGAGGCAATAAGACACATGAGGAACAAATGGTTCTAGATAGAAGGAGATTCATACAACCTCACAGAGCTTTACTACAAACCCATCATGGTACAGAAACAGCTGAGTGATTTCGGTGAGCACAGGAGTTCCATGAAAGCAGCAGAAAAAACTAGTCAACCTAAAGGAGCCATGAAGATAAGAGCAAAGATAATCTGTCCTGGTGTTGTCTATGGACCATTGATGTAGGCTCTGATGGAACCATGGCCATCTCAGCAGATACCTGTATGGGCAAATAATATTGAAGATATAATAGGTCACCTCACAATATATGCATTCTCCATCTACCCCTCAATAATTTAAACACAACCTAAATGAAAGAATGTGTGAAATTATCAAATTGACAACAATTAAGTTTCTAAACCCTGTTGGAATGAAGATTCTAAACTAAAATTTATTTTTAAAAATAGTTTCATTTCTTTTAGACATGAATTTGTGGACTGAGATTCTTGTCTATATATCTTTAAACAAGTGTGCAACAAAATACAGGGTAAAGAAGTGTTTAAAATAAGGTTGGGCAAGTCATTTATTCTATAAACATTTATTAATGACATAATGACAGGGGGACTTGGGGAAAATTCATAAAGCTTCAACCGAAGAGTTGGAGGTTCAAAGTCAAGACAAAGTAGTAGATAAAGTGATAGAAAGGAAACTGTGGCATAGGAAGAACATGACAATCACTTAGTTATTTAGCTTTGTGTTAAAATATTGGTTCTCAAACTTTAGTACAAATAACCAATGATTTGATGGATTTTTTCACAATATCAAGGCCTTAGTACCAGATTTTTATTCCCTGAGTATAGAGCAAGAGTCAGCATAGTTGTTTTATAAAGATAGTAAATATTTTAGGATTTTTTAGGTATATGGATTTTGTCTAACTACCCAATTTTGCATTGTGGTGCTAAAGCAGCCACAGACTATACATAAATGAAAGGATGTCTCTGTGTTCCAATAAACTTTTATTTACAAAAGCAGGTGGCAGTCTGAATTTGGCCCATAGGCCACAGTTTGCTGACCTCTGTTCTCTGGCAAGGCCTAAACATCTGCACAGCAAAATGTATTGGAAAAACATTGAATTGAACACTATTTTCCAGAAAGTTTTTGTTTGAATGCATATGTGTTACTTATGAGGGGTAACCCATTAATAATTTATTGATCTTTACTAAAGATTTTTTATTGATTTTTCAGAGAGAGAGAGAAGAAGACAGAGGGAGAGGGAGAGAGAAGCATCAATATGAGAGCTAAATATTGATTGGCTGCCTCCTGGATGCCCCATACTGGGGATAAAGCCCCCAACCTGGGCATTTGCCCTGACCAGGAATCAAACTAGCAACCCTTCAATGCTTAGACAATGTCCAACCAAATAAGCCACACAGACCAGGGCAAGCTTTCTTTAATTAAAACAAACAAACAAACAAAAACAGAAAATTGGGGCAAAAGACACATGGGTCTCATTTATGAATGGCTATGTAAAAGTTATGCAAAAACTCTAAATTAAATATTATCAGATAATATTCTATAATATATTAAAAGAATAAACTATCATAATCAAGTGGAGCTAATTCCAGACAGAAAAACATGTCATATCATTGATTTAATCATTTAATTTCTAGGAATCATACAGATATACTCTCATACATGAAGAGATTTAGATAAGAAAAGTATTTACTTATTATAGCAAATAATAAGTAAAAGTATTACTTATTATTTGTTGTATGTAATATCAACAAATGGAAAACCATCTAATGATGCATTAACAGAAGACTGGTTGATAATATATGCTTCAATATGCACAAAATGTCTCTGGAAGAATATATAAGAAACTAGCAACAAGAAGATTCTTCTAGGGACAAGAACCAGTTGACTAAGAAACAAAGCTAAAAGGGAGAAATGCTGTATATATTTTGGGGCTATGGGGTTTTATATAATGTACTAGAAGCCCGGTGCACGAAATTCGTGCACGGCAGGGGGTTGTCCCTCAGCCCAGCCTGTACCCTCTCCAATCTGGGACTCCTTGTGGGATCGGGCCTAAACGGGCAGTCGGACATCCCTCTCAAAATCCAGGACTGCTGACTCCCAACTGCTTGCCTGCCTGCCTTCCTGATTGCCCCTAACCACTCTGCTGCCAGCCTGGTTGATGCTTAATTGCTCCCCTGCCAGCCTGTTTGCCCCCAACTTCCCTCCTCTGCCAGCCTGGTCACCCCTAACTGCCCTCTCCTGCAGGGTTGATCACCTCCAACTGCCCTCCTTTGCAAGCCTGGTCCCTCTCAACTGCCCTCCCTTGCAGGCCTGGTCCCTCACAACTGCCCTCCCTTGCAGGCCGGGTGCCTCCCAACTGCCCTCTCCTGCTGGCCATCTTGTGGTGGCCATCTTATGTCCACATGGGGGCAGGATCTTTGACCACATGGGGGCAGCTATATTGTGTGTTGCAGTGATGATCAATCTGCATATTACTCTTTTATTAGATAAGATAGAGGCCTGGTGCACGGGTGGGGGCCAGCTGGTTTGCCCTGAAGGGTGTCACAGATAAGGGTGGGGGTTCCCTTGGGGTGTGGGGTGGCCTGAGCGAGGGGCCTGTGGTGGTTTGCAGGCCGGCCACGCCCCCTGGCAACCCAAGGGGAGGCCCTGGTATCTGGAATTTATTTTCCTTCTACAATTGAAACTTTGTAGCCTGGAGCAGAGCCAAGCCTGGGGCTCCGGCAGCCATTTCTGTGGCAGTTAATTCACCTTCTACAATTGAAACTTTGTTGCCTTAAGCGGGTGAGCCCGGCCAGCTTTGCTTGCCCTTTTGCCGCCGGCAACCCTGGCCTGCTCTCTCAAGCTCCATTCTGCCGCCATTTGTTTTAATTTGTTTACCTTCTATAATTGAAACTTTGTAGCTTGAGTGGAGGCTTAGGCCTGCAACGGCTATGGAAAGCTTGGCTTACTCTGTTACCTAGGAAACCTTGCTCTCTGTGGCTGTAGCCATCTTGGATTGGGGTTAATTTGCATACTCGCCCTGATTGGCTGGTGGGCGTGGCTTGGCTGGTGGGTGTGGCTTATGTAGCGGAGTGATGGTTAATTTGCATATTACCATTTTATTAGAGAGGATATTAGTAATTACTACTTATTCAAATGGCTAATTATTATATTTTAAATTGTATTGTATTGATTTGTTTATAAGACACTTAGTAGAGCAACAAACAAGATATATGGCGGAAGAAACTATCAAGAAATTTGAAAAAATGGTAGCCTGAGTGCCCAGGTTCTACCACCAAAAATTCTGATCCAATTGTCCTGGGAGAGAGAAGGGATGCAATAATCAGTATTTTTTAAATGCCCCCAAAGTGATTCTAATATCTAGCTATGTTTGAGGGTTACTTAGTTTACATAAGTATGGTTTGATGTTGAAAAAACTGAGAGAGAATCTTAATTGCATCTGAAAATGCCACAACTCCACAGGACATAACAAGTGTATGACATCATTTTTCAGAACAGTAGAGGAGGAGTCAAAGAGAAAGTGAATGTCATTGACCAGTTCTTCCACTTTCCAGAGTAGTACAATGGGAATAATTCATCTTGTTGACCCCAGGCATCTTTGGAGGGCAATAGTTGGATTGCTCCCATTTCATGCACTTTTCTATTTGCACCTAAAGAAGGTAAGAACAGAAAGGCCACACATACACACACACACACACACACACACACAGAGAGAGAGAGAGAGAGAGAGAGAGAGAGAGAGAGAGAGATTCCAATTTTTCTTTGACTTGCTAAGGGACTACTGGAAAAAAATTATTACTCTATTTTCCAGGACCTTCCAGTTCACTTTTGCTAGAGAGACCCTTATCAACCTGACTTATATGTGTGTTGAATGAACCCATCCATGAGAAAGCATTAAAAATTCACAATGCAAATAAGTAACTTGAGGGAAAATTCAAGCTGAACAACCAGAATGTATGACTTTTATTGGGGAAAAACTAACTGTAAGGGAAAGAAAGGAACTTTTCATGAAAATAGGGAGAACGATTAAAAAAATATAATTAGGATGTAAAAAAGAGGGACCCAAAACATTTTTTTACAATTTAAAAATTTCCTAGTGAACATGGCAAATAGAATGGCCAATGCTAAAAACTGGAGGATCAAATAAGAGAAATATTTTAAAACATAGAGGAAAAATGTTTTTTCTCTTTTAAAATTGAAATGGGATGTATTAATATAAACATAAATTATAATATAAATGTTAATAAAAGTGTATTGAACTATAGTTTACATTTTGAAAGGGAAATATAGTCATATGCTTGAAATAAATCTTAATTTTAACAAATAACTAAATAATAGCAGTATAGGAAGAAAAATAGATGAAAATGAATAATCAAAGAAATAATAAAAGAAAACTTTCCTAAATTACAAAGACTTTCATTTCCAGATTTAAAGTAATCCCCAAATCTCATGAAACATTAATGTAAAAAGATGCACACCTAGAACGCCTACTGAAACATCTAAGCTTAAAAAAAGAAGAAAATCTTATAAAAATCCAACAGATAAAAGAGGTTGCTTATAACAAAAAGAGAATTAGACTAGCATTAAACATTTCTTCCCCAACAATGAAAGTTGGAGGATATTAGTACAATATGTATATATATTGGGGAAATGACTTAATCAAAGTAATATTCATATGTGAGAGTAAAAATATTTGTGGAAATGAGTTGAGAAAACATACTACTCATGTACTCTTCAGAAGTAAATTATGTGAAGAAAGAGTGTTTCCAAATGAAAATTATAGCAGCTCAAATAATTCAAGATAAGAGAAGATAAAATGTAGATTAATGAGCAGTGTTTGCTTCTTGCAAAATGTGTAGTTAAAATGTAAATGAAGCCGAAACCGGTTTGGCTCAGTGGATAGAGCATCGGTCTGCGGACTGGAAGTTCCCGGGTTCGATTCCGGTCAAGGGCATGTACAATGGTTGCGGGCACATCCCCCGGTGGGGGGTGTGCAAGAGGCAGCTGGTCGATGTTTCTAGCTCTCTATCCCTCTCCCTTCCTCTCTGTGAAAAATCAATAAAATATATTTTTAAAAAATGTAAATGAATAATTATATAAACATAAATTATAATATAAATGTTAATAAAAGTGTATTGAACTATAGTTTACATTTTGAAAGGGAAATATAGTCATATGCTTAAAATAAATCTTTATTTTAACAAAGTTTGGGATTTGGTGGAGAAAAGAGGAAGTGAGACATTTTAAGCTTTGTAAAGATCTCATTTTGGTAAGAAAATTTTTGAACATAGTAGTAAAACATTTTGGGGATTAGAAAGTATCACTTATTTAATTTTGGTATTTAATACTACAAAAATGCAGGCATGCATCACTGAAAAATAGAAATAATAAAAAATAAACATGAAATAATAAAAAGGAAAAATACAAATGTATCATTTATCTCAATGAAGCCCAAATGTGAGTGAATTCAACTCCTTATAAAAAGACCCCAAAAATTTCAGATTGAGTTAAGAAGTGTCAAAAATAAAGGAATAAGAAAATATATCAGGTAAATATTAACAAAAAGGAAGAGTTGTGGCATCAATATCAGGAAATGAAAATCAGGGTGAAAAGTAGTAAACAGCGCAAAAGAAACATTTTTAAATTGATTTATTCATTGAGTTGGTACTCTACTAGTATTTCAGGCATTGTTTGGGGTACAAAAAAAAGGCAATGACCAAACAGAATAAAGGAACTGTTCTTGTGGACCTTGCATTATAGTAGCAAAAGACAGATTTAAACAAAAAAATAATTTAGTATACTAGAATATGATAAATGCTATGGAGAGAAAAAAATTCAGGAGCGAATCATGGGAAATGTTGTCTGAGAAGGTAACACTTGAATAAAGAAAACAGGTGTAATGGTAATACAACTCAATAAAAGGAAGACAATCCAATTTAAAAATGGGCAGAGGACCTGAATAGACACTTCTCCAAGGAGGACATACAAATGGGCAATAGACATATGATAAAATACTCAACTTTACTAATAATCAGGGAGATGCTAATTAAAACTACAATGAGGAACCATTGAACACCTGCCACAATGGTTACCATTAATAAATCAACAAACAAATGCTGGTGGAGATGTGGAGTAAAAGGAACCCTAGTGTATTGCTGGAAGGAATGCAGACTGGTGCAGCCACTATGGAAAACAGTGTTTATTTTTCTCAAAAAATTAAAAATGGAACTATTATTTGACCCAGCAATCCCACTTCAAGGAACATATCCTAAGAATCTCGACACACCAGTCAGAAATAATATATGGACCCCTATGTTCATTGCAGTGTTATTTACAATAGGTAAGATCTGGAAATAGACCAAATGCTCATAAGTAGACAAATGGATAAAAAAAGCTGTGGTACATTTACACAATGGAATACTATGCAGTTGTAAAAAAGACAGATCTCTTACCCTTTGAGACAACATGGAGGGACCTGGGAATGATTACACTAAATAAAATAAGCCATGCAGAGAACAACAAATATCACATGACCTCACTTATACATGAAATCTAGTAAACACAATAAACTGATGAATAAAGTAGAGCTGGAGGCATGGAAACATGGAACAGACTGACAAATCTCAGAGGGAAGGGGAGAATGGAAAAAGATTAACCAAGGAATTTATATGCAATAGGGTAGTAAAGGCCTGGGGTAGGGCAGGACCAGGTGGTGGGGCAAGGGAGAAAAAGTGAGGGTCATTTGTAATAGTCTCAGCAATAAAGATTTTAAAAAACAGATGCAATGGTAAACGATACTAGGAAGATATAACAATCACAAATATTTATGCACCAAATAATATAACAGCAAAATCTTCCAGAATTAGAAACAGGAAGCAGTATTACTAAATATAGTGAAGAATGTTAATATATATATTTCAGAATATGACAGATTAAGAAGGAAAAAAAATTAGTAAGACTATAGAGTAAAGGAGTCATTCAATCAAAAATTTCTGTCCCCTTCAAAAAAAATATGCATTTTCCTCTTATGGTTATGGAACATTTATAAAAATCAATCATATACTTGACATAAAGGAATTTTAATAAATTCGTGAAGTTTTTTTTGAATATATTTTATTGATTTTTTTACAGAGAGGAAGAGAGAGGGATAGAGAGTTAGAAACATCGATGAGAGAGAAACATCGATCGGCTGCCTCTTGCACACCCCCTACTGGGTATGTGCCCGCAACCAAGGTACATGCCCTTGACCGGAATCGAACCTGGGACCCTTGAGTCCGCAGGCCGACGCTCTATCCACTGAGCCAAACCAGTTTCGGCAAATTCATGAAGTTTTTTAAAGCTATATTACATAGCAATAGTACAAAAATTATAAATCAATAATGAAAAAAATAATAACATCTTAGCCATATGGAAACTGAGAAATGCTCAGATAAAGGAGTGAAAATAAAAATCATTAATTATCTAAAATTTATCCCAAGAAAGTACTTTTTACTTTGTATTAAAAGCTATTGGGTAAAAAGAAAGTCTTGGGCAAGCCAAGAATAGAAGGAAACTATGTAAACATAGTAAAACTCATATATCAAAAATTCTCAGCGAACATCATCCTCAATGTTGAGAGACTGAAAGCTTTTCATCTAAGATGAGGAATAAGGCAAGGATGTCCACTTACATCATTTCTATTCAATATAGTACTGAAAGTCCTAACCAGAGCAATTAGGCTCTTAGAAATTATTAGGCTAAGAGAATAATTAGACTATTATATCTTATTAGAAAAAGAAACAAAAGGCATCCAAATTTGAAGGGAGATAAGTAAAAGTATCTCTGTTTGCATATTAAATGATATTATATGTACAAAATCCTAAAGAATCCACAAAGGAGTATTAGAACTAATAAATGAATTCAGCAAAGTAGCAGGATACAAAGTCAACACACAAAAATCAGTTGTGTTTCTGTAATGAACAACCTTTAAAGGAAATTAAGAAAACAATTCCATTTATAATAACATCCTACCTAATAAAAGAGTAATATGCAAATTAACCATCACTCTGCTACACCCACAAGCCATGCCCAGCAGCCACGCCCACCAGCCAATCAGGAGCAAATATGCAAATAAACCCAACCAAGATGGCTACTTCCACAGAAAGTAGGAGGGAGGCTTGGGTTTCCCTGGCTATGGAGGAAGTCAAGCTTTCTGCCTGCCCTTGCCGGCCTAGGCCTCCACTCAAGGCTACAAAGTTTCAATGATAGAAGGTAAATAAATCCTAACACTAATGGCAGCAGCCATGGAGCTGGAAAGAGCAGGAGGCTAGGGTTGCCCCCGGTGATGGAGGAAGCCAAACTTCTGCAGCCCTGGCCTGCCTTGGCCTCCGCTTAAGGATACAAAGTTTCAATGATAGAAGATACATAAATCCAAACAGAAATGGTGGCAGCTACGGAGCTGGAAAGAGCAGGAGGCTAGGGTTGCCCCCAGCAATGGAGAAAGCCAAGCTTTCCGCACACCCTGGCTGGCCCAGGCCTCCGCTTAAGGCTACAAAGTTTCAATTATAGAAGATACATAAGTCTCAACAGAAATGGCTGCCGCCACAGAGCAAGCAGAAGGCTTAGCTCCACTCCAGGCTACAAAGTTTCAATTGTAGAAGATAAATAAACCCCAGATACCAGGGTCTCCACTTGGGTCTCCAGGGGGCGTGGCCGGCCTGCAAACCACCACAGGCCCCTTGCCCAGGCCGCCCCACACCCCAAGGGAACCCACACCCTGTTCCAGGACATCCTTCAGGGCAAACCAGCCGGCCCCCACCCGTGCACCAGGCCTCTATCCTATCAAATAAAAGAGTAATATGCAGATTGACCATCACTCCAACACACAAGATGGCTTCCCCCATGTGGTTAAATATCCTGCCCCCATGTGGACACAAGATGGCCACCACAAGATGGCCAGCAGGGGAGGACAGTTGGGAGGGATCAAGCCTGCAGGGGAGGGCAGTTAGGGGTGACCAAGTCGGCAGAGGAGGGAAGTTGGGGGCAACCAGGCCTGCAGGGAAGGGCAGTTGGGAGGGACCCAGGCCTGCAGGGGAGAGCAGTTGGGGTGGACCAGGCCTGCAGGGGAGGGCAGTTAGGGGTGACCAGGCCTGCAGGGGAGGGAAGTTAAGGGCAAACAGGCTGGCAGGGGAGCAGTTAGGCATCAATCAGGCTGGCAGGGGAGTGGTTAGGGGGTGATCAGGCTGGCAGGCAGAAGCAGTTAGGGGCAATCAGGAAGGCAGGCAGGCGAGCAGTTGGGAGCCAGCAGTCCTAGATTGTGAGAAGGATGTCCGATTGCCCATTTAGGCCTGATCCCATGCAGTCGGACATCCCTCAAGGGGTCCCAGATTGGAGAGGGTGCAGGCTGGGCTGAGGGACACCCCCCCAGTGCACGAATTTTGTGCACCGGGCCTCTAGTCTATATATATAAAAGGCTAAACAACTGTTCCACTGGTAGCTATGACATGCAATGACCACCACGGGGCAGATACTCTGACTGGTAGCTATGACGCACACTGACCACCAGGGGGAAAACACTCAATGCAGGAGCTGCCGAGCTGCAGTGACTCGTCAGCAGTGGTTCTCTGGTGATGCATCCCCGAGGAGGGAGCCCTTCCAGAGTGCATCACCTGAGAACCGCCCTCTTGCAATATGGGACCAGTCAGGGGATGTTGCAGAGCTGGTTTTGGCCCAATCCCCACAGGCCAGGCTGAGGGACCCCACCTGCCGGAGGGACCCCACTCACTCTGCAGACACCCTTCCAGCCCCGGCACTGCCCAGGTGCAGTTGGCCAGGGAGAGACCACGGGAGGTTGGCTCCAGAGCGTATCTGACCCGCCCCTCTGGCCACCTTCTAATTAATTTCCTTTAAATGTGCACGAATCCATGCACTGGGACATTAGTAAAAAATAAAACACTTAGAAATTAACTTAAGGAGGTAAAAGAGTTATATAATAAAAATTACAAAGTATTGTTAAAAGAAATTAAAGAAGACATAAATAAATAGAAATATATTCCATGTTCATGTACTGGAAGGTTCAGTATTGTTAAGACTTTAATACTATCCAAAATAATCAATAGATTCAATATAATTCCTAATGACATTTTTTTGCAGAAATAGAAAAATCCATCCTAAAATTTACATGAAATTGCAAGGTACCTGGCATAGCCAAAGCAATCTTGAAAAATAAGAACAAAGTTGGAGGCTCACACATCCTGATTTCAAAACTTACTAGAAAGCTACAGTAATAAAAACAGTATGTTTTTTTACATAAAGATTGACTTATAAAACATATAGAAGAATTATCTCAAAATTTTTCAAAGACTTATATTTGCAAGCGCTAAAAATATAAAACTCTTAGAAGAAAACATACAGCGAAAGTTTCAAGATATTGGATTTGGCAATGATTTCTTATATATGACACCAAAGGCACAGGCAACAAATGCACAAAAAGACAAATTGTATTTCATAAAAATTAAAACCTTTTGTGCATTAAAGGAAACTATCAATAGAGTAAAGAGGTAACATACAGAATGGGAGAAAATATTTGTAAACCATATATCTAATAAGTAATTAATATTCAGAATAACACTCAACAATGAAAAAATCCAATTAAAAATGGGCAAAGTACTTGAATAGCTATTCCTCCCAAGAAGACAGAAGATGGCTAATAAGCATGTGAAAAGTTTCTCAACATTACTAATTATTGGGGAAATACAAATCATAACCACAATAAGATGCTACCTCACATCCTTTAGGATATCTACTACCAAAACAAAACAAACAAAAAACACAGAATGTAGGTGTTGGTGAGAATGTAGAGAAATTGGAAACCTTGTATACTGTTGGCAGAAATGTAAAATGGTACGGGCATTGTGGAAAACAGTATGGACTTTCCACAAAAACCTAAAAAAAGAATTACCCTATGATCCAGCAAATCTACTTCTGGGTATACACCCAAAAATAATTGAAAACAGGGTTTTGAAGAGATATTTCTACAACCTCATTCATAGCAATATTACTCACAATAGTTAAAAGGTAGAAATAATTCAAGTGTTCATCAACAGATTAGTGGATAAAGAAATGAGGTATAAACATATAATGGAATATTATCAGGTTTAACAAGGAAGAAAATTCTGACACATGCTACAACATGGATAAACCTTGAAGACATTATACTGAAGTAAGCCGGAGATTAAGAAAAATGTTGTATAATTCCATTTTTATGTGCTACATTGAGTAGTTAAATTCATACACCCAGAGCGTAGAATGATGGTTGCCAAAGGCTGAGAGTAGGGGGAAATAAAGATTCATTGTGTAATGAGTGAAGACTTTCTGCTTTGCAAGATGAAATGAGTTCTTGATATGGATGGTGGTGATGTTGCACAATGATATGAATGTGCTTAATACCAATACAAGGTACACTTAAAAATGGTTAAGATGGTAAATTGTATGTTATGTGTCATTTATCACAATAAAATATTGAGAGGAAAAATATTTTAAAACCATGTGATATGTAGAGAAGATGAAAAATATCTCAATTTACTTAAGTTTTTATAAGCTAACTATAAACACAAAAAAGAAAAAATTATTCACCACATCAGGAAATCTAGCAACATAATTTATATTAAAAAATTAAAAAGGTAATCCATACAATTATGTCAATAATAATAATGAAAAGATATATTCTGCAATCATTCCAGATAAAAACTCCAAAGAAGAAAAGAATAGAGGGGATATGCTGTTTAAGAGCAAAAACATTAGAACCCAGCTACCTGGGTTTGAATCTCAGCTCCAGTACTTATTAGCTGGAAGTTAATTTTAAAGTGGGAAATATAATGATAGTTCTATGAGTTAATATATGTGAGACACTCTGCTCTTCAGAAAGGCAGTTTGGTATAGTAGCTGCCTAGATTCAAAACCAAGCTCTCTACTGTGAGCAGTGTGACTGAGAAATTAGTTAACCTCTTGGTATCTCCATTCTCCATTTGTCTATGAAGAGGGATAATAATAAATCTATAACTGTAAAATAGGGAAAATGATAAACCTACTTCTGATAAACCTACTTCATAGTATTATTATTAGAATTAAGTTAAAACTAAAAGTACTTAGGCTACTGCCTGGCACATGCGAAAAATTATGAAAATATACTACCTTCTGGAGTTATCTTGCCACGAGTCCAATTTTTCTGGCAACCTGTTCATAAATTCCAACCACTTCAGTAGTTCCAAAACTCTGATCCCAGCCTCTTTTGTCCAGTAAGATCACCACTCTCAACATTGGACTTGAATTATATACTTCCTCTCTCTCAAGGATTGTAGTCCCACTTTAATTGCTATCAAATGCCTGTAAATAGTTGTTTTATATATTTTGTAAAGTTTTTTTTTAATTTAAATTGAATTTTATTTTTTCTTACCATTTATCCCCTCTATGCCCTCTTCCACCTCCCTCACACCCCTCCTCACACTGCAGTCACCACACTACTCTCCATGTCCATGAATTATCTCTCTTTTTTCTTTTTTGCTCAATCCCTCCACCCTAACACCTCCCCCCAAGAGCTGTCTGCCTGCTTTCTATGAGTCAGTCTCTATTTTGCTTGGTAGTTCAGCTTGTTCATTAAATTCCACATATGAGTGAATCCATGTGGTATTTGTCTTTCTCTGACTGGCTTATTTCACTTAGCATAATGTTTTCCAGGACCATCCATGCTGTTGCAAAGGGTAAAATTGTTCATGGCAGGAGGGTAAGCTTGATACTAGCTACTCCATCATGATCAGAACTGGAAGTCATGGCAACATTTTTTAAATTGATAACATACTATGCTGTTGAGTTTGTAAGGGAAATACGTATTTTCCAACACTGTGGGTGGAACTATAAATACATAAAAGCTTTTTAAAAATAAAAATGACATTCATTGAGCTCATTGCATCATGTCTCAAAAATTCCTAAGCTATTCATATAAGTCTAGTATCTCATTTTATTCTCACAATAGCCATATGAGATAGGCACTTCCTAATTACAGAAAAGAAAACTGAATAAGGAAGAGGAGATTCAATAACTTGCCTATAGTTATAAAGCTAGCAAGTGGTGGAGTCAAGATTTGTAAACTGACACTTTTTTTAATTTCTTTATTGATTAAGGTATCACATATTTGTCCTCATCCCCCCATTCCCATCCCACACCCCTCCCCACGCATGCCCCCACCCCCTGTTGTCCTTAACCACTGATTAGGCTCATATGCATGCACACAAGTCCTTTGGTTGATCTCTCCCCTATATCCCCACCCTCCCTACCCTCCCTCTGAGGCCCGACAGTCTGATCCATTCCTCCTTGTTTCTGGGTCTGTTCTTGTTCATCAGTCCATGTTGTTCATCATTTCCCCTAGATGAGTGAGATCATGTGCTACTAGAAATACACTTATAAAAACCAAAAATGAGACAAGCAATAATGGTTATGCTGAAAGGCAAATGAATCAGTCTGTAGTGAGTTTCTTTCTGGGCCAACAGTTCTTTTGCGACCCAATTTCAATGTCAAACAGTTCCTTAGGTGCACATGTCAGCAATGATATTTCAGTTCTGGATGGTGGACAAATGGTGGTAATGCAGGTCTGACTCTCTCTGGTTTGGTCCTGGGCAACCTGCAGTGACACACAGCTGCTGACTGCTAGCATGGCAAGGCGACATCAGCGTCTTCCATCTCTGGACTGCTTCTTTTCTGTCTTCATGGATGGGGTAGTCCTGTCGATTCCTCTCTGTTGCCGGAATCCACATGGTCTCGGAGTTGTTTTCTGAAAATATACAAACATATTCTCAACCAAAAGTTAATAAAGGAATATTTCCTATAAATTTGTTTATAGGAAATATTCCTTTAGTTTGTAAGTTTGCTTGGGATAATTATGTATTATGCTGTTGTAATTCTAAAATATCAAGAGATGTGATACCTTTGTCTCCAAGCACCATAAAGATGATTTTTTTAATTTATCCCCAAGGGTGTGAGGTACTATTATAGGTAATGGGGGAAATCTAAATCTGGGAAGAATTTTAATGACATTGTAGAATAATATCATGTAAGATTATTCTTTGCTCTAGGCCATGGCAATTCCGTTTCAAACTGGCTGTCCATTTCTTTTTGTGTTGACAAGGTCTTAGTTACATTTTCTGCACCTCTCCAGGGGGAAAGTAGTGATAGTAGTGACACCCTTCCTTTGGTGTCCACAAAAGCTAGAAACCTCTCTTTAATTTTACACACAAACGGGCAGTGTTTTGATTTTGTGTCATACAAAAGGGAAGCTGGGTGGAGACCCCTGTGTAATTATACTTTCTTGCCCCACCCATGATCCTCCTGGATATTATTGGTGACTACATTAGTCAGGGGATCAGCCCACGTAAGGGTTCTTACCCATGAAGGGTCAGGAGCATATGTACAAAATGCTTCCCCATTTTTCCCAAGTAATCTTACCATATATCTGATGATTGCTAACATGGCTAGAAAGGCGTTCTCAGGCATTCTTGGGATTCTGGTTACCTCACAATTTCTTCCCTGAGGTTTGACGTTTTGATTGATGTTTCTCTGTCTCTGGATCTATTTTTTTTCTATCAGTTTATGTTGTTCACTATATTCCACAAATGAGTGAGATCATGTGATATTTATCTTTCTCTGCCTGGCTTATTTCACTAAGCATAATGTTATCCATCTCCATCCATGTTGTTGCAAATGGTAAGAGTTTCTTCTTTTTTACTGCAGCATAGTATTCCATTGTGTAGATGTACCACAGTTTTTTAATCCACTCATCTGCTGATGGGCACCTAGGCTGTTTCCAAATATTAGCTATGGTGAATTGTGCTGCTATGAACATAGGAGTGCATATATCCTTTCTGATAGATGTTTCTAGTTTCTTGGGATATATTCCTAGAAGTGGGATCCTTGGGTCAAATGGGAGTTCCATTTTTAGTTTTTTAAGGAAACTCCATACTGTTCTCCACAGTGGCTGCACCAGTCTGCATTCCCACCAGCAGTGCACGAGGGTTCCTTTTTCTCCGCATCATCGCCAGCACTTGTCATTTGTTGACTTGTTGATAATAGCCATCCTGACAGGTGTGAGATGGTACTGCATTGTTGTTTTGATTTGCATCTCTCTGATGGTTAGTGACTTTGAGGAGGTTTTCATATCTCTCTTGTCCTTCCTTCTGTCTTCTTTCGAAAAGTGTCTATTTAGATCAGTTGCCCATTTTTTGATAGGGTTGTTTATCTTCTTTTTGTTAAGCTGCATGAGTTCCCTGTAAATGTTGGAGATTAAACCCTTATCGTTGATATCATTGGCAAATATGTTCTCCCATGCAGTGGGCTTTCTTGTTGTTTTATTGATGGTTTCCTTTGCTGAACAAAAACTTTTTATTTTGATGTAGTCTCATTTGTTTATTTTCTCTTTAGCTTCCATTGCCCTCGGAGCAGTAAAAGTGAAGAAGTTCTTTTGACATATGTCAGAGATTTTTCTGCCTATAGATTCCTCTAGTATTTTTATGGTTTCCCGTCTTATGTTTAAGTCCTGTATCCATTTTGAGTTTATTTTTGTGTATGGTGTAAGTTGGTGGTCTAGTTTCATTTTTTTGCATGTATCTGTCCAATTTTCCCAGCACCACTTATTGAAGACACTGTCTTGACTCCATTGTATGTTCATGCCTCCTTTGTCAAATATTAATTAAGCATAGTGATTTGGATCGATTTCTGGGTTCTCTATTCTATTTCATTGATCTATATGTCTGTTCTTGTGCCAATACCAGGCAGTTTTGAGAACAGTGGCTTTGTAATACAGCTTGATATCTGGTATTGAGATCCCTCCTACTTTGTTCTTCTTTCTCAGGATTGCTGTAGCTATTTGGGGTCTTTTTTTATTCCTGATGAATTTTTGGAAAGTTCGTTCTATGTCTGTGAAATATGCCATTGGTATTTTAATGGGAAGTGCATTGAATTTATAGATTGCTTTGGGTAGTAGGGACATTTTGATTATGTTGATTCTACCATTCCATGAACATGGTATGTTCTTCCATCTGTTTATGTCTTCCTCTGTCTCTTTTTTCAGTGTTCTGTAGTTTTCCGTGTATAGGTCTTTTACCTCCTTAGTTAATTTTATTCCTAGGTATCTTAATTTTTTTTGTTGTGATGGTAAATGGGATTGCTTTTATAGTCTCTCTTTCTGTAAGTTCATTATTGATGTATAGAAATGCCATAGATTTCTTGGCATTAATTTTGTATCCTACTACTCTGCCAAATTCATTTATTAAGTCTAATAATTTTTGATAGAGTCTTTTGGGTTTTCTATATACAGTATCATGTCATCTACAAATAAGGACAGTTTTACTTCTTCTTTTCCAATTTGGATGCCTTTTATTTCTTCTTCTTGTCTGATTGCAATGGCTAGTATTTCCAGCACTATGTTGAACAGGAGTGGTGAGAGTGGGCATCCCTTTCTTGTTCCCATTCTTAGGGGAAATGGTTTTAGTTTTTGCCCATTGAGTATGATGTTGGCTGTGGGTTTGTCATATATGGCTTTTATTGTGTTGAGGTATGATCCTTCTATTCCCACCTTGCTAAGAGTTTTTATCAAGAAAGGGTGTTGGATTTTGTCCAATGCTTTTTCTTCATCAATTGATATGACTATGTGATTTTCATCTCTCAATTTGTTTATGTGATATATCACGTTTATTGATTTGCGAATATTGTACCATCCTTGCATCCCCGGGTAAATCCTACCTGGTCATGGTGTATGATCTTTCTGATGTACTGCTGGATCCGATTTGCTAGAATTTTGTTGAGGATATTGGCATCTATGTTGATGAGGGATATTGGCCTGTAATTCTCCTTCATTGTGTTATCTTTATCTGGTTTTGGTATTAGGGTGATGCTGGCTTCATAGAAGGAGCTTGGAAGTGTTTCTTCCTCTTGAATTTTCTGGAATAGTCTGAGGAGGATGGGTTTTAGTTCTTCCTTGAATGTTTGGTAAAACTCCCCTGTGAAACCATCTGTCCCCGGGCTTTTGTTTGCTGGAAGCTTTTTGATGATTGCTTCAATTTCTTCCATAGTCATCAGCCTATTGAGATTTTTAGTATCTTCCTGAGTAAATTTTGGAAGGTTGTATTTTTCTAGGAATATGTCCATTTCCTCCAGGTTGTCTAGTTTCTTAGAATAGAGTTGTTCATAGTATATTTTAATAATCCTTTGTATTTCTGTGGAGTCGGTTGTTATTTCTCCTCTTTCATTTCTGATTTTGTTTATTTGTGTCCTCTCTGCTTCTTGGTGAGCCTGGCTAGAGGTTCATCAATCTTGTTTATCCTTTCAAACAACCAGCTCTTGGTTTTATTGATCTTTTGTATTTTTTTTTTTTTGGTCTCTATGTAATTCATTTCTTCTTTGACCTTTATTATTTCCTTCCTTCTGCCCACTGTGGGCTTTTCTTGTTGCTCTCTTTCTAATTCTTTGAGTTGTTTAGTTAAATGATTTATTACCATTTTTTCTTGTTTTTTGAGGTAGGTCTGTGGAGCTATAAATTTTCCTCTCAGGACTGTTTTCATTGTGTCCCACAGTATTTTCATTGTTGTGTTTTTATTGTCATTAGTCTCCAGGATGTTTAAAATTTCTTATTTGATCTCATTGTTAACCCAATCCTTGTTTAATAGCATGCTATTCAGTTTCCAAGTGTTTGAATTTTTTGAAATGTTTTTATTGCAGGTTATTTCTAATATTATGCCATTGTGGTCTGAGAAAATGCTTGTTATGATTTCAATATTTTTGAAGTTGGGTAGACTTTGTTTGTGACCGAATATGTGGTCTATTTTAGAAAATGTCCCATGTGCAATTGAGAAGAATGTATATTCCATGGCTTTGGGGTGGAATACTATGAAGATGTCAATTAGGTCCAGCTGATCTAGTGAGTCATTTAGAATTGCTGTTTCTTTGATGATTTTTTGTCTAGAGGATTTATCTAGTGATGTCAGTGGTGTATTAAAGTCTTCAACTATGATTGTATTGTTGTCGATCTCTCCCTTCATATATTCCAGGAGTTTTTTTTATGTAATTGGGTGTTCCTGCATTGGGTGCATATATGTTTATCAGGGTTATATCCTCTTGTTGTATCGATCCCTTTATTATTATGAAGTGGCCTTCCTTATCTCTTGTTATGGCCTTTATTTTGAAGTCTATTTTGTCCGAAATAAGTACTGCTACACCAGCTTTTATTTATTTCCATTTGCCTGAAAGATGTTTTTCCATCCCTTAACTTTCAATCTGGATGAGTCCTTTTTTTCTGAGGTGGATCTCTTGTAGACAGCAAATATATGGGTCGTTTTTTGTTTTGTTTTGTTTTTTTGTTTTTATCCAATCAGACACTCAATGTCTTTTGACTGGAGCATTTAGTCCATTTACGTTTAAAGTTATTATTGAAAGGTACTTGTTTGTAGCCATTTTTATTTTTTGAGACTATGTTCCTTCTTACCTTTTTCTCTCTTCTTTTTATACCAGTCTGTTTAGCATTTCTTGCATTGCTGGCTTGGTAGTGATAAACTCCCTTAGCATTTTTTTTGTCAGTGAAGCTCCTTATTTTCCCTTCAATTTTGAATGATAACCTTGCTGGATAGAGTATTCTTGGATTCAGTCCCTTGGTTTGCATCACTTTGTAGATTTCCGTCCATTCTTGTCTGGCTTGATGTGTTTCTGTTGAGAAATCATTTGATATTCTAATGGGAGTTCCCTTGTATGTAACTTTCTGTCTCACTCTTGCAGCCTTTAAGATTCTCTCTTTGTCCTGAATATTTGCCATTGTAATTATGATGTGTCTAGGTGTGGGTCTTTTCGGGTTCATCCTGTTTGGGACTCTCTGAGCTTGTGTGACTTTTTTCTTTGCCACATCAGGGAATTTTCTGATATTATTGCTTCAAATAGTTCTTCTAACCCTTGTTCTTCTTCCTGTTGTTCTGGCACCCCTATTATTTGTATGTTGTTTTGTTTCATGTTGTCCCATAGCTCCCTTAGGCTATCCTCCTGTCTTTTAATTTTTTTCTCCAATTGCAGTTCAGTTTGGCTGTGTTTTGCTTCCCTGTCTTCTAGTTCACTAATTCAGTCCTCCGCTTCTCCTAGACTACTGTTGAAACTTTCCATGGTGTTTTTTTATTGCAGCTATATCACTCTTCATTTCTTCTTGATTCTTACATAAGTTGTTGATTTTTTCATCCATTTCTTCTTGACTCTTGCATAAGGTGTTAATTTTTTCTTCCATCCGATTTATGAACTCTATGACCCTTATTCTGAATTCTTTTTCTGACATATTGCATGCCTCTGTTTCACTTAGCTGCTTTTCTGGGGGTTTCCTCCTTTTCTTTCCTTTGGTGGTATCTTTGTTTACCCATTTTTGGTCTCACTGACTGATCTAGATGTCGACCTGTGCAGGGGCTACTCCTTGGGTAGCAGTAGCTTCTCTGGCTGCAGTTGCTCCTTGGGCAGTTATGGTAGCAGCTGCTTCTCAGTTGGCAGCAGTTCCTCTGGTGGGCGCTGTTCACAGCAGTGGTGCCTCCTCTGGCTGGTGGGGGAGGCTGCTTGTATAGCTGCAGTTCCTTGGGCAGGGGTGGGCTGATTATGAGATTGCTGCGGAACTGGCTGCTCCCACAGCTGCTGCTTCTTGGACAGGGGCAGGCCACGTGAAGCTGCTGCTCCTAGGCCTGTGGCAGGTTGTTCGCAGGTCTGCTGTTCCTTGGACAGGAGCAGGCTGCTCCTTGGACAGGAGCAGGCTGCTCATGTGTCTGCTGTTCACGTGGTTGCGGTGCCCTGAGCTAAAGCGTTGGGCTGGTCAGAGGGGAACCTGCTTCCGAACTCACAGGACCCTGCGCCCTGGGAAGCTGGAGCCTCGTTGACTGTGAGTTCACAGCCTAGGTAGCATGTCCCTGGCAGGGGTGGCTGTAGAGTCCCAGGTGTTATCTGAGGGCACTCTGGGTGGAGTTGAGGCTGGGAACCCAGTTACAGCAGCTCTCCCCTTCAAAAAGGCTAGGCCCCTTAGGATAAGCTGGCCTTCCGGTACTGATTGCAATGGTAGCAGAAGCTTCCTAATTAGGCGAGCCTGATTCGCCTGCCTCTTAAGGTCCTGTGGGATCTAACTATGCCTCACTCACTCACTTACACACAGATACCCCACCTGACCACACACTCCTCTTTTACTACCTCACTCACTCATGCTCTTTCCCTCACTGCCGCATTCTTCCTGCTTCTGTAGTTAGGTCTGGGGTGGTGTTGACCCTTTCGTGGATGGAGTTTCCTCACCAGGTGTCTGGTTATGTGGCTTGCTCTCAAGCCCCTTGGCCTGACCGGATAAAATTCACCTCAACAAGACACAACACCGAGGGAACTAAGCACAAACATACTCACAACACCAATAACCCCAATATAAGTGACCACCTGAGAAAAGAGAGAGAGGGCAGAGAAAAGAAAGCACACATGCTATGGAAGAGAGAGAAAAAGATATGGGGAAAAAGACAAAGGAATAAGAGGATTAGGGCAGAATCTGTAGAGGCTGAGCTTGTATAGTGAAAATAAGATTAAGAATTGGATGAATATGGGGAGGACCTCAATTTAGTATTGAGGAAGTAGAGAGGGAATAAGTGGATGAGATGAAATCAAATGAGAAGAAAAAGTAATAAATTAAAAAAATGATTTCAAAAATGGTATAAAAATTAAAAATAGCAAAATAAAAAATAGTGATGAAAAATAATGTGAACAGAAATAAAATAAAAAAGCAACAAACCAAAACAGCAGAAGAAAGAAAGAAAGAAAGAAAGAAAGAAAGAAAGAAAGAAAGAAAGAAAGATAAAGAAAAAGAAAAGAAAGAAAAAAGGGATAATAAAAGTAAAAGTGAAGGAAAGTGGGGTGTCTTCCTTTAGCTGGCTTATGATTCCATTTGTCTGTACTGTTCTTTTTGTCAGCTGGTTTCTGGGGCTAAAGATTACTCTTTAGGTCCACCCTATGTCCTCAAGGAGTATTCAGATTCCTTATATTACTCAAGGTGTGATCTGGGTGTGGCTATATTGGTTGTCTGGAGACTGGAGGGAGGGGCTATCTCTCAGGAGAAAATGGCGGTGGGGTCAAGGTGAATCAGCACTAGACCCACCACCACCTCCCCTGGACTGCCAGCCTACTCTCCCCAGACTTCACAAGCCCACACCTTCCCCCTGCAAATTCAATATATCCAAAACTGAACTCAGAGTTTTCTATCCCAACCTCATTGCTTCCAGTGTCCCTTTTCCTAGTTAATGGCATCATCATACATTCAGATATATATGTGAGCCAAAAGCCCCAGACTTGTCTTTGACACCTCCCTTTCTCTCACATCATTTTCCCATCACTGTGTTTTTCCCACACTACATACACATCCAGCCCATCACCAAGTTTTGTTAATTTTATAAAATATATCTCCAATCTACCTATTTTCATTCTGTCTATTGCCACTATGCTAAAGCAAATTAACTACAGCTTTTATTTGGATTGTTACAATATTCGCTAACCCAACTAGTTTCTCCATATCAACTCTATCCCACCTTAATTTATCCTCTATCTTGAACTGTGAAAGCAAAGAGAGTTGACAATTTGGGAAGCTTTTGTCTTAATTGCTCTGGATCAGACAGAAAACAGTGCAGCATTATTATAATCATGGCCTAAAGAATTCAATTGCCTTTTGTCATTAAAAGTAACAACAGCTCACCCTGCTGGTGCAACTCAGTGGTTGAGCATTCGCCTATGAACCAGGAGGTCATGGTTCCATTCCCAGTCAGGGAAAATGCCTGGGTTGCCGGCTCCATCCCCAGGGTGGGGTGTGCAGGAGGCAGCCAGTCAATGATTCTCTCTCATCATTGTTGTTTCTATCTCTCTGTCCCTCTCCCTTCCTCTCTGAAGTCAATAAAAATACTTTTTAAAAAAAGTAACAATAGCTTTAGTATCTGGGAAACATTTTGAGTGGTAAAATTTCTTTCCCTTATACATTGTATCTTGTACCACTGAGCACAGGAAATATAACAATAAAATGCATTTTAAATTCTTCCTAAAAAGATACCCTTTGGTGGTTGAAGGGGAGTGGCTTGAGTTTCTTTCTAGTGAGTTCCTCTAGCAACTATGCCCTGTTTATTGTCTCCATTTTGGTTAACACCTCATAAGGCTTGCAATCCTATCTAATAAAAGAGTAATATGCAAATTGACCATCACTCCAACACACAAGATGGCTGCCCCCATATGGTCAAAGATGGCTGCCTCCATGTGGACACAAGATGGCCACCACAAGATGGCCAGCAGGGGAGGGCAGTTGGGAGGGACCAGGCCTGCAAGGGAGGGCAGTTGTGGGCAATCAGGTCAGCAGGGGAGGGTAGTTGGGAGGGACCAGGCCTGCAGGGGAGGGCAGTTGGGGGTGACCAGGCTGGCAGAGGAGGGAAGTTGGGGGTGACCAAGCCTGCAGGGAAAGGCAGTTGGGGGATTTTTTTAATTACAACTAAAATACAGAACAACCATCATCTGGAACCGCTGGAAAGCTGGCTGGATGGAAGTCCTACAACTAGAGAAATAAAGAAGAAAGCACACTGAGACTGGTAGAAGGTGCAGAGGCATGGAACAGGCTGATCCGGCATCCATATGTTCTGCTTTTTTAATAGGGAGGGAAACTGTCTCTGTGGAGGCCACCCGGAGAAGCAAGAGGTCCCAGCCCCACACCAGACCCCCAGCCCAGGGTCCCAGAGCTGTAAATCCCAATGCGGATTAGAGCTCAGTGACACAGAGGCTGCTGGAGACCCAGCTGTTCCTCTTAAAAGGCCAGCACCATGAACTGAACTTACAAGGTCCTGCTTCCTCGGAGCTCCAGCACCAGGGCGAGTCTCTGAGGGACACATTTGTCTGGAATCAGGGCAGGAACTTGAGGGTGGCTTTCTCCCAGATGGAGGTACTCTCAGGTATCATTGTTCCTTTGAGGGGACCTCCCTGGTCGCTGGGCTGACTGGCAGCCATTTCTGTTTGCTCCACCCTAGTGATTCCCTAGGACCCCACCTCATCCAATTTACAACCTCACCCAAGCTGCCTACAGCTGATTTTGCATATGAATGGCCTGTCCTTGAAAATCTCAAACAAGCTGCAGCTGGGTCAGGGAGCCCCATACCTATCAATAAAAGACCCAAGACCCAGCACCAGCACCAGCACCAGCCTGTCTTGCTTCAAAGCTGGGCTTTGTCTGGGCATTTCCAAGCCCAATACAAAGAGGAGGAATCTGCAGATCTCTCTGTAACTCATGCTGGGTGGCCTCAAACAGTGGCTGACTTTGCACCTCCATGGAAACCCAAGAGCCAGTGTACCCAATGGTTAGTGTGAGACCATACCAGATTATAACTCTAAACACCCATAAGTGACACACTCAATGGGCAGAGTCAGTAAGCACCAAAGCCCCACTGATGCAAGTCCTGATTCATAGGGGAGTCTGCTGCATAGCAGCTCTCCCACTCGAGTCGCAGCTGGTCCTCACAGCAAATTGGCCTGGAGGTCAATTCCTCCCAATGACGCCAACAGCAATCAAGTCTCAACTACAACAAGACTGTGCTCACAGCCCACAAAGGGGTACACCTAGAGTTTCCAGATCAAGTGACTGAGGAGGCTGAGCCACTGGGCCCTATAGGACACCTACTACACAAGGCCACTCTACCAACTCATGGAGACTTAGCAGCTCTACCCAATACACAGAAACAAACACAGGGAAGCAGCCAAAATGTGGAGACAAAGAAACATGTCACAAATGAAAGAAATGCAAGAAAACAAACTACTGGATATAGAGTTCAAAACCACAGTTATAAGATTACTCAAGAATCTTCTAGAAACCTCCAAGGGACTTAGTGAAACATTTAAGGATCTTAGTGAGAATGCTAAAAAAATTGAAAAGGACCAGTCAGAAATGAAGCATACACTGGCTGAAATAAAGAATAATACATAGGAATTCAACAGTAGAGTAGAGAATCCTAAGAATCAAGTCAATGATTTGAAATATGAGGAAGCAAAAAGTACCCAACCAGAAGAGCAAAAAGAAAAAAGAATCCAAAAATATGAATAGTGTAAGAAGCCTCTGGGACAACTTCAAGCGTACCAACATCTGAATTATGGTGGTGCCAGAAGGAGAGAGACAGCAAGATATTAAAAACATATTTGAAGAAATAATGACAGGAAACTTCCCCTACCTAGTGAAAGAAATAAACTTACAAGTCCAGGAAGCATAGGGAGTCCAAACAAGAGGAACCCAAAGAGGACCACATCCAGACACATCATAATTAAATTTCCAAGGAATAAAGACAGAGAGAATCTTAAAAGCAGCTATAGAAAAGCAGTTAGTTACCTACAAGGGAGTGCCCATATGACTGTCAACTGATTTATCAACAGAAACTATGCAGGCCAAAAGGGAGTAGCAAGAAATATTCAAAGTGATGAATAGCAAGGCCCTACAACCAAGATTACTCTAATCAGCAAAGCTATCATTTAGTATTGAAGGTCTGATAAAGAGCTTCATGGATAAGAAAAAGCTAAAGGGGTTCATCACCACCAAACCAGTATTGTATGAAATGTTGAAGGGTATTCTTTAAAAAAGAGGAAGAAGAAGAAAAAAAAAGATAAAAAATATGAACAACAAAATAGCAACAAATACATACCTATCAACAATTGAATCTAAAAATCAAAATAAATGAATAAGAAATCTAATGAACAGGATAAACTAGAATCAGAGGCATGGAAATGGAACAGACTGATGATTCTTAGAGAGAAGGGGGGTGAAAAAGGGAAGAGATTAAACAAAGATCTTATATGCATACTAGAGGCCCAGTGCACGGATTCATGCACCAGTGGGGTCCCTTGGCCTGGCCTGTGCCCTCTTGCAATCCAGGACTTCTCACGGGATGTCGGAGGCCCAGTGCATGGATTTGGCCCAATCCCCACAGGCCAGTGTCTCCCTAAGAAACACTTAGATCATATAATATACTAGTAATTTTGTTTAAACCATGCACAGTTAATAAAAATTATTGTTGAGGGTTTCAGGGTGATCACTGTTATTATTTTGGAGTTCAACCACCTAACACATTTTGTTGTCTTAGTTACTATTAAACATTTTAAGCTCCAAAGGGAAAGAAGTATGTTTATGAGTAGGGGCTGGGCAGGAATGAAATATTGATATTGGTGTGTCACTTGAAAAACAAGTGTAGATGACACAAGTAAGCAATTCACAAAATAAGAACGGTGAAAAAGCATATTTAAATGTTCAATCTCACCATTAATCCATAAAAAGTGCTAATAAAATCAATGTGATTTTTATTGAGAAAATTAACAAGTATTTTTAAAATGGAGAATAGCCAGAATTTGTTAGATTCGGAGAAATGTATGCTCTTGCACATTGCTTGTAGGATCATAAATTGATAAAAACTTTTCTGGAGGAAAATTTAAGCATGTATAGCAAAAGTCTTAATATTTTGCACATGTTTTGACTGCAACACTATATCTAAAAACATATCCTAAAAAAAATCACAAATAAGAATAAATATGTATATTAGTTTGGCTTCACTGCAGCATAATTTGCCATAGTGAGATATTGGAAATAATTCAAATAGCCAATTATAGTGAATTTACTAAATAAATTATTATATATCTATATACCATATTTTCCATGTATAAGATGCTCCCATGTATAAGATGCCCCCCACTTTTCCAACCCCAAATTAAGAAATCAATATTTTAAGCATAAAACAGAACACGTTTTTATTTAGTAATTACTGCAGGTAATGTTTACATACCAGTACTATGATATTTTGCAGCATATCACTTTATTCAGCCTCTGTTGCATCACTGCTCTCTTCTTCATTACTATTATTTCCAGACATATTAATTTCTTCAACTTCTACTGTATTGCTACTGTCTGAGTCACTGTCTATATATGTGAGATCATCCCATAAACTGGTGGCATTTTCTGAGCTAAATTTGTTCGTGTTCTCATGTCCAACCCTTCTCTCCTCATGAAATTGAAGCACAATTTTGCCTTTCCTGTAAAATCAACAATGTTCATTTTGCTTGCAAAAGTTCTTGCCTGACATTGAATAACCTTGGTTGACATGCATAAGCCACTCTGGCACTTCTCCATAATCCAAGTCTTAAGCCTCTGCTCCAAGTTTGCCCATATTTCTGGTTTTCCTCTTCTGGCATTCTTTTTTGGCATCTTAAGGTGTTGTTCTTCCTTTTTCTCCACTGTCTGATCATACATTCAGTGGGCGGAGGTCCAAATTGCCTCTCTGCAGCTCTATTTCCATGCTCTTTTGCATAGCTGATTACATTCAGTTTGAATTTTGCAGAGTAAGACAATTGCTTACCGGTATTTATCTTTTTATTTTTTGACATCTTTATGGGCTCAGAATGCTCCAGTCCCCGTTGTATCTACGCACTCTCCACCTCCACCTCCACCTCCAATTATGGCATCAGCTGACGTCAGTAACAATAAGGATCGTGGTTGGAGAAAGCCTGTTTGACAAGGTATGGGCAGCTATGCACCTGCACCCCCGTGGCTCTCTCCTCAGCTGACTTCCATGTATAAGACACCCCTCGAATTTCAGTCTAATGATTTTAGAAAAAAATGGCGTCTTATACACAGAAAAACATGGTATGCGGCTATTTAAAATACATTACAGGAGATTTAAAGGCATAGAAAAATGTTTACATCTATTTTTAAAATATACTGCAAAACAGTATGTAGAGTGTAAAATTACATACATACACACATACAAACATGTTTGTGGTAATCATTATGACTGTTCATAAATGCTTCCATACTCTCCTTCAAGTCATTTAGTATGATTTGACCATGTTTCCCCATGCCCTTTGATGTTGGGCATGGCCGAGTGACACAACTGGACAAGTGAAATGTGAGTGGAACATTTAAGGACCAGTGCTTAATTTGCCACATACTCTTTTTCTTTCCTTAAAAATCATGGAAGACTTCATTGAAAACGGTCTTCTATATTTATTGAGGGGGTCACTTCATAAATTATATAAATATCTAATAACTATGCTGTGTACCCGAAACTATATAAAATAATATTGAATGTCAACTATAATTTTTTTTAAAAAAGAAAATAATAAAAAAAATATCTTGTATAGATACAGGGAACAAATTGATGGTTGCAACATGGGAGGGCTTTTGGGGGCTGGATGAAAAAGGTGAAGAGATTAAGAAGTACAAATTGTAGTTACAAAATAGTCATGGGGATGTAATGTCCAGAATAGGAAATATAGTCAATGATATTATAATAACTACATATGGTGCCAGGTGGGCACTAGACTCATCAGGGTATTATCATCTATATATAGAGAGAGTCAGGGTCCCTACCACCGAAGGCTGGACCTAACACCAGAAGTCAGTGCTGGGTTGCCTTGGTGACCCAGCACTGACTGCAGCTGGTGCCGGGGCAGCGACCCAGCACTGATTGCTGAGGGGGCTACGGATTAGGCCCTGAAAGAGGCCTGCAGAGAGAGAGGCAGGGTCTGATCTGCAGCCTCAGTGGCAGCTTTTGATCAGCCATTGCCTCTCTCTTTCTCTCTGTGCTTCACTAGCAGCACCGCTTCTGTTTCTCTCTGGGCCTCTGCGGGGCTGCTGCCCGCCTCTTTGATCAGGCCCAGAAATGGGCCCAGAGATGCTGACTGGCATAGAAACCGACCAATCAGAACCAAATCTGAGTGAAGTGCCAGGAGCCAATGGCTGCCTAGGAGGCAGAGCTTTTGACGCTGACTGGCATAGAAACCGACCAATCAGAACCTAATCTTGGTGAACTATGAAGGCAGAACCTAAAGTGGGGGCTAAGGAGGGGTTTTAAGGGTGACAGCTGTTTGGTGTAAGGTGCAAGAAAGCAGTTTGATTTTTTAATGACCGCTTTGGCAGTATAGTGCATATGGCTGGCTATCAGTCCAGATATAGGGATTATGGGTTTTTCTCTGCCAAGAGCATCTCCTCCTACTGACAAAGGCTTTTCCCTCCCCCATTTAAGCAATCCTATCCTATATAATCTATCTATACTAATAAAAGGGTAATATGCTAATTAGACTGGGAGACCTTCTGGACATCCGTTAGGAAAAAGCCATGGTGGTGGGGCCGAGGCAGAGGTGGTTAGGGGCAATCAGGCTGGCAGGGGTGCAGTTGGGGGCAAGCAGGCCGGCAGGGAGGGGCAGTTGGGGGCAATCAGGCTGGCAAGGGGGGGAGTTGGGGGCAAGAAGGCTGGCGGGGGGTCAGTTGGGGGTGAGTAGGCCAGCAGGCAGAGTGGTTAGGGGCAAGCAGGCAGGCAGGCAGATGAGTGGTTAGGAGCCAGTGGTTAGGAGCCAGTTTAGGCCCGATCCAACAGGGATCGGGCCTAAACCTGCAGTTGGACATCCCCCGAGGGGTCCCAGATTGGAGAGGGTGCAAGCAGGGCTGAGGGACACTGCCCGGTACATGAATTTCGTGCACCAGGTCACTAGTAGATTACATAAATGACCAAATATTATTCTGTACACCTAAAACTAATATAATATTGAATGTTAATTGTTTATGGGGGAAAAAGTAAAAGAGAAGGGTTTCTATCAGCCTGGGTCTCTAAGTGACTATGATGTGCAATAGATTCTTCCCCACATATATAAAAAGATTTTGTGCCAAAACCTGGACTGAAGGGTCCCAGGTTCAATTTTGATCAAGGGCATGTACCTTTGGTTGCAGGCACATCCCCAGTAGGAGGTGTGCAGGAGGCAGCTGATCAATGTTTCTCTCTCATCAATGTTTCTAACTCTCTATCCCTCTCTCTTCTTCTCTGTAAAAAATCAATAAAATATATTTTTAAAAGATTTTGTTGTGTGAAGCCACTGAAAGATTTTTTTAAATTCTTTATTGTTTAAAGTATTACATATAGTAATACATATGTCTCCTTTTTCCCCCATTGACCTCTCCCTAGCCACCCCCAGCACATGCTCTCCGCCCCTCTAGTGACTGTGTCCATTGGTTATGCTTATATGCATGCATACAAGTCCTTTGGTTGATCTCTTACCCCTCCACCCCCACCCATCCTCCTCGGCTTTCCCTCTGAAGTTTGATGGTTCCATGCTTCTCTGTCTCTGGATCTAGTTTTTTAAATATACTTTATTGATTTTTTACAGAGAGGAAGGGAGAGGGAGAGTGTTAGAAACATTGATGAGAGAGAAACATCAATCAGCTGCCTCCTGCACACCCCCAACTGGGGATGTGCCCCCAACCAAGGTACATGCCCTTGATCAGAATTGAACCTGGGACCCTTGAGTCTGCAGGCTGATGCTCTCTCTATCCATTGAGCCAAACAGGCCAGGGATGGATTTATTTTTGTTCATCAGTTTATGCTGTTAATTATATTCCACAAATGAGTGAGATCATGTGATATTTATCTTTCTCTGACTGACTTATTTTTCTTACCATAAACGTATCTTTATTTGTACCATGTTGTTATAAATGGTAGAAGTTCTTTAGTTTTTTACAGCAGCATAGTATTCCATTGTGTAGATGTACCACAGCTTTTTATCCATTCATATGCTGATTGGAACTTAGGCTGTTTCCAGATCTTAGCTATTGTAAATTGTGCTGCTATGAACATAGGGTGCATATTTTCTTTCTGAATGGTATTTCAGGTTTCTTAGGATACTAGTGGCCCAGTGCTCAAAATTCGTGCATGGGGGAAGGGGGTGTCCCTCAGCCCAGCCTGCACTCTCTCCAATATGGGATCCCTCTCACAATCTGGGACTGCTGGCTCCTAACTGCTCACCTGCCTGCCTGCCTGCTTGCCCCTAACCACTCTGCATGCTGGCCTACTTGCCCCCAACTGCCCCCACCGCCAGCCTGATCACCCCCAACTGCCCCACTGCCAGCCTGCTCAACCCCAACTGACCCCCTTCTGGCCTGATTGCCCCCAACTGACCCACACGGATGGCCTGCTCACCCACAACTGGCCCCCCTGCTGGCCTGCTCACCCCCAACTGCCCTGCCCCCCGCCATCCTGATCACCCACAATGCCCCCTCACTGGCCTGATCACCCACAACTGCCCTCCCCTCTTGGCCCCTAACCACCTCTACCTCAGCCCCGCCACCATGGCTATGTCCAGCAGAACATCCTGAAGGTCTCCTGGAATGTCTCCCAGTCTAATTAGCATATTACCCTTTTATTAGTATAGATAGAGGCCTGGTACACGGGTGGGGGCCAGCTGGTTTGCCCTGAAGGGTGTCCTGGATCAGGATGGGGTTCCCTTGGGGGACGGGGTGGCCTGGGGAAGGGGCCTGTGGTGGTTTGCAGGCTGGCCATGCCCCCATTGGGGTTGGGGACCCCACTGGGGACAGTTCTGGCCTGGACAAGGGACTGGGGCAGTTTGCAGGCCAGCCACACCCCTATGGGGTGAGGGTCCCTGCTGGGGGGCATGGCCAGCCTGGATAAGGGGCTGAGAGCTGTTTTTAGGCTGGCCACACCCCCTTCAGGGTGGGGGTACCCAGTGGGATGCCTGACCAGCCTGGGTGAGGGGCTGAGGGCTGTTTTCAGGCTGGCCACACCCCCTTCAGGGTGGGGGTCTCCAGTGGGGTGCCTGGCCAGCCTGGGTGAGGAGCTGAGGGCTGTTTTCAAGCTGGCCACGCCCCCCACTGGGGACCCTCACCCCATGGGGGCGTGGCCAGCTTGGGTAAGGGCCTGAGGGTCGTTTGCAGGCCCCTCCCTCAGCAGCCAGCCCAGGCAATGGCCACCCAAGCCTCCCGTGCGCTCAGGCCGGCTCCATGTCCTCCACTCACAGGCCCCTTCTTTGGAGCCCACCTGGGTGGGCTCTGTGTCTGCCACCCACAGGCCCCTCTCTCAGCAGCTGGAAGCTTGGCTTCCTCCATTGCCAGGGGTGACCCAAGCCTCCCACTTGCTCTGGCTGGCTCTGTGGCTGCCGCCATCTTTGTCCCACTAATTTGCATAATCACTCCTCATTGGCTGGTGGGCATCATGAAGTGACGATCAATTTACATATTTCTCTTTTATTAGTGTAAATTCTTAGGATATATTACTAGAAGTGGGATTACTGGGTCAAATGGCAGTTCCTTATTTAAGTTTTTGGATTCCCACCAGCAGTGAAGGAGGGTTCCTTTTTCTCTACATCCTCACCAGCACTTGTAGTTTGTTGATTTGTTGATGATAGCCATGCTGACAGGTGTGAGATGGTACCTCATTATTGTTTTGATTTGCATCTCTTGGATGATTAGTGACTTTCAGCATGTTTTCATATGTCTCTTGGCCTTCCTTATGTCCTCTTTCGAAAAGGGTCTATTTAAGTCCTTTGCCCATTTTTTGATTGGATTATTTATCTTCCTTTTGTTAAGATGTATGAGTTCCTTGTAAATTTTGGAGATTACAACCTTATCAGAGATAACATTGGCAAATATGTTCTTCCATGCAGTGGGCTTTCTTGTTTTGTTGATGGTTTCTTTTGCTGTGCAGAAGTTTTTTATTTTGATGTAGTCCCATTTGTTTATTTTCTCCTCGGTTTCCATTGCCCTAAGAGCTGTATCAGTAAAGGTATTGCTAAGACATATGTCTGATATTTTGCTGCCTCTGGATTCTTCTAAGATTTTATGGTTTCCCAAGTTACGTTTAAGTCCTTTATCCATTTTAAATTTATTTTTGTGTATGATGTAAGTTGGTGGTCTAGTTTAATTTTTTTTGCATGTATCTGTTCAATTTTACCAACACCATTTATTGAAGAAACTGTCTTGACTCCATTGTATGCTCTTGCCTCCTTTGTCAAATATTGATTGAGCATAAAGTCTTGGGTCAATTTCTGGGTTCTCTGTTCTGTTCCATTGGTCTATATGTCTGTTATTGTGCCAGTACCAGGCAGTTTTGAGAACAGTAGCTTTGTAATATAACTTGATGTCTGGTATTGTGATCCCTCCAACTTTTTTATTCTTTCTCAAGATTGCTGCAGGTATACAGGGTCTTTTTTTGTTCCATATGAATTTTTGGAGAGTTTGTTCTAGGTCTGTGAAATATGCCATCGGTAATTTAATGAGTATTGCATTAAATCTATAGATTGCTTTGGGTAGTGTGGACACTTTAATGATGTTGGTTCTACCAATCCATGAACATGGTATATTCTTTCATTTGTTTATGTCTTCCTCTATCTCTTTTTTCAAGGTCTGTCCTGTAGTTTTCAAGTACAGGTCTTTTACCTTCTTAGTTAAGTTAATTCCTAGGTATCTTAATTTTTTGGTGCAATGGTAAATGGGATTTTTGTTTGTTTGTTTGTTTCTAGAAAGGTGAGTTCATTATTGGTGTATAATAAAGCCATAGATTTCTGGCTGTTAATTTTGTATCCTGCTACTTTACCAAATTGATTTGTTAAATCTAATAGTTTTTGATGGGGTCTTTAGGGTTTTTTATGTACAATATCATGTAATCTACAAATAATGACAGTGTTACTTCTTCTTTTCAAATTTTGATGCCTTTTATTTCTTCTTCTTGTCTGATGGCTATGGTTAGCACTTCCAGTACTATATCAAACAGGAGTAGTGAGAGTGGGCATTCCTGTCTTGTTCCTGTTCTTATCCAGCCTTAATGGATAGAGTATTCTTGGATTTAGTCCCTTTCTTTGCATCATTTTGTTTACTTCATTCCATTCCCTTCTGGCCTGGTGTGTTTCTGTTGAGAAATTTGATAACCTAATAGGAGATCCTTTGTAGGAAACTCTGTCTCTCTCTTGTAGCCTTTAAGATTCTCTCTTTGTCATTAATGTTTTCCATTGTAATTACAACGTGTCTTGGTGTCGGTCTTTTTGGGTTCATCATGGTTGGGACTCTCTGTGCTTGTGTGACTTTTTTCTTCCCCAAATCAGGGAAGTTTTCTGTCATTATTTATTCAAATAAGTTTTCTAATCCTTATTCCTCTTCTTGTCCTCTGGCCCTTCTATTATATGGATACTACAGGTCCAGTGCATGGATTCGTGCACTGGTGGGAGGAGTGACCTGTGGGGATTGGCCCGCTGTGGGAGTGCCACTCATTCCAGTCAGCTGAGTGGCTGCTCCTGCTGTGGGAGCATCCGCTCTCCTGGTTAGCCAATAGGCTGTGGACTCACCCTCTGAGTTTCTGCTGAATGTGGAAATATCTGAGCTGATATTTCAGGGTAATGTCTTGGGTAAAGGCATGTTCTGTGTCCTGGAGGAACCTGGTGGAGAGCTTTGCATTCCAAAGCTACTCAGTAAATGTTATTGAAGTGTGATGCCAGGTCGGTGACACCACTGGGGATGTTCAGGGCAGCCATGCTCCAGGATCCTCAGCCATCAGGATAGCCTCCCTGTGGGGTCCACAGTCATGTCCTCTCTTGCCATCTGCCTATTCCAGCTCCCCACACTCTTTCTAGAACACACCTTGAGGGCCTGCATCAGCTGGTGGGGTCAGGCTACAGTTTAGATTGTCTCAGTTATTTCATAGGTGCAGAGACTTGGCCTCACCCTGGGCCTGCTAGTGGCTGCTCCCACTGTGGGAGCAGCCACTCATCCTGGTCAGTCGAGTGGTGCTCCCACTGTGGGAGTGTACTGACTACCAGGGGGCAGCTCCTGCTTTGAGCATCTGCCTCCTACTGGTCAGAGCACATCATAGCTACTGGTTGACTGGTTGTTCTGGTCATTCTGCCATTCATTCGCTGGGCTTTTATACATAGATGACTTTGTTTCATGTTCTCCCAACACTCCCGTAGGCTCTCCTGCTTTCTAATTTTTTTCTCCGACTTCTGTTCAGATTGGGTGTGTTTTTCTGCCCCATCTTCTAACGCACTAATTCAGTCCTCTGCTTCTTCTTGTCTACTGTTGAAACCTTCCACTGTGTTTTTTATTGTAGCTATATCATTTTGTATTTCCTCTTGATTCTTATATAAGTTGTTAATTTTCTCATCCATTTGGTCTATGAGCTGTATGACCCTTACTCTGAATTATTTTTCTTTCATATTGTATGCCTCAATTTCATTTAGTTCCATTTCTGGCGATTTGTCCTTTTCTTTCCTTGGGGGGTTGTTTCTTTGTCTCCCCATTTTTGTTGTCTCTTTCTAGCCCTGGGCACCCTGTTTGGGGGTTGAGAGGTTGAACACCCTAACAGGGCAATGGTCTGAAAATCATTAGCCCAGAGACTGGGTCTACCTTGAGTCTCACACCTTTATTTTCTCTGCTCTGAGTTGTATCCCCTTCTCCCACAGATTTGGTCCCTCAGTTGTCTGATTTAAATGCTTGGGGTGGTGAGAATGCATGCACAGTTCCTCTTGTGTGTGACTCCCTGTGAGGATCCAGAGTCCTCTGAAATGCAGTTTCCTGTGCAGCCCCAGCACCCGTGGCTGGGTGGCACCCTGTATCCCTCTGGCAGCACACATGCAGTGCAGTTCTTTGGCTCCTGGCTGGTCACACCAGCTTGCTCTGGGTTGCCCTGACAGTGCTCTTCTGTGGCTCAGAGTGAGCCATGTGTTGGGTTGCTCCAGGTAGTCCCTGATGGACTGTCCCAGGGGCCTGGGAGAAGCAGGTGTGAATTGCTCTAAGTTGCACAGTCAGAGCTCCCTTGTGGCCTGAGTGGGGTGCATGCTGGGTTACCCTAGGTTGTCCCAGCAGCAAGACCCTGGGCTCAGAGTGGAGTGAGCATGAGTTTCTCTGGGTCACACAGTCCTCGCTTTCTTGTAGTCCAGAGTGAGACACATGCTGGGTTGTTCCAGTTTTCCCCTTCTCAGTGTGGAGTGGGGGTGGGTTGCTCTGCATTGCTCAGTCTGTGCTCTCCTGTCACCTGGAGTGAGGTACACATTGGGTTGCTCCAGAAAGCCCCAGCGGGACTGTCCTGGGACCAGGGGGAGCTGGCATGGGTTGCTCTGGGTTGCACAGTCAGAGCTCCCCTGTGGCCCAGAGTGGGGCATGCTCTGGGTTACTCTGGGTCACCCTGGCAGAAGGTCCTGAGGCTTGGGGTGGAGCAGGCAGCTGGTGGCTCCAGGTAAGGATAGTAGCATGGTTCTGGGGTCCAGGGCGGGGGTAGGGCACAGGGTTCTCCCTGGCTTGCACTCACTGAGGGGTCTTGGAGCTGGATCCTAGTATGCTGGGTGTCAGTAGGCTTGTGAGGAGGCCTGGCATGGGAGCTCACTCTGGTGGCATGTGCTCCCTGCAGACGTCTCTGGTTGTGTGTGTGTTGTTTTGTGGGGTTTTTTTAATCACAATATAGCTAACCAATCCTTACTCAGGCCATGTGTGTGTGTGTCTGGAGGGAGAAAGAGAGAGAGAGAGAGAGAGAGAGAGAGAGAGAGAGAAAGAGAAGAGAAGAGAAGAGAAGAGAAGAGAAGAGAAGAGAAGAGAAGAGAAGAGAAGAGAAGAGAAGAGAAGAAGAGAAGAGAAGAGAAAGGAGTGAGAGGAGGACAAGGAAGACTAGTTATACGTATGTAAAAATAAAAACAAATAAACTTATGGTCGATTCTCATTTATGTATTTTTATGTCTTCTAAATTTTCAACAATGAATATATATAATTAATTTTATATTAAAAACTATGTTTTTAATGTGTATAAAATTACGTCTTCCTTTTCTCATCTACCTTGTGTCTTCAAAGACTCCCATACAATTTTCCTGAGCCCTTGAGAAGAATGTGAGCTGTGTAACCCTAGGTAAATCATGTAGTCTCCTTTGGTTTTCCTCTTACCTCAATGTATTCTACTTTGCAATTCTTTTTTCAGACTCCTCTTCATCTTTCCAATGTTTCAATGGTCACATTCTTTAGGACTTGGTACTAAACCTTCTTCTCTTCTCTCCCTACCTGTTTTCCCTAAGTGAGTTCATCCAACCTTCAGGCTTTGAAGGTCATTTATACAATGCTGACTTCTACATATGTATCTCTGGCCCAAACCTTTCCTCTGAGCCAGAGTCTCCTATGCAATTACCTACTTGACTATTCTATTTGGATATCTCTCAAACATCTTAAACTTAACATGTCTAAGCAAAACTCTTGGATCAACAATCACACTTTTGCCAAAGCCTATTATTTGCCTAGACTTTCTCATCTCAGTTAAAATAGAGAAGGAGGAGAAAAAGGAGGAGATAGTAGTGATGGAGGTGAAAGAGTAGGCAGAGGATATTATCATCTACCCAGTTTCTCGGTCAAAAAGCCCAAGAAATGTCTTTGTTCCCCCTCTTTTTCCCTCTCAACATATAAGCCATAAGCCATGTCAGTTCTATCTATAAAATTTATCTATCCACTTCTCGCCACCAATATTGCTATTTTATTCCAAGCTCCCATCATTCATTGCCTGGACCCTTGCAAAAATCTCCTAATTGGTCTTCAAATTCTACTCTCACACCCTTCAACTTATTGTCTATGTAGCAGCAAGAGTGTCCTAAAATATAGGTCATATCCTAAACCTATTTAAAACCCTTCCATGGCTTCCTACTGTACTTAGAATAAATCTTAACTCTATACCATGCCCTTACATCATTGTAATTGTTCCAGCTCACATCTTGCTCCCCAACTTCATTTCATGGAATTCTCCCCTCACTTATTACATTTTAGTTATACTATACTTCTTTCAGGTCCTCAAAAATGCCAAACTCTTTCAATTTTGGGTCCTTGGTACAGGTTCTTCCTTCTGCCTAAAAATCCCTATCTCCTGCACTTTTAAATCTATTTCATCATTCACATCTCAGTTAACATATCATTCCTTCAAATGGGCCTTTTCTGACCACCCCACCTAAGAAAGAAAATATTGACTGCCCCCTAGCAACAGCCCCCATCTGCTTTTTATTTCCTAGCACAATGATAATTTTGTTTGAGGATATGGCTGTCATGTGGTCAAGGGAGGTTGGCCCCTTCCCAGTATTAAATGATGGATCATAATTGGTTTGAAACAATCATGATCATATCTTGCCAATTTGTCAGTGAATTAAAAATGAGAACATGACCCAGATCTGACCAATGTGACACAACAGACATTTTTGGTGTTTTTCATTTATTGTTGTTTTTATTTTTTTCTTGAAAACATTTATTTACAAAGATATATGCACTCTTATGTTCATTGCAGCATTATTCATGGTGGCCAAGACATGGACACAACCAAAATGGCCTTCGATATAAGATCAGATAAAAATGATGTGGCACAAATACACAATGGAATACTACTTAGCCATAAGAAAAGATGAAATACTGCCATTTGCAACAACATGGATGGACTTTGAAAATATTATGTTAAACAAAATAAGTCAGTCAAGAAAGGCTAAAACCCATATGTTTTCACTCATATGTGAGATAAAAAAGAAGTTTACTTTGAAAAGGTCGTTGCTGAGGGGAGGGAGAAAAGAAGGGGGAGAGAGAGAGAGAGAGAGAGAGAGAGAGAGAGAGAGAGAGCAATTCGCTTTATCTAGCTGCTGTGTATCTACATGTGAAGCCTTACCCATGTGCTAAGGAGGATAGAATAGAAAGATGGAATGTATCTGGGTCTCTCATAATAATTAAATTGTGAATCTGAATTGACCCTGAATCTTCCTACCTCCAGACTTCTTATTAGTGAGATAATAAACCCCATATTACTTGATCTAATTTTAGTTTGATTTTCCATTACTGGCTGTCAAAACTTAGTGTTAATCTTCTATTCTCTATTGCAGCATCCTATTAGTTTGCTTTGTTGAACAAATGAAAATGAGTGTTACCATATTTGTTACTTGTTTGCTTTTTTATTTGCTTAACTTCCATGACAGCAGAGTCTATATCTAAGATATTCACCAGGGTCTACCACAGTATCTGGCACATAGTAGGTGCTCAAGAAATATTTGTAAAATATATGAAAAAATGTCACATCCACAGGGAGAACCAACTAGTTGGTTTAGATGGTGATTGGTAAGTTAGAGAATATATATAAGCACTGAGAAATAAATTATAATTGTCCAATGAAAGTGATTTGCCAAAGAATCTTAATGACTGATGTTTTAAACTGTAGTTTCAAAGAGATGCAGTTGCAGAATATAGTAAAATGGAGGGCTGGAAATTTTAGTTCTAAGAGCTCTTGTCCGTTCTCCATGCAATCTGTGCCTTATCATACCAAGGAGGCAAAAGACAAAAGACAATAATGTCCAAACCTCTACTACACTAAAGTGAGTTCATGTTTCTGCCTGGAGCAGATCAGGCACATTACCTGGATTATTTTACTTCTTTACTCTTTGGTAAACTTTGACTGTTTTGAAAAGCACTTTTATTGACTTTTTACTACTTCAAGTAAGTCTAAGATGATGGCACAATCCCATAGAGTACGTCAACTAGATGATTGCAGTAGTAGTGTCCAGAGGCATTATAGCTTGTCCAACTTTGAAAGCCCTGATCAAGACAGGCCTTATGTGGTATGAGTCAGGTCATACTGAGACACTGTATATTCTAAAAATAAATAAATAAAATTTAAAAATTTAAAAAACTTGTCAAATCTAGTTTTCCAAGGTTCCCAAATTCCTGCTATTATCACTGCTTCATTGGACTAACACAGTTATGTCTCCACAAATCTCTTATTTAAATACTAGAGGCCCAGTGCACGAATTCATGCATGGGTGGGGTAGGGCCGGCCGGCCCAGCCCAATCGGGGCAGATCAGGGCTGGGTTTGTGGGGAGGAGGAGATGGCAGGAGGTTGGCCGTCCAGCCCGCCCCAATCGGGGCCTGATCAGGGCCGGGCTGGCTGGGGGAAGGGGCTGTGGGCCATGGATGGTTGGCTGGCTGGCCCTGCCCCTGATCTGGATGGGGGGGGGGCAATCTGGGGTGGGGCTGGGCAGGGGGAGGGGCTTCAGGAGGTTGGCCAGCCAGCCTCGCCCCCTATTGGGGTGGGAGGGTGATCAGGGACAGGGCCGGCTGAGGGGAGGGGCTGTGGGCCAATCAGGATGGTGGGGGCCCATTGGGGGCAGTGGCCGGACAGGGGAAGGGCTGCAGGAAGTTGGCTGGCAAGCCCTGCCCCCTATTGGGGTGGGGGGTGTGATTGGGGTGGGGCAGCCCGGAGGAAGGGCTGCAGGAGGTTGGCCTCCCAGCTCCGCCCCCTATTGGGGTGGGGAGTGCAATCAGGGGTGGGCCGGTGGGGGGGAGAGGCTGCAGGCATTTTGTGGTGGGGCAGGCTGATCGGGGGCACACCTGGCTGGGTGGGGGAAAGGAGGGGGCATTTGGCTGGCCAGCCCCGCTCTTGATCAATGTGGAAGAGTCCAATCAGGAGCAGGCCAGCAGCAGGAAGGGGCTGTGAGGTTGGCTGGCCGTTCCCACCCCCTGATCGGGCCAGTTTGCTGGCCACAGTGGGCATCATAGCAACTGGTCATTAGGTCATTATGGCCATTATGTAGCTGGATTCTTATATATATAGACTAGAGGCCTGGTGCATGAAATTCGTGCATGGGGGGGCTGTCCCTCAGCCTGGTCTGCAACCTCTCCAATCTGGGACCCTTTGGGGGATGTCCAACTGCCAGTTTCAGATGGACATCCCTTTCACAATCCAGGACCACTGGCTCCTAACCACTCACCTGCCTGCCTGCTTAATGCCCCAACTGCCCTCCCCTGGCAGCCTGGTCACCTCTAACTGTCCTCCCATGCAGGCCTGATCTCACCCCCAACTGCCCTCCCCTGCTGGCCTGGTCACCCCCAACTGCCCTCCCCTGCTGGCCTGATCGCCCCTAACCCCTGCCAGCCTGATCTCGCCCCTAACCCCCTGCTAGCCTGATCTCACCCTTAACTGCTCTCCCCTGCCAGCCTGATCTCGCCCCTAACTGCCTCTGCCTCGGCCCCCACCACCATGGCTTTGTCCAGAAGGAAGTTGGATGTCTGGAAGATGGCCGGTTGACCCAGTCTAATTAGCATATAATAATTTTATTAGTATAGATGAATATCGTACCTAGACAGGCTAATACATTAATTTTTCAGCATTCATTTTTTAACAGAGGGCAAAGTTCTAAGGGAATAGAATACTGTAGAGAACAGTTAAGCTCTAGTGGATGTGAGAAAGAAAGAAAATTCTGGACGTGGCAGGGAACATGGGCACTGAAAAGCTAGACAAAAAGACAGATGGTAAAAGAGCTGAAGAAAATGCCAAAAGAAAAAGCTAGCAAAGGTCCAAATAGCACTTATTTGTCCCTGTGTCCCAAATGACCATGGTGCTACCTGATTGCAACTTCTGATGAAAACCTGAGTGGGAAAAACATCCTTCAGTCTCATATCTGTCTCTTCAGCAGTAAAATAGAAGCCAAAGAAAAACATGATGATAGTAGGTGATAGCAGCTGTATAAATAGAAAGGGAGATAAAGAAAAGGGCTAATGGAGGAAACAAACTAAAAAAGTACACATTTTAGAGGTCTGATATCAGTAGGGCTAATCTGTAAAACTAACCTGGGTTAAAGTGTGATTGACTAGAGTAACCAAATTTCCTAGCTTATACAGTTTGCCTAATATCCTGGCTTAATTATTAATAGTGTCCCCTTCCACTGTTGAAAGTGTCTAGGTTGGACAATAAATGATATAGTTGCCCTTATAAAAAAAAAACTGGTGATGGCATCATGTGGATAGATGAGAGGTGTGCTGACTTATCAATTGCCTTCAGGGCTCAAGGCTTGAAGTAGCCAGAATCTCCCAACTTATTGACTCCAGTTCCATGGAACTGCCTGTGTGCCATGATGTAGAAATGTACCAAATACAGGCAGTACCGCAATTTTAACAGAGGGTTCCTCAAAGGAGAGGGTGAACACGGGAATTTCAGAAAGCACAATAAGACCAGTGGTAAAAAATGCAAAAAAAAGGGTGAAGTGGAAGCACTAAAAGCTCCTCAAATCACACCCAGAAGAAGCACTTACTCACTGCCTAAAGGTTGGACCTGATCTATGTTTCCAAATAGTTGTCATACCTTCCAGTCCCATAAGGAAATCATATTTATTTTAGAAAGGATCACTCAGTCCTGGGCTGGGCTGGCATTCATAGATGGATCTGGCCATCTACTTAGCCCTCAACTTGTTAAAAACCAATTGGTCCTAATGCAATGCCAAGTCCAGAACAGCAAGTACAATGACCTAAATAATAACAGTAATAGTAACAGCCCGTGCACAAAGAAAACATAATATGAAAAAAAAACCCTCCTCATCTGATGTGGAAAAAAGAATTATTTGATTATAAACATTGAATTTCAGTTGTCATCTTACAGCACCAGAGAGGAAATTTTTCCAAAATTGTAATTTGTGTTTTCCTTCCCAAAGTTTGTGTTCCCATTCAAATTGCACTAAATCTTTAAAGACATTGCCTTCTGAGCCTAAAACCTATTTCCCCACCTAATTCTCATCTCTCAGTAAATACTTGTAATGTATCTAGGAAATCAAAGACATAATTCCTTTTTCAATATATGCAAAGTCATTCATCTCCTGTGGTTGAGGGGATGAGTTAAATGCTACAAAGAACTCAGAAAAGAGTGGATGGAGCTTCGATGTAGTTCCTTGCCCCTCTGGCACTAGTTTTATTACTCTGCTACAGCACTGATGTGTGGAAAAAAACCTAGGTTCTGGCCTCTTGGCTGCTCCCAGAAAAGCCAGCATTATGTCAATGTACACTGAGGAGCAGGTGAGGAAAGAAAAATAAAAAAGATAATCAAAGCCCTTCTACTGTCCCCCTCCCTTGCCTTTAAACTCTTCACCAAGAGCCCCAGACTCTGCTATTCTGTCTTCTGCTGTGTGCATAGAGAGCAGGTAATCAGCAAAGCTAATCAAGAATGCATTCATTACTGCAGAGCGGCAGTGGGTGAGAGCAACTGCAGCTTTCATTTGGCAAGAGGTTTCTGGACTGCCACAATCCAATCTTCATGGCTTTTTGGCAAACCTTTTTTGCATCCCCCTGCCCTCTCCCTCTCTCCCTACCATCCCTGCTGGCTCTGCCATGCTCAATTCTGCTTCTCCATTAAAGGCAATCTGACTCATGCACTTGACAATGTTTTCCTCTCAATCACCACAGCATTGCTCTGCAAAAGCTGTTTTCTGTCTAATAAGTCTTCTGAGTGTTTTTTAAAAGGTGTTTCTTCACTTTAAAAATTACATGTTTTCTTTGTTTTCAGAGCAGGAAGCCATTTCTTGCCAGGGCTAAACAAACTCAAATGCTGACAGATTCTGCAAATGCACAAGCCTTTCCTGCTTTCTCAACTTAGCAAAATGGACTCTTTCAGAGTCCCCCAGAACCAAAATAAGCTCAGAGGAAATTGTGCTAAGCTATGCTAATGGGCCTGGAGCTAATAACAATAATAGCTAACATTACTGAGCATTTATTACATGCCAGACATCATTCTGTGTACTTTAATTATCTCATTTGATCCTCACAATAGTTTTGTGGGGTATATGGATGAGGATGATGCGACCCAAGGAAGTCATATTATTCTAATACTAGTTGCAGATGGAGAATTTTGAACTCAGGGAGAGTGGTCATTGCTCAAAACCATTACCATGATTCTGATGAAAGAAGACAAGTTTACCACCATACACATTGCCTTATCCCCTCTCAGACATTAAAGTTAACCCCTTCAGGGTATGTAGTCAACATTTAATAAATAACTATTTTCTGGGACATATAAACAGTGCTCCTTTTATCCCCTGAAAAAAAGAAATCTGATTTAGCTAAAGGTGGAGAGGAAAATGTACAAAAACAAAAGTCTTTCCCAAGTCTTTGTTTGGCCCAGTCAGTCTACAATGTAGGTTGATTGGCCACTGAGTATGATGGCATAGAGGCAGCTATCTGCTCTCTGTGACTTTGAAAAGACACAAATTAGTTGGGATCTTGGAACACACACAGTGTAATGTGGAAGCAGGTTGTCATAGGGGCTTCCTGGATTTAATTTCACCTCCACAATTTTGAGCTGTGTGTCCTTGGGTAAGTCACTTAATCTCACTGTGGGTATCAGTTTCTTCAGCTATAAATTTAAAATAATAATAGTATCTAACTCATAAGGGGCTATGAGGATTAGATGACCTAATGTATCAAATCACTTAGCACTTGGAACATAGCAAGTACTTGATAAATAATAAGTAGCTTATATTATAACTAGAGGCCCAGTGCATGATTGAATCATGCACGTGTAGGGTCCCCTACACGCTTTTGCTTTCGATCACGGGGGAGCTGGGTGCCTGTCCGCTGGTGCCTGAGCGGACAGGCACCCAGCTTCCCCGCTTTTGATGGTCCGTGGTGGGACGTGAGCTTGCTGCCCCAGAGGCCCCTTCTGTGCCACAGCACAGCTATGGCACAGACGCTGAGCTCGAGCCACCGCTGGCGACGTGAGCTCAGCGTGCCGTTGGCCCAATCGGCCACCCCGGCCACCCTGAGTCCCGCCCCCCCCCTGCACCTCCTGGCCAATCGCGGGCATAGCGAAGGTACAGTCAATTTGCATATTTGTCTATTATTAGGTAGGATTCCGTTCCCATTGACATAAAATTTGTAGCGTATGTTATATATCCAAGGCTTCAGTGAAGAAGTGAATGGTGGTAATTTGAGGCAGGGGAGGACAATACTATACATGCTTCATTAACACTTTGACTTTGTCTCAGATAATCTGGCAAAATTTTGACTCTGCTTCAGAAGTATACTATGAAAGGATACCAGATTAGAATATTGGGACTTAGGGGAAGCCAGACATTTCCTGATTTAAGCTTTGGTAACAGAAGTTCTGAAAAACAAATAGCCCCAAACTACATCTTTTTATCCAAAAAAAGTCTGCCCTCTGAATTATAGGGGACTGTGTGTGTTTTTAGTACATGTAAGAAAACACATAAATTACAAAATAGCTAATAGTTTTCACTAAAAATAATGATTTGCTTCAGGGTTCCTTTAAGTTGCAAGCACTTGTCCTGGATTTAAAATAGGATTCAATTTATCTAAATTCATTTTCCACACAAATTTTTAGATGCATGCCCAATGCATAAAGCAATATTTGCCCATATTATAAGGTATAGCAGCAAATTGCTGATGTCCATTTCCACTTTGTTGGCATTTGCCACCCAGCCTCTTATCATTCTGTGGCCAGCTACAGACAGAGTCAGCCAATTTCCATGTTCTGAAGAAACAGGAAATGTTATACTAACTCAGACCTTCAACTATTCTCAACTGACATCCATTCCTTAATGGTAACACGAGGATAACTTTCTGCCAAGTACCTTGTGGAATATACCAACCACTTATCTAACAGAATCCTGAAAATAAGATGGAAAGAATAAACAAATTTTGACCACGAGGAGACAAGAAGAAAAATAAAAGTTATTCTCATTGTCTCCCACTAGATCCACTCTCTACTGTGCTCTGCACCTCATGAGGCCTTGTCCTAAGCATAATATATACCCAAAGCTCTCTGAGAGTTTGCCAAATGTAACCAGCAAGACAAAGGGACAATTGGTCTCTTCATTTTAAGTCCAACCATAAAATAATAAATCTTTTCTCCCTTATATTCCTCCTGACTCATGAACCATAATGTTAAACAGCACCATTGCATCTTGTTTTTGGTTATTCACGCATTCATTCATTTGGTAAAAATTATTTAGCATCAGTTACATTGAGGCATTGCTCTGGGTGCTGGGAGTACAGCAATAAACAAACTAGACACCACAATCCCCAAATCCCTGCCCTCATAGAGCTCACAATCTTAAACAAAATTAGTAAACTATCAAGATAGAGTTAAAATATATACTTACAGTGCATTCCAATCCAAAAGAAGTTGATTCCTTGAAATTTCACTCTCATTAGAAGAATAATGAAGTGTTTATAATTTATAAAAATTAACTACTTTGGAAATGTTAGCATTCCATTCATTCATGTACTTATTTATCACACTGTTCCTGATTTCAAAAAAGAATTTGAAGGAACCTACAATGAATGACACAGGAATTTATTGCTGAAATTTATTAGCCATAAATCTAAAACAACAGTCAAATAATGTACTGAAGGAGAAGTGTAAGGTTCAATAGTCAAGACATTGGCTTTCTGCTTGGGAAATTTGTCTGCAATTATTGGAAACATCCACAAGATGGTGGTAATGATGCCTTAGTCTATAAACATATCAGATGGGCATATTGATTCTGATATTGTAGGTATGATTCACCTGAAATAAAGGTACACTGTACTTTTCTAACCACAAAATTTTGTTTCTCAAAACCCTTGTGGCAGAATTCATGATTAAAGAACTTAGGATGTTTTTAAAAAATATATTTTCTTGATTTCAGAGAGGAAGGGAGAGGGAGAGATAGAAACATCAATGGTAAGAGAGAATCATTGATAGGCTGCCTCCTGCAAGCCCCCTACTAGGGATTGAGCCCACAACTTTGGCATGTGCCCTTGACCAGAATTGACCCCAGGACCCTTCAGTCTGCAGGCTGATGCTCTATCCACTGAGCCAAACTGGCTAGGGCAGGATGTTTTCATGAAACTTCTTAAGAAGGTTGAGATCTTGAATAAGCCCATGAAAGCTTTCATTTATTAATTAAGCACACCTTTATTGAGAGCCTCTAGGTACTAAGCATTATGAAAAACATTTAAAAATAAATTCATGTTTATAAAAATATACAATTAAGGGAGCATCCTAAATAAAAATAAAAAGCAGCGACACCTCACATTCTAACTTGTTAATAATGGGAACTATGCAATTACTTTTCATTTACCATCCCTTGTTTGGTAGATATTTTTCAGGGTCTCTTTGCTTTAAAATTTATATAAATGCTTCTAATTTTGATTTGCATTAAATATGGGGAAAATAATAGCACTTACCTCAAAGAGCTGCTGTAAGAATTTAATGAGATAACACACTTAAATCACTTAGCAGAATACCTGGCATGTGGTAAGAAATATATGTTAGTCATCATCATCATCATCGTCATCATCATCACTGTCATCATCATGATCATTATCTTCATTATTGTTATTGTCAGCATCATCACCACCAGGAAAAAATACCCAGTTAGCCTTTATATATCAGAAATTTGAGTAAAAGTGATTCAGAATTGAGGAGGAGTTACTGCTTTCCCTGTATTAGCAAAATGTGGCAATATTCTAAACTCTTAACCAGAACCTTAAGAGGGAGGAAACATTTTTTTGTTTTTGCTTTGTTTTTAATTTAAAGGCATTGCCTCACAAGGGCTTCCCCTAGTATGATACTTCTGGATATAGAATGATCTTCCCCCTAGGGAACTCAATTTGAGTTTAGATAGCAGGGTAGGTAAGAGTGTAAGACCACTCTTTGACTGGCCTCCTGGCAAGATAGTGATTTTAAGTGATTTTTCTCTTCCTTTGTAACAGCAGTTCTCTTGGGACTGGAGCTATTCACGGAGGGAGGGCAGGAGAGGCAGTGAGAAACTCTTTGCAAACCTACCTTGAGGAAGCCCCTTCATTTTCTTTGGACCTGTAGGGCCCTTCATCAATGAGCTTTCTCACCAGGGTCTTAAAGTCAAGAGCCCAGAGAACTGAGAAGGGATGCTCTCCATACTGCCCAGTCTCCTCCAGAGCAGGAACTACCCTCAGGGCCGACTTCATTAGTATGACCTGTGCGATCACACAGGGCCTTGTGGTAGAAGGGTCCTGTGCTTGCTTTAATGCTCTGCTGTCTTCGTCCTGACATTCTTAATGTTTGAACAAAGGTCCCAGAATTTTCATTTTGCATTGGACCCCTAAAATTATATAGCCAGTCGTGTCTGCACCAAACAGTTTCTAAACACTGAATAAGCCTTGTTCTTAATCTCCCTCCTTCCTGCTGCTACTGAGCAAAATTCATCTCACTCTTCACCCTCCAGTCCAACTAAGTGATGGTGGCTCAGTAGACACCAGCTTTCTGACTAACCTGAGCTCTGAGGATCACTATAGAGGTATTTTCTGCTGCTTCTTCTCCTATAATATTTTCTATAAACTAAAAAAGTTACTATAACAATAACAATAATATTGCTTGGAACATTGATGACTAGTAACAGGCACCATAGGTACCTTGCAGTGAATTAAGACAAAAGAGACAGCAGAGGAAGTCAGAAAGCCTTGGTTTCTGTGTCAGATTTGGGGAAGTGACAGACAGTCTGCCCTGCATCAGTTTCTTCACTGGGGAACTACTGCCATAGAATGTCTAGAAAGGTAAAATCAGTAGAAATAGTCTCAGAAAGTTCACATTTCTTCATTTTTATTAATCGGGCTAATCAACTTTACCAACCTGAATGCCATGATATTGAGTGGATACCTCTCTCTCTCTCTCTCTCTCTCTCTCTCTCTCTCTCTCTCCTCTCTCCTCTCTCCTCTCTCCTCTCTCCTCTCCTTATATGGCAAGGTAGATAAGATGTATCCACAATTCACAGATCTCAAAACATTGAATCTCAGAAAGTGTAATTTGGATAGAATTGCAATTAGAATCCAGCTGTTCAGATACATGTTCCAATATTCCTGTTTCTGAAAAGTTATGTGTAAACCATTTCGTTTTTTAAAACTCCTATTCTGAGTATACAGTGGCACTATTGACCTTTGGGACTGGTTAATCCTTTGTTACCAGGAGCTGTCCTGTGCACTGTAGGAGGTTTAGCAGCATCCCTGACCTCTACCCACTAAATGCCAGTAGCAACCCCACCCCACCCCCCGCACAGGTGTAAAAATTAAAAAATATCTCCAGACATTGCCACTTGTCCTACGGGTGGAGAAAACCGCATTCAAATGATATCACTGCACAAGAGCAGTTCACTATTTAAAAGAAATCTTTGGTAAATCCTTTAGTAAACTACAAAAGTCCAAATTTGTATTTCCACATACTGGATTTTTCTAAACTAGGAGCTACCTTATTTTCAAAGGAGAAGACCACTGATTTGGTTGTGTGGGTAATCACCCAGAAAAATGTGGAATGGTTGATATGCTTTTCTTTCCCCTCAAAATATTATGTCCATATAAGTGATGTCACAAAGATTTGACAGAATATGCTTGCAGTGCACATATTAGAACATACTAAACTTTAGAAACCCCCAAATTCCTCTTTCAGAATTAGCTACAGTTAAGTAAACTAAGATAAATCTGTTTCCAATTTTCTTTTCATTCTCTTAAATACTCTGAATTAACTTTTAAAGCAGAAAACCCAGAACTTCCTATATCTAAAGGAGTGTTAAAAACTTTATTCCTCATGATGGCTAGAGTCAAATTCCCACTTAACAGATTAGGAAACTGAAATTAAGAAGTAGAAGTGACAAACAAGCAGATTGCAAGTCTTTTCATCTGGCCCTTAAAGCAATCTCATAAGCTATACATTGCCTCAGCCAGATGGAACATACAGTTTATCATACAAACTGGGATACTTTTGAGAGTGAAAAGTAATAATTGTTCTGGAACAATGGGTATAAACTGAATTGTCCTGGGAAAACCAGGATGCACAGTCACCCTAGCCTTAGTTCACCCATAGAAACATACCATTGCCAAATGTCCACTGTATTAGTTAGTCCAAAATCTTAGTGGCTTAAAATAATAATCATTTATCACCCATCTGCAAGTTGGCTGTGGTTCAGCTGATCTAGACTGGCTCAACTGGGCAGATCTGCTACAGACTGTAATAGGTGAGATGACTCTGCTTCTCATTTCAGGTCTGTGAGTCCACTAGGGCAGTTAGTTCTACTCCACATATCTTTTATCCTTCTTGTACTAGAAAACTAGCTGATACATATTCTTTTCATGGAACCGACAGAGGTAAAAATGGCAAGCAGAAATACATGTGGTTTCTTAAGACATAGGCTGGAATTGATGCTCTATCACTTCTACTCACATGCCATTGGCCTAAGCAAGTCACATGGCCAAGCCCAAAGTTAAAGGGCAGAGAAATAAACTTCCCACAATGAAGTCATGATAAAGGTATATATGCAGGAAGCAGTGAATAATTGGAGCACTTATTTACTCTAATGCATGTGCTTCACCTATCCCAATCTGATCACCATCACTAGCCCCCACACATACACACACCACAAAAGGGGGGGCGTCTATTTGACTTCATATGATATGGCATGATGCTGACTCAGTTCTTGACATATAGTCATATAAATTTCAGAATCTAGTTCTTGACATATAGTCATATAAATTTCAGAATAAATTTCAGTTTATAATTGTCATAAGTACTCAAAAAATGCAAACTTTTTCAGTTGAGTATAAAGCATAATTCTTTAATCAATTAGACCCAGACTTTCTCAATAAAATTCTCAGATTTGTTCAAACATGCAACCTCTCCCCAAGTAGGGCTGGGAGGCAGGGCCAGTTTTAGGTTGGGGCTTAATTTCTCCCTAACTTGCCTGTTCTGTTTCACAGTGACAGTTTCTAACCTTCCTGGAGGAGTAAAATAGTTTACATTAATAAAAATGTCAACAATATTATCTTTGGGAGGTAACCTGAAATAATTTGAAATACATTAACACTTCCAATCAGAGAGACTTTGCAGCATATATGAATGTCACTTTGGCCCTAACCGGTTTGGCTCAGTGAATAGAGTGTTGGCCTGTGGACTGAAGGTTCCCAGGTTCCATTCCCGTCAAGGGCATGTAACTTGGTTGTGGGCACATCCCCAGTAGGGGGTGTGCAGGAGGCAGCTGATCGATGTTTCTCTCTCATCCATGCTTCTAACTCTCTATTCCTCTCCCTTCCTCTCTGTAAAAAAATCAATAAAATATATTTAAAAAAATAAGAATGTCACTTTGTGAGAAGTAGAAAGCTATGTGATTCCCATCTGCAGTTTTCAAGTCCATTCAGAGCCCACCAAGGGATAATTACTCCTCACTAAGATAAACCCATCCCAGTGGAATATATTTGTTATGATTCAATTCTCTCACAGCATGAAGAAGATTCTAGCCTGGTGGATAAAGCCCTGTGTGACATTGTGCTGTTCACTAAACCTCTCTGATTCCTCAGTTTCATAGCCTATGAAGTAACAACCTAGACTTCTGCTCACCCCAAAGAGGATGTATAGAATAATCACTAGATCTTTATCTGAAAAAATCTGGAGACCTATTTGCCTCTACCCCTAAGAAAGGAATTATTTCTATACTAGAGGCCCTTTGCACGAAGAATCGTGCAATAGACCTTCCTTCACCTGGCTACTGGCACCAGTTTTCCTTCCGCCTTCTTTCAGGGTGGGGGCTTGGACCCCACACCGCCATCCGTGATTGGGGCGCCGCCATCCGAGATTGGTGATAGTGATAGGAGGGACCCACCGCTGCTCTGACCGAGATCGCTGAGGGGTGGGACCGGCACTGCTCTGACCACGATTGCTGACGGGAGGGACCCGGGCACCTATGCCTCTCTGACTGAGATCGCTGAGGGGCGGGACCGGGTGCCGAGCTCCCACCACGACTCTCACTGGCCCAATCGGCCACCTGAGTCCCGCCACCCATATCTCCTGCCAGCCCCATTGGTCCCCCCTCGGCCCCATCGGTCCCCCCTCAGTGGCCGCCGATCTGGTCGTTGAGAGGCGCTCAGGCGCCTCTCAAAGGCCAGATAAGCCACCCCAAGTCCCGCCCCCCAGCCTCCCCCTGGCCCAATCGTGGGCGTAATGGAGTGATGGTTATTTGTATATTACCCTTTTATTAGGTAAGATTAGTTTCTCACCCTGGACACTCAATATAACATGACTTTCTTAAGAGTATAATTAAATATCAGGCAAATGCATCATGAGCTGAATTTAGGGGGCTGAATTACTAAAGTAACAAAGGATTTCACCATTGAACAATCTAGCACTAATAGACCAATGACAAGACCATTTCAGCAACTCATCAGGGGCCTATAGACATTTCAAGAGCAAAATTATTACTATACACAATTCTCAGGGAGCAGGCCTTTGGGAAGATGGGGATTTTCATGGTATTGTGATTGTTTCCCAACCGCTATAGCTCCCTCCCCCACTGTGCATTAATTGTGTGGTTTGGTGAGGGATCAGAAAGGACAGACTACTCCCTACTCTCAGCTCTATGAATGGGATATAATCCTTCCCGCCCCACCTTCCACCCCATTCCATAGTGATTGGTTCAGGTAACTCAGGTCTAAGCATGATATTACTTGGCCACAGTATTTGATCATGAATGGTCATGTGATTTAGTTTAAACCAATGATACAAGAAGATGCAAGGTAGATTGAAGACAAGAAATGCTACAAACATTTTACTGTCATGTGGGAAGCAGAAAGGAGAGAGAAAAAGAAATTAGGTGTTTGATAAAATTTTTTAACTAGAGTCTAATCAATTCTGAGGCCAGTCCTACTTCTGTTCCTTCCAGTTATGTGAGCCAATGCACCTCACTAATTGTTTGTACCAGTTTTAGTGGGTTTTGTCTTACCTTAGTATGAAGCATCCTAACTGATATAGTAACTGAATGAATCAAGAGCATGGTCACTAGCCTTAAGAGTGACTAAAGGAGCCGGTGTGAAGTGCTTAGTCCAGAGAGAAAAGGTTGGGAGAGGGGTACTAAAAGTGAAAGATCATCTCCAAGTAACTGTGCCCCAAAACAGCTTCTATGGGTGTCTTCAAGGGAAAAAATGAGTTCCAAACATTACCATCTATAAAAAGCAATCAAATCTGAATAAAATTTGAAATAAACAATTGCTTCCATGGCTACTGTTTACTTGGTGTGACTATCTCTTCCTGGAAGTTGCCATGGGTCCATTTTAAGGCCAATTAAAACCCAAGTCCATAAGGTTTCTCTTCTGACCCCTGCATATACTCCCACCAGAAGCAGTTCCAACAAGTCCCATGTCTGGAATTTCAGCTCCTCGGGGATATGGATTTATTTGATACCCACATAGAAAATTTCTACAGAGGTTTCTTGAGGAAGAGATATAATAAAGATGAGATGATAGAGAATTAAGATGGAAAACCCAAGCTTTCTTAGATGCCACACCCAACCTAAGTCTCAAGATAAGACTGGACTCTATTTTTTCCAAGGAATCTAGGAATGGAATTGCAAGAGACAACCACAAAGAATCAGTAGTACCTAGATTATTTCCTTGATTAGTGTGTGGGCTGAGATTTGGACAGTTTTTCTGACCCTAAAATAATCCAGCCTTGTGGAATCATAGAATCATAGAACAGGAGAGCGGGAAGGGTCCTTAGAAAACATCTTGTTCTGTCTTCTCTTTTTAATGGCTTGGGATTGAATCTGGGATAAGGGAAGCACCTTATTTCAGATATTTAAATACCTTCCTCTGCTGCCATGGTACCTAGTGCTTACTGTTTTCACAGCACTTAGCATGAGTTGCATTTTCATTGCCAGTGAATACATCTGCTCCTCCTCTAAACTTGAAATCCATTGGAAGCAGAAACTGTCTTGCTCCTTTATTCACTGGTGTCTAGCAGTGTCTGTCATAAAGCAGGTGGTCAGATGTGTGTTGAAAAAAATCAAAGTTTCAAATGAAACAGTGAGGTTAGCTTTCCATTAGGCAAAGGATATACAGACATAACCTCATTTTATTGCCATTCACTTTATTGCACTTCATACTAGTAAATGTTGTGTGTTTTACAAATTAAAGACAAGACCCCCCACCAGCAAAAAAGACTATGACTCACTTTTTTTTCAGCAGCAGCAGCAGCAGTTTGGAACTGAACCTACAATATCTTTGAGGTATGCCTGTAGTATCTTGCTTTCATTACCTTTAAGAGGATGGCAGTTTCCTTCCAACAGATGATTTTTACCTCTATTTTGCTTATTTGCAAAGTATCAAATTGGAAAGTATGAGGCTCAATGTATGGTATAGATCCCCTACCCAAGCTTCACTAGTTGACATTTCTTTCTGTTTATACAAGTGCCCTTATCCCAAACCTGAAACAAACAGAAACCTCATGAAGAGAAGCATTTTCTCTTTTGTATTATAAATCTTAATACTTCATATTTTTTGCTGGTTCAACATCCCTGCAAATAGGCTGTGAGCACCTCACCTTGATGACCAGGTACACCTGTGTGATAAGGCTGGGCCCTGCTACAAGATCCCCTTCTTGCCTTCCCCTTACTGGGACTTAATGACATTCAAATGTACCAATGAAATCCTCTCATGCCTTTTGCTTCTGTACTCTATCCTGATCCCAATAAAGATATTTGCCCATGGGGTACTCCTCTCCTCTCCTCTCCTCTCCTCTCCTCTCCTCTCCTCTCCTCTCCTCTCCTCTCCTCTTGTCCCCTCCCCTCCCCTCCCCTCCCCTCTCCTCTCCTCTCCTTCTCTTCCCTCCTCCCCTCCCCCCTCCCTCCCCTCCCCTTCTTCTTCTTCTTCTTCTTCTTCTTCTTCTTCTTCTTCTTCTTCTTCTTCTTCTTCTTCTTCTTCTTCTTCTTCTTCTCCTTCTTCTTCTTCTTCTTCTTCTTCTTCTTCTTCTTCTTCTTCTTCTTCTTCTTCTTCTTCTTCTTCTCTCTCTCTCCCCCCTCTCTTCCTTTCCTTCCCACTTGCTTGGTTGACCCCATTTCCCTGGTGCTCCGTCCATATGACCCCCTTTGTGGCATAGGGTGACTGTTTCTCTAGGACCTGTGAATATAATGAAGTTTGTTTTCTTGTACTTCTCCTGAATCCTCTCTTGTGGTCTGGCTAATGACCTCATGAAAGAATACAAAACAACTTCACAATAAAAACTGCAATGAATTCTTTTCTTGCTTGCTGTTTAAAGTGTGTCATAGAGTGCATTTAAAAGTACAAACCATGGGTCCTAAGACTAGCAGATAATCCTGAATCCAGCAGGGATATCTCTTAACTACAGAGGGAGAGCTAGATTTGGGGCTTTGTTGACAACTTCTGGTGGCTATGATGCTGTTAGTACAATCTGTAGCTCCTCACTGGAAAACCAAAAATGAAATTCAAAAAGTGGTTCACTGCTTTCTGGGATGAGGGATTAATTGCAAAAGAATTTGCATGTATTATACAGACTTTTTTACCAACAGCAATATGCCTGATCCACTACAGTGTCCCTGCTGGCTCAGATGGGACTAGTCCAACTCTGCCAACAGCTGCCACTGACAGCTAAAAGTTGGAAGAGTGGCAGCAGATGAAAGAGAGGGGAAAAGGTAGTAGGCAAAGGAGACTGAAAAAGGGATGGGTGCCATTTACAGTGATGAATTCAATTGAGAATTTTCAAGTGCATAGGCACTGAAATGCCTTTCTTCCTCTCATCTTTTGTTCTGACCCACCCCATTAGTCTTCAAGCCAAATTACAGTGAAGATGGATACAATTTTTTCGTCTACCACTTCTCATGGCTGGCTAAGCATGAATGGGGACCTTCAGGAGTGAAGTATACTGAAAGCCACCTGCCTCCATCCAAAATACAGTCTCTACCTAAGAGAAAACAAAAGTGAAAATCCTTATTAAAGTTACTCTTTTGGGTCAAAGCATTGAAGGTTCCTATTAAAATGCAACTATGTTGCCCTGGCCAGGTAGCTCAGTTGGTCAGAGTTGTCTTGATATACCAAGGTTGCAGGTTCGATTCCCAGTCAGGGCACATACCAGAATCAACCAATGAATGCATAAATAAATGAAACAACAAATCTCTCTCTCTCTCTCTCTCTCTCTCTCTCTCTCTCTCTCTCTCTCCCTCCCTCCTTCCCTCCCTCGAATCAATTAAAACCAAACAAATAAAAAAGCATGATTTAAAAAGTAAATAAATAAAATAAAATGAAAATATATTATCTAAAAGTACAGATTCTTATAAACATCAAACAGGCCATCAAACCTCAGAGGGAAGGCAGGGAAGGATGGGGGGGAGGGGTAGAAGATCAGTCAAAAGACTTGTATACAATGGACACAGACAATAGTGGGGGTGAGTGCTGGTTGAGAGAGGTCAACGGAGGGACAGGAGGAGACATATGTAATACTTTCAACAATAAAGAATTTTTTTTAAATATATTTTATTGATTTTTTACAGAGAGGAAGAGAGAGGGATAGAGAGTTAGAAACATCGATGAGAGAGAATCATCGATCAGCTGCCTCTTGCACACCCCCCACTGGGGATGTGCCCGCAACCAAGGTACATGCCCCTGACTGGAATCGAACCCGGGACCCTTGAGTCCGCAGGCCGACGCTCTATCCACTGAGCCAAACCGGTTTCGGCAATAAAGAATTTTTTAAAAATAAAAAATTAAAGTACAGGTTCTCTAAATGTGTCATTTTTAATATTAAATTGTCACTGTCCATGGTTAAAACCTTAGTAAAGATTTATCTACCAGATTCTCTACTATCTCCTGGGGCTCTTGGGAAGCTTCAATGGGAAGATTTTTATGTGGAACACTAGTAAAGATTGGTAGCAGAGTCTGAGGTTTGGGTGATGGTGGAGAAAGAGGAAGCTGACAGCATGAGGAACTTTTGGGGAGAAAAGAGCACATTTAAAAGGTGAGAAAGAGGGAAGGAAGTTGGGAAATTAACATTTATTGATTCTTCTGTGAGTCAGGCACTGAATTAGATGCTTTCCCATCTACTATCTTATTTAATCCTTATTTAATTCATAATTACTTTATAGAGAAAGAAATACTAATACTCCCATATTGCAGATGAGAAAACTGGGGTTCAGATTAAGAAAGTCACTCAAGGTTACACTCTGCCTATATGTGATAGAATATAGACTTGAACTTGGATCTGTTTCCTAAGTCTATGTTCCTGAACCATGCTATCTCACTCCTCATATTTGTTAAGGGGTGACCAACCCATTCTCTGCTACCCTCTTTGCCCCCAATGCTCCAACCACTTGTAAGTTCAGTCTTCTATGACTTCCAGGTTTCTCCCACATTCCTAGCCATGGACTAGCAAATGGAGACAAGATTTCTATGCGTGATGAGGTAGGAAGAGATTCTGCATTATCAAATGGATAGAAAATTGGGAAGAGCCTAGAACCATTTTTCTAGTTGCCCAAGGATTTGGAAACTTTCTGTTCCAGACTCCAACCTATGTCATGCCCAAATCCAAAATTGTGCCCCTGGGCCCTGTTCCATGTCTCCTGCCCCATGTATTACAGTTTGCTGTACACTGGCAGCATGTGCATGTAAACCAGGAGGAGAGGCTATGAAAAGGAGAATAGCTGGTATGGGGAAAGATTAAAACTGTCACTTCCAGAATAGCTGATGTGGGAGTGAAAGACTTGGAAGACAAAAAGGCTGCTTTTTTCTCACCACTGGAGAAAGGGGCTAGGGAGAGGGGTCTATAGACCAAGAGGTTCATCCACAAGATTATAGAGGGAACCACCCCCCAACTGAGATCCAGCTGCACTGCCTGACTTAGAAGGGTCTTTCCTGCCCTAGAGCGGAGATTAAAAGAAGAGTGGGGAGGGGGAAGGGGACGGGATTTATAGCCTCTGGAGTCATTAGTCAGGGGCTCTGTTCAGAAGCAACACCAAGGGAACAAGGCAGCTAAAGACAGTTTTCTTAACCTTAACTTTCAATCTCTACCCAATCCCAGTTCATTCCCACATCTTTCTCCTCCTTCCTCAATGGGATTGAGCGTCCTTTTCATTAACCTTTTAGTTACCACATCCGGGCACATACTTTTCTACGTCCTCTAAAGCAGTCAGCCCCACACTGCCCATCACTGCCCCCTTCCGCCTCCAAGGCTGGCTCTGCACTTGGGAGGGGAGGCACTGGCCTCACAAAGCTGTGGGCGTTGGGGGCTGTTCACTAGCCCTGGGATCTCTGCTGTAAAAATTGAGCGGTAGGGACCGGGCATGCGCAGCATCTTTGGGCGCATTGTGATGGGAACTGCTTCTCCAAATCTTACAAAGACTCCCGAGTTACCACTAACCGCACCCCCGGACCCCCTTCTTTAAAAACAGGAGTACAAACGCAGAGACAATGCAGCTTTCAATGCAGCTTTTCCTTCTTCCTTTCTTTTTTAAAGGGCCAGTTGCAGCTTGATTGGCTGGTCCACATGAGGACTAGTGTATTTCTATTGATCCCATCTCCCATGTTGACAAACGCCAACGCCAAGGCTTTTGCAGTCCGGGGCTGCAGTTTGCAGTAGAGCTAAGCGGTGTGCGGCTTTAATTCCACGTCAGATCAACTTTGATCGATATCCCCCTACTGGCCCAATTGGGAGAGCCCAATTCACAGGCGCTGAGCCTTTTCCCTCTTTCCTTCTTTTTTCCCCTCTTTACACCCACCATCTTCTGGGGGAGAAAAGTCTTGGATTTTCTTTATAATTTTTTTTCTGTCTCTCTCTTTTGTTTGTTGTGTGTGGTGTTTGTTTTTTTTTCGGTGTTTTGTCTTTTTTGTTTTGTGTTGTGTTTTAGGTTATTCTCTCTTCTCTCTCTCTCTCTCTCTCTCTCTCTCTCTCTCTCTCTCTCTCTCTCTCTCCTCAGTGAGAGAGAGAAAGATCTCTTTGGCTAACCGAGCTTGCAGCCAGTGAACCCGCCTTCCACATTGGTGTGAAGACAGAAGTGAGGTGGTGTGAGAGAATCTAAGAGCGAGAGGGAGCAGAGAGAGAGAGAGAGAGAGAAGAAGAAGAAGGAGGAGGAGGAGGAGGAGGAGGAGGTGGTGGTGGAGGAGGAGGACTAGTGTAGGGTGGAAAGGAAGAGTGAGCGCGAGCAAGTTGAAGGGAGGGGGTATAAGAGCCAGCGAATTCTTTTTCTTTTCCTGTTATTATTTTGACGACTCCCGAGTTGCGCCCATGCTCTTGTCAGCTTCATTTTAGGCGTAGCATGGCCAGGCAGAAGAAAATGGGGCAAAGCGTGCTCCAGGCGGTCTTCTTTTTAGTCCTGGGGCTTTTGGGTCATTCTCACGGAGGATTCCCAAACACCATCAGCATAGGTAAGCGCGAGCGAGCCAGCCGGTCGGGCCGGGTTCTCCTGCACCGGAGACCAATGCCCTGGCGTGGCTATTGCGGCCGCGGGTCCCAGTCCTGCAATGCCTGGGGAGGGGGATTGGGGACCGGGACCGGGACCGGGCAGGAATCCCGGAGATTTGAGCCCCAGAGAGCTGGCGGGTCTGGGGAGCATCAGGCACCAGAGAGGGGTCTCCTGGGGCTGGGGAGGGGAGTGGACTGCTGGGTTTTCCGAGATGTGGTGAACAGGGGAAGTATGCTGGATGCTGCAAAGGGGCAAAGAGTCGCGGTTTTTAGGCTCGTTGCTCTAGACTTTGCCATGGCGTGCGTGCTGCCACTGGAAGTTGTCCCAGGGTGATGCCGCCGGTCGGGCCGCGCCAGAGCACGTTACCCGGCTCAGGGCGCCCTGTCCGCGTCTCGGTTCACCCCAGAAAGGCTAGTGCTGGGAGAGGTGGAAGCCCATTCTGGATCCCCCAGACCCGGGCAGCGATCAGAGTCTGGGTAGGTGGAGGATGCGGTAGGAGCCAGGGGTGAAACAAGGAACTGAGTGAGAAATCAGGGAAGTCAGGCAGACCAGGAATTCATGAATTGCCGCTGTGTCTGTCTGGAGCCCAGTTCCCGGACGCTGGGAGGGAGTTTTCTCATCTCCTGTCTGTATTTACAAGTCAAAAAGTTAAAATTGTTGCCATTATCGAACCAAACCCCTATATTGTAATGGTGGACATGGTTGGCTATGGGGAACAGGATGGGGGCACCAGGGAGAATGAAATTGTTTTTCTTGCCAACCTTTCCCTTTATGCCAGAAAAACATTAACAAGCTTGTGGAGATGTGCGTTGGGGAGGAGGGGGCAATGGAGAGGAAGCTACTGCCTGAGAAACAGCCAAGTCCCACTCTTGGTTCCATCATCCTACCCCAAAGGAGCACCCCTCTTTTCTCTTACCCCTTTCCCCCTTCCCTCCAGCCTCTCCTCCTCCTCTTCAGTCTAGAGGAAAACCAGGTTTCTCTTGGCCAAAATTTGAGTTCACAAGAGTCTTGAAAGACACACTGGTTGAAAATCAATTATCATCGCATCCCATACCATTGAGAGGGATCTCCTATCTGCAGTGCTCTCTAATTTGTAACCTGTCCTGGGGGGGGGACACAAGCCAAATCTCAGTTCCCTGTGCTTATAGGTGGACTTTTCATGAGAAATACGGTGCAGGAGCACAGCGCTTTCCGCTTTGCCGTGCAGTTATACAACACCAACCAGAACACCACCGAGAAGCCCTTCCATTTGAATTACCACGTAGATCACTTGGATTCCTCCAATAGTTTTTCTGTGACTAATGCTTGTAAGTAGATCTGCTTTTCCTCCCTTTGGGACCTTACTTGCATTTTGCTTGTGGGACTTGGGGTCTGCATATGTGCTGGGGATGGGTGATCGCCTCAATAGACATTTTAGGGGCTCTAGTCAATCAAGGTTTCATGCGGCATAAACCAACTCCAGAGGATCCTGCTGAGGGAGGGACTTAAATCAGTGCACAAAACTCTCTCCTGAATCATGTTTGATGCAAAAGTTTCATTTTCTTTGGTGCTAAACCAGCAATTCCTCCCCCACATCTTTTTTTTTTTTTTTTTTGGCAGAAAAAAAGGAAAGAAAAAATAGCATGGTTGTTCAGGGAAATTTCTTCAGATGGGATTAAAAAAAGAAGCCTCTTGATTGAGTCAATTCAGGATGTACATTACTTGACTGTTAAAGCTAGTGCCTGGCTGTAGAAATTAGCTGAATTTGACAATTGCCTAATAGATAGGAGCCAAATATGGGAAATTCTGCAAACAAGTGACCTTGAAGGACAGATCAGGCTTAGTTCCCTGGCCTTTTTCTATCCTAGACTGTCACCTTTCTTACCTAGAGAGTTCTGATAGGAACTGATAAGACTACAAACTGATTACAAGTGATGAACACCTGGAAAACTGAGGGGAAAGGAAAGGACAGTGCTCAGGTGACTATTTGGGAAGCTGCTTCTGTTTTGTCCCCCTAGTGTTGTTCACCCTGCCCACACATTGTTAAGGACAACACAGTTCTTAACTTAAAGCAAAAGGTGGAGGGGGGAGGCTTGCAGCAGGCTAATATAAAAAAGGAGGAATTTCATGAGCCCCAAAGCTATTTCTGAAATTCCTATTTGTGCCATGGTAATTGTTCCTCTAGAAAGGGGACATTTTGAGGAGTAAAACCAAGGGAACCCAAATGACAGCCTGTTGGACACAGGTTTTTCTTGAATGTAATGTTTTATGAAAAAGACTGATAATTCTTTATCTAAGCTTATTGCACTAAAAGTTTTCACAACAATGAGGCTGATAATGACATATGTTTTGTTTTTATGGCTTGTGCAGTTTAGAATTTTTGTTTTCTGGCTTTCATTCAAGGGAGAAGTTATATTTATGTTCTGTTGTGTGAAACTTTATATATGACTGAGTTCAAATTCTTCTGCCTCAAAGGATATGTGATTTCCAAAAACTGTTGAGTCTCCAAGAGCACAGGTTCCTTGGATTTTTAAGACTTAGGTCAAGAGGATGGGGGTGAAGTACATTGCAAAAAATGACAGTATTCACTTTAAGAAAAATTTAACTGAAGGTACAGATCCTTATATGAACATTTTCTGTGATACTCTGTATTTGACATTCTTTGGCTTTCCGACATTGACAAAAATAGGAACTTATTAATTCCAGCTAAGTGTGAAAGTTACAAAATGTCTGTCTATATTTTGCATCTTATTTCTGTGATCCCAGCCTGTCTCTACAGCACTTACAACACACAGCTGACTCTTAATCCTGCAGCACTGTGATCTTGCAAGAGGCTGGAGCTCAAATGCAGCTTCTTAAGTATCAATTAGAACAGATTTAAAACCAAATACTTGAAATCACCAGGATTTTTTATTATTAATAACAAATAACATTTGAACTCACTTTAGTGTCTTTCCACTGATGAGGACTGGAGTAAGAGTGCCAATTGACTTCTCAGAAATGATTGATTTCTAAGGTTTTTAATTCTGTGGTTTTTTTAAATGCTCAAATCAGATCGACACCAGCCAGCTCAGGAACCCCACTCAAAGAGCAACCAGGAAATGATCATTGCCTTGTGAAAAGCTCAGGTTTAAGAATAGGCAATAAGTCAGCTTTGATGTTCAGTTGCCTTAATGCCTTACCTCTCAGGGCAAGAAAAATAAATTGGTCAAAACGCGCCCCCCCCCACACACACACACACCCTAAATCCACAGAACTTCTGATAACAAGCTTACAAGACTGGGTTGTGGTTTGGGGCTTGAAAGTGTGAGATAAGAGGTATGGATCACTGGGCAACAAGAAAGACAAAACAAAAAGGTGACCTTGCCCTTAGTTATGCCAGATACACACATATGCATACACTGACACACACAGGAGAAATATCCAGAAACCAGTGATGTGTATGTACCCAGCTGCCTGTTGCACTCTCCAGCTTTACAGCTCAGAAGACAGAGGAGGAAAGCTTTCATCTTCTCTGGTCCCCGAAACAGTCCTCTCTGAATGTCACAATCATTGAATGGGGGCCAGATCTCAAAGCTGTCTCCTGGCAGCTGCTGCCTAGAAGCTTAGTATAAGAAAGATGACTAGTCCAACCACAGTCTGATAGTCTCTGAATGCAGAAAACAATCATTTCACAAGGCCAGGAAAGCCCTGGAAGTATATTTCATATATTCCCCTGGTCTTGAATGTTCTTTTTCTTATGGAAGTGAAGATCACATATATCAGGTGTCAGAATACAATACTAGTTCAGTACTGGAGTTTGGCAGGTGATCCCAGGTTCCATTCTTCCAATTGATTGCAATATTTCACAGAGAAAAAAAACACCCTAGATCCTCTGGTCTGCCCCTCCCTGGAGACCTAGGGAGGATTTGAGAAAATCCCAGTTAAGTACAAATCTGGTCACCCACCTCTCCTATCTGATTCAATGAGAATGGGATGGCAAAAATTAAAGAAACTTTTCCCTGTTCTCATTCAGAATTCTTAGTTGCAGTTTTCCCTAGCACTAAAATTGATTTTCCCATGATCTTTCCTGCACCCTCAATCTTGAGACAGGCATACATTTTTTAGGGCATAGTAACAAATACCCAAAAAATAAACAAAGGGTAATGCTTTCTGCATGCCACTGCTCTCTGCTCTCCCTCTGCAATGTAATCTGAAGGTTTCATTGCAAGGAATCCCAGGCAGCAGTTATTTAAAGACTCTTCTTCACCAGCAACCATTTTATGTTATTTTATATTATTTTATTTTATTTATTTTATTTTATTTTATTTTATTTTATTTTTGCACAACCCCTGAGAGGTTTGCTTAAGACAGACTCTAATTTCATTCTGTGTCTTAAGAAGACAATAAAAAGCCTCTCTGGCTTTGAAAGGTGGTTCATTTGGGATCTCAGCTCAGAGGTGAATTGAAGTTTATCAAAGAGACTCATCTGATTTGGAGCCCATGTTCCCATTTCATTGGGATTAATTGAGTTTGCTACCATACTTTTCAGTTTGGCCAGATAACCCCAGAAAGAGGGATGGTGTGAATATTATGATTTCAAGATACATACATTCATATACATACAGAGACACTCAAACACACAAAATTAGTATACATGAAAAGAGATGTACACACTTTTTTAAGTTACATGTTTGTTCTTTAAAACACACACACACACACACACACACACACACACACACACACACACAGATTTGATCATCCTAGGGCTTTGCAAGATGTGAAAACACCAAGGGACTTCTGGGTCCCATTGGAGTGGCTTGATTCCTCAGGAAATGCCTTCAGTTCCCTTGAAGTCCCCTCCTGTGTCTTGCTGCTGTGCACTTGTAGTGCACTCCACACTACATCGCCCCAGTCTCTGCAGTGTCAGCTCATTAGCACACAGATCTCATATTCCCTCTCCGCACTGTCATTGCAAAAATTGCTGTTGTACACCTTTACAGCCAACAAATGTGCTCTCGTGGATTACGCACTGTTTGCAAGAAGCCAGGAAAAGGCAAATGTAACCTTAAAGGTTATTCACCAGGGAATTGTGCTCTAAATGCATTGGCTTAAATAAAAATCTGTTGATGGAGGTGCAAGTGACGGTGGGACTGAGAGTGAGACTTGGGAGTGTAGGCTCTAATGGAGCCCCAGGCAAAATCCCTTTTGCTGGCTAACTCTAACTCATCAGCTGCATTATTTTACTTTATTTTTCCCTGAGCCATTTGAAATATACCTGCTAACTGGGAGCTTCTTTTATAACTGAGTGCATTTTGCTACCAAGTGTACTTAGCAAAGACAGGTTTCTGTCTCCTGCCCACAGAGTCACAATCTAATTATCTAATTATTCTAATTTCCAAGATCCATTTAACTGTTTAGGTCCATTTGGGAAAGAAATGTCTCCCCTGATCCTATTCTCTGCTCTTTGGTGGGTTTTGTTTTGTTTTTCTGTTTATCCTTTTCATGTAATCTTTGGAACCAGGATGAAGACACACAGTACCACAGCTCCTGCCCTCAAACAGATCTTCACATACTAACCAACTTCAACTGCTCCAGCTCCACCTCCCACACCCAATCCCCCATCTTTGTGCCCTTGCTGCTCTCCATCTCTCCTCTGTCTGCTGGCCAGGCTTCAATAAACTCACTGGCTTAGCTCACTTCTCAGCCCCTCTGGCCAGCTGGCATAGCCCACTGAAGCACCAAGAGGTCGCCTCAGTGGTGCCAGTCAAAAATATAATTCACCTTCTCACAAGGTTTATTATGGATTTTAAAAATCTATTTTTTATGTGTAGAGGAGGGAGGAAGGTGATGCTGTTCATTTGGGCCATAAAAATAGATGGCAATCAGCAGGTTGTAAAGGTGAATTTCCAACAAAGGGTATTACCTCCCCTACAAGGCAGCTTCCTGTTGATCTTTTAAGCAGGATGGGAGAGACTGGAAGGGTTTGAGGGGAAGGAACAAAGAACACCATTTTGTTCTCTATCTCTGCATACTGCAAAATGAGCCATGTTTTATTTATTTGTTTGTTTCATCTCAGTAAATTTAACCTTTTTCCTTTAAATGAAACTAATTTTCCACACCCCCCACTTCTGACTTCATCAGAGGCTGTTTCCTTAATGCTGCATTTCCCTCCTACCCCCAATATTGAATGAGAATAATGGGGGCTGGTTGAGATTTTTATCATAAGTTTTTGGCTCCTGATATATTTTTAAATTTCATTATTATGGATAGTCGGAGGTGATAGGCTGGTCTCATTTTAACAGATTAAAAAATAAATGAAGCTGCTGAGGCATCATTATTAGTTTTCCTTTAAGAGATTTGTCGTTTTTATATAATTGGTTAAAGGATGAAAAGGAAGCATGAATTTTGAGAGAGGGTCAGAATTTTATAAGATAGAATTCATAACTTTCGGAGAGGGGAATAACCTGTTTATTCAATGATTTAACTTTAAACTTCTTAGATTGAGACTGCAGATATATTTGAAGGAACTTTCAAAAACTCTGAAGGTCAGGAAAATTATAGGAATACTTTACCTGGTTCATTTTAAAAATTAAGCTTCAACTTTCTTCCTTTGGCTCTGATACTTTGGGTCTAATTTGATGAAATGTCCACAGGAGGGTGCAATTAAAATCCTAGGTGGGGGTAATGAGTATTCTTCAGCAGAAGTGGGAGTTCCCTCCCTCTTCTAGAAATGGCTGGGCTCCAGGCTGAGAGCTACAAATAGCCTCAGCCAATGTGTGGGGTGAGCCTTGAATTAGGGCAGCAGTCCCCGAAAGGGGTCAGTATTTGGCAAAAGGTTAACATGAATAGAAATTATTCCCCTCACACTTTTACCTCTTCTCTTGGCATTATTTTCCCCTCCTGCTCTGTCTGCCCAGTTTATGCTCTTTTGCTGGTCTCTGACTGGCCCCTGATTCTGGCACCCCATCCACAATAAACTTACCTAGGGATTATTTTCTACCCTGGACTTTTCTAGACCTAATGCTCCTTCTTCATTAGAATATCTTTGTTCCTGGTTCATCCTCCTCAGGGCCTGCATTCTACTTTGAGGATGATAGCTTTTTTAAATCTAAAATAGAAATCTAGCTTAAAGTGTGTGATAAGAGGGTTAATGTATCTAACAGGGAAGTATTTGCTCTGGAAACCCTAATGCCTCAATTTCAAGGCAAGACACTCAAATAGGGGTGTTTCTGGACATGATACACAGAGTGGATGTTCACTCTATCCAAATCAAAGATCAAGTGGCTCTGGTCGTGGAAGATTTCTACAGACCAAAGTAAAAAGCAACTTGCACATGGTAGGTTTGGTGTAAGTACACCCGAGGCATAGGGCAGGTGCACCTTCACCATGTTGAATTTAAAAGCCTTTGGGGTAATTTGGAAAGCAGTCAAAGTTCATGAGGATTCATTTTCTAAAGGAGGTAAATTTGTATATCTTTTTGTATGTCAATCATATGTCAATAAAGTTATTTTAAAGAGTGTAAATATTTATCTCTATTACAAAAACAATGACAGGTTTTTTGGAGAGTCTGAAGGTGCCTATGTTGACATTGGCAGGAGATGCACTGGCATGGAAAGGAAGTCAGAGAAGGGGAGACGTGGTAGGGAAGTTGGATCTCCAACTGAGTTTCCTTTCCCTGTGATGGCATGTGGAATGCAATGATTACAAGGCAGCATCCCCCTTATAAATGCTTAAAGGTAGCTCTGGAGGGGCTTGGAAGCCTAGCCAAGTAGTGTCATCTTCTGAATCCTTCAATCCCTCCCTTGGCTTCGCTCAAGTGTACATATGGCGTCTCTCCCCATGGAAATAACCAGAACACTCGCAGCTGGATTTCCATTCGAACATTGGTCAGAGGAGTAACTTCTCAGTTCCTAACTACCACTGGCATCTTTAGCTATTATCCTCAACAGGACAATCATTTGCCCTTATTTGGAGGAGGCACGGGAGCAAGGATAAGGATGGGTAGAGGAAACACAGCTGGTAATGACTCCTTTACCCTATGGGGCACAAGTCAGTCTACAGCAACACTTCTCATCTTTCATGTGCACAGCAATCACTTGGGGATCCTATTAAAATGAAAATTCTTATTCAATAGATCTGTGATGGGGTCCAAGAACTTGTATTCCTACCAAGTTCCCAGATGATACCAATGCTGTTGGTCCTCAAATCACACTTTGAGTAAGTAGAGTCCTGAGCAGAGAGCATATGATTACCAAAGAAAATGGCTCTCCCTGACAAGCTCTTACCCACATTTGTACCTTCTTCCCTTACATAGAAGATTCTGTAAGAGACACATTTGGCTTGCTCTGATTCAAGCATGTCTCTAACCTATTCCCAACAATGCTGTGTTCATTTCAGCTATGTCTGTAGGTGTCATGATTAGATATCTGATGAGACCATCTATTGCTTTTTGTAGGGATTTGAAGTGAAGACTGGAAGACAGGCTAAGAGGGGAGGTAGCTCATGAGCCAGGATGACAGTATCTTGGCTTCTTGCCACACCCCAAAGTGTACCTTTTAGAAACAACCTGCCCAAGAGAGTTAAGGATGGCAAGTAGTTTCAACTGCCTTTTCACTTTGCCTCTCTGGGTCAAGGCATGACATAAGGAGGCAAGTAGCATCTGCTCATCAGCTGTCTCACTTTCCTTAAGCAGGATTAGAAACAAGAAGTACAACACAAACTGAATCCTGTCTGGCTCCCCATGAGCCCCCAAAATTGACTCCATTTTCTAGGCCGATGTCAAGTACTCATTGTGAGGTAGAGGGGAGGAAAGGGAAGTAATACCACTTTTCAAAGATATCTAAGCTGAAGACTGCTACAGGGAAGTCATTAAGAGCTTACCCACTGTCATTTGAGGACTGCCAAATGACAACGTATTACCCAAAATTTTGTCCCCCATCAGTTTGTCATTAGTCTAAAATTTCACAAATTATTTTATTTGTGTTGCTGCACTGAAGGCCTGTATCAAAATGGAAGCATGCTATCTGGAAGGGAATGAGTTAAATCCTTATTAGCCATTAATATTTCCAGAAAAAAAATATTACATCAGATTACCACCTATTACTTTGCAGGATCCTCAGAGGAGGCTTTCCAAGATAGGTGAGTGACCCAGAATAAAGCATCTGCCCAAGGAAGTGGGGCACCAAATGGATGATATGCATCCAGAGGGCATTGGAAGACTTGAAAATGAGGAAGAGTCCCTCAAATACACACCTGTTTTGCAATATTTGACTTTCATGGGTAAATTCTGGTAGTTTATTGACTAAGATTTTAGTTGCCTTTGACTCTTCAAGTCACACCCTTCAGATGTTAGTGGGTCTGTTGCCTCTAACGTGCATGGTTATTAGCTACAATTGAATCTAGCCTCTGGATTCCCCACAATTACTGTGGAATATTTTCAGAAGTAAAATCAAGTTGTGATGGAGGTGGTAAGGATTTTTTAACTTTTAAACAATGTTGCAATCAAAACTGGTCTTCTTTCAATTATCCATGATTGGCTATTCTACCTTGTCAGTTACTCATTGCAGCCAGGGCTCTCATCCTTTCAGCTGTCCAAAAAGGGATCAGGCTCCCAGCAATCGATGAGACAGAAATGGATCAGGGCCCAGCCCACAGAGGAGTAATTGAGTAGATGTGGGTATGGGTCTCTGTATGGATGAAAACCTTTGTAAATTTAAGGTAGAAAGAACATTGGCAGCCAGTCAGCCATAACCTGTAACAGATTCTCAAATATTCTTAGATTTCATTGCTATTTCCAAAGTTAATTTTTGTTAGTTTAAAACAGTGTTTCTTGAATTGGACCACTTACATTAGAATCACTAAAGATGCTTATCTCACACTCCATATGTATTACATCAGAAAATATGAGGATAGGCCTTTTTAACAAGCTCTATGGGTAATTCTAATACACACTCAATTTGGAAATCACTGGTTTAATAAACCTTAGTATTGAAAATAGAGATATGTGGATTCAGAATGATTATTTGTTGAGGACCCACTAAGCTCCAGATATTGTACCAGGAACTTTCACATATGTTACTTCTGTAAATAAGTGACATACTGTTGGCCTATGCAAGCATTAGTGAGTTTGGCTCTCAGGTTGGAAATTCGAGCCTTGAAATAAGAGACCAGTCTCAAGTCATAGTCTCTGAGGTAAAGTAAAAGTGTTCTTTGAGATGGTAATTAAAAATAAGGAAATTATTTTTATTTTGACAATAATTCTTCCCTTCTTTGCTTGTTAGCTAATGATTGGTCCTTAGCCATGCTATAAACTAGATGTCATGGCAAATGCTATCCCATTTGTTAAAAATAGATGTATTGCAATCAGTTTATAAAGCATTCAGTAATGCAACCAGTTTTTATAGCATTCATTGTGCCATCATTGCTATCAACAAATTTAAAATCAGGAGTGAAATAATAGCAATACTGTTTATTGAACCCATAAAATGTGGAAGACACTGCACTAAGCATTTTACATGTCTTATTTCATGAAATCATCACAACATTGCTAGAAAGGAGATACTCTCTTCACCATTTTATAAAAAAAGAATCAGAGGTAGCTCAAAAAATATATAAGCAACTAGCTCAAGGTCACACAGCTGGCTAATTAGTGAAGCCAAGATTTTACTTGAGATCTTCCTGCCTATAGAGCTTGGACTCAGTTTCAACTGGGGTTGAAATAGCAAATGATTATAGGAGTCAGGTAAATCACATAAATGTGGAAATTGGTCCAGGTATAGAGTGGTAGGGCCTGTGGCAATCTGGAGAGTCCATGTCCATACCCAAACACATTCAAACTCATTTTTTAAAACCACTGTGGTACAATGACACATCTACAATAGGACTTGGGTAGTGGTAGGTGCAAGTTTCTGATCTCTAACCTACACTACCCACCTCCTTCTAGCAGCTAAGTTACTTGTTGAGGGAAGCTCAATTAATTGGTAGTTATAATTACTGGGAACCATAGAGTAGATAGAAAAGCTCTTCTTAGTCAATACCCTATTTTGACTTTCTTCTCTTAGTGCAGTGATGGCGAACCTATGACACGCGTGTCAGCACTGACACGCGTAGCCATTTCTGATGACATGCGCCTCATGCCGAGGATGAAACATTTGCTGCTCCTGAAGATGAAACATTTGCGAAATAATGTTTTTTCCTCAAAGTGACACACTACCCGAGTTATGCTCAGTTTTTTTGGCGAAGTTTGACACACCAAGCTCAAAAGGTTGCCCATCACTGAGTGTATCATCAAGGTACCTCAATATGGCAGAACCTTCTCTCTGTGCACATACTTATAGCCCTACATACATACACTGTATATCCAGTGGCCTTTCATGGTTCAATGGAAGCTCTACTCTAACTAACCTTCCCATAGGCAATGTTGAGGCCTGCAGCAAGGTCAGAACACTGGCACAGGGTTATTAGCTGGCACAGGGTTATTAGCGAGTGCTCAGCAGGTCAGAAACAGTAATTCAAGAGGATGATACAGGGGAATAGGAGCTTCCCATACACTCCCAAAAAAGAGGCTCACCAACTTTAGACTGGGATCCAAAATAGAGTTATTTGAAGTTGTAAATTGACCTAAGTCAATTTGGTCATTCACAAGCATTAGCTTATGTTTTGTTGGATATTAGTAGCTTGCCATGGTTAGAATGAGGGCTATAGATATTTCCCCCATAACCTCACCACCAGGTATTAAAGTAAGCCTCAAACAAAATTCTGTTTCTCATTAAAATAATGAGAAAGAGGCATAAAAATAATTGGACAGCCTGTTCTGTGGACTCAGTCAAGTCCAGCTCCTTATCCTTTTAGGTGCTCCAGCAACACCTTGCATGAAGGTACACTTGAGGTAGACAAAACAATATTCTAGTGTCAGGCTGCAGCTAACTAAGAATCCTTATTAGTGGTTGCCCACAGGGTGATTTAGAAATTAAGCCTACGGTACAATTTCTAAGGGATAACACTATAGATCTTGTTAGATCCTTATATCTTCTTTCTGCTAGTTTGGAAACTCCTCTACCATATTTCTAGCCAATCCACATATGTTGAACACTACTGATTTCACCAATGAAAAAATTGAATGTTAATTAACAAAACACCTGGTGTGCACTAGAGATAAAGATACCTGAAGTGCTGGTAGAACCACTTCTTGACTAGATTTTCTAATTGCTAGATAACCACTCCTGCACTATGTATTTCCCAACAAGGGTAAATGACCACCCCAGGGTTATAAATTCAGACTAAATAACCCACATATATATGACACAATTTATGTTGAGGTCTTATAAAGTAAATAAGAAAAATATAGAATTTGAGATACCATGTTTCTTATGGCCTTGGGAAGCAGTAAAAGTAGGATTAGGGGTCTATGGAATAAGTACACTTGAGGTAGACAAAACAATATTCTGAACAGGAATAAGGAGATCTGGGATCCAGTCTCAACTCTGCCACCACTGCCTATATGACCTTGGACAAGTCACTCTGTTCTCTAGTTCTAGTTTTTATGGAGAGGTTCTCCTGGATAATCTCTGAGGAGACTGCCATTTTGGACATATTATCACTAACTTGTCAATTCCTACTATCTCCTCTTCTAGTAACAGTTTCACTTCATTTCTTACTAGGGAAGGCTCATCCAAAACAAAGCCTCTCAAATTCTTTTTCCACATCTAAAAAATTCTCTTCATATCCATCTATTTTATTTATAAGACATAAAATATTGTATCCTTGAAGCCAGTGGAAAATAATTCCAGCCAGTTGTAGCTTCTCCTTGTCCACATCTCAACTCTTCCACTTACTAGGTGTGAGAACTTCATTGTGACTCAAATTTCCTAATTATAAAGTGGGGATAATAATAGTCCTTACCTCATAGGGTTGTTGAGAGTTTTAATGAGATAATTCACAAATCCACATAAAATACTTAGAATGGTGCCTGGCACATATTGAATATTAGTATTATCAACATAATCATTAGCTTAAAATCCTTGGAGCTTTTTGTCCTAAAAACAGAATCCTAGTTTCAGTTGAAAAGTAAAACCTCTTATCACTTTAGGGACTATACTTCCTTCTTGAACAGCTGCCCTCTGAGCCTTTCTACAGTCTCACTCTTTCCCAAGCCCAATATTATTTTTTCTGCCAAGAAAGCCATCACAGCACCCCTTCAAATCACCCAACAACCACCCTGACCTCCTACATGTCTCACTCATACATCCAAATTTGCTCACCCAGTTTGCTTCTTGTGAGCAAAAGCTACTCAGATACTCTATGGTCAAAGAACTCAGAGATGCATTTTTGTGCATAATCTAAGGATACAGATTCAAGGGAAGATCTAGAGTCTTATTTACCAAATAACTATCTTCATCTCTAATTCCATCTACATTTAATCACAATATGAGTCATTGTTTCTGCTCTCTTAGGACAATCCAATATCTGAACAGTACACAGTAGTTTCCCTGATTTCCAAAAAGCCCAGGAGGCACCCACGTCCATTTAGAAAAAAAGCAGTTAGGCCATCCACCCAGAGGACTGACTCTGCAGCCAAGGCCCTAGAATTTCTCTTAGAAATGGGGCTGCCACTGAAGGACGCAAGGAAAAGCAGAAAGGAACTACTCAGAGCCTCCCTGTGGGATTCCCCTTAATTTCCTTGGGTACTATAGGGCCATTAGTGAGTGAGATTTCTCCATGGGCCTCATAGTCAAGACCCCAAGAAACTGAGAAGAGAGACACTCCATACTACCAATTATTCTCTAAAGCAGGCACTGCCCTGGCATATACATATTGCATATATCTTTCCCTGGTCTTACCCACTTCCTTGTGACACTTAGCATGTGATAATTATTGTAGTGTCTTTTCATCCAGATGATGACAACTCAACAGAGACCCACTTCTGGCACATCTTTGAGTCTAGCCAACCCTTTGACTAAATATCACAGCCACTTTCCATAGTTTAGTTCAGCCCTTGCCAGTGTGGCTCAGTTGGTTGGAGCATCGTCCCATGCTGGGTTGTGGGTTCAGTCACCGGTGGGGGCACATGCAGGAGGCAGCTGATCAATGTTTCTCTCTCTCTCTCTCTCCCTTCCTCTCTCTAAAAATCAATTAAAAAAAGGAAGCTTTTTGCCCTGGCCAGTGTGGCTTAGTGGAAGAGCATTTTCCCATGCACCAAAGGGTCTCAGGTTTGATTCCCAGTCAAGGTCACATACCTGGGTTGCAGATTCAATCCGAAACCCACTCAGGAATGTGAGGGAGGCAACCAATGGATGTCTCTCTCACATCGATGTTGATGTTTCTCTTTCTGTCTCTATCCCACCGTCCCTCCCTCCCTTCCTTCCACTCTCTCTCTCTAAAAAAGCAATGGAAAAAAATATGCTCAGGTGAGAATTAACAAAACAAAAAGAAAGCTAAAGTTTTTTTTTGTGTGTTTTTGGTTTTTAAAAGAGTTCAGTCCACTTTGTGTAAGAGTTACTAAGGGTGCCCTTTGACTTTCTGGTACCAACACTCACTGTTCCAAGTTCTTCTTTCTACTGCCTGTAGAATAGAACACAAGGAGAAGAAAACAGCAAGGAAAGTTGAACTTTTTCCTGCATAAAGAGACCTAGAGCTTCCCAGCCCTATATACATGTACTCCTAGCCCTTGGGATTTCCACCTAACTCTCTGAAGCAAGGATTGCTGTTTGACCCTTGCCTAGTAGAAGCCTCTTTCTCCTACTTACTCTGGGAGCAACCAGAGGGCAAAGAATGGCTTCAAATTGGACTGCCTGCATTTGAATATTGGTTCTTTATCTTACTGTTTATATGATCTTGGGAAAATTACTTAACTTCTTTAACATTCAGTTTTCTCATCTGTGAAGTGAAGGTGAACATAATAGTAAGTACCCTATAACTATCTTGTCCAGATTAAATGAGATTATCCATGTAAAATATGTACTCTGATGCCTAGTGTATAGTAAATGTTCAATAAATGGTAGATATTATTAATAGAGTACTGAGGTTATTGGTAAGTGGAGGAGAGGAATAGAACTAGTTAAAACCAAACCACAAAAAAGATTCTTCCCATCTATGACTATCCCTAAATCCCTCCAAACTAATTTGTATTGTCTGTGAATCTGTAGCTGGAACAGTTTTAGATGGGGCCACCACTGAATATACTCACAATGCTGCTTCAGGCATGAGGGATTTGCTTTGGGGCAAAGCAAAGGAGAAAGAATTGACTTGATGTCCCCCAATGCCAGGGTAGACACAGTACTAGGTTTAATCATAACATCATTGAGTGGAATTGTCAGGAAGGACATGATCCCTTCTGACCTTTTATATGAACTAGATACATTTGGAATAAAGCAGCATGGATAGTAATATAAGAACCTTGGCACTTTCCTTGGCTTGAAGGAAAGAACAACCTTTCTTCAAATGCAAAGTCTATTTTAATGTGGTTTAAAGTGGGAGAGTGGAAAAGTGTATCCTGGAATCTTCACTTAGACGTGGGAAAATGTGGTGCCAGTTGAGCTCTCCCAGCCGTGATTTTTCTGAGTTATTTTAATTAAGGTTGATGTGTGGATAGAAGTTTAGAGCATATCAGTTTAAGTGGATGAATTTTCTTCTTTTGATGTTGTTGCCTAAGTCAGACCATAAAGAGCAAAGGAAAGAGATATGGAAAAGGTTAAAAGAGAAATTTTGCTAATGTGATTTTCCAGCATTTCAGTCTCCATTTCTCTCCAGAGCAAAGGTTAACCAGCTAATTCCACAAGCACAGACTCACTAGAAAGGATCCTGCTGAGGACTACCAGGCAATGTAGTCTTTTTTCTACCCTCTCTATTTTTGTATGCTGGAGCTGATTTACCGGCATGCTATCTTCAGCAGACCAAACCTAGGTGATGATCAAAAGAAAATTTTCCCTTCATATTCCAGAGTGCCCTTACTCCACCTGCATTACTTCTTCTCCTTTCCTATCCAAAGCCACTGCTATGTTGTCTCATGAGATCACTGATTTTTTTTCTCTCGGGTGAGGAAATAGGAACAGAGAGACTAAGTGACTTGCTCAAGGTCTCATAGCTATTGAATGGATGTGCTGAGATTATAACATAGGTCTTCCAAGTCTTGGCACTTATGTAGGGTATTTTCCCACATGACAACTCTGTCTTTTTAAAAAAAAAAATAGGTGGCTTAAAGGAAAAATAAATACACAGCAAGTGAATTAGCAATGCAGTAAAACATGAGTTTCTGGAGCCATGGTTAATAGTATCTTCTAATTAGTGCCTCCAGTGTTAACCTGTCATTTTATCACCCTCTGATTTATAGACAGGCGTGAGCAAAACAAATTCTTGAAATACTAGTATAGATCACACTGTTGGAGAAAGATCAAGTAGTTCTAGTCCAACTACCTCATTTTGTGGATGAGGAAAGTGAGGCCAAGAAAGAAGAGATTTGCCAAAGGTGATGCAGCTCCCTAGTGGCTGAAGCAAGATGAGAATCTAAACGGCCAGATTCCCAGAAGCAGGGTATTTTCCACCATGTTTTGCAATCATACCAGCACCCTGTTGTACTGAAGCAGCACCACAGATTTTATTGAGTTACCATTGCTGATACCTTCTTTTCCTGAATTATTTCATGTATAAAAGTTATAGAGTCATATTACCCCAAATAGATTTTTAAATATAGGGCATTTTTATAATTACAGAAGTTAAAATATAAAATTATTTATGCTGGTTGCAAAAAAAAAACCCTTCAAAATATAGATAATAAAAATCATCCAAGTGACGTAGAAAATCACCCAAAATTGGGTTTTACCATATGCACAGATTTGTATCCTGCCCTTTTAACTTTATATTATACAAGAAACAGTTTTCCAGATCCCTTAAATGTTCTTTGAAATTTTGATTTTTTTAATGTCTATAAATTATTATATCACATAGTGTCATTTTATGACATATACTAGAGGCCCGGTGCACGAAATTCGTGCACCGGGGGGTGGGTTTCCCTCAGCCCAGCCTGCACCCTCTCCAATATGGGACATCCCTCTCACAATCCAGGACTGCTGGCTCCCAATCGCTTGCCTGCCTCTGCCTGATTGCCCCTAACTGCTTCTGCCTGCCAGCCTGATCACCCCTAACCACTCCCTTGCCAGCCTGATTGATGCCTAACTGCTCCCCAGCCTGCCCAAATGCCCCTAACCGCCCTCCCCTGCTGGCCTGGTCTCCCCCAACTGCCCTCCCCTGCTGGCCTGGTCACCCCTAACTGCCCTCCCCTGCTGGTCCAGTAACCCCTAACTGCCCTCCCCTGCTGGCCTGGTCCCCCCAATTGTCCTCCCCTGCAAGCCTGGTCCCCCCCAACTGCCCTCCTCTGCCGGCCTAGTCACCCTTAACTTCCCACAACTGCCCTCCCCTGCAGGCCATCTTGTGGTGGCCATCTTGTGTCCACATGGGGGCAGCCATCTTTGACCACATGGGGGCAGCCATCTTGTTTGTTGGAGTGATGGTCAATTTGCATATTACTCTTTTATTAGATAGGACTAGAGGCCCGGTGCACGAAATTCGTGCACAGAGGGGGATTGTCCCTCAGCTCAGCCTGTACCCTCTCCAATCTGGGACTCCTCGAGGGATGTCTGACTGTCCATAAACGGGCAGTCGGACATCCCTCTCACAATCCAGGACTGCTGGCTCCCAACTGCTTGCCTGCCTGCCTTCCTGATTGCCCCTAACCGCTTCTGCCTGCCAGCCTGTTTGCCCCCAACTTCCCCCCTCTGCCGGCCTGGCCACCCCTAACTGCCCTCTCCTGCAGGGTTGATCACCTCCAATTGCCCTCCCTTGCAGGCTTGGTCCCTCTCAACTGCCCTCCCTTGCAGACCGGGTGCCTCCCAACTGCCCTCTCCTGCTGGCCATCTTGTGGTGGCCATCTTGTGTCCACATGGGGGCAGGATCTTTGACCACATGGGGGCAGCTATATTGTGTGTTGCAGTGATGATCAATCTGCATATTACTCTTTTATTAGATAGGATAGAGGCCTGGTGCATGGGTGGGGGCCAGCTGGTTTGCCCTGAAGGGCATCCCGGATCAGGTGGGGGTTCCCTTGAGGTGTGGGGTGGCCTGAGTGAGGGGCCTGTGGTGGTTTGCAGGCCGGCCACGCCCCCTGGCAACCCAAGTGGAGGCCCTGGTATCTGGAATTTATTTTCCTTCTACAATTGAAACTTTGTAGCCTGGAGCGGAGCCAAGCCTGGTGCACCCTCTGAGGCCAGCAGCCATTTGTGTTGGGGTTACAATTGAAACTTTGTTGCCTTAAGCGGGTGGGCCCGGCCAGGGTGTGTGGAAAGCTTTGCTTCCCCTGTTGCTGGCGGCAACCCTGGCCTGCTCTCTCAAGCTCCATTCTGCCGCCATTTGTTTGAATTTGTTTACCTTCTATAATTGAAACTTTGTAGCTTGAGTGGAGGCTTAGGCCTGGCCAGGGCAGGCGGAAAGCTTGGCTTCCTCTGTTACCTAGGAAACCTTGCTCTCTGTGGCTGTAGCCATCTTGGTTTGGGTCAATTTGCATACTCGCTCTGATTGGATGGTGGGCGTGGCTGGTGGGTGTGGCTTGTGGGTGTGTTGGAGGTATGGTCAATTTGCATATTTGTCTATTATTAGATAGGATAGGCCATAATTTTTATAATCATTACCCAAATTTGTGCATTTTAAATGGATTTCCAAGTCACTGAGGCTTACAATGATGCCTTGACCTCCTGGAATGATCATTATTCCTCCACCAGGTAGGGCAACAAAAGTGAGAACTTGACCTTCCATCCTCTTTAACCTTTTGCACTCGGATGTTGAGTGTGACTCAACACAGTTAGCATCGGTAGCAGCTTGAGATAAAAGCAAGCGAGTGCAAAGGGTTAAGGTACATGTTATATAACTCAATACTAGCAATATAGCAATGGTGGTTATGCTCAAAGCCAGACTCTCTGGGCTCAGATGCTGGATCCATCACTTTCTTGTAGCATAGTCACAGGGGAAGAACTTAACCCCTCCAAGCCTCAGTTATTCTGTCTGACAAGTGGGATAAATAGTAGTGCCCACATCATAGTGTAGTAGTAAAAATTAAATGATAAAATATGTGGAAAGTGCTTGGTATATTAGATGCCATTAGTAATATAATATCTATCAAAGGAATAAAGCACAAGACTTGGAGTCAGAATACCTGGGTTCTTATTTCATCTCTGAAATTATCTAGCCCTATGACCTTTAAGTTATTTTACTTGTCTAGTCTCCATTTCTGCAACTATAAAATGGGAATAATAATGCCTGATCTGTCTACCCTACAGAGATTTTATGAAGATTAAATGAGAGAATGAATGTAAATGTGCTTTGAAAACTATGAAGGAAAGTATGATTATGAAGTATTTAAAATTAGATACAATATTATTGTCATAAGCAGGACTGGAGATACAGAAGGTGTAAGAGACTAGGCTGAAAGTACTGAGCTTAGAAAGAATGTTTCTAAGATTAAAACCATGGTATTGGAAATATAGACTATTATAGACAGAAGAGACCTTAGAGATTAGATCATCCAGCCCAACATCTTTTTTTAAACTATATTTATATTGATTTCAGAAAGGAAGGGAGAGGGAAAGAGAGAAACATTAATGATGAAAATCATTGTTGAGCTGCCTCCTGCACCTGCACGCGCCCCACTAAGAATTGAGCCTGCAACCCTGGCATGTGTCCTGACCAGGAATTGAATTGGGGAACCTTTTGACAACATCTCAATGTTATAAGAACAGAGATTCAGAGAGGAGATAGCTTGAGGTCACAGGGCCAGTCACAGAAATGGCACTAAAACTCGGATCTCCAGATATCTTAAGCAGAGTCCTAAGGCAATCACTGCAGCTCTTTATTTATTGACCTTTGTCTAAAATGGGGGTAAGGAAGAAATCCAGTTATTCATGGAATCCATGTAGGTAGGAACTGATTCGTTGGGATTCTTTGCAAGGACACACCACATATTGCATCTCTACTATATTTTTAAATGCCAACTTCATTCCAGGTAAGGGAGAATAAGGATTCAGGAAAGTGATGGGGTGAGGAGTCTCAGGTGGGGTGAGTGCCCTCAGACTTGGCCAGATTATCAAGGGACTTCTATTGTCCCCAGAATGACCACTGCAGCAGATGTCCTTTTTTATTGTTAATATTTATCTTTGCTGTCAGTCCTCAGTTGTGTGTTTTTGGGAAAACTTGGTAAAGCAGATGAAATTGCCAGTTGCTTGAAAATACAATTGCCAATTGTTTGAATGAAGTAAATTGATTACAGCCAGAGGACTATTCATTTTATCCTGGCATGCATACAGCCTACATGAAGCAGGAGCTGCATCGCTGGTGGCAGCTCAGATATTGCTGCATCCTCTGAATTATATCCCTCCAGGTACTCAGTAAATATATGTGTTGGATACTTTCATCTTTACGCTATTTTAGCTGAGATGAGAGAACATAAACATTTCTATCTGACAAACTTTTCAAGTTCAACACCACAGAAGGTTATTTAAAAGAAACAAGAAAGGAGTTTTTCAATAGCAGGCTCCAAAGGTGACTAAAAATGCCATCCAACAAAGCAGCCCATTAAGAAATGTAGTGTGAAATGTGTTAATATGATAAACCCAAATGAGTTCTCACTATTCTTAGCTCAGAAATTTTGGCAGCCTTCCCCAGCTGCCACTGTGGCCCGGACAGGGTCCATCAAGGTTCACCCCTACCCCATTCCTGATGTGCTCCCCTTCCTGTCTTCAGCTGAAGGAAACACTATTGCCAGAGGTAGCTTACCCTCTCATTGTCCTCTGCAAAGCTCCTGCAGTGAGGGCCTCCCTGCCTTGGCCAGCAAACACAGGGGGGAGGGAGGAGAAAGCAGTTAGAAAGTTCTTTATCATGCTGCAGAGATCACTGGCTGCTGCACCTAAAATGTTCACCAGGTGAGGCCAGCCAAAATAAGGCTTTTTGTGTCTGAAGTGGCTATAATCTTAAATCAGCAAGATAGATGGAACGGTGAAATGACCTTGTTCACCAAGCCCTATTATGCTAGAACAAGGGCCTCCCCCTGGAAGTTGGAAGGAACAAATGTCAGGCAAGTCAAAGGCAGGTCTACTTTACACAGTGGGAAGTAAACAGATGGAACCCCTAAGCCCAGAGCTGGTGCCAGACGAAAATACAAATACTGTCAGAGAAGGTTCGATACATTTATGCTGCTTGGGGACATTTTTAATCTCTGAGCTCAAAATCAGTGAGGACAACCAGATCCTCTGACAGCCAGTGAACGAGTCCTGAAAACATGACCTCAGAATTGTAATTTTGTATTCCAATTAAGCTAGGAAAAAAAGTGGTGATATTTAGGGTTGGTTGGCTCAAACTGAGTTGCTAAAAATCTCTGATTTGTTCAGAGTTAATTCTTCCACACATATAAGGGAGGCAATATGTTATGGAAGAAAAAACTTTGCCCTCACCCTGCCACTACTAACCAGCTATGTGACTAACCACCCCTCTCTATGCCTCACTTATAAAATAAAGGTGTTAGACTATGTGACCCCCAAATGTCCTTTCTAGTTTCAAATGTTTAAGTCAGATTATATCACAAAGTTCTATTGGAGAGTTTTTTGGGGGGCCTCTGCACCTTTCCTTGACCTTCCATTCTCAGGAGCTCAGGGTTTTCAGTATGCTCAGAAGATGCCCCAGACTTCACCAAGGTATCTCAGTCAAGACAGGCTTTTGCAGCAGAGACCTGAGCTCTGGAATGTATACTTCATGGTTTAGTTCCCCATTCCCTAAACCCTCAACTGCTTTGTAAAGAGGCAAACTGGTTCTATACCAGGCTTTTGTTTTGTCTAGTGCAGTAGGCATGTTTGGGCTCCAAATATTAGAGGCAGTGTTGTGTGGACTTTAGAGCTAGAGCTGACCTGGGTTACAATACTGATTCTGCAACTTCTAGATATGTGACCTTCAGCAAGTGACCTAAACACTCAGTGCTTCAGTTTCCTCATCTATTGAACAATAGTCACAATCATGCCTCCCTTCTAGAGTGATTATCAATATTAAATGAGAGAATTCATATCAAATGCTCGGCACAATGCTGGGCACATTGTAAATCATATCACGAGTGGGCATATTTCCCCACTCTCTACTTTTAGCTCAACATCCTTTTAGCTCAACATCTAAAATCAAAGCCAGTAAATCAATAAATCAGGTTAATAATCAAGAGCATAACTTTTAAGCAGTTGCAAATTTTTCAGCTTCTCAGCGCCCTCATATTTTGGTCCCTACAATGGCATATTGATAATTTAACAGAGTCATTCTGGAAACTGCACAGGCCAATGAGAGGGATGTTCCTGGTGACATTTGGGTTACCTTCCAAATCACACTACTTAGATGGATGCTACTTTTACCTCCCTGTAGAGCCAGTACCACCTGACAGAGAGGGAGGATCCAAAACGTGACTCTTTTATATGACTTATCCACACATCATGCTGAACAGTATGTAACCTTTTTAGGTTAGGGTGTAAAGTTAAACTGTGAGGTGAGAAAAAGGCCACTAAAGTTGCCACTCCTCCTCCTTTCTTGGGTTCTCACTGAAGCTGAGATGGTTGATGAGATTGCAAGAAAGGTTAATAAAGGATCATTATTCCTCAAGCCTTATGTTTTGCTATGTGGAGTATGTTTGGAGATGGAGGGGAGGTGGGAAAAGATAGCTTCTCTTTATGTAACTCCAGTTGACCATTGTCAAGAGGGTCAATTTTGACCTGGAAACCCCATGGTTCATCTTATACAGGTTACTTAAAGATAGTTTCTTTTCTTAGGCTTTTGTGAGTGAAAAGCCCTCAATCTTTGGGGAAAAGACCCCAATAACTAACTGGGATACATGTATGAATATAAATGTACTTTAAGTATTTATTGAGTCAAGCAAGTAAGGATGTAAAGAGATACATATCATTCCTAAAAGTATGTACCCAGGTCCACTGTGAGGGAGGGTGAGAGAGATGGTGACCTGCACTGACTGGTGGCACTTTACTGGGAGTATGCATGGATAAAGGCTGGTGGAAAATCCACATCAGAGTAAAGTAAGCAAGACAAATATTATTACTATACTCACTTGACAGTTAACAAAACTGAGGTTCAGAGACCTTAATTACTGTTCCCAGTAAGTGGCAGGGGTAGGACCTAACCCTGTCTCCTAATATTGTGCTCCTTCCGATAACCATGCTGTCTCCATTTAACTAGCATTGTAAAGGAGTGACTTCATATAAGCTAATATTCCAGATAATTGAAGCACATATTTTTCAGAGTGCAAGTGCTATTTTTATTTTAACCATTTTTAAGAAAAACTTTCTACAATGCATCCCACACCTCCACGCCTTATTATGCAAAGGATACAGATTACTGTGCTTTTAATCTTCTATTTTCATAGTCTTCTATCTCTTCTTTCATTGTGAGGCTGACAACGTTCAATACTTCTTAGGTTACCAAAGATAACATATTAGAAATGGGGTGTTCTTAGAAGCAGGCATACCGAAATGTGTCAGTTGACAATAGGGAACAGCATTCAGGATTACCCACTATAAAGGTCCAGTGATCTGGGGCTACCAAGTACAGGGACAAATAGTCTCCTGGGCAACACAGCCAACACTGGAACTGGAGTTCCTGATAAATATCCAGATGTGTGAATAAAAAACTGAATTGTGTTGATTCTATTGCATTGGTGTACCATGGGAAAGGGGTGATGGAAGAGGTCCATCCCAGCTGAGAAGGATATTTTTTCACTGATATTTCACTTGTCTGTTTATAGTGATTTTAATAAAAGGCAGATTTTTAGATAGTTTATTACTATCTTTAAATTCTCTACACACAATGCACCCCCTTATTGTTTGCATCCTGGGCACATCACTCCCACCACCCCTGCCTTGGTGTGCCACTGTTCTATTGTGTTTTAAAAGTCAAGGAGGGGGGTTTCCATTTTAGAAAGATTTCCATCTCAAATGGCTCAAGAATTGGTGTGTCTAAAGGGGCAAATTTTCACTGATCTGGAAAACGTGTCCCATATGACTTGCAATGCAAATTACTATGCATTTAGCCTGTCACTGCCCTTTTCTAGTCCCAACCATAGATTCAAAGAAAAGAAATCCATGCAAGCAAACCCATCACATATTGCCATCCTATTGGTCTGCTTCAAATACTTGGATCTTTTCAAGTTCCAATCAGAATGGGGTCTGCTTTGCTTTTTTCATCTCTGTCTTCTCTGACCCAGCAAAGTTTCCCATCTTTCATCCTGTCACTTAGCTAATGGTGTGTGTCTCTGTTGCATACATTCCAGAGTCACTGGCTTCTTTCGCTAGTGGAATCATCAGCGAGATGCTAGGCAGATGGCTCACTGGCTGCTGTTCTTGTCCCCTCACTGCAGCAATCTGTTGTTCTAAATCAAAATGTTAATGAAAAATAAAAGAATGCAGTGCCAATGTCTGTCTGATTTAAATTAATATAGAGTCTTACTTTTTGAGGCAGGTTTTACTGGCAAGAGGTTCCCCATACAGGCTACTCATATTGGTTTAGTTCTCTCTCTCTCTCGCTAATTAAAATTAAGCACTTTCATTTATCTGAGTCTCTCTTGCTATCTCCAACCTGTTCTTTTTAATAATAACAAAGGCCTAATAAACAGTTGATTTCAGTATCCCAGGGAATGACATCTCACCTGGCAGAACATAATTTTGAGCAATATTATATGTGATATCTAATTATAAACATGCTTTGATTAGATGTTGTTTTCAATACCGAATGACATGTTTACTAAATGCTTTGAGTGCAGCTCTAAGTTAGACATGTAGTTATTGAGAACTCTTTCAATCCATTTGTTTTAAAACTGCTGGCAAAATCATTGCTAATTTGCTACTTTATTTACAAGAGCCCTTCACTTTCTATGTACTCATCACAGTATTCATTTCTACTGCAGCAACAGGACCACTCCCTTCTTTGGAGAAAATGCATATGCCTGCAAGATTATCTATGCAAGAATTTTCAAATTCAATTTAGAGAATAAGGGATCACAATGATGTTATCATACCTGGTTGAGGGGAAATCACCTCAATATTTTTTTTGCCAAAAATTCTAGGAACCAGAAGAATGGCAATTTCAAACAACTGCAGAAAACCACAACTTAATTTGTTCTTCCTATATCTCCTTTGGAGATACTGCTACAAATAGCATTGGAAGTAATAAGAGCTAACACAGTGTTTTCTATGTTCCAGGCACCCTTCTAAGTGATTTACATGTATTTACTCTTTCAATCATCAAAACATTCCTATAACTTAGATCTATTTAACAGATGAGGAAGCTGAAGCATAAGAGAGGTTAAGAAACTTGTCCAAGGCTACACAACTAGTAAGTGACAGAGCTGAAGATAAACACAGCCTGACCACAGAGCCTTCAATTTTAGCCACAATACCATGCTATATTATGCTGGAAGAGCCACAAATTCCAGTCTCCTTGGAAGTAAGCTACTGTATTCTTTCAGATCCTCAGGTTTTCTTTGCTTCAAACTAGTGTGCAAGTTAGAATTAGGCTTCTACTTCAGTGGGGTTCGCTCCCTGCTAAATGCATTTGCTATTTGCATGTGTCATTGCCATTAAGACTAAAATTAGTCAGGCAAATCAAGCTGAGGCAGCAGGCAGGCACAAGAATAGCCTTGGTTTTCAGGTGGGAGGTGGGATGCTAGTCATTACATCAATCTTCTCAGCACTGTACACTAGTCCACCCAACAGTCCTAAAAGGAAAGGTCAAAAGCAGTAACACCTACAAAGCTCCCATCTACACCAGTTGACCAGGTAGGGACTGTGTTGGAACACACCTTCTGGTCAACCACCTTAGGCTCAGTACTTCCCTCTACTGGCAGGCAGAGCTACCACACAAACCAAACACCTTACTCCTACTGCTCAGAAGACAGTTCAAGTGGAAGAGCAAACAAGAGTTCATTTTAATTAAATATATACATCCCAGGCCTAACGATTTACTGGGATATCAAATTGTACAAAAGAACAAGCCCCCAGTGGGGAAGGATTGAGTGGTGAGGCAGTTGTTTACCTTGCTAAACCTCACTTTGCTGGTTGTATTTTTCCAGTCTTGCTAAGGACTAAATGAAAATAAGAGTTTGGGAAAGGATATTAGCAGACAGCAGGGTATGTTAAACAGAATTTTGGGAAAGGATATTAGCAGACAGCAGGGTATATTAAACAGAACTTTGGAAGCCAGGAGTCCTGGGTTCCAGCTCCATCTCTGTCTCTAAAAAACCATGACCATCCTGAGTCTCAGGACCTTTGTAAAATAAAGGGGATAGATTGAATAGGCTATAAGGGCTCCTCCAAAATTAATTATTATCTGATTTTAGTCCTCCACCTTCCCCCCCCCACACACACACACATACACTTTTTAAGGAACGATGATTCTCCCTAGAGAAACAAGGATACTCAGAGGATGATGACTTGACCAAATGAAGCAGGGGTTTGAGCTATTTTGTGGTATTTCTGAGCAACCAATTCAGACCACTGGAGTCAGAAAGTAGATATCTTTTTGGCCTGATCTCTCCCACTTAATATTACTATGTAATCACTCACCCCTCTGAGTTATCAAATCATAGGCTCATTGAATCTCTGGGACAGAAAGGACCTTAAAGGTCATATTTTCCCATCTCCCTTCAGAGCTGGGCTCCCCTTTATCCAAACACACCCAGTTTAAGCATGTGACCAGTGCCAGCTTTATACATAAGCAGAAGAGATGCTACTTACCTGACTATATATCACAGGTGCTTAGATGCTTCTCTGACCCTTGCTCCCAAATAGCTCTTCCTCCCTGCTCATTGATGCCCAGAGTGCCTTTAACAGAGGGCCCAAACTTTCATTCTACACTGAGTATATATAAGATACAAATCCCTTTGGAAGAGGTGACACTGTATAAATTCATATCATGATGTATGTGACTCACATAGCAAATCCTATCATGAAAGCAGATTTCAATAGGAAAAGAGAGCCCAAAGATAGAATTCTTGAAGAGAGTGAAACAGAATTAGTGATAGGGAAAAATTATATGGAACAGAAATGGAAAGAAGGATGGAGGGCCTAAAGTAATAGCCTAATAGAATGTGTAACAATTTGGAGTCAGATTTTGATTTAAAGCTCAATTCTGCCACTTAACTGCTATATTATCATGTACAAGTCTCTGAACCTCCCTGAGTCTCAGTTTTCCAAACTGTAATATGGGGTTAATAAAATCTACTACACATGGCTATTGCTGAGAATTAAATGAGATAATCCTGCAAGGTATAATTGCAGAATACTTAAATTAAATACACTTTCAGCCCTAAATTCACATTGTTGTCATAGACTAATGGCCTTTGATGTAACTCACAGGCATGAATAATGCGCAGGTCTGCAGCCACCAATAATACTTTCAACTGTTTTAACCATCTATGAAGCTAACTGGAAATCTAAGTCAAGTACCATCCAGAATATCAATTGTTAAACAACTGATGCCAACCTAAACCTTGGTCAAGATTTACAACCACAAAAAGATGAGTTTCATGTTCCTAATTTGAGGGAAGCCATGTTTTCAGGCCCACCCAACTTAGCCCAGTTATTAGGAATTCAACCAGGAATAAACATACTCAGTGCCTTTCTTGAAAAATATCCTTGATATATATTTCAAACTTACAATGTGTCAAGAAAGTTAACAAATAAAATGTTATGGCTTCAGTATGAGTTTTAAGTTTAAAAGAAGGTACTGAGTCCATATGCTTAGCAAAGATAATTATACCACACTGTTGTCTGTGTCCATGTGTAATACTTTCAACAACAAAGATAAATTTAAAAAGAAATTAATAAAATGAGAAAAAATACTGGAAAAAAGATAACTACAGGAAAGTTGGTAGTTGGCCTTTCCTCATACTGCTGAATAGCCTTGATGTCTCTATCATTTGACTTTTGACCTGTGCCCTTCCTTCTACACAATTATTTTGAATGCTGTTAGGTTTGAGGTTGTATATTGTTGTATTTTTTCCTTTGGGAGGTAGTGCTAGTTTGGAGGGGCTGATCAATACCACAATTATTTTCTATCATAGAAACATGATTAACTTTGGGTCTCAGGGCTCCTTTTTTTTCCTTTTCAAAACATGCTCAAAGCTTCATATTTAAAAAAAATCACTCTTTCAATCTGCTATTTCCAGTCATCTTCCTCCTCTCACTTCCTTAATTATTTTAATCTGAATTGCCTCCATTTTCTCTCCCACAGTCTGCTTTTATTCCCACTGATCTACCATCATTCCTCTTTTAAGTTCACCAGTGATCTCTTTCTTACCAAATCCAGGAGCAGTTTTTTATTTGTTCATCCTCAATCTGTTTATGATGGTGCACTGGTCTTATCCACTCTTGAAGTTCCCTCTTTCCTTAGCTTCTGCTGATATTGCACTTTCTGGATTCTCCTCTGATTTTCTACCTATTCTCTTTGTGGCATGAGGAAAGTCACTTCTCCCTTTTGAGCTTGAGTTTCTTCATCAATAAAATGAAGGGTTTAAACAGGATAATATCCAAAGTCCATGTGTAATATTTTCAGCACCTTCTGTATCTAACATTCTATGGCTTTGAATGTCAATAAGATATACCTAAGATCTTTTATTTGACTTAAACAAGTTAAAATTATTTTAATATTGAAGGTTTTATAGCTACTTCTGCCAACTTTAGTGTTTCAGTAATTGATATGAATATACAACCTTCATAAAGCTGGGCTTTTACTGAATTATTCATATTTAATCTGTGTTTGCTTTCTATATTTATATGAGAATACGTATGTTTGAGATGCCTGGAGACCACACTGTGCCTTTTTTGAAAATAGATATAAGGTACATTCTAGAAAAATATCCTGTTGCTTATGCATAATATTGGTCTTTAAAAATGTATATGGGTCAGAAATCATTTACCTTGTTTCATTTAATTTGTATATTTAGAAAATGAGACAATTTTTTAACCCAAGTGAAGGCATTATGACCAATCATAATGGCAGAATTAAACAACATCATCAACAAAGAGCTACAAATACTGACTTCATATATTGCACAGAAATAGGCTGTAGGAGTGTAATGAACCATCTTGAAGACATTCAAGAGGACATAATATTATAATACAATTTCTACTGATATTTTTCCTTCACACACGCTTTGGGTGCTATACTTGACACCTTCAAGAGAGTTGCCTGAGTGAGACCCCAGGGCAAAAGATTGACAACCTATGCCTTAAAATCCATTTCCACAAATCCTGAATAAAAATGTTTTCTTGTTCCAATTAAAAAGCAGTAGTGAGGTGCCTGAATCCAAGGAGCACACAATGAATATACGTTGGTATGGAAAGGGTTAAAAAAAAAGCAACCTTTGGCCTGGCAGATGTTGCTCAGTGGTCAAGCATGGACTCATGAAGCAAGAGGTCACTGGTTTGATTCCCAGTCAGGGCACATGCTTAGGTTGTGGGCTTGATCCCCAATAGGGGGCGTGCAGGAAGCAGCTGATCAGTGATTCTCTTATCAATGTTTCTATCTATCCCTGTCACTTCCTCTCTCTCTCTCTAAAGATCAATAAAAACATTAAAAAAAAAAAAAACTTTGGAGTGTACAAAGTAGAAAATGCCTGTTCCTGCAAAAGAAGCCAGTCAAGAGTGATGATAAATGTCCTCAAGCTGTTCCCAATGCAAGACACATTTAAAAAGCAGCTCAGGTTTTGGTTTTGGTTTGGTTTTGTTTATCACCGAAACCCAAAAAATATCTGAATTTGTAAGACCTTACACACAAAGGAGTTCTTTTGATCCATGAAATGTAAATGTATCAGTGTATCAACAAGGCATGATATATGATAATCTCTCCTCCAACAGGAGAAATTCAGTGACTTGCCCAAAGTAGTAAGAGTCAGTGGCTGGGTCAAGAGGCCCCCAAATCTCTGTCAAAAATTTAAAAAACTACACACAATATAACAGCTGGCTGCCATTCTTACTCTGCTCTCTTGCTCTTCTCTCCTCCTTCCTTCTTCTCTCTTTCACACACATATACCACACGCCACCTTAGTGCTTATAAAAAAATCTGCTTGATGGACTAATTTTATTGTATCATATAGTTTTGTTATCAAGTATTGTCAGGGATTGGAACTTTCAAATTAATAGACTTGGGTATTCAAGTTACTAGAGAACCACTAAATATGTCATGCAAAGTTTATCAATTTTTAAAAGATAGAAAAAAATAAAATTTACTCATGTCTAAAAGCATACTGCACATAAAGTTATCTTTCATTGATGATCCAGCACTGTCTTGGAAGGAATTCATGTACATAATAAAAGGTGCCACCTTTGGAATGACAGGATCATGAAAGTCCTGTCTCTCAAAAAAGAAACAACTTAGATTATTTTTAAGGTGAGTAAATATTGCCCAAATTATTATATAAAATGCAAAAAGTCTTACCTTGAGATTTCAAACTAACCTGTCTTTTCTTTATTTTCAAATGAGAAATTTCAAAGTTCTGCTCTTAAAAGGAATAATGTGGTATCTCATTTTGAAACTCAGAATATTCACTTCTCTAGAAACATCATCTTTTGGGCGCTTAAGATACCTTTAGAGGTCACTTTTACTATGTTGCATTGTCACAATTTCAGGCTTAAATAGGTTCAAGAAAATGTCAGTTTATCTATCAAGAGCTCTAGGTAGTATGGTGCCAGTGACAAATAAGTTGCTGTTATGTACCAAAAGTTATATTTAGGTTTCTGGCACAAATTAATAATTACTTATAACATTTTATGGAAACAAGAAATCATTTCAACAGTCTTCTATCTAAAACAACAACACTATTTGTTCAATTAGTTTGGAGAGTTTTTGCAGTGTCAATAGAAGAATGATAGGTAACAATAATATCTGTAGTAATAGCAGCTAACATTGACCTTTTATTCTGTGCTAGGCATTTGCTAAATGATTTTACAAGTATTATGTAATTTTAATCCTCACAACAAACCTGTGATGTAGGTACCAGGATTAGCCCCATTTTACAAATAAGGAAACTGAAGCCTAGAGAAGTGGGGGTTTCTATAGGAACTTTTGCTCGGACAAATGACCTGCATGGAAAAACACATTGAGAATTGCATTAGTTGTTTCTAATGAAGCATCATTAATACTTAGTGAGCATCTATTATGTGCAAGAAACAGGGCTTTACATAAGTTACCTCATTTAATAATCCCATCAATCTTCTGAGATAGCTATTTTTAAATACACTTTAAGATAAAGAGAAGTTCAAAAAAGTTAAGACATTTTCCCAAGGTTATGCTACTAGCAAGGCCAGAGCTGGGATGTTAATTTAGATAGGTTCAATCCTAAATGTCATGCTCTTTCCACTATAAAGTAAAACCAAACCACCAAAAGAGAGAAAATGCATTCAATTTAATCATAAATTCCATATTCTGTTCTCTTGGAACTAAAACCTTAGTGTGAAAGCCAATCCTAAAGTGAATGCCAATAGTAAATTCCATTTCTCCTGTACACAGAGCTTGTTATCCTATGAAACACAGGGTTAACAGCATTCTGATTACTTTTAGCTTTCAGAGCACTAAATGGGAACAGGTTGAAGCCATTCTCCAGAATTACTTCAGGCCAAATAAAGAAAAAATAGACACAAAAAGTAAAATTACCCAAACTTAGCCATATTCAGCAGGACAATTTCCTCTGAGATGATGAATTAACTTTTCCTTGCCATTAGATCTACCCCTTAGTACAAGAAGCCAGTCCTTCTACTCTCAGTGGCCTGAAAGCTTTAAGAGCCACTCCAAATAGAAATATTCCTAGAAGCATTTCGCACAGGAATCACTTGGAGTGATTGTTAAAAATGCAAATACCGCCGAAACCAGTTTGGCTCAGTGTATAGAGCGTCGGTCTGCGGACTGGAAGGTCCCAGGTTCGATTCCGGTCAAGGGCATGTACATTGGTTGCGGGCACATCCCCCGGTGGGGGGTGTACAGGAGGCAGCTGGTCGATGTCTCTCTCTCATCGATGTTTCTAGCTCTCTATCCCTCTCCCTTCCTCTCTGTGAAAAATCAATAAAATATATTTTTAAAAAATGCAAATACCCAAGCCCACCCTTAAGATCAGGACCTATGAATGTGCATTTTAACAAGTGCCCCAGATCACTTGTAGATAAAATAAAGTTTGAGAATCATAAAGCAATAAGACTCCTCTCTTGGGCCTTACCAATTCCAAATTTGGGATGTTCACACATAGATGAGCTAAATTTATTATCACCTTATATAAGGAAAGAAAGGCTCTTTTGAGTAATTTATTTTAACAAGCTATTTAACATAAGCTTTTAAGGTACTTAAGAAGCACTTATTGGCAAACATAGGGTTAAGTTTAGTTCACATCCTTTCATCTATTTATTATAGCAGGACATAGGATCTGGAACTTGTCCATGCACAATATCTCAGCAGTCCTACTTTAGCCTTTGAAGGTTCCTATATAAAGTTCAATGTTTACCTAAGAACATTTTGTAACTCAGACTTTAAGACTGATCTTAACCTAAATTTAGCCCTAGATAATGAAGTTAAACTATATTTCTCTTCTCACAATAGAAATAAAGACTAAAGCAAGAGTAGGTGCCTCTGTAATAAATAGCAATTAGTAAGGGCTTACTGTGTACCAGGCACTATTACAGACATGAAATACTACTGGATTAAAAGGTTTCATCATGAGATAATTGTGCCTCTGTAATTTCTTTTTTAACACTCATGATTCACATGAATCTATGAAGAGCTCTGTGAAGGTCTTGAAGAAAATAAGTCAATTTCTTTCTGTTAGCTTTGAGTTACCAAAACCTATTTGATCATATACCACTTGATTGAAGAAGATCTAATGTACACTTTGAGGATGTCCTGCTATGCACCAGTGTTTCTGAAAGTGTTGTCAGTGGTGTCAAAATGCAAAGTCACAGACCTATAGAATTCATCTTGGGGGAGGGGAAGGTAATAGGGAATCTGCATTCTTAAATAACTCTTAGGTATAATGCTCTTGACTGAAGAATCAGTGGTTGCTCCAAAGGTGACAACTGAGGGAATCCTTATAGTTACACTGACAAAGATGAATGAAAATTAAACAACTTCCAAAGATGGAAACTATGAGGTGACTGCATTTTGATGCTTGACATTTCACCATCTGACCAGTAAAAAAAAAAAAAAAAAAAAAAAAACCTGGGCTGTTTACAAGTGGAATTGCTTGTCCTTAAGTAACTGGGGTCCACAAAACATGCATAGAACAAGCCCAAATAAAGGTTCCCCAAAATTCTGCTGCTATTTCATGATATACTAGGAGAACATAGGTTGGCATATTTGCTCTACCACTTGCTAGGCTGTAGGATTTTTAGAGAAGTCACTTTACTTCTCTCACTCAGCTTCCTGATCTTTAAGATGAGAATGATTATCCCTACCTAAAAGAGCCATTGTAAGAACTGAACAAGGCAGGACATATAAATTTTCTGATACAAACAGGAAACTTAAAAATGTTGGTTTCTGCCCTGGCCAGTGTGGCTCAGTTGGTTGGAGCATCGTGCCATACACTGAAAAATGGCAGGTTCGATTCCTGATGAGAGCACATGCCTAGGTTGCAGGATTTTTCCCCAGTCCAGACATATGTGAGGCAACTGATTGATATTTCTCTTTCACATCGATGTTTCCCTTTATCTAGCTCTCTCCTTTTCTCTCTCTCAAATAAATAAATATAACCTTGGGAGAGGATTAAAAAACAACAACAACCTTGCAAGAATCCTATTTACATGAATTTTTTTAATGTTAGTTTCTTAGACTCATAAACACAGAGAACATACTGACAGCTATCAGAATGGATTATGGTTTGAGGACTGGGTGAAAAAGGTGAAGGGATTAAGAAAAAAATCCCTGGCCAGTTTGGCTCAATAGATAGAGCATTGGCCTGTGGACTGAAGGATACCTGGTTCGATTCTGAACAAGGGCACATGCCTGGGTTGCAGGCTCCATCTCCAGTAAGGGGTTTGTAGGAAGAAGCCAGTCAATGATTCTATCCCATCATTGATGTTTCTCTCCCTTCCTCTCTGAAGTCAATAAAAATATATTTTTAAAAAAAGAAAAGAAAAGAAACCATGCTCATAGACACAGACAACAATGTGGTGATTACCAGAGGGAAAAGGGATATGGGGAAATAGAAGAAGGTATAGGGGCATACATGGTGTCAGAAGACTTATGTGGTGAATACGCAATACAATATAGATGATGTGTTATAGAATTGTACACCTGAAACCTGTATAATTTTATTAACCATTGTCACTCCAATAAGTTCAATAACTTTTTTAAACATTCGATTTTAATAAACCTAAACCTTTGTAGTAAATTAATGTTTGACAAAGTAGGAAAAAACATACAATTGGGTAAAGATTGTCTATTCAATAAATGGTGTTTGGAAAATTGAACAGATACGTGCAAAAAAAATGAAGCTAGACCACCTTCTTATACCATACACACGAATGAATTGAAAATGGATTAAACACTTAAATGTTACACTTGAAACATAAAAATCCTAGAAAAAAATGTAGGCAGTAAAATCTCAGACATTTCTTGTAGCAATATTTTTTTCTGAATATTGCCTCAAGCAAGGGGAACAAAAGAAAAAAATAAACAAATGGAACTATATCAAACTAAAAATTTTTTGCACAGTAAAGGAAACCATCAAAAAATGAAAAGACAACCCACTTAATAGGAGAACATATTTGCCAATGATATATCTGATAAGGAGTTAAGATCCAAAATTTATAAAGAACTTATAAAACTCAACACAAAAAAAAAATCCAATTAAAAAATGGGCAAAGGATCTGAATAGACACTTCTCCAAAGAGGACATACAGGTGGCCAATGGATATCTGAAAAGATGCTCAACATCACTAATTATCAGAGAAACATAAATAAAAACCACAATGAGATATCACCTCAGACTTGTCAGAATGACTATCAGCAATTAAATCAACAAACAACAAGCGTTGGTGAAGAAGTGGAGAAAAAGGGAACCCTTGTGCACTGTTGGTGGGGATGCAGATTGGCGCACCCACTGTAGAAAGCAAGATGGAGCTACCTCAAAAAAAATAAAAATGGGAATGTATCCAAAGAAATTCAAAACACTAATTTGAAAGAGCATATGCACCCCTATGTTCATTGTATCGTTATTTGCAATAGCCAATATTTGGAAGCAGCCCAAGTGCCCATCAGTAGATGAGTGGGTAAAAAAGCTGTGGTACATTTACACAATAAAATACTGTTGGGCCATAAAAAAGAAGAAAATCTTACAAAATAAACTGAGGAATAAAATAGTTCCAGAGGCTTAGATTCATGGAACAGAATAACAGATCTCAGTGGGGATGTAGGTGGAGGGGACAAGAAGAGATTAGTCAAAGAATTTATATGCAGATTGCGGGAAGATGGTGACCAGAAGGAAGGTAGGAAGGTAGAGAGAGTGAGGGAGCGATAGAGGAGTGTGTGGACGTGTGGGGTGTGTGTGTGTGTGTGTGTGTGTGTGTGTGTGTGTGTGTATGATCTAGGGACAGTTATATTCTGCAGGTCTTCCAGGGGCTGCCAAACCGGGCAGTCTTAGACTGCGGAGCCCCGCGCACAACACTGACACTTCTGGGTGGCCAGTGCGGGCACAGAGACCACGCCATCTTGAGAAACAGAGCTGCTTGAGACTAGGAGCCTGGCTTCAGTACCACCCAGTCTGGTCCCAGACACAAACCAGGACCCTGCAGCCACTGGGGACAGAGACCTGTGACCACAGCTGCAGACCCACAGACAACAAGAATCCAGACATCTCAGCCGCAGGTTTCTGTGAGTCAAAGAGCCTACCCCACTCCCCACAGGCTCTTGGGCAGCACCATAGTAACTGATAGACCTGCCCTCGCAGAGGCCACAGCTCCACTACAGGAATTTGAGCCTGGGAACATGCGGGCACTGGGAATCTGTTCCCCGCAAGGCAATCGGGCAACCAAACCCGAAGCCCACGCAGGGCGGCAGTGCCACCTGACTTCGATTCTGGGCAAGCACACACACGAAGTCTGTTTTTTTGCAGCTCAGGAGTGGACCTCCTGCCAACAAAGTGCTACTGTGCAACCCAGTCCGCCAAGCTGACCAGGACCCTGATTCTCCGGGCAGGAGGCAGCACTGAGCACCACTGACTTGACTCTGTTTCTTATCACATGTGCCTGGGATCCCTGACTCCCAATGCATTCACACTAAGAGCCAGTGACTCCAATTCTTGGTGCATGCACACACAGGGACCCTGATTCTCAGTGAGAGGACACACGAAGCAACAGAGACTCTGATACTCGATTCTTGGTGCAGACACAGGGGAACTCTGACTCCAGGCACGCACTAGGGGACTATGATTTTTGGTACATGCCAGCAGGGTCTCTGTTTCAGTGCAGTGCAGGCAGGGTCCCTGATTCTAGGTGCACACACAAGGCCACACTGAGCACTGGTAACACTGACCACGGGCAATCCTGGTTCCCACCAACCAACAGCAGCCACACATCTCAGTGTAGGAGCACTTCAGTGACACTCAGGTGGTGCGAAGATCCCACTGCACATGGCCCACGCCCACACAACTTGATGTTTGAACCTTCTGGTGATATTCAGAATGGGGAGACAACACAATCCCCAGAGGAAAGAAAATGAGGAGTCACCAAGAAAGGAAAATAGTGAAATTGAAGCATGCAACATGACAGAAAAAGAATTCAGAGTAATGGTCATGCAATTCATATACCAGATGGATGAAAAAATCAACAATCTATGCAAGAATCAGGAAGAAATGAAAAGTGATATAGGTACAAGAAAAAACACCATGGAAGGTTTCAACAGTAGACTAGAAGAAGCAGAGGACAGAATTAGTGAGTTAGAAGATAAGGTAGAGAAACAAGCGCAATCTGAACAGCAACTGGAGAAAAAAATTAAAAAGCAGGAAGAGAGCCTAAGGGAGCTTTGGGACAACATGAAACGAAGTAACATACTTATAATGGCGCTGCCAGAAGGACAAAAAGACCAGCAAGGATTAGAAAATCTATTTGAAGAAATAATGACAGAAAACTTCCTGGATATGGGAAAGAAAAAAGTTACACAAGTACAGAGAGTCCCAAGCATGATGAATCCCAAAAGACCCACACTAAGACACATCATAATTTCAATGGCAAATGTTAATGACAAAGAGAATCTTAAAGGCTGCAAGAAGAGACGAGAGTTACCTACAAAGGATCCCCCATCAGATTATCAAATGATTTCTCAACAGAAACACATCAAGATAGACGGGAATGGAAAGAGGTATTCAAAGTGTTGCAAAGCAAAGGACTGAATCCAAGAATACTCTATCCAGTAAGACTATCAATCAAAATTGAATGGGAAAACAGGAGCTTCACAGACAAAAAAAAGCTAAGGGAGTTTATCACTACCAAGCCAGCAATGCAAGAAATGCTAAAGGGAATGCTGTAAAAAGAAGAAATAAAAAGGTAAGAAGGAACACAGACACAAAAATAGAAATGACTACAATCAAGTACCTTTCAATAATAACTTTAAACGTAAACAGACTAAATGCTCCAATCAAAAGGCATCGAGTGGCTGAATGGATAAAAATATACAACCCATATATATGCTGTCTACAAGAGACCCACCTCAGAACAAGGGACTCACACAGACTGAGAGTGAAGGGATGAAAAAATATCTTTCAGGCAAATGGAAATGAAAAAAAAAACACAAAAAACTGGGGTAGCAATACTTGTATCTGACAAAATAGACCTCAAAGTGAAGGCCATAACAAGAGATAAGGCCAAAACTGGTTTGGCTCAGTGGAGAGAGTGTCGGCCTGCGGATTGAAAGGTCCTGGGTTCGATTTCAGTCAAGGGCATGTACCTTGGTTGCGGGCACATCCCCAGTAGGGGTTGTGCATGAGGCAGCTGATCGATGTTTCTCTATCATCAATGTTTCTAACTCTCTATCCCTCTCTCTTCCTCTCTGTAAAAAATCAATAAATATATTTTTTAAAAAGAAATCTAAAATAAAAAACAAAAAAAAAACACAAGAGATAAGGAAGGCCACTTCATAATACTAAAGGGATCAATACAATAAGAGGATATAACCCTGATAAACATATATGCACCCAATGCAGGAGCACCCAAATACATAAAAAACCTCCTGGAAGATATCAAGGGAGAGATCGACAACAATACAATAATAGTAGGGGACTTTAATATACCACTGACATCACTGGACAAATCCTCTAGACAAAAAATCAGCAAAGAAACAGCAATCCTAAATAACTCACTAGATAAGATGGACTTAACTGACATCTTCAAAACATTTCACCCCAAAGCCATGAAGTATATATTCTTCTCAAGTGCACATGGGACATTTTCAAAAATAGACCACATATTGGGTCACAAGCAAAGTTTCCTCAAATTCAAGAAGACTGAAATCATACCAAGCATCTTCTCAGACCACAAAGGCATAAAATTAGAAATAAATTACAATAAAAACAATCCAAAAAATCCAAAACCTCAAACACTTGGAAGCTGAATAGCATGCTATTACACAATGACTGGGTTACCAGAGAGATCAAAGAAGAAATTAAAAACATCCTAGAAACTAATGACAGTAAAAACTCAACAATCCAAAGTCTATGGGACACAATGAAAGCAGTCCTGAGAGGGAAGTTTATAGCTCTACAGGCCTACCTCAAAAAAAAAAAAAAATGGTAGTAAATCATCTAACTCTACAACTCAAAGAATTAGAAAGAGAGCAACAAGAAAAGCCCAGAGTGAGCAGAAGGAAGAAGATAATAAAGATCAGAGCAGAAATAAATGACATAGAGACAAAAAAAAAATACTTAAGATCAATGTAACCAAGAGCTGGTTCTTTGAAAGGATAAACAAGATTGATGAACCTCTAGCCAGGCTCACCAAGAAGCAAACAGAGAGGACACAAATAAACAAAATCAGAAATGATAGAGGTGAAATAACAGACCCCACTGAAATACAAAGGATTGCTAAAAAATACTATGAACAACTCTACTCCAACAAGCTAGACAACCTGGAGTAAATGGACATATTCCTAGAAAAATACAACTTTCCAAAACTCAATCAGGAAGATTCTAAAAATCTCAATAGGCCAATAACTATGGGAGAAATTGAAGCACTCATCAAAAAGCTCCCAGCAAACAAAAGCCTGGGTCCAGATGGCTTCACAGGGGAGTTATACCAAACAATCAAGGAAGAACTAAAACCTATCCTCCTCAGACTATTTCAAAAAATTCAAGAGGAAGGAACACTTCCAAGTTCATTCTATGAAGCCAGCATCACCCTAATACCAAAACCAGATAAAGACAACACAATGAAAAATAATTATAGGCCAATATCCCTCATCAACATAGATGCCAAAATCCTCAACAAAATCCTAGCAAATCGGATCCAGCAATACATCAGAAAGATCATACACCATGACCAAATAAGATTTATCCTGGGGATGCATGGATGGTACAATATCAACAAATAAATAAATGTGATACATCTCATAAACAAATTGAGACATAAAAATCACATAATCATATCAATTGATGCAGAAAAAGCATTTGACAAAATCCAACACCGTTTCTTGATAAAAACTCTCAACCAGGTGGGAATAGAAGGATCATAACTCAACATAATAAAAGTCATATATGACAAACCCACAGCCAACATCATACTCAATGGGCAAAAACTAAAACCATTTCCCCTAAGAACAGGAATAAGACAGGGATGCCCACTCTCAACATTCCTGTTCGACATACTAGCCATTGCGATCAGACAAGATCTACTAGCCATTGCGATCAGACAAGAGGAAGAAATAAAAGGCATCCAAATTGGAAAAGAAGAAGTAAAACTGTCCTTATTCACAGATGACATGATACTGTACATAGAAAACCCTAAAGACTCCATCAAAAAATTATTAGACTTAATAAATGAATTTGGCAATGTAGCAGGATACAAAATCAATTCCAATAAATCTATGGCATTTCTTTACACCAATAGTGAACTTACAGAAAGAGAGACTAAAAAAGCAATCCCATTTACCATCACACCAAAAACATTAACATACCTAGGAATAAACTTAACTAAGGAGATAAAAACCTATATGCGAAAAACTACAGGACCCTTAAAAAAGAGATAGAGGAAGATGTAAACAGATGGAAGAACATACCATGTTCATGGATTGGAATCAACATCATTAAAATGTCCATACTACCAAAAGCAATCTATAGATTCAATGCACTCCTCATTAAAATACCAATGGCATATTTCACAGACCTAGAACGAACTCTCTAAAAATTCATCTGGAATAAAAAAAAAGACCCCAAATAGCTGTCGCAATCCTGAGAAAGAAGAACAAAGTAGGTGGAATCTTAATACCAGATATCAAGCTGTATTACAAAGCCACTGTTCTTAAAACAGCCTGGTACTGGCACAAGAACAGACATATAGACCAATGGAATAGAATAGAGAACCCAGAAATCGACCCAAACAACTATGCTCAATTAATATTTGACAAAGGAGGCAAGAGCATACAATGGAGTCAAGACAGTCTCTTCAATAAATGGTGTTGGGAAAATTGGACAGATACATGCAAAAAAATGAAACTAGACCACCAACTTACACCATACACACACAAAAATAAACTCAAAATGGAAAAAAGACTTAAACATATGATGGTAAACCATAAAAATACTAGAGGAATCCACAGGCAGCAAAATCTCAGACATATGCCGAAACAATTTCTTCACTGATACTGCTCCTAGGGCAATGGAAACTAAAGAGAAAATAAACAAATGGGACTACATCAAAATAAAAAGCTTTTGCACAGCAAAGGAAACTATCAACAAAACAACAAGAAAGCCCACTGCATGGGAGAACATATTTGCCAATGTTATCACCGATAAGGCTTTAATCTCCAACATTTACAGGGAACTCATACAACTTAACAAAAGGAAGATAAACAATCCAATCAAAAAATGGGCGACTGACCTAAATAGAAACTTCTTGAAAGAAGACAGAAGGAAGGCCAAGAGACATATTAAATCATGCTCAAAGTCACTAATTGTCTGAGAGATGCAAATCAAAATGACAATGCGGTATCATCTCACACCTGTCAGAATGCCTATCATCAACAAATCAACAAACGACAAGTATTGGTGAGGATGCGGAGAAAAAGGAACCCTCGTGCACTGCTGGTGGGAATGCAGACTGGTGCAGCCACTTTGGAGAACAGTATGGGGTTTCCTCAAAAAACTAAAAATGGAACTCCCATTTGACCCTGTGATCCCACTTCTAGGAATATACCCCAAGAAGATAGAAACACCAATCAGAAAGGTTATATGCACCCCTATGTTCATAGCAGCACAATTCACCATTACTAAGATTTGGAAAAAGCCTAAGTGCCCATCAACAGATGACTGGATTAAAAAACTGTTCTATACAATGGAATACTATGATGTGGTAAAAAAGAAGGAATTCTTACCATTTGCAACTGCATGGATGGAACTGGAGAGCATTATGCTAAGTGAAATAAGCCAGTCAGAGAAAGATAAATACCACATGGTCTCACTCATTTATGGAATATAATGAACAACATAAACTGATGAACAAAAACAGATTCAGAGACAGAGAAGCATCGATCAGACTGTCAAACCTCAGAGGGAAGGTAGGGGAAGGTGTGGGTAAGGGGGAGAGATCAACCAAAGGACTTGTATGCATGCATATAAGCCTAACCAATGGACACAGACAACAGGGCCATGAGCGCATGAGTGGGGGAGGGGGCTGGGGGGTATATGGAGGGATAGGACACATATGTAATACCTTAATCAATAAAGAAATTTAAAAAAAGAATTTATATGCATATATGCATAGCCCATGGACACAGAACATAGTGTAAGGAAGGCCTGGGATGGGGCAAGGGTTGGTGGGGGGGGTGGTAAAATGCAGGGGAAATGGAAGACATCTATAATACTGTCAATAATAAAAAAGAATTAATAAAGAAGAAAATCTTACCCTTTGCTACAGCATGGATGGACCTGGAGAACATTATGCTAAGTGAAATAAGCCAGTCAGAGAAAAACAAGTACCACATGATTTCCCTCATATGTAGACTCTAATGAACAAAATGAACTTACAAACAATATAGAAACAGTCTCACAGATAGAGAACAGACTGAAAGCTGTTGGAGGGAATGGGGGTTGGGGTGTGGCCTGGGTGAAAAAGGTGAAGAGACTAAGCAAAAAACAAACAAACAAAACAAACAAACAAACAAAAACAATTCATAAACACAGACAACAATATGGTGATTACCAGAGGTGAAGGGGGAGTGGTGAGAGGTAGAAGAAGGTATAGGGAGGATAAATGATGATAGAAGGAGACTTGACTTGGGGTGGTAAATACATAATACAATATACAATTGATGTATTATAGAATTGTACACTTGAAACCTATACAATTTTATTAAACAATATCACCCCAATAAATTTAATTAAAAATAAAACCCATCTTCGTTTTTTAAATGTTAGTTTATTTCTTCTTTTTTCTCCCTCCCTTCTTCCTCTGGTATAGCCCTGTAATGTTAATATAATTAGTGCAGGTAGGACAGGAAATTTTGTTATTGGTTTTGGAGTAGCTACTCTCTTCCAAGGGTAGTTTTCTTTAATGAATCCCCATGTCAGCAATACAAGGCCAAGTGCAAGGTACTGAAGAATCCATTTAATTCAATTCGGTTAACTAGGAATCACAATGTGCTGGATAAAACAGAAATAAAAAGGCAAGTCCTGCCCTCAAGTTGTTCATGGTATAATAGTGAAAATACTTAGCGAGCCTAGTGTGGCATAAAATGGGAAATATTTTACTAGGGGCCAGAGAGAGGAGTGCAGCTGGTCATAGAGGCAAGCCAAACTAATGCAAAACACATTATGGCTGAGTTAAATCAGAAAGTCCAAGGACACCCAATGTCATTTTTATCTACCCAGAAAAAGCCAAGCACTGGCCTAACCCAGGGCTGCAGTTCCAGGGCTCAGTTCCAGCAGCCAGCACAAACCGAGTCACAGGCTGCTTTGTGCTTTGTGTCTAGTCCTGTACTACATATAGGACAAAGCCAGTAAAGCAGAGGTGACCCCTGCCCTCTAGGAGAAAAAAATAGTGATGAAAGCAAACCTCTAGAGCACATTAAAATAATAAAAAATTAGCACCAAGCAACAGATAAATACTACATTCATTCACATCGTTCTTTTCTCATTCTGGTTCATTTTTCTCTATGATGGAAAAGCTTAGATGAGACCAAAATAAGTGAGAGTCAGGTCTACAGCCAGCCCTACTTCCACAGTCATTAAGAAAGTTGGAGATTCTCACCATTATTAATTTTTAATATTTTTATTGATTTCAGAGAGGAAGGGAAGGCGAGAGAGACAGAAACATCAATGATGAGAGAGAATCATTGATCAGCTGCCTCCTGCACACCCCCTACTGGGGATCAAGCCCACAACCCAGGTATGTGCCCTTGACCTGAATCGAACCTGGGACCCTTCAGTCAACAGGCCGACGCTCTATCCCCTGAGCCAAACCAGCCAGGGCCATTATTAATTTTTTAAAACATTGATTTCACCAGAGTTGCATGAAAATCAGTGGTCAAACTAATTGGAATATGGCTTTCCTAATATTTATTCTTCCTTTTAGCAATTCTTTTTTTTTTTTTTTAGATTTTTCTGAAATATTTATTCTGAACCAGTGATAAACTACATATTCTTTGGTCAGTGGGACAAACCACAGGCAGCTGCTGCAGTACCTCTCTCTGCTTGCTCTCTTCCCATATCTAGAGATCTATAGGGACTTTCGGGATTGACAAGGTTGGCACCTCTCAGAGATGGAGGGGGTGGCAGCATGGGTCAAGTGGATGGCCTACAGCAGTGGTAGGCAAACTCATTAGTCAACAGAGCCAAATATCAACAGTACAACAATTGAAATTTCTTTTGAGAGCCAAATTTTTTTAACTTAAACTTCTTCTAACGCCATTTCTTCAAAATAGACTCGCCCAGGCCATGGTATTTTGTGGAAGAGCCACACTCAAGGGGCCAAAGAGCGCATGTGGCTCGCGAGCCGCAGTTTGCTGACCACGGGCCTAGAGGATTAAGTGCAGACTTATTTGGACAGGAGCACCTTCCATTTAACCCTATGCCAAGCCCCTCCACACCACTGAGGAAAAGGCATAACGTAATTTAAGAAGGGTCTTTGAATAGTCCCAATGTTGTTTCTAAATAGAAAAACATGTGATAAGGGAAGGGATTATATTACACAAACATTTTTCCTCTGATTTTCTTCCAGAAATGTGTGTAGGAAGAGACTACATTGAAGAGCCATATCTGAATAAATGCTTAGACTAAACTATGTAAGTCATCTCAAAGGAAAGCATAATTGAGGTTTAAAGCTCTGGCCTAGCCTCAGCTGTTCAGCCTCTAATCCACTGGGTAGTTGTGCTTCATTACTAACATCAATTCCTCAAATAGTCTTTTTATGTTTGTTGTTGAAAGTATTACAGATGTTCCCTCCCTTCCTGCCCCCTGTTAACCTGCTCTGCCCCTTAGATAGCCTTTTAGCATTGACTATCTGATGCTGTTAAAGTGCAAAACGTTCTGACAGGATCATGGACATTCCTGCAATTGCTCTCCCCCCAGCAAAACAAATAGTGTTCAGATCTTGCAAAGCCAACAATACCACAGCATAGGTCAGCTGAAAACTCCCTCTCATCAGAGACCTCTCTGAGCCAGCAAAGTTAAGGCTTTGAGCTCAGGTTCCTCAGAAGGTCACTAGAGAGGACAATGAGTCTGCAGGATGAGTCAGGAGAATTGAGAAAGCCCAGTCAGTCCCAGAGCCAGGCCTCTAGTAAGGCAGCCAAGGAAAAAGCTCTGTAAGAACCTGGAACACCCTGATAATGAAGGAGAGGGTAAAGGAAAGAAACAACAGAAAGACAAAACTATCTGTCCTTAGCACCAATAAAAGAAGGAAGCAGGCCAGATTTATCCTTGATATGTCCTTATCTCACTTTACATATCCTCTCTGTTCCCAATACACCCAATTTCTCCATGCTGATTCCAACTAACCAGGCATTTCCTACCACCCTCATGTCTCCTCCTCCCCTTATAGGCTCAAACTCCTCAGAACTTCCCTAGTATTCCACCATCTTTTCAAGCAGTGTCTTGTTCCCTCAGCACTGCTCTGATTTGTCACTTCCTGATAATTGATCTGGGCCAATGCAATAATTGTTCTTCATGAGTTAGTGTGATCCCCACTAGAGTCACATATTGGCAATTAAGGGCTGTCTATTAGCAACAGAGTATCTTCACTCCAAAGATTATATGTAGTGAAGGGATTTCCAACGAAGGTGGATGAGGCTCGGACAGAGAGTCCCACTCACATTTAATTCCATGTAAAGAAACACCCACCTACCTCTGTTTAATTGTAAAACATCCCAACAGATATCCACTTGGTCTAAAGCAGTGGTTCTCAACCTTTCTAATGCCGCGACCCTTTAATACAGTTCCTCATGTTGTGGTGACCCCCAACCATAAAATTATTTTCGTTGCTACTTCATAACTGTAATTTTGCTACTGTTAATGAATCTTAATGTAAATATCTGTGTTTTCCGATGGTCTTAGGTGACCCTGCTAGCGGTTCTCAACCTGTGGGTCGCTAGCAGGGTCACCTAAGACCATCGGAAAACACAGATATTTACATTATGATTCATAACAGTAGCAAAATTACAGTTATGAAGTAGCAATGAAAATAATTTTATGGTTTGGGGTCACCACAACATGAGGAACTGTATTAAAGGGTCGTGGCATTAGAAAGGTTGAGAACCACTGGTCTAAAGCTTAAAACCAAATAGAGTACAGAACACCAAGATACCCCAAGGAACTTCATCTGAACTATTTCCGACAAATTACAAACTGCTAATTTGTGATATCATTGCTTGGGGGCAGGGGGGGAGAGAACTGGCCCTATTATCAAACTGTGAGAAAGAATATTTTTAAAGTAACCCACAGTATGACAAAAAATTGCCCACTTAGAAGTTTTTGAAACCTTACATTGTCCCAAAGTTGTAAATTAAACAGTGTAGAACCTGGAAGACCTGTCCATGGCAACAGCTTATGTGCCTGGCATATGTGAATGGGTTTGGAGGAAGTGGCCTTTGCTGGGAGGAAGCAGGTGATGAGTGGCAATAGAGGCCTTTTCTAAGATGACTTAGGATAAGATAAACTCCCGGCATTTAGGTTATCCAGCTTATTAAAGGCTGTAGACTATTAAGAACACCATTTGACTTGTAATGGTGGATCTGTCTTCCTAGCATACTATGCTGATTTACAGCTGTGTTTTTATTTGTGTGTTTTTTCTCATTTTATTTTTTAATTACAGGTTACATTCAATATTATTTTGTTTTCATTTCAGGTGTACAGCATAGTAGTTGGAAAATCATACACTTTACAAAGTGATACCCCTGATATTTCAAGTACCCACCTGGCACCATACATAGTTATTACAATATTATTGACTATATTCCTCAGACTAAAAACATCTAGTACAGAATTCAGAGTTCTGGAGTACTAAAAAAGCATCTAGTGATGCTTATTCCAATGAGCATTACTGTCTAATAATGAGACTTCCCCAGACAAAGGATGCTGTGATCTCAGATTGCTTGTTGCAAGTGGACTTACCTGAGCCATCCTGGCAAATGGACCAATCTTGTGTTTTGGTTTCCTTCTCCTTCCCATTCATAGCTCAGTATCCCCACACTGCTACCATGTTCCTCTTTTCCCTGGCAGCTTAGAGCTCCCCATGACTGTACTCAGTCCAGACTGCTCAGGATGCCTCTACAGTCGCTAGAACTTTCTCTCCCTCCTCCCTTCCATCCCAAGTTTCAATCCTGAGTCCCTTTTCTGAGGGCCCTATTGCTTACTTTCCAAAGAGACATCTGGGGGACTAATACTAGTATATTAAAGTGGTCATGGCTAATAATGAGTTAAAACTCTGGCCCTTCTAATTATAGTAGGCTGGTTGACAAGGAATGAATTTCTAATGATTTTTATACATGTAGTAGGCTGTTACATATGATACTTGGGGAAAGGGCAACATTTGACATACCTCCCATCACACAATGGAAATGGCTGCCTACTTTGCCCTAAACATAGGACAGAGGAGTTGCCTTGGCTGGTTTAGGGGATGGAAGCAATGAGCTTAATTCATAAATAACCTATTAATGTTGCCAAGAATTCATTCACAGGTCATTGTGCATCCATAATAGGCTATGTATTTTGCCCATGTTTTTTGTTTTGTCCTTTGTACTTCTGCCCTTTTTATTTTTAAACTGACACTACCTGAGGCAAAGTGAGGTTGATAAATAGGTATTGCATTTTTCCTCTAGGTCATCTAAAAAAATGCCTTCCTTACCAATGTTTTGAAATGAGCCTATTTCTAATCCCCATACCTGGCATGATGAGCCAGGTGCCTATCAAATTACCTCAGGGGATTCTCAGCCCCGCCGCCCCCCCCCCCCCGGGGACTCACTAGAAGTAGACATTTTACCCAACAATTGCACTACCAAAGAGATGTGTATATAGAAACGCCAATACCGGCAGGGATGCCTCATTGAATCAAGTTGTAATATAAAGAATTCTAAATTATATGATCTATTCATTTAATAAAAAGCACAAGGCTGGTCCTAGCCAGTTTGTCTCAGTGGATAGAGCATTGGCCTGCAAACTGAAAGGTCCCAGGTTTGATTCCGGTCAAGGGTACATGCCCGAGTTGCAGGCTCGATCCCCAGTGGGGGGGTGTGCAGGAGGCAGCCAATCAATGATTATCTGTCATCATTGATGTTTCTATCTCTCTCTCCCTCTCCCTTCCTCTCTAAAATCAATTAAAAAAATATAATAAAAAAGAAAAAGCACAAGGCTGATTTTTTGGCCAGATTAATCAGCAAGGCACACCTTTTTAAACAATAGTAAATATTCCCATACGAGTTGGTAAATAGCCACTACCCCTTGCTTTGACTGCTTCAGACCCTACTCTGAGACCTACACAAGATCCAAAAACTAATAGATAATGTGTGGCACAGCCAAAGCCTTTGCTCTAGGATTATAGCTGGAACCTATTCAGATTTGTTGTTTCCTATGCCTTACCATGTGAATAGCATCCACAATATCAAAGCTACCATGTACTAGGTACTGGGTTTGGCTCTGAATGTAGACCATAATAACTTTGCTTAAAGCTCTAGTAGTGACCCTGAGGTTTCTCTCAGTCTACTCTGCCACATGCATTCCCATGGAGCAGAACGTCCATGACCTTCAAAAGACAGACAACTTGAGCTGTTTCAAAATAGCACTTGGCAGGCAGCCTAGACTCGGACAGTGACAGCAGACACAGACTGTGGGCATGATGGGTCAGCCCCCTGTCACATCACCTCAGGGGATCCTCAGCCCCACGGGACTCACTAGAAAATCCTTTACGTTTGAAAAGCAGAAATTATCTAGTCTACCTGAGCAGCCCAGGAGCGGGTCTGTATTCTTAGCCTCATGCTTCAAATGCTGACTTTAGAACAAAAGCCTCCATTCAAGGTCATATGATGAGTCAGCTACTGAGTGGGGAGTGAAAAGAAAGGGAGAATAAACAACCCATGACAGGGTTAACTTGAGCTGCCTCAACCTATGAGAAAGACCAGGCCAAAACTTTCATATTATTTATTTATAGATCCTTGGAAGGATGTTAGTGCGCATAGGTAAGGAAGAAGGATGATGGTAGTAGGTCTCTCTTTAATCTGTTGTCCTGGAAACCCGGGCTTGTGGTAGTCTTGTGATATAGGTGAATATATACTGAGCTTTTGCTTGCTTTATTTGTAAGTCAAGAAGGATTTCATTAATTCTGCCTCAGATAAAAGCTCTCTCTTTGTTCCAGTGTGCCTTGGCTACTGTTAACCTTACACTAATAAAAATGGTCAGCTTCCAATTAATTTTTATTTTTTTACACTAACTAATAAGATTAGTGCTGTCTGTCATAACAACTGCAGGAATCTGACTTGTAATAAAGGGAAGTAGAATGAGCCCCATGTCTGAATTTGTAAGGTTTCAGTTCTAGTCTTTACTCTGCCAACACCCTTGGTAACATAACAGGAGGCACATTATATCATTTCATTTTTCTAATTTATAAAACAGAGATGATGCTAACTACCTGCCTCATGGGTCAGAATAGGAAGAAAATATTATAGATAAGAAAACTATTTGAACATTCTAATACCCTCCAAAATATAAGGAAATATCTCTGTCTTCAGAAATGCTCAATGGGTATGTGGAAACCAGCACTTGTAAAACACCTACTATGTACCCATCACTTTCACATCCATTTGTTTCACTTATCCTAACAATAATCCTATGAAGTAGATATTAGCTGTTGCATTGTAAAACAATTAGGAATAAAAATTACAATAAAATATATCAGTATGTTCAAATTCTAATTTTATTTTAGAAACAAGTAGATTTGACCTTAAAGGAAAATAAGCTTTGAAAATAAAATTCAAAGTATAAATAACAATGACACAACAGATCAGTGTAACACCAAATTGCATCTCTAAGATAAAATTGAAAGTAAACATGTGATACTTTCCATAATTTATATCACAGAAGTATTAATATGATTTGCAGAAACTGGGAACACATTTAGAGTAAGGATTATCACCTGACAGGAATGCAGCGGTGTTCAAAAAGTAGCCAGTAAATCCAAACAACTACCCATGTTAAAATGACATCCTACCTAATAATAGACAAATATGCAAATTGACCATACCTCCTACACACCCACAAGCCACGCCTATCATCCCATCAGAGCGAGTATGCAAATTAATCCAACCAAGATGGCTACAGCCACAGAGAGCAAGGTTTCCTAGGTAACAGAGGAAGCCAAGCTTTCCACCTGCCCTTGCCAGGCCTAAGCCTCCACTCAAGCTACAAAGTTTCAATTATAGAAGGTAAACAAATTCAAACAGAAATGGCGGCAGAATGGAGCTTGAGAGAGCAGGCCAGGGTTGCTCCCGGCAACAGGGGAAGCAAAGCTTTCCGCACACCCTGGCCGGGCCCACCCGCTCAAGGCTACAAAGTTTCAATTATAACCCCAACAGGCTTGGCTCCACTCCAGGCTACAAAGTTTCAATTATAGAAGGAAAATAAATTCCAGATACCAGGGCCTCCGCTTGGGTTGCCAGGGGCCGTGGCTGGCCTGCAAACCACCACAGGCCCCTCGCTCAGGCCGCCCCACACCCCAAGGGAACCCCACCCTGATCAGGAACACCCTTCAGGGCAAACCAGCTGGCCCCCACCCCTGTACCAGGCCTCTATCCTATCTAATAAAAGAGTAATATGCAGATTAATCATCACTGCAACACACACTATAGCTGCCCCCATGTGGTCAAAGATGGCTGCCCCCATGTGGACACAAGATGGCCACCATAAGATGGCCAGCACGAGAGGGCAGTTGGGAGGCACCGGCATGCAAGGGAGGGCAGTTAAGAGGGACCAGGCCTGCAAGGGAGGGAAGTTGGAGGTGATCAACCCTGCAGGAGAGGGCAGTTAGAAGTGACCAGGCCGGCAGAGGAGGGAAGTTGGGGGCAAACAGGCTGGCAGCGGAGTGGTTAGGGGGTGATCAGGCTGGCAGGCAGAAGCGGTTAGAGGCAATCAGGAAGGCAGGCAGGCAAGCAGTTGGGAGCCAGCAGTCCTGGATTGTGAGAGGGATGTCCAACTGCCCGTGGGATCGGGCCTAAACGGGCAGTCGGACATCCCTCGAGGAGTCCCAGATTGGAGAGGGTACAGGCTGGGCTGAGGGACAACCCGCCTCCATTCACGAATTTCATGCACCGGGCCTCTAGTAGTACATAAAAGAAGAAAGACAAACTTACATTGGGCTTCAAGTAGCAACACTGTGTGGCCTCCCGAGAAAGCATACATATCATATTGATAGAAACCCAGGTGAAGATAAAAAGAGAGGGGGGACAAAAAAAGGAGGGTCGATTCATATAACTAAAAATGCAAGCATACATGTCTGAGAATATTTAGGCTACAGCAGGCCTGTAGTTTCTCCCCTGACCAGTGACAAGCTACTGCTGTAGACCTTGTTCCTTATAGCAAGCAAAGGAGAAATGAGACTCCTGAGAGTAAGAAGCAGAAAGTTGGGATTCATCAACATTTTTATCCTCATCTTAGATAAAGAAAATAGGGCTCAGAAAGTTGTTTCCCAGGCATACAACTAATAAGAGGGGAATTGGAATTCAACCAAAGTATACTGTATATGACTTTCCCTACCCATGTCTTTTATAAGAAAATATACTACTTCCCCAAAACCACATTCCTTCTCTCAGAAATGCTGCCACACTCTTGGGGAATAGTGAAACACTGCTCTTGGACCTTCCTTACTTAATGCACCCCTCACCATGACCACCCCACTGGTCATATATGACTAACTTCTGCAAGAATCCTTACAAGTGCTAAACATCACAGTTTCCCTGTTCAAAAGGGTTAGAATGTGTGATCAAGAAACAGAGCTAATCTTCATTAACAAAGCTAACTGATTCTCTCAGCAGATCAAACTCGCCCATGGTGGTATCCTTCTTTGCTCAGCCTCCTGGGCACAGTGCTCCTTAATCCAAGACCCTCTTTTAAGCATTCTATACAAATAGTCTTCATAGCATGCAGCACATGATTTGACACACATCTGCACTCCAAATACTCAATGAATGAATGAAGACCAGGATCTAATCATGTACAATGATAAGAGTATGTTTTAGATGTCTTAATTATATTAGAACTAGAGGCCCAGTGCATGAAATTCGTGCACTGGGTGGGGGATGTCCCTCAGCCCAGCCTGCACCCTCTCCAATCTGGGACCCCTCGAGGGATGTCCGACTGCCGGTTTAGGCCCGATCCCTAAACCAGCAGTTGGACATCCCTCTCACAATCCAGGACTGCTGGCTCCCAACCGTTCACCTGCCTGCCTGCCTGCCTGATTGCCTCTAACCACTTCTGCCTGCCAGGCTAATCACCCCCTAACCACTCCCCTGCCTGATCGACACCTAACTGCTCCCCTACCGGCCCAATTGTCCCCAACTGCCCTCCCTTGAAGGCCTGGTTGCCCCCAACTGCCCTCCCCTGCAGGCCTGGCCTCCCCTAACTTCCCTCCCCTGCCAGCCTGGTCTCCCCTAACTGCCCTCACCTGCCAGCCTGGTCGCCCCCAACGGCCTTCCCCTGATGGCCTGGTCACCCCCAACTGCCCTCCCCTGCAGGCCTGGTCACCCCCAACTGCCCTCCCCTGCTGGCATGGTTGCCCCTAACTGCCCTCCCCTGAAGGCCTGGTTGCCCCCAACTGCCCTCCCCTGCTGGCCAGGTCCCCCCCAACTTCCCTCCCCTGCCAGCCATCTGTGGTGGCCATCTTGTGACCACACGGGGGTGGCCATATTGTGACCACATGGGGCAGCCATCTTTTGTGAGGTCATGATGGTCAATTTGCATATCACCTCTTTATTATATAGGATTTCTGGGAAATTTTGTCAGATATTATACACAAAAAATATAAGTTGAGATGAAGCTAAGGATTAGCTTCTACTTGGAAGCTCTCTTTTTCTTCAATGACTAACCTAATAACACTTGTTCTGGTCTCAAATCTGTTATCACCAGCCAGAGGAACTAGAAGAAGACATCTCCCCTCTTTAAGACTCAGTTTCCCCATTTTTAAATTAACAATGTTGAGCTAGATCAGTGGTTGTCATCCCTAACTTCGCCCTAGAATCACCTGGGGAGCTTTTAAAACTACTGTTGCTAAATACTCTCCCCAAGGTTTCAGATTTAATTGGGGTTGGGTGAGTCCTGTGTATCAATATATTTTAAAAGCTCCCCAGTGAGTTCCATCATGCCATAAAAAAACAATATACTGACTACAGCTGGGTCTCTCTTAATACCAGAGTTGCCCTGCCTATTCTCTACTTCCCTCTCTAATACCACACACCATAAGACTTATCAATTGAGTTGCTCAACAGTCTAACATCTTGCTTCATCTTATTTACCTATTGACTTCAAACTTTGTGGGTACTTTTGGGGCTCCTGAGCCCTGCTATTGAGACATGCTTTTAATGTTAAAGTGTTATTTTGCCATCAAAGAAGCTTTCCTGGTTCCCAAGATGTATCCCTAAAGCACTAGCTGGCCTGCCCTTGCTTTCAGTCTAGGAAAGCTCAACGAGCAAATATGAGCAGGCTGGAGTGCTCCTGCTGATCTGGAAGGAGTCCATAAGCACAATGCACAACTTTCCATCTCACTGGAATTTTTCATGGCACTGAGCCTGCCCATTCTATTCGGCCCTTTGTCAAGAATGTCCTTGACACTTATGGAATTGATTTGTTCTTCCTTTGCTTTAAATAATAAGACAACAGTTATGCAGGAGTTTTATAAGGTATTGATTTAACGTACAAACCACATAATGCCCCTTGAATGCTACAGCAAGATCCAATGCCTCATCATCCAGGAAGATGAATATAATGACACCCTAGCATTTTCTTAACCTGTCAAAACATTCCTGAGCTTTGGGCTTGGTGATGAGCAGACATGCCAAGGATTTAGAAATGTCAAAAATACTCTGGGCTATTTTTAAAAATGCAAGTCTTTTTAACACCTAGCATTCCATCAACAATCCTTTTTCACAACATAGGGCTTCTAAAGGAAGGCTCTCTCTCAAATGAACAGTATGAACACTATACAGGAAGGAGAGGGTCCCTCAAGGGGGGTAGCTTTATTCTAGAAGCATTCCACTATAAAGATTTGTCTGCTCTGTGTGTAGATAGAAAGGGCTGAAAATGTGGCAGAATAAGGGTGGAAGAAAGCATGGGTCTGGAATCTGAATGAGAAATTCTCAGACTACCAAGATCCTAAAATACAGGTTTGAAATATTAGAATCTGGCATGTCCTTTTAATGATACAGCTTAGGTAACCTTCAAGTATGGGAAAGTGCAGAGGGGCTTTGTTGTAGATCCTTGGTCAAACTGCCAAAAGTACATGAGATCATTCTTCCCTTCATTGCCAAATGTCTTGGAAGAGTAGTCATCTATTCACCTTGTCTCTACTTCATCTTTTCATTCATTCTTCAAATTTGCCTCCTATATTCTCTGCTCTGCTAAAACTGCTCTCATTAACATAGAATGATATACTAAAAGCTAAATCCTGTGGTCTTTCAATCCTCATTCTGATGGACACCTCTATATTATTTAACTGTTGACAGTTCTTTCCTTCTTTGACCTTTGTGACACAATCTCTCTCCAGATTATTCTCCTGTTTTTCTACTTTTATTTTCAGCTGCCTTCTTAGGCTATTCTTCCTGTTCCCATCCCTTAAATTATGGATATTTTTTCTTGACCCTTTTCTCATTTTATGAATACTCTCATGATACAACTTATATGACTATCAAATCTTTATCATGTGTGCCAATTATTCACCCAAACTCCAAACCCATATAGTCATCTCTCTTTTGGACATCTTCACCAGGAAGTCCAGCCAACATTCATACCCATTCCAAGACTGCTCTTCTTCTCATATTGTTTCAGTTGTTATAATAACTTTATAATTGGTCTTCTCACCTCTAACCTCTTCATTGGTCTTCTCACCTCTAACCTCTTCATTGTTCCCAGAGTTTTCTCTTTAAAAATACAAGCATAGCTAATATTGTCACTCTGTTTAAAAACTTTTAGGAAGGTTTCCCTCTACCTACAGAATAAATCTAATCCTTACCCCAAAACATTTCAGGTATCTAATAAGCTGGCCCTACTTTACCTTCCTAGGTTTACTCTTGGCATTCCCACTACTACCCAACACCTCAATCCCACCTATCCTATGATCTACCACTCCTTAAATATGCTATGCTAGCTCAAGTCTCAATGTCTGTTCATATTACTTCCTCTAGCTGAAAGAATCTTCTCTCCTTCCTATTTCCAACTCATAGTTTTAAAATGTCACCTTGTCAAACTATAATGTCATCTCCTGTGTAACATCTCCAGGCAGAATTAATTGTGGCCTTCTCTGAACTGTGAACTTTCTACAGACCATAACTCTATTATTCATGCACACTGTTTTACAATTAGGTATGTGAGATTTCTTTAAGGGCTAAGATTCTGTCTCAGCCTTCATGTTTAATATCTCAAACTTTGGAATCAGACAGACCTGAATTTGCATACCAGCTATGGTCTTACTGGCTGTGTGATCTTGGACAAGTTAACTAACTTCTCTAGTGTTTTCATCTGCAAAACTGAGGTAACAATAGTGTTTCAGGAAGAATAAATGAGATAATGCATATAAAACATTTGTAGTACCTGACACAAACATTTTTTAATCTATCTTTATTGTTAAAAGTATTTAAAAAGTCCCCCTTTTGCTCCTATTTACCCCTTCCCCCATTCCTGCCCCCCAGGCCTTCACCACACTATTGTCTATGTCCATATATGCATATAAATTTTTTTGTTAATCTTTCCCATTCCACTCCCTTCTTCCCACTGAGATTCATCAGTCTGTTCTATGTTTCCATGCCACTGGTTCTATTTTATTTTATTCATCATACTGGAGGTCTGGTGCACGGGATTCATGCACTGGTGGGGGGTGTGGCCTGCGGGGATCAGCCACTGTGGGAGCACTGCTCATCCCAGTCTGCCAAGTGGCTGTGAACCCGCCCTCTGAGTGGCTGCTCCCTGGTCCGGCATCTTCTGTGGAGCCGGAACACTCGCCTCTCCAGGGGACCTGGTCTCCGGGTCCAGGGACAATAACACTGAGAGGCGGTGGAGTAGGCCTCAGTCCCTTGGCAGCCAAGAACCTTCCTCCCAGCTCTGGGGTCAGCTCTGGGAGCCCCGTGGTGGCACTTGGCCTGCAGGCATCCAAAGGAGGCAGCAGAGAGCAAGGAGGAGGAGCCTGGGGCGAGGAGGCAACGATTGCAGCCTGGGTTCCTGCCGTTGGCCCAGGGTTCGCAGCGGGAACAGCCACTCATTCCGGCCAGCTGAGCAGCACTCCCACTGTGGTAACACCCTGACCACTGGGGGGCAGTTTCTCCATTGAGCGTCTGCCCCCTGGTGGTCAGTGTGTGTCATAGCAACTGGTTGACCAGTTGTTCTGGTTGTTCCACTGTTCGGCTGCTGGGCTTTTATTATATAGAATAATAAACATTTAATAAATGTTAGCTATTACTATTTTTTCTGTGTCTGGCATATGGTCATGCAGAGAGTAATACTTAATAAATGGTTATTTAATAAATTTAGGCCCAAGAACACTTACTAAATGAACAGTTTCTTTGTTGGATCTTGAGATTACTGACAGAGGCACAAAAATTGAGTTATATAAATGAATTTCTTTCTCTGTAGTCAGATCATTACAACAGCAACTGGGGAAACCAAAAGTTTTGTATGTGCATTTTATGTTTTGAACCTGAACCTGTTACATCTTTATTCCCAGCAAATGCAAGTTTCAAAGTGTTCATTCTAACTTCTTTTCCTAGATAAGTCCAAAGACTTTTTTCTACTTTAACATTTGACAAATAGGATGATTCAATTATTGTGGTAATTATTTAATACAGCAAGCAATAACTTTTAAGATGCAATGGTAATTAAGCCCAGCATGCTTGAAAATACCATTCTCTGAGTCAGGTTTAGCAACATGTCTTGAAGTTGGGACCTTAGAGGTTTAATTCATCCCAAACTCCTCTACCAATACAAATTTAAATTAATGGCATTTCTGGTTCTTACCCCTTTTTACCTATAACCCATCTTAATCTCTTGACCTCCATTTTAGTCATGAAACCCTAAAAGATTGCCTTTTATATTCATCCCACAATAATCTGTTTAATATACCTTGATAAGGAATATCCTTCAAAATTGCCAAATTCTGGCATGCTTTCAAAAGAAGTCCTATTCTTTGGGAAAAGCAAATATTATAGTCTCTCCCTTTACTTGGTCCTAGAAAATGTCCAGAGGAAAACATTTCTGTCAAGTCTATTATAAATGAGTATAGAAACCTGACATTTGAAGTGCCATTATTATTATTAAAACATGATATGAACAAGTATTGGAAGTTTGGGAAATTAGGGTAAGGATTTATTCAAAAGTCTACTGTCCACATAAAACTAGAATTATTTTTGTATATATTTTTTCATTCTTTTCCATTTGCCTACATTTTCTCAAAGCTGGCCTCTCACGCATTCCATACACTAAGGAGATTTGAAGGACTTTAGAAAAACTATAATTCTAATTGTATGACTTCTTAGAAGGTTTTCCAGCGGCTTCAGTTTTTCAGAGAAAAACACTAAGAGTAAAGATGGCATAATGTCCCAAATCTACAAAAATATTTATTTCACTGCACACAAACTACCAATTCCAATACAAGGTATTGGGGATCAGCTAATGAGCTGATCTTTGGTGTCTATCTGATAACTAACTATGCCCATTATTAACTTGGACAAATGCTGGAACCAGGATGTTTTGGACTCTGAAAAAGAAATGGGATGAGGAGAGAAGGGAATTCCCCAATGACAATAACTTCAACCTTCATGATATTAAAAATAAAAATTAAAAGATAAAGAACATTGAAAAATTCCATTTCAATCCAAAAAGAATAATACAGTATGTAAATAGTCATTTTTGTATGCAGTTAATCATTGATGATTCATTAGAACAGAAATGAGCTGATGTTTTGGGGTGTGTTAAATGATTTCAACCTGCACCTTTTAGCTTCTTGTCCCTCCTTACACACAATCAGGATAATACTTGTTTTAGATTACATTTTGTAATGTTCATGAAAACCTAATGTTAGGATTACTAAAAGCCTAGATTTAGGGCCTTCTTTGTTTATCAAATTGATCTTTCCTCATTGTCTTCCACATCTCCTGAAACCCACACAGCTTCCCCTTCTGAACTCTTCTCTACACACACACTTAATTGTCTAGGCCACATGTTTTAATGATGAATTGCGTATTTTACATTGTTCTTGAATAATTTAATGTGTTTGTCTCCTTAACTAGATCATGAATTATGTGACAGTTAATACCTCGCACTTCCTTTTTATCTGCTCTGGTCCTTGTCTATACTGTGAACTACTTGAGGTAGGGCACATTCCTTGTTCACCTTTGTTTCCCCAGTGTTATTTGCAGTACCTGATGGTGGAGATGTACAATAAAGTATTTAATGAATAAATAAATAAATGGGTGGATAGGTGAAAAGACAGTGCCCAAGAAATGTACCTAGATAATTAATGGAATTCAGAGCACCTGGCAGCAAGAAGGATGGTCTCAAAGTGTTGATCAGTCAGTCAACAATTACTTTTTGGGCACCTACTATCTGCCAGACACAGATTTTCTGGGGGAACAAGAGAAGGTAGGCCTAGAAATAAAAATCAACTGTATATAAGACACAAAGTGAAACATAGTCAACCAATTGCCTGACTTTGTGTCACTGTTGTCTGTGTATAGCACAGTGAATTTTTCTCCACCACATGAGGTGAACTAACTTGGGAGGCACTATATTTCTATCTTTTGTATGATTGATTTTCTTATCATTGGGTTGAATGGTTCAAATATTTGGGTGTATAGTCACTTCTATGATGTCTTTCTTGCTCTAGCATAATCTCTTTCAGTCAAAGGGAATGTAGTTGGAGAGACATTCTTTGTTCCAGTGAAGTCACGGAAGCCCACTGGCCAATGAATAATAAATAGGTAAATACATAGGGTATGCAGAAGGAGTTGCATTCAAGTCATTCTCCTGTTAAGTCATTGCTTCCATTTTAGAGACTGAAGCCTTTTAGCTTCTCCTACTATCCCTCTAGCACATCTGAGGGGAAAAATAGCTTTAATAACAATAGCATAGCACAAAAAGAAAGAATGGAAACTATCATAATAACATGGGCTTTTTGGCCCCAACATTTGCCTTGCAGCAATCAACCCAATGGAGCTGCCCTATGCTTGTCAATGAGGGATTAAAAAGGATATGGAGGAGATATTATATGGGGCCATTTCAGCTGTTCATTTTAAATATACCCTTCATCAAATATAGTGAGCTGGGATTTGGAGACCACAGACAGCTGTGTTGCTTGAAAAGGGAAAGGACATTATAGCAAATTGTATTATTGTACATTTACTGAGTTCCAGAGTATCTAGGAGGGCCTCAAAGGGCTAAGAGAGCCTTTTCAATCAGTGCCTTGATACACCACTGGGCTGGGGGCAAACCCAAAGCTAACTAATGGTTCCAATGACATGAGACCATGACTTTGGTCATTTGGTTAGGGGCTTTTTTAGAGTAGAAGCACTTGTCAGGCAAGTCAAAAAGGAATATTTTTTATGGAGAGATTTAATAACATCATTGAGTTCACTGCCTGACCTCAGTGATGCCTTCTGGTATTAAGGATCCATTCAAAAGCAGATGTCTGAATTTGAGGTTTTATTACAATGCCTCTCCATGTCCAACATCATTCACTTTCACTCCCACCCCTCAGCACTTAGGCAAGCACGTGTAATATATACCCAGTCCAAAGATACAAATCAGACAACCATCTTCACAGCACTGGGGAAGGAGCGATGCCCATTTGGATTGCCAGAGATATGGGAAAATTAGGATGTTGTTGATGAAGAAAAGTTAGGGTTGCCAAGAAGGAGGACAGTTTTACCCAGAGGTCAACAAAACAGTTGATTTTATTGTATAACACATTATTATGAAACTAGGGGCCTAGTGCATGAAATTCGTGCACTGGGGGTGAGGGGGTCCCTCAGCCCAACCTGCCCCCTCTCACATACTGGGAGCCCTCAGGGGATGTCCTACTGATGGCTTAGGCCCGCTCCCCGGAGAACGGGCTTAAGCCGCAGTCTGGCCTCCCTTTGTGGGAGGGAACTGGGCTGATCAGGGGAAGACACCAGCCCCATCACCCCACTGCTGCAGCCACTGCCAGTCACCACAGCCACAAAGGTGTTTTCATCAACACAGACTCCAGTCCCTTCACCAAGAAAAAATGACAACTTTCTTTAGGCATTTTCAAGATGTGTCTTTCATAGGATATGCATTTCTTTCTTTTTCTTTTTCTTTTTTTTTGTCCTCACCTGAGGATATGTTTCCATTGACTTTTAGAGAATGTGGAAGAGAAAAGGAAAGACAAGAGAGCAACATCAAAGTGAGAGGAATACTTTAATTGGTTGCCTCCTGCATGAGCCCTGATCTGGGCCCAGGCCAGGGAGGAGCCTGCAACCTAGGTACATGCCCTTGATCAGAATCGAACCCAGACCCTGCTGTGGGCAGGCCGAGGCATTATCCACTGAGTCAAACCGGCTAGGGCAGGATATGACATTTCTTAGCCCTCCAGCAGCAGACCTTCGTTTTTTTTCTCCAGAAGTGTGGTGGAAAAACCCTAGATCACCTTTTTGGATTCTTATTACCCAAGTTACTAAGAATATTACCAGTGGCATACAGGAAGCTTAGCCAATGTGCAGTCAGAAAAGGTGTTTCCTCTATAGTTCATACCAATCATGGGCTGGGTCCTGCCCAGGCCTAAAGCCTCTGGCCGAAGCTTTAGGCCTGCACAGAGGCCCTCCAGCTCCCTCTGATCTCCGGCTCTGCCCCTGCCCAGGCCTGCCCAGGCCAAAAGCCTCTAGGGCAGGAGCGGAGCCCCAGCTCCCTACCATCGATCACAGGGGGTCTGCTCCTGCCCAGGTAGAAAGCAGACCCCCCAGCTCCCTGCGATCAATCACAGGGTGTCTGTTTTCGGCCTGGAGCAGGAGCGGAGCCCCAGCTCCCTGCGATCGATCTCTGAGGGTCCGCTCCTGCTCCAGGCCTTACCTCACAGTGACCTGGGTGCCAGGATGTTCCTTGGACACAGGTGCTTGGCGCCTATGTATGCAAATTAACCACCATTTTGGGGTTAATTTGCATAGTCATTCTGATTGGCTATGGGAGTAGTGAAGGTATGGTCAATTTACATGTTTATTATTAGATAAGATGGGGCACATACTTTATTGAAGCCTGATCACCACAGACAACATAATTTCTTAATTTAAAAGGAGTAGTGTCTCACTGAGGGTGAAATGCTAAAAACTATGTTCAGGCAGTCAACCCACCAGACCTTGCCCATCTCCATGTTGTGTAATGAAAATTCACAGTGGAAAAATCTGAGAGCTGAAAGATTCTTTAGCGATTAGAAACTGACCTTTACTCTTTGCAAATGGAGAAACTGAAGCCCAGGGGTGTACCCAAGATTGCATTACTAAGGAGTCAGGTCCTCTGACTCCCAAGTGGATGCACTTTCCATTATACAACCCTACCTCTCATGATGACCCTGAAACTGTAATTTGTACCCAGTTGACTTTCCAGAATGATCTGAGGTACAGATGCGTAGATGGTGTGATACCTTCAGAATTATTAGAGAAAATGATCATCTGTTCCTTCTATGGCTGGTGTGCCATGAATTTTACTGCATTTACTTTTCTGCACTTTTGTATCTATAAGAACTCTTCATTAAAACAACTTTGAATTAATCCGAATAGTCTATTCCCTAACCCTGCCAAATAACATATTTTGTCAGGAAATGGAACATACTCATTCCCTCGGCATTCATCTCTTGGTTTACTTACGGGGGTCCATGTCTCTGTCCAAGAACTAGAGAAAGGAAACTGGGAGTAAAGGACAGAGGCCAGCTGTCACAGTGAGGTATTTGTCTGGGACTATATTTTCTCTTTCTGTTGCCTCCATAGCACTAAGTACAGTTTGGAGCACACAGTAATTTCCATAACTGCTGATTGGCTGATCACAGAGGTTCCCAGTCTATGATGCCCTACTGTAGATGAAATAAAAGGCTAAGTAAAATAAGTCATTATAGCTTAATAGAAAGATCATACATTTTGTACTTACATGAACCTGATAGTTGAGATAAAATATATAGGGGCCTAGCTTGGTATTCATTATTACTATTATTATAAGCAAAAATGTATGCCATAAGGACTAATGCTGCCCAGGGGGTCTAGATCACTAATCAGATGCTAAGGGGTTAGAGGGGATGATAAAACCTAGGAGTCTTGCCCTAGCCCGTTTGGCTCAATGGATAGAACATCAGACTGAAGGGTCCTGGGTTTGATTCCAGTCAAGGGCACATGCGTGGGTTGTAGGCTCGATCCCCAGTAGGGGGCGTGCAGGAGGCAGCCGATAGATGATTCTCTCTCATCATTGATGTTTTTATCTCTCTTCCTCTCCATTCCTTTCTGAAATCAATAACAAATATTTTTTAAAAACCTAGGAGCCTGCTAAATGCATGACATTTAGGAGGGGCAGTTAGGAAAAAAAACTAAATAATTTGCAGTTCCTATACTTAAGGAAAACTTGTCAGTAAAACTAAGGTTCTCAAGCTTTCTCAAGACCAGGTGCAAGGTCACTTTTCCCACTACGGAGTAGTCCCAGATGGTTTTCAGTGCCTCGCTGGACTTCTGGTGCCACTCCTTAGTGGGGAAGGCCAATGCCCTCAAACTGAATATTAGCTACTTGAGAGAAGCTTATTGTGATGCTCTCCTAATCTACTCCTGAATAGTACCCTATGTTCTACAATTTACTTAATTCTCACCTCTAAGGTCCTAATTAAAGCTCACCCATCTTGTGTCCTATGGCCCCTGGACATTGGCATCAGCTAATACAAAAACTAATTTATCCCTGCTGATCCAGATGTAATACTTTCATTTTAATGAACCCTCCATGCCAACTTAAAGCAACTTGTTAGAAATATCTGGCACCTGAGTAGGCTAGTAGGGGGGTGATTCAGGGACATATAGGAGCATTTTGGTTGTCCTCAAACCACACTGTGTAGGCAGCTGTGCTTTAGATCATTCTGAAAAGTCAAATGGGTACAAATTATAAAAATAAAAATCTGGAAAAATTGCCTACTCAATCTATGTGGAGGGCCTCCCAGCTGTCACTTTAACCTAATTCTGCAGACATTTTGAACACCTACTTTGAACCTGGCACTGTGTTTGCTGCTGTGGATACATTTTGGAGCTCCTAGTTCTATGGTCCAGCTGGGGCCCCTAACAAAAATTGGAGCTGCTTATTTGATTGACAGAGGAACTAAAACAGCAGAAAAAGCTGGCAGCTGTTTGCTTATAACCACTTACCAACAGAGACTTCCTTCCCTAGTTTAACAACTACTTCCTTTTGTTTCAAACACAAAGATAAAAGTCTCTATGTGAAAGCACCTAATCTTAGAGGTAAAAGCTAAATAAAGAGCAAGTGATCATATAAGTGAAGTCTGAAGTGGGCCAATTGCTAGTCTTTTCCCCAAGCAAACCAATATTGTCCCTGCTACAAGGCCTTTGAAGAGGAATCTGCTAATTAAACCTGTTTTACCATGACAATTCAAAGCATTATTATGCACTAGATATCCCTAGAAATAAGAGGCAGCAAATCTCGGGTAGTTTAACTGGAATATTTTACGCCACTGGTAAGAATCAAAATCCTGACTTGTATGGAATGGTAAACTATTCAAGCCAGAAAGAACTTTAAGATCATTGAATCTTCATTTTTCAGGTGACTAGACTAAGGCTGAAAAAGTTCAAATTACACACATGTGGCCCCATATCCAGAAAATGACAGGGCTGGGACCAGAATACAGAGCTCTTGCATGCTACTTATTCATTCATCTAGTCAGTCAACTAAATTTCTTGAGTGCCTACTATATGCCAGACATTGTGCTGTTTGTGAGGTAAGGACTTTACAAGTGCTCTCTATTCCTGCCCTTATGAAGCTGAGGGAGACAGACATTGAATGACTGACTCGTTAATTATTTCTAAATATTTTGCATGCTGTGAAGGATAAGTACAGGATGCTATGAGAGCCATCTAGACTTGTTGAGAAGCAAGTAAGTCTCCCTGAAGAAGTCAGTCATGGTTTAGGCTAAGAAATAGAAGATGAGGTGGAGTCCACTAGCTGGGTAAAATTGTCTATGTGGCTGGGGATAGAGATTCAAGGGGCAAGCACATTTTAGATAGCATATAGAAAAGTGCAGGCAGCCCAAAGCTATCCCAACTCCCCCACGCTGCCTTTATCAGAGTTCAGACATCCTCCTTTTTTATAAAGCAGCATGATCTCCAGTATATTTTATTTCTTCAGAAGTGTGGGTGTACAGGAGAAAAAGATATCATAGCCACCTGGACCTATTAAAATAATTATGAAATCACTTCTCTGATTAAACAGTTATTTTTACTTATCAGTGCTATACACCCAGGAAGATAATCTGTGTATCTGTTTGTCTCCCTCTGTTTCTAAAAATGTCACATCCTCATCTTTTTGCTTGGCACCAGAAAATAAAATGAACTTATATTCATAGAGCAGATTTTAAGTGATGCTCACTGAAAACAAGTCCATAGTTTGAAGTAGAATTAAGAAATGGTGGCATTTTCACAGATGTATGCAGAAAAGGATATGCATAGCAATATGTCAGAAGATTGAGGCCAGGCCTTAACCCCTTCCAGTTTTCACTAGAAGTGCCCTGTCTACAAGGGCAAGCAACTAAAACAATATAGCAGGTGCTAACCTCACAAGGGGCTTAGAGAGTCCTACATCCCAGATGTGAAAGGACAATTTTGATGCTCTCAGAAGTCCTTGTTTCTGCCATGTCACCTTGAATGTACCTACAATTCAGTAACCCCCCACAACCCAATTTTACCTCAAATTAAACTGCTAATATAAAATTGTGATCAGTTACATGCAGTATGATAATAATAAAAGCTACTGGGAGTGGAAGATGGCTGCCAACGGGAAGGCAGACTGCAAGATAGTGCGTGAGTGAGAGAACAAAGGGAGAGTGTGTGGTCGCACGGGAAGTGTTTATTTGTGAGTTGAGGGACAACTACACTCCAAAGGACTGTTGGGGATTGCCAGACGGAGTTCCCCTGACCGGGAAGCCCCCACTGTTGCTGAAATCCCTCCCAGAGCAACCCGCTCTGAGGCGGAGAAAGCGCCATATTGAAAGGGAGAGTGGATGTTATCGGAAGCCTAAAAATCCCGGGGATCTACAACAACAACACCCAGAGAACAGCTGAAAACCCAGGAACACTAGTCCCCAAGCAGCACAAATTCGCAGACTCAGAGGAGCTCTGCACCTACTCACGGAAAGGAGAGAGAGAACTTCATAACCAGACACCTGGAGAAGAGAGATCATGGGGAGACAAAGAAACAGGCTGCACATGAAAGAAAAGGAGGCATCACCAGAAAAGGAAGTAAACGAAATGGAGGCAAGCAACCTGTCAGAGAAAGAATTCAGAGAAATGGTCATAAGGTGGCTGAAAAGAATGGAAGACAAATTCAACAATATGTGTAAGAACCAAGAGGAAATGAAGAAGAACCAAGAAGAAATGAAAAATGATATCACTGCTATAAAGAACTCAATAGAAAGCATCAACAGTAGACTAGAAGAAGCAGAGGAGTGCATCAGTGAGCTAGAAGACAAGGTAGGAAAAAATACCCAAGCAAAGCAGCTTCTAGAAAAAAAATAAATAAAAAGGAGGAGGAGAGCCTAAGGGAACTTTGAGACAACACAAAACGAAACAACATCCACATAATGGGGGTGCCAGAAGGAGAGGAAACTGAGCAAGGAATAGAAAACCTGTTTGAAGAAATAAAGACAGAAAACGTCCCTGATATAGGGAAGAAAAAACTCACACAAATCCAAGAAGGTCACAGAGTACCAAACAAAATGAACCCCAAAAGACTGATGCCAAGGCACATTATAATTAAATTGGCAAACACCAACAACAAAGTAAGAATCTTAAAAATGGCCAGAGAGAGACAGAAAGTTACCTACAAAGGATCCCCCCATCAGACTAGTGACTGATTTCTCAACAGAAACACATCAGGCAAGATGAGAATGGAATGAAATATACAAAGTCATGCAAAGGAAGGGTCTGAACCCAAGAATACTGTACCCAGCAAGGCTATCAATCAAATTTGAGGGTGAAATCAGGAGATTCACAGACAAAAAAGGACTAAGGGAGTTTATTACCACCAAACCAGCAATGCAAGAAATGCTAAAAGGTCTGCTATAAAGAGAAGAAATATAAAGCTATGAAGGAACACAGGGGTAAAGAATAAAAGTGGTGACAAACAAATACCTATCAATAATAATTTTAAATGTAGATGGATTAAATGCTCCAATCAAAAGACGTAGGGTAATTGAGTGGATAAGAAAACATGACCAATATGTCTGCGGTCTACAGGAAACTCACCTCAGGAAAAAAGACACACACAGACTGATGGTGAAGGGAAGGAAAAAGGTTTTTCAGGCAAATGGAAATGAAAAAAAAGCTGGGGTAGCAATACTTATATCTGAAAAATTAGATCTCAAAGTGAAGGACATAAAAAGAGATAAGGAAGGCCACTTCATAATACTAAAGGGATCAATCCAACAAGAAGAAATAACTCTGGTAAACATATACGCACCCAATACAGGAGCACCCAAATACATAAAAAACTTCGGGAGGATATCAAGGGAGAGATTGACAGCAATGCAATCATAGTAGGGGACGTTAATACCCCACTATCACCATTGGACAAATCCTCTAAACAAAAAATCCGCAAAGAAACATCAATCCTAAATGACTCCCTAGATCAGATGGAGTTAATTGACATCTTCAGAACATTTCACCCCAAAGCCATAGAATATACATTCTTTCTCAAATGTACATGGGTCATTTTCAAAGATAGACCATATATTGGGTCACAGGCAAAGTCTCTTCAAATTCAAGAAGATAGAAATCATATCAAGCATCTTCTCAAATCACAATGGCATAGAACTGGAAATCAACTATAATAAAAAAAAATCCAAAATAAGCAAACACCTGGAGACTAGCATGCTATTAAACAATGACTGGGTTACCAGGGAAATCAAAGAAGAAATAAAAAACATCATGGCAACAAATGACAATGAAAACACAACAATCCAAAATCTATGGGACACAGTGAAAGCAGTCTTGAGAGGGAAGTTCATAGGTCTACAAGCCTACTGCAAAAAAACAAGAAACAATGGTAATAAATTACCTAACCCTACAACTCAAAGAGTTAGAAAGAGAGCAACAAGAAAAGCCCAATGTAAGCAGAAGGAAGGAAATAATAAAGATCAGAGTGGAGATAAATGACATAGAGACCAAAAAAAAAAAATACAAAAGATCAACAAAACCAAGAGCTGGTTCTTTGAAAGGATAAACAAGATTGATGAACCTCTAGCGAGGCTCACCAAAAAGCAAAGAGAGAGGACCCAAATAAACAAAATCAGAAATGAAAGAGGAGAAATAACAACACACCCCACAGAAATACAAAGGATTGTTAAAAAATATTATGAATAACTCTCTTCCAACAAACTGGACAACCTGGAGGAAATGGACATATTCCTAGAAAAATAAAACCTTCCAAAACTCAATCAGGAAGAACCTAAACATCTCAATAGGCCAATAACTATGGAAGAAATTGAAGCAGTCATGAAAAATCTTCCAGCAAACAAAAGCCTGGGGCCAGATGGCTTCACAGGGTAGTTTTACCAAACATTCAAGGAAGAACTAAAACCTATCCTCCTCAGACTATTCCAAAAAATTCAAGAGGAAGGAACACTTCCAAGCTCCTTCTATGAAGCCAGCATCACCCTAATACCAAAACCAGATAAAGACAACACAATGAAAGAGAATTACAGGCCAATATCTCTCATAAACATAGATGCCAAAATCCTCAACAAAATTCTAGCAAATCAGATCCAGCAGTACATCAGAAAGATCATACACCATGACCAAGTAGGATTTATCCCAGGGATGCATGGATGGTACAATATCCACAAATCAATAAACGCGATACATCACATAAACAAATTGAAACATAAAAACCCCATAGTTATATCAATTGAGGCAGAAAAAGCATTTGACAAAATCCAACACCCTTTCTTGATAAAAACTCTCAGCAAGGTGGGAATGGGAGGATCATACCTCAACATAATAAAAACCCACAGCCAACACCATACTCAATGGGCAAAAACTAAAACCATTTACCCTAAGAACAGGAACAAGACAGGGATGCCCATTCTCACCACTCCTGTTCGGCATAGTACTGGAAGTACTAACCATTGTGATTAGACAAGAAGAAGAAATAAAAGGCATCCAAATTGGAAAAGAAGAAGTAAAACTGCCCTTATTTGCAGATGACATGATATTATGCATAAAAAACCCTAAAGACTTGATCAAAAAAGTATTAGACTTAATAAATGAATCCGGCAATGTAGCAGGATACAAAATTAATGCCAAGAAATCTATGGCATTTCCATACACCAATAGTGAACTTGAGGAAAGAGAGACTAAAAACCCATTTACCATCGCACCAAAAAACTTAAGATACCTAGGAATAAACTTAACTAAGGAGGTAAAAGACATATACACGGAAAACTACAGGACACTGAAAAAGGAGATAGAGGAAGACATAAACAGATGGAAGAACATACCATGTTCATGGACTGGTAGAATCAACATCACTAAAATGTCCATACTACCCAAAGCAATCTATAGATTCAATGCAGTCCCCATTAAAATACCAACAGCATATTTCACAGACCTAGAATGAACTCTCCAAAAATTCATCTGAAATTAAAAAAAAGACCTCAAATAGCTGCAGCAATCCTAAGAAAGAACAAACTTGGTGGAATCTCAATACCAGATTTCAAGCTGTATTATAAAGCCACTGTTCTCAAAACAGCCTGGTACTGGCACAAGAACAGACATATAGACCAATGGAATAGAATAGAACCCAGAAATCGACCCAAACCACTATGCTTAATTAATATTTGTCAAAGGAGGCATGAACATACAATGAAGTCAAGACAGTCTCTTCAATAAATGGTGTTGGGAAAATTGGACAGATACATGCAAAAAAATGAAGCTAGACCACCAACTTACACCATACACAAAAATAAACTCAAAATGGATAAAGACTTAAATGTAAGATGGGAAACCATAAAAATATTAGAGAAATCCATAGGCTGCGAAATCTCAGACATATGCCAAAGCAATTTCTTCACCAATACCACTCCTAGGGTGAGGGAAACTAAAGAGAAAATAAACAAATGGGACTACATCAAAATAAAAAGCTTTTGCACAGCAAAGAAACCATCAACAAAACAACGAGAAAGCCCACTGTATGGGAGAACATATTTGCCAATGTTATCACCGATAAAGGTTTAATCTCCAACATCTACAGGGAACTCATACAACTTAAAAAAGGAAGATAAATGATCCAATAAAAAATGGGCTACAGGCCTAAATACCATATTTTCTGGCGTATAAGATGACTTTTTAACCCAGGAAAATCTCAAAAGTCGGGGGTCTTATACACCGGAAAATACAGTATTTGGGTTTTAAGCAATCTGATATACATTGTCAGAGATTTTTCTAACCTACTGTATTTTCCGGAGTATAAGACCCCGACTTTTGAGAAGATTTTCCTGGGTTAAAAAGTCTTATAGGCGGGAAAGTAAGGTAGATACTTTTCGGAAGAAGACAGAAGGAAGGCCAAGAGACACATGAAAACATGTTCAAAATCACTAATTATCTGAGAGATGCAAACCAAAATGACAATGTGGTACCATCTCACACCTGTCAGAATGGCTATCATCAACAAAGGACAAGTGCTGGGTAGAATTCTGAGAAAAAGGAACCCTCATGCACTGCTGGTGGGAATGCAGACTGGTTCAGCCATTGTGGAGAACAGTATGGAGTTTCCTCAAAAAACTAAAAATGGAACTCCCATTTGACCCAGTAATCCCACTTCTAGGAATATATCCCAAGAAACTAGAAACACCAATCAGAATGGATATATGCACCCCTGTGTTCATAGTGGCACAATTTACCATAGCTAAGATTTGGAAACAGCCTAAGTGCCCATCAGCCGATGAGTGGATTAGAAAACCATGGTACATCTACACAATGGAATACTATGCTGCTGTAAAAAAGAAGGAATTATTACCATTTATAGCAGCATGGATGGAACTGGAGAGCATTATGCTAAGTGAAATAAGCCAGGCAATGAAAGAAAAATACCACATGATCTCACTCATTTATGGAAAATAAAGAACATTATAACCTGGTGAACAAAAAGATAGATACAGAGGCAGTAAAGCATTGAACAGACTCTCAAATTACAGCAGGAAGGCTGGGGAGTGTTGGGGATGGGGGGAAAGAGATCAACTGAAGGACTTGTATGCATTCATATAAGCACAACCAATGGACACAAGACACTGGGGGTGTGGGATGAGGGCATTGCGACAGGGGGTAGGGGAGGCTGGTGGAATGTCAATGGGGGAAAAAAGGAGATATATGTACTATTTGTAATACTTTATTTTTTTAATTTCTTTATTGATTAAGGTATTACATATGTGTCCTTATTCCCCCATTACCCCCCACCCCCCATTCATGCCCTTACTCCCCTGTTGTCTGTGTCCATTGGTTAGGCTTATATGCATGCATATAAGTCCTTTGGTTGATCTCTCCCCCTTACCCCCACCGTCCCCTACCTTCCCTGAGGTTTGACGTTCTGATTGATATTTATCTGTCTCTTTAAACAATAAAATTTTAAAAATGATTGAGTTAAAATAGAAAAAATAATAATAATAAAAGCTACTGTTTTAGGCACTATATGTTTTATATGCATCACTTCATTTAATCCTCACAGCAGCTCTTTGACCTAGGCTCCAGTCTTGCCATTTTTGTAGCTGAGCAATCTAAGCCTCTGAGAAGCTGAACAATTTAGCCAAGCTCACACAGATCATAAATCTTCCCCCACAATAATATAAGCTCAACAAGGGCAGGGATTTGTGTCTGCCTTGCTCACTGCCATATCCCCAGCATCAAGAATAGTGATTGGCACAGAGCAAGTGCTCAGTAAATATTTGGTGGAGTTGGAGTCCAACCAAAGCAGTCTTCTAGATTCTACTTACCCACTAAACACATTGCCTCCAATATCTCTATTCTTTTATTTAAGTCCTTGTAATCTCTTATCTGTAAACAACTGTGTACTCCTAACTGCTCATCTTAACTGCCATTCCCAGGCCTCTCAAATTTTGTAATCTTCCTGACATAATACTTCAGCTTAGGGACACCCCTAACTGAACAGCCTTCCAGATGCCCAGGCTCTCCTTAGTCACCATAGGGCATTTCAGATAGTTCCTGCTTCACATTCTACTTCTGACATTTGTTACTATGAGATGTTGGTCAGTTATGTTAATTCTCTGAGTTTCAAAATTTTTTTAATCTGTAAGTTGGGAATCATGTGAAAAATTGCTTGTCTTCATGACTAACACAAAGGTATCCCAGATTTCCTACTATTTCACCCCTAATGGCTTACCACCCATTGCCAAAGTCCTGCAGTGGAAAATTTGTTGGACTTCCCAATTACTAAGGAATCTACCTACATTTACCAAATATGCAGAATTCAATTATTTCTTACCTCTTTTGAAGAGCCATTTGTACTATTTCTGCCTTTATCCCTAAGTCTTTTTATGCTTTAGATCTATAAATGAAAGAATGAACAGGATGTCTTCTGTCAGGGAATTTGATGATCAGAGGTTGAAACCATGAATAGTAAGTATTTGAGAAGTATTCGCTATATAAAGCTGTTAGCTTGTTGGTAGAAACTAGAAGCACTTCTATGAATAATTCCTATGTATTTATCCCTTTCATGTTTTCCTTTTCTGAAAGGAAAGACTCCACTAAAATTAGGAAAATAACTGCCTCTGTTTTATAGCCATAAATATTCCATTCATTTTCTCGCTTCCTTCCATTTTCATGAGTGACACCATGGGGCTTCAGAAAAATAGTGTTATCCTTGTAGATGAAAATAATGCTGTTGTCCTAGCAACAACCCTCACAGGTGCTACCACCTGAGTGCCAGGGGTCTGTACAGAAGTCCAACTGGTCCTCTTAAAAACGGGCTGGTGAGTTTGGCCTCAGCAGGGTAGGGAATTTCCAGTTTCCAACTTCTCTCATTGTCTCTGAGCCCATCACTTTCACAAACAACAACAGAGTCATCCCCATGTCACATTTCTAATCCTCATGCTACTCTTCAAGGCCTCTACCCAAAAGGATTTTTACAGTCAGACCTCAAAGATATTGCAGATTTGGTTCCACACCACTGCAATAAAGTGAGTATTGCAACAAAAACAATTCTATATAATAAAAGCCTAATATGCAAATCGACCAAACAGAGAAACAACTGGTGGAATGACCAATCACTATGACACGCAATGACCACCAGGGTGAAGACACTCGACGCAGGAGCTGCCCCCATCCCGCAGGCCCCAGGTCAGCCAAGGCAGGTGCCAGCGGGGGCCCCCCACCGATCACCCCACCGGTCGCCCCGCAGAGGGAGGTGACCAGCAGCAGCACCAGGGGACAAGACTGGTGAGTGGGCAGTGCCAGGCTGGCCAAGGTGGGTGTCAGTGGGAGCCCCCTGATCGCCCTGCCAGTCACCTCACAGATCAGCCCTGATCACCGGCCAGGCCTAGGTACCCTACCCATGCACGAATTTAGTGCACCGGGCCTCTAGTTCATAATATTCTTGCTGGTGGAGAGTCTTGCCTTCAACTTGTCAAAAAAACAACATCTGTGAATAGCAATGAAGCAAAGTGTAATAAAATGAGGTATGACTTTACTTTCTCTCCTAGAATCCAATCCACAAATTTTTCTGACTCTGGAATACTGATGGTATTACTATAACTAGAGTGGCAAAGTGATATGTTGAGGCAATAACTATCTGTTGGATAACCCAGTTCAGGGCAAGCTTCTTAGATAAAATTATATTCCAAGCAGGCAGCAAGCAGTGCCATTCCTGCTCCCTGAAACTGATTGGGTGACAATCCAATTACAACCTGTATTGATCATTACATACATTGTGGCAACATATTGGGATCAGGAAACCCTTCAATTCAGGGAAGTGGAGTATTTCCCTCAGCACTTGGTCCACTCCTAATAGGATCTCATAGCATAAATAAGGTAATGGCAGCTAATAAAATAATTACTCTGTTCATTAAGAGCTAAGCTATTCACTGGCAAATGTGTTATAACAATAATATGCCAGGAAATACTGTAAGCAGGTATAAGTGGCAAAATCTTTTCTAAAGATGCATAACTGGATTGTAAGCTCAAATAGCAAATAGATATTGAGGGCCAGGATAATTGGTCCTTTATCTTCTCCTTATAAAAACAAAGGTTTATTTGCCCTTTAAATTGACCAATAAAATTAAATTGGCACCCTGTGGTGTGTGTTGAACACATAATCAGAAATATGAAGCAATAATAACAAAAACATAAAATGGGGGAAAAACAAAGTAAAAAAATAAAAAACTTGAACAGTGTAGAAAAAAACAATGTAGGAAAATAATGCAGTTCAAATAATACCTCCTCATTGTGTAGCAGATCCCAGAGCAGTCACTCCTGCTCCTGAAAGCTGAGGGTCACCAACTGGCTCCACAGTTCCTCAAAAGCATAGGCTGCTTGACTTTGGGGTTGACCCCGAAGAGGGGAGGAAAGGATGGGGCATGGCAAGGCCAGAAAGTAGGTGACTCTACACCAAAAAGGAATTCAGGAAACTTTGAAAGCAAAAGTAGTACTTGTGAAAAGTAATGTTTTGTGATACTCAAAATGTCTTTTAAAGTATATTCCCTGTAATCTTTCCAAAGCTGCTCATGCTGAGATCTTCAGAGAAAAAGCACAACAAAAACCTCACAATACATAAGCATATAGCAATCCAAACTCCAGAAAAGAAAGTCAGTGCCTGCTAACTGATGAACATGAAGCACAGTAAATTAAAATTTAAAGAAAAGCATCTTCCTCCTGATTTCTAATTTTGATGATGGTCAGACACATAAATATATATTTAATGAGTGACAGCACATGATAATACTTTTCTGTAGTAGCTGGATAGATGAAAGAGAAGGAAAATTGCATTATCATTCAATTATTTTTTGCGTCAAGTATATTCACATGCTCTACTCAGAGAAATTATTAATTATGCACAAAAGAATTTTGACTTAGAAGTCGCAGAACACTTCATAGAAATTCATTGTTTAGAATGATTCAGGTGGTCAAGATAAATAAGGAAAAAGATAGGGACACAGAATGAGTCCCAAAGAATACTTCCTTTAAAATGTCTTACAGCTTTAGGTTATTAGTGAAGATGGAACTATCGACAGGTCACCTTCTCTGCCTTCAACCAGGAATACATGGAAGCCTTCCTAAACAAATAAACTGCATTGGTTTTACAGAGAGGATAATTCTTTCACTTTTCTAAGGGCTTCTCCTAGTTTTTTTTCAAGCCTTCTACAGACCAAAAGACCACAGTTAAAGGGAATATATGTTTTGTTTCCTCTGTGTCTCTCCCAGGCGCCTACCAAAGGACTCTGCACTTGGTGTGACCTCAAATGACATTACTGCCTAGCCGACACTTATATTCAGTACCACCCACTCCACTCTGGAGCTGAGACTCTTTAGAGACAGATGAAAACCAACATGGGAAGGAACATTGGCCAAAGTCAGAACCTCAAGAGGGAAGGATAGAAAAATATAGTCATAGAGTCACTGAGTCTTGTAGCACTGCTTTGGGGAGCCTAAGCCCCATAAAGATTGATCTTTAACCAACATCATCAGATGTTTCATTTAAAAGGCAAAAGAGACGACTAGGCCCCTCTTGTGAACAGAAGCAATAATATAAAATTAAATACTCATAATTGAGTAATTGTTGGCTGCTTTTCCCCCCAGAGAAGGTGTCTTCTAAATGATTTCTGGAGCATTTAATCAAGTGCAACTATAATAATATTATTTCTATAATAACAGTGTTTCTACAGATCTTCATATTTTGCATGTTTTATACTCATTATGGCTAATACACAAAACATTTCTTTAGGGTATATAAATACTGTCCTTGCTAGTATGCTAGAGAGAAGTGAGAGCTCAGGAAAAGGTAAAGTAAAAGTCACAAATTGAGTCAGCAATGACATTGAAAACAGAACTGGAGCCCGGCTGCTGTGGCTCAGTGGTTGAGCATTGATCTATAAAACAGGAGGTCACGGGTTCGATTCCTGGTCAGGGCACATGCCCGGGTTGCATGCTCAATCCCAGTAGAGGACATGAAGGAGGCAGCTGATCAATGATTCTCTTCATTGATGTTTCTATCTCTATCTCCCTCTCTCTTCCTCTCGAAATTAATAAAAATATATTTTTTAAAAAGAAAACAACTAGAGAATTCTGCTTTCCAGTACCAATTTACACTGAGTGGCCAGATTATTATGATCTCTGAATGCACAATAATCTGGCCACTCAGTGTATATCCTATATAATAAAAGGCTAATATGCAAATTGTCCCCTTGACCGGGAGTTCGACCAGCAGGCAAGCCGGCCAACCACCCATGTCCCCTCTCCCTGGCCAGGCTGGCAGGGCCCCATCCATGCATGAATTCATGCACCGGGCCTTTAATATATATATATATAATATATACACTGAGTGGCCAGATTATTATGCATTCAGAGATTATAATAATCTGGCCACTCGGTGTATATCATCAGCACATAAAGAGCTTACACTATGAACATATACTGAACCTGACACAATACTAACAGAATATTTGTTATGTGTTTTTTCCTGGCTCTCCAAAGGTTTCTCTGTCATATGTAGAAGTTCATATTAACATTTATGAGGCAAGCAGTCCACAGCTTGGTTGAGGCATGCTATGATGAAATGTCAAAATGGGGGCTCAGCTCAAATATTGCTGGCACTCAGAGAAAGAATAGGTCTCTTAGCGATGAAATGGGAACTAAAAGCTCCATGCAGGAGGGAACTTCAGGCAGATTTTGAAATGTGGGCAAGAATTGGAATGTTAGACATTTGGGAAATGGCATTCCAGGATGGGAACACAGTATGGACAAATGCTCTGCAGTAGGAATGAGTACGAAGTATGTCAAGCATAGAAAGATCAACTAGGCTGGGGTGAAAAGTTCCTACTGGATAAAGTTCCTATTGGAGACAATATTGTATAGAACATAAGCCCTAATGATGGAAGACCATGGGGTAGAAAACAAATATGCACTATTTACTGAGCATCTACTATGTACAGTTCTGAACATCATGTTTTTCAAATGTGAATTTCAGGCTGAAGGGTTTAGACTATACCTGACAGACCATAAGGAGCCCAATACCTAAAATAAGACAGAATGTGTGCTCAATTACCTCATTCACATGTCCTTGGCCAACCTCTGAGGACCTACTGGAGTGTTTTTTATGACTAAATATACAGCTTCTCTTGGGCAACGCCATTGTTATCTGAAAATATGAAGCCTTTAACTTTGCATGTCATTGCACAAAGAGCATTAGAGGCCTAATTTCTCTTCCTTTTGAAGTAAACAGACAACTCTGACATGGTCAGATGTATTCACTGGCAGCACATAAAAGTCACAAGTTTAATACGTGATTGAGCAGCACAGTGCTAGAGGGAGCTACTTTGTCTACAGCTGAAATTGCATTCTATGAGTTATACATGTTTACTTAATTCTAGCTGTTTCTATCTATTTTTAGTCATATTCTTTCCCATGGAGCAAGTTAAATACTTTGGGAGACACAGTCTTACTTTCAAACCACTGAAGGATCATCTGCAACGTCCAAGGAAGAGGACTCAACTGTTTTGTGTTGTTGAAAGACATTAAAGTAGAAATCTATTGGAATCGTGCTTTGCACCACTGGTTTTTCAAAATGCAAATGGATTGAGTTCTAAAATAAGATGTGTAATCTGGCTGACATACAGGTGGCCTGGGTACCAGAGCTGTCCATTAAAGCACATATACTCTAGGCTGGAACTGAAGGACTATACAACACTGAACCTAACCCCATGGATGCTCATGCTTCCATTGGAAGATTCATTCACAGTCCCAACTCAAAAGTTCAGTAACACATGTTCCCTAATCACGCCCATCTGAGATAGTGGTGACACAGATTCCTCAAGTTCCCATTCCCAGGTGGCAATTCAATGACACAAGCTGTATGGAGGGAGGGTGAGTTCAGATGGAGGCTAGGAAGACCTAGGGAGAAGGGATGGATTGGGAAAACAGGAGAAGGAATAAGATGGGACTTCTGCAGAAGATAAACAGTGAGGACACAATAGTTTTAGACCAAATTAGTGCTGGGTTTGTGACAGGGCATGGAGATACAATGGTATAAGGTGGTAAAGAAATACAATTTAATTAGTGACTCTCAATATACATGCATATATTTGATAACAAATTTAAAAGTTTTATGAAACAATATTTACTTACTACATAGATACACTTAGACATTTTTCTATTTTATTTCATTTATTTTTTAAAGGCTAGGCCATGACTACTACATTGATTTCATAATCCACTAGTGGGTTGTGCACTACAATTTGCAAAACACTACTATAGTTAAAGGGAAGGAGGATTAGTTTCCCCTCCTCCTTCCCTTTCTCCCTTATCAGTCATAGGCTGTAACCTAGAACAAGTCAGAAGTGCGGTTGAAAAAACTGGGACTAGAATAAGAGTGGTGAAGGTGGGTTCCAGGTAATACACAAGAAGAGAAAAGTGTGGAGGAAAAGTGAGGTTTTGCTGTCTCTGGGCCAGCCCTAGAAAGAGGTCAAATGAAACAGAACTTACCCTTTTTACAAAGATGGCACCAAAAGAGAAGGGAGCCCCTTCCCCTCCCAAAGCCAACGCCAAAGCAAAGGCATTGAAGGCAAAGAAAGCAGTGCTGAAAGGCATCCACAGCCACGAAAAAAAAAAAAAAAGAAGATCCACATGTGACCCACCTTCTAATAGCCAAAAACACTGAGGCTCCGAAGGCAGCCTAAATATCTTCAGAAGAGTATCTCCAGGAGAAACAAGCTTGACCTCTATGCCCTCATCAAATTCCCCCTGATGACCAAATCAACCATGAAGAAGATAGAAGACAACCATACACTTGTGTTCATTGTGAATGTCAAGGCCAAGAAGTACCAGATCAAACAGGCTTTGAAAACACTCTATGACATTGACATGGCCAAGGTCAGCACCCTGATCAGCCCTGATGGAGAAAAGAAGGCATGTATTCAACTGGCTCCTGACTATGAAGCTTTGGATGTTGTCAACAAAATTTAGATCATATAAACTGAGTCCAGCTGGCTAATTCTAAATATAAAAAATTTACACTAGAAAAAAAGAAAGAAAGAAAGAAAGAAAGAAAGAAAGAAAGAAAGAAAGAAAGAAAGAAAGAAAGAAAGAAAGAAAGAAAGAAAGAAAGAAAAAAGAAAGAAAGAAAGGAAGGAAGGAAGGAAGGAAGGAAGGAAGGAAGGAAGGAAGGAAGGAAGGAAGGAAGGAAGGAAGGAAGGAAACTGAAGAGTAGAACATTACTTCTCCAGCATCTGGCACAGTACTAGATACTATTCAATAAGTTTCAAAAAAAATATCTCCTGAATTGACACACATAAGTTAAAGGCTGTTTGAACATTCATCTCTGATAAAAAACAAACAAACAAACAAACAAAAAACAGTGAAGGTCAGAACCTGCCTTTGGCAAATAGCAGTGTTCAGAGCGTTTGTTCTTACCTCCAGTTTGTCTCAGCCCTAATAGCACCTAGCACTGCCTTCAGATGGCAAAAGGCCCCCATTCTAGGGTTCCCCCAAATAGACAGTCACTCTTGTAGGAAATAGACCCAGATCTTTCCTAACCCCTATTACCAGCCCTCAAAATTTATCTGACCTGTGTCATATTCCCTCTGTGCCTGGTTCTCAGTTAGAATTAATCTAACAAACCAGTCCATTCTGAAGTAGTCATGAGTAATACTGACTGCATGTTCCTCTTGCAGGCCAAATTTGTCATTTAACAGGGAATTTCACCATCCTAGCCTATAGATGTGGGTGTTTCAAACCTTGTAGTAGTCAATGGAGAAAACAATTGAAGACAAGAAGGCTTTCCAGGGGCCATCAAAGCACACTACGAGGCAACTATTTACTCTGTCTACACATTGGTAGTTTCCATTAACCATAACACAATGACTCCCACCCCAAAGTATTAAAGTTGCTAGTATGATGTCTAGAACAGAGTACTGAATAAATGCTGGTTGAATTAGAATCTAAAACATTTAGGTGGGTAGACACAGGAGGTAACTTTCATAAGACCTACTAGACCAGCACTATCTGTGATGATGGAAATGTACCATGTTGTACTGTTCAATACATGTGACTATGGGTCACTTGAAATGTGGATAGCATAATTTTATTTAATTTCAAATAATTCTTAACTTAAATAGCCATTTATGGCTAATGGCTACCAAATCAGACAACACAGGTCTAGAGAGTTACTAGACATAGGAAACACTTAAAGTGAGTGCCTATCTCTCATCAGTGACCTTGTTAAAAAAACTGGGTCTTTTTCTAAGTTAGCCTCAAGATCTGAAATTCCTCTCTTTCAAGTGATGTCCTTCTGATTTAGAAGAAAGTGGGGCCTTGTTTCAGAAGGTTTTGTTTTCAGATTCAAGCTACAGTACCTGTCGCTCCCAATTGAAGTTCCTTTAAAATGGAGAGTAGCTGGACCCTGCAATGTCCTGTAAGAGCCACTGTGGTTTGCCTGAATATAAGCCCTATGCTTGAAAAGACAAACACCTCTGGCTGGACTTCCTTGACACAAAGTTCTGCACCAACCCAGAATTTCCTCCCAAGCCAAGGTTGGGTATTTATTTTCAAAAATTCCAACCAGTTGAATTCAAGTTAGAAAAACTTGCCTTTTTTTCCTAGAGGAAAAATGGGTTATTTGCTCTTCAAGCTTTTGGAACATATTTGAGGGAACTGATGTGGTATAGAACTATAATGCAGCAATAAGGTGAACTGTTATGTATAACTCCCAATCCAGGGTATTATGAAGATGGCTTTTCAAGAGTTGCTTCCCATCAGGGTTGCATTGGGGAAAATTTATAAGGCTGCTTACAATTTCTTTGAAGTCTACTAGCAGGCAGGGACAATAAGGACCATGGATCCCTGGAACTCATCAGAAATCAATTAATCTACTTGTAAAATGAGTAGGCTATTTGCTTCCTGACAACAAAGGGCAATGAAACAGGTTTTATACCTTAGAAAATGACACACTATTTGAATTAGAGGGTAGAATGGAATAGTTTCCCAATTCTTCTGGTGCTTCATTCTTTACCAGAAAGCATTCCTCTGCCTCCTCTCAGCATCTTCTTCCTTTTTACTTCCTCCCCATAAAATGCAATTATAAGTAGTAAAGATACATGGTTTGAGATGATGAAACCAGGAGAGAAGAAAATCATTCCAGTTATTTCTTTCCTTAAAATCTAGGCCTGTGAACATATCTAAAGAACCAAGGTCAGTATTAAGAATCATTCGTATTGCCTAAACTGTAAATATGCTAAAGATGCATTTGGAGCAATTCAATAACTCTAGCCAGAGTATTTATTACCTAATTGTTGTCATCCTGGAAAGTGTAGGGATAAAGAATTAAGTACCTTGCCAAATAATTCCATCCTTGACTATTCTCTTCAGCATTTTTGTCATAACTTGGATAATACTACCCAAGGCAGGCTAATCAAATTTGTAGATAACACATAACTAGAGAGACAGCTAATAAGCTCATTAAATAAATCAAGATTTAAAAGGCTGGGTCAGAACTCTGAGGACATTTTAAAAGCATAAAAGGTACCAAAAGGATGTTTAGGTACAAAAAAGGGCAATCAAACTATAGAGGGGATTTTTGCACTATTTCAGAGGCGGAAGTAGGTGACCTAGGACATTGCACTCCATTTTAAGTATTTGATGCTAAGGAATTCAAGCAGAATAGGAAATAAAAGCATGTCTTCAAGACTGACAATGCACCTAAATATTTTATATTTATATGGTTTTGTTTTTTATTATGAAATATTTCAAACATATATAAAATTAGGTAACAAGCAACCATTAATTAGCTTTTAAGAATGATTTTTATTTAGGAGCCCAGCTCACTCTCACCCCCCAGCACGAGCTACAAAAACTTTTTTTAATGGTTTGCAATATTATTCACCGTGGTCAAGACATGGAAACAACCTAAGTGTCCTCCAAGTGATCACTGGATAAAGAGGATTTGGTACATATATACAATGGAATACTACTCAGTCATAAGAAAGGATGTTTTGTGTAATATGGACATTTTAATGATGTTAATTCTTCCTATCCATGAACACGGTATATGTTTCCACTTATTTGTATCTTCTTCAATTTCTTTCTTCAGTGTCTTAAAATTTTCCGAGTACAGATCTTTTACATCCTTGATTAAAATTTTTCCTAGGTATTTTATTCTTTTTGAAGCAATTGTGAATAGGATTGGTTTTTTAGTTTCCCTATCTGATAGTTAATTATCAGTGTATAAAAAGTCAACTGATTTCTGGATATTTATTTTGTATCCTGCTATTTTACTGAATTCTTTTATCAGTTCTGGTAGTTTTTTCATGGAATCTTTAGGGTTCTCTCTATATAATATCATGTCATCTGAAAATTATGACAATTTTATTTCTCCCTTTCCAATTTGGATGGCTTTTATTTCTTCTTATCTGATTGTTGAGGCTAAGACTTTCAGTACCATGTTGAATAAGAGTGGTGAAAGCAGACATCCCTGTCTTATTTCTGATCTTAAGGAAAGTGCTTGTACTAGTTTTTGACCATTGAGTATATTGTTATCTGTGGGCTTGTAATACATGGCCTTTATTACATTGAGATGCGTTTCCTCTATTCCCACTTTACTAAGAATTTTTATCATAAATGGGTGCTGGATTTTATCAAATGCTTTTTCTGCATTTATTGATATGATCCTGTGGTTTTTATCCTTCATTTTGTTTATGTGGTGTATCACATTTATTGTTTTGTAGATATTGTACCAATCTTGCATCCCCCAAATAAATCCCACTTGATCATGGTGTATGACTTTTTAAATATATTGCTGGATCCAGGTTTGCTAATACTTGGTTGAGGACTTTCAGCATCTATGTTCATTAGGGATATTGGTCTACAATTTTCTTTCTTTGTCATGTCTTTATCTGGTTTTGGAATTAGGATAATACTGGCCTTGTAAAATGAGCTTGGGAGTCTTCCCTCCTCTTGAATTTTTTGAAATAGCTTGAGGAGGATAGGTGCTAGTTCTTCTTTGAGCTATCATCTCATTTATATGTGGAATCTAACAACAAAGAACAACAATAACAAAAAAACCCTGATGAACAATATAGATCCAGAGACATAGAAGCATGGAACAGACTGACAAATCTCAGAGGGAAGGGGGAGGGGGGAGGACAGGAATAGATTAACCAAACCATTTATATGCATATATACATAACCCATGGACACAGACAATAGTGCAGTGAAGGCCTGTAGAGGGGCGAAGACGGGGAGGGGTGAGCAGGTCAATGAGGGAAAAAGGGGGATATCTATAATACTTTCAACAATAAAGATTTTTTTTTAAAAAAAAAGATACCAATGGCATATTTCACATAACTAGAACAAATATTCCAAAAATTTATATGGAACCACAAAAGACACTGAATAGCAATAGCAATCCTGATAAATAAGAACAAAGTTGGAGGAGTCATGCTACCTGATATCAAACTATACTACAAGGCCATGGTAATCAAAACAGCATGGTACTGGCATAAAAACAGACATATAGATCAATGGAACAGAATAGAGAGCCCAGAAATAAACCCACACCTTTACAGTCAATTAATATTTGACAAAGGGGGCAAAAATAAACAAGGGATTAAAGATAGCTTATTCACTAAATGGTGCTGGGGAAATTTGACAGATACACGCAAAAAAATGAAAATGGACCATCTTCTTACACCACATACACAAACTCAAATGCATTAAAGACTTAAATGTTAGACTCAAAACCATAAAAATCCTAGAAGAAAACATAGTAAGTAAAATCTCAGATATTTCTTGTAGTAATATTTTTCTGATATATCTCCTTGGGCAAGAAAAAAGAAATATAAACAAATGGGACTACATCAAAATAAAAAGTGTTTGCACAGCAGAGGAAACCATCAACAAAATGAAAAGACAACCCACTGAATGGGAGAACATATTTGTTGATACATCTGATAGGGGGTTAATATCTAAAATTTATAAATAACATCAAAAACTCAACATCGGAAAAAAAACTATCCAATTAAACAATGGGCAAAGGATCTAAATAGACAAAGAGGATATACAGAAGGCCCATAGACGTATGAAAAGATGCTCAACATCACTCATCATTAGAAAAATGCAAATTAAAACCACAATGAGATATCATCTCAGACCTGTCAGAACGGCCATCATCAATAAATCAACAAACAACAAGTATTGGAAAAACCAAGATGGCGGCATAGGTAAACACCTAAACTGCTGCCTTGCACAACAATTTCAAAACTACAACTAAAAGACAAAACGGACATCATCCAGAACCACAGGAAGGCTGGCTGAGTGGAAATTATACAACTAGAAGGAAAGAGAAAAGCACACTGAGACTCACAGGAGCTGTGGAAGGCAGAAGTATGGAGCCATGCATGCACATGGAGAGGGCTGGCAACTGAGTACATGGCTGGCTTTCTCAATCGGGAGGGAGACAAAAGCTCCCGACTGCTCTGAACTCCAGTTCTGGGCGAGACTCTGGGGACCCAGACTCATTTGGGGAGAAACTGGACTGTCTGGCAGCGGGCGAAACTCGAGGGTGGCTTTCTCTCAGAGATGCTTGCAGCAATTACTGTGGGACACTGAGACCCAGGGGGCTCTTAGGGCAGGGCTAATGGGAAGCCATTGTTCTCTGCTCTGCCCTGAGACTCCGCCCCATCCAAGCTGAGCACAGAGGTTTTTGCAAGTCTTATCTCATAAGGGTGTCCCCAGCACAGAAGTGCTCCCAGCATAGACACAGCTGATCCTCACAGCCAATTGGCCTAGAGGTCAATTCCTCCCAGTGATACCAACAACAATCAAGGCTTAACTACAATAAGACTGTGCACACAGTCCACAAAGGGGTGCACCAAGAGTGTCCACCTCAGATAACTGGGGAGGCTGAGCCACTAGGCCCTATAGGACACCTAGCACACAAAGTCACTCTATCAACACAGGGAAGCAGCCAAAATGTGGAGACAAAGAAACAGGTCACAAATGAAAGAAACGGAGGAAATCAAACGACTGGATATAGAGTTCAAAACCACGGTTATAAGGTTTTTCAAGAATTTTCTAGAAAAGGCTGATAAATTTAGCAAGACCCTCGAGGATATGAAAAATAACCAACTAGAAATTAAGCATACACTGACTGAAATAAAAAATAATATACAGAGATCCAGCAGCAGACTAGAGGATCACAAAAATCAAGTCAAAGATTTGAAATACAAAGAAGCAAAAAACACTCAACCAGAAAAGCAAAAAGAAAAATGAATCCAAAATTATGAAGATAGTGTAAGGAGCCTCTGGGACAACTTCAAGCATACCAACATCCGAATTATGAGGGTTCCAGAACAAGAGAGAGCAAGATACTAAAAACCTATTTGAAGAAATAATGACAGAAAACTTCCCCCACCTGGTGAAAGAAATAGACTTACAAGACCAGGAAGCACAGAGAATCCCAAACAAAAGGAATCCAAAGAGGACCACACCAAGACACATCATAATTAAAATGTCAAGAGCAAAAGACAAGGAGATAATATTAAAATCAGCAATAGAAAAACAGTTAGTTACCTACAAGGGAGCACCCATATGATTGTCAGCTGATTTCTCAACAGAAACTATGCAGGCCAGACGGGAGTGGCAAGAAATATTCAAAGTGATGAATAGCAAGAACCTACAACCAAGATTACTTTACCCAGCAAAGCTATCATTCAGAATTGAAGGTCAGATAAAGAGCTTCACAGATAAGAAAATGCTAAAGGAGTTCATCAACACCAAACCAGTATTATATGAAATGTTGAACGGTATTATTTAAGAAGAGAAAGAAGAAGAAAAAGGTAAAGATAAAAATTATGAACAACTAATACATATCTATCAACAAGTGAATCTAAAAATCAAGTGAATAAAAAATCTGATGAACAGAATAAACTGGTGAATATAATAGAATCAGGGGCATAGAAAGGGAGTGGACTGACAATTCTCGGGGGGAAAAGGGTGTGGGGGTGTGGGAAGAGACTGGACAAAAATCGTACACCTACGGATGAGGACAGTGGGGGGGGGCAGTAAGGGCAGAGGGTGGGGTGGGAACCAGGTGGAGGGGAGCTATGTGGGGAAAAAAGAGGAACAATTGTAATAATCTGAACAATAAAGATTTATTTTAAAAAAAGATTGAGATTTGCTATTAACAAAAAAAAAAAAAACAAGTATTGACAAGACTGTGGAGAAAAGGAAATCCTTGTGCACTGTTGGTATGAATGCAGATTGGTGCAGCCATTGTGGAAAGCAGTATGGAGTTACCTCAAAAAATTAAAAATGAAACTGCCCTATGACCCAGCAATTCCACTTCTGATAATTTAACTAAAGAAACTTGAAAACATTAATTTCAAAGAATATATGCATCTCTATATTCTTTCAGCATTATTTATAACTAGAGGCCTGGTGCACAAATTCGTGCACAGGTGGGGTCCAGCCACCGCCCCCCCAATGGGATGTCAGCAGGAGGGAGGAGGCATGGGAGGTTGGCTGACCAGCCCCGCCCCTGATCAGGGTACGGGAGCCAATCGGGACCAGGCCAGCCAGGGGGAGGGGCCGCAGGCAGCTGGCCAGCTTGCCCCACCCCCAATTGGGGTGAGGTGGCTTATTGGTGGCAGGACCAGCCAGGGTGAGGGGTCCCCCCATTGGGCCATTGGGCAGCCACAGTGCACATCATAGCGACCAGTCATTTCAGTTGTTCCGACATTCCAGTTGTTTGGCTTTTACATACAGTGTATATAGATAGCCAAAATTTGGAAGCATCCCAAGTGCCCATCAGTAGATGAGTGGATAAGACATCTATGGTACATTTACACAATGGAATACTACCTGGCCATAAAAAGGAAGAATATTTTACCCTTTGCAACTGTATGGATGGACCTGATGAACATTATGCTAAGTGAAATAAGCCAGTCAGAGAAAAACAAGTACCATATGAGTTCACTCATATGTGAAATCTAATGAACAAACTAAACTAACAAGCAAAATAGAGACAGACTCATAGATATATAGAGTAGGCTGACAGCTCTGGTAGTTGATATGTGTGAAGGGATTGAGCAAAAGAGACAAAAAAGAAGAGAAAGAACTCATGGACAGGGAAAACAGTGTGGTGACTATGGTGGGTAGAGAGGGTGGATGGAGGTAGAAGAGGATATATAGGGGATAAATGGTGTGGGGGAAAATAATACAATAAAGAACAAAAAGTTGTTTCCAAATTTTAAAAGGAAATCAAAATGCTTTGTAGGTACTCATTGAGAAGCCTTGGTCCTACCCCTATCTTTTCACCTGAACTCCCTAGTAATGAACAATGTTATTTATTTATTTTGCATTCTTCCAGTATCTTCACTGTTTATTCTTCTGGTATTTTATTTCTTTATGCAACTAAAAAACTAAAATATATGTGTTTTTTTCTTACACAAAATAATAGCACCCTATTTAAAAAAGGATGAAATACTATTGTTTGCAGTAACAGGAATGGATCTTGAGAGTATCATACTAAACTAAATAAGTCAGACAGGAAAGGACAAGAACCATGTGATTTTGCTCATATGTAGAATAAAACAGAAAGCTTTTTATCCATTTTGAGTTTACTTTTGTGTATGGTGTAAGTTGATGGTCTAGGTTATTTTTTTTCATGTCTAATTTTCCCAACACCATTTATTGAAGAGACTGTCTTGACTCCATTGTATGTTCTTGGCTCCTTTGTCAAATATTAATTGAGTGTGATGGCTTGGGTTGATTCAAACAAAACAAACAAAACTCAAGAGACACTGACAACAGTATGGTGGTTACCAGAGGGTAAGGGGTGTGGGTGAAGGATGAGGAGGGTAAAGGGGGTCAAATATATGGTGACAGAAGGAGACTAGACTTTGGGTGATGACCACACAATGCAATATACTAATGATGTATTATAGAATGGTGAATTTGAGACATATAATGATATTAATCAATGTCATCTCAAATTTAATTTAAAAAATAAAAATAAACAATGCCAGCACGCAAAAAAATAAATTTAAAAAATATAAAGAATATGGCTTTCTAATGCTATTTGGCACTATAACAAACTTGAAGCACTTATCTGTCCATGACAAATCTTAGGGCTGTTTCAAAAGCATCACAAGAGTTTATCACCTTCCTGCCCAATTTTAGGAATTGTTTCAAGACTGTGACTGGATGGCTAGATCAACTAGTTTTTCAATTAAGAGTTACACTAAATCCCATGTAAAATGAGTTGCAAGTCAAGACAGGCCCCTGACTACTTTAGATGAGTGATGGAGATACATGGGTGAATGGCAAGACTGGGAAGAATGAAGATTCTGTTGAGTTATTTGTTATGAGGATGATTACTAGGAGTCAAGAACCAATAGTACTACTGACACTCTAATAGTAGCTTTCATCATTTTTCAATGAGCGTTTCATCTATTATTTCCATTTATTCTCAGCACATCCCTGTGAGGTGGGCAGGGCAGATATTAGTTCTGAGAAACAGACCTGAAATCCAGTGAGGTAAGTGGCCCAAGTTCACACACAAAAAATTAGATCTGAACCATATAAAAACCTATTGCAATGCAACAGCACTGAAAATGAATTTTTAAATATTAATAGCAGATACATTTATCAATTGAGCACAGACTTATATGAGAGTCATAATACACATTGTTGTGTGACATTTAATACACAGAACAATGTTATGAGGTAGGTCTATTATCTCAATGGTTATAGATATGGCAATGAGGTTTGGGGAGTTTAAGTAACTAGCCCAACGCCAATAATTTGACCTCAAAAATAAACTCCAAATCCCTCTGCCTCCATTGCCACAACAAATCTAAACTACTATCATCTCTCTAATAGACTATAGGAATAGCATCCCAAATGTTCTCCATGTTTTCATTGCTGCCACTTTAAGTCTACTGTCCAAAGAGTAGCCAGGTAAATCTTTTTTTCTTCATGTTTTAGAGGAATATTTATTTCTTACTTTTTCTTTTTATACAATTTAATAGAAATATAATCATTATAGCATGTGCAGTATTATAGTACAATACATAGTACAGTAGTGGTACAGTATGCAATATTTATAGTATGTACACTACATATAGTATATACACAAAATGTGTTGGGTTTCTTTCACGTAACATACTTTTTTTTTAAATACTTTTATTGATTTCAGAGAAGAATGGAGAGGGATAGAGAGATATAAACATCAATGATGAGAGAAAATCATTGATTGGCTGCCTCCTGCACGCCCCCTACTTGGGGCGGGGGGGGGGGGGGGATCGAGCACGCAATCCATGCACGTGCCCTTGGCCGGAATCAAACCTGGGACCCTTTAGTCCACAGGCCTACACTCTATCCACTGAGCCAAACCAGCTAGGGCCACTTAGCATACTTTTAAAATTTTTTATTAAAGTATAGTTGACATATAATATTTTATTTGTTTTAGGCATACAATGTAGTGATTCGACATTTATAAACCTTATGATGTGATCACAACAAGTATAGGACCATCTGTCACTGTCCAAAGTTAATACAATATTATTGACTATATTCTTTGTACCACATTACATTTCCATAGCTTATTTATTTTATAACTGGAACTCAAAACCACAAATAGATACCACCTCACACTTGTCAGAATGGCTGTTATCAGAAAGTTAACAAATAGCAAGTGCTGGTGAGGATGTGGAGAAAAGGGAACTCTCATGCATTGTTGGTGGGATTGTAAATGATGCAGCCACTATGGAAAACAGTATGGAAATTCCTAAAAAAAATTACAAATACAACTACCACACAACCCAGAAATTATACTTCTGGGTATTTATCAGAAGAAAACAAAAACACTAATTCAAAACAATTTATGCATCCCTATGTTCATTGCAGCATTATCTACAGTAGCCAAGACATGGATGCAACCTAAGTGTACATCAGTAGCTGATTAGCTCAAGAAGACGTGGTACATATTTACAATTGAATATTATCCAGCCATAAAAAGAATGAAATGTTGACATGTGTGACAATATAGATGGACCTAAATAGAGGGTATTATGCTAAGTGAAATAAGTCTGACAGAGAAAGACAAACACTGTATGATTTCACTTATATGTGGAATCTAAAAAAAAAAAACACAAGAAACAAAAACCACAAAGGAACAAATAAGACAAAAATAGACTTATAGAAACAGAGAACAAACTGATTATTGGCAGAGGGGAGGAGGTTGGGGATGGGTGATGAAGGTGAAGGGGAGTAAAAAGTACAGACCACCAGTTATAAAATAAATAAGCCATGGAGATTTAATGTAGAGGTAAAAAAAAAAATTAAATACAAATCAGCATATGGAATACCCATAATCAAAATCCTTCCAAGATTTCCTCCCATGGTTCTCAGAATAAAATCTAAATTCCTTACCAGAGTCCTACAAGTCCTCCATGATTGGTTCCCTGCCTTCTACCAGACACATCACACACCCTCCTCCTTACTGGCCACACTCCAGTCAGGCTATAGTCTTCTTTCAGTGCTTCAAATGCATCAAATGAGGGAGGACATGGTAATCACACATTTGTATGATTATTCTATTAATATTTTGCTCACTGCTGTATCCTAGCACCTAGACAGTGTTTGTTACACAGTAAGAACTCAAAATTTTATTTGATAAATATATTAATTAATGAATAAGCAAAATATTTAAAACTCCTGAGCTCCAATAATTAATCATATTGTCTTGATATAAAAGGGCCTAACAAGTACACCCTTACCCCAACCCATCATAGCACCTCTCTTGCCATTTCTGACACTACTATGGAAGAGTGATTTGCACTTACAGTTGCAAAATGATTTTAACAAAATACATGAGTTCATATGTTAATGCCTGCATTTGCAAGCCGTTATACTTAAGTAGGATCAAATGTTGATAATGAATGTTTACTTTGCCAGCATTTAGATACAGGCCATGTAATTGCAAAAATAACTGGTTAGACTGTTGGAAGGCAGTGTACTCTTGAGAACTGAACAAAATGTTCAAGGGAATTAACCTGAAGATGTTAATTACACCATAGAATCATCAGCTGGAGCATAGGGCTGACACGTTAATTTGAGTCTGGTACATATAAGCATTCACTGTGGTTATTAGAACTCAAGACCAAAGTGTGTTCGGGGGATGGAGAGGGTGATCTATATGACCCCAAGGAAGGCATGAGCTAGCTACTACCCAACACCCACCCTGCCACCACCATTCTTTATATAATTCTCCCTCTGCTACATCTCCAGGTTAAAATAGGCAATTTAAGGACAAAGCTATGAAGGTATCTGTTTGTATGGTGAGCTTGGAAGAGTCCAAGATATTCAACCTTCCTAACTTTCCTACACTAAGATAACTCCTTTGGGATCTTCTAGATATGTATGCATTTTCATAATGTTAAGGCTTTGTTCTCTGTGGAGAAGAAGTCACCAGGTAACCCTATCATTCTCAAATGAAGGGTGAGGAAGGCAAAGGGAACAGTGAGTGATGTTGCCCCACAAGGGATATTTGACAATGTTTTGAGGCATTTGGGGTTTCACAACTGAGGAGTGGTGGTGGTGCTGTTGTATATAAGGGGTAGAGTCCAGGGATGCTGCTAAACATCCTACGATACACAAGACAGTCTCCCACAACAAAGAATTATCCAGTAAAAAATGTCACCAGTGCTGGTGGAGGTTGAGCAACCCTGAGCTGATTCATTTGCCAAGATTCATTTATTAGTCCATTAACAACTTTGATTTGGGATGGGTAGATTTTGATCAGACATTTGGAACAGAAAGGAAGAAGAGTAATCAGGTAGCCATGCCAACAATAGATTAGGGAAAAGACTAGAAGCATGTGACAAGTTAAGAGACTACTCTCATAGTCTAAGAGAGAAGGAATGAGAACCTGAACTGAAAGTGAATAGGAAATAGACACCCCAAATGCTGTTGTGGTAGAATTGATAAAGCATCACAAAACAATGATATAGGGTAATGAGGCAGAAAGAGAAGGCAAAGATGACCCTTAATACTCTAACTTGGGGGATGGGAAAAGGAGTAATACATTAGGAAAAACAGGGACAAGAGGAATAGATCCGCGGGTGGGGAATGGGAGTGGAGAAATAATATGCTGAATGTGTGATGCCATGAAGGCCTCCAGGTGAGGCTGTTTTATGGGCAGTTAGAAAGGTGGATCTGGAACTCAAGACTGTGTCTGAAGCTAGAGGTTTCTACATGAAACTCATCCTACTTGGCACATACCAGGAGCTCCATAAATATTTGTTAAATGAAAAAAAAATACTGTAAGAAGAAAAGAAGGCCAAGGACAAAATCTCTGGGCACATCTCCATCAAAGGAGTGGACCAAGAGGAAACTGAAAAGGAGAAGTTAGGGAGTTAGAACCAGCATGGCTTAGTGGTCTCAAAATAGGAGAGTTTAAGGGGGGAGAATTTGGCCAATGATATCAAATGACCCTCAGCAGTCAAGTTGAATCATGTCTCTGAATAGAGTTGGACTTGGCAGTGAGCAGGTCATCATCAAACCTGAGAGAGCAGGTTCAGTAGAGTAATAGGAGAAGAAACTAGGTTGCAGATGCAGATGGCTGCAAGGACCTCATCATCCCATCATTAGTGATTGTGGTAAAGGAATTAGAATGATAGCTTATGAAGGTGGCAGGGATTTAGGGAGCAGTGGAATCTTTTAGCAGAATTTTAGCCTGATAGGAAGAAGACAGCATAGAGACACTAAAGGCACAAACCTGAATAGCTAATAGTCAGTATGTATTTCTTGAGCACATCAAATGTATGTATTTTTAAGCTCCCTATATAACTAAGCTGAGGTCATGCGGAATTGGAATTTGATCTATCATGTGGCACTCAAGAGGCCCAATAAGTAAAGTTAGGTTTAATTTAAGAAAGAGCTCCCTAACCATCAGAGCTTCCTTGCAAGGGAAGGACTGCTTCTGGGTACTGAGCTCCATTGTCACTGGAAGTATTCAAGGAGAGGTAATATGACCTCACAAGAGGTGGTTCCTATTCTGAATGAGAAGTTGAACTAGATTGTTAGGGTCAAACTTTTAGACTTCTCAGATGAGTAATGTTATAAGGAGGAAAAAATGGTGAGTAGAATGTAGATTGATTTAGAGAGTTAACAACTCTAAAATGTTGCTATGTTAAGTATATTAGTTTTCTATTTACTATTCTAACAAATTACCACAAATTGAGTGCCTTAAAACAACACGTTTATTATCTTCCAGTTCTGTAGGTCAGAAGTCTGGTAGGGGTCTCACTGTGTTAAAATCAAAGTGCCAGCACACCTGTGTTCCTGTCTGAAGGCTGTAATAGAGGCAAAATTCATTTTCTTGCCTTTCCCAACTTCTAGAGGCCACTCACTTTCCTTAGCTCATAGCCTCCTCCACCTTCAAAGCTAACACTGGCTGGTCAAGTTTTTCTCATATCTCATCACTCTGATACTGTATCTTAATTCCATCTGCAGCCTTAATTTCCCTTTACTATATAACCTAATTCACAGATTTGGGGATTAAGACATGGGCATCTTCTTTTGGGAGATTTTATATATATATATATATATATATATATATATATATATATATATATATATATATATATCCCAAAGGCCCAGTGTACAAAATTCATGCATGGGGATGGGGGGTATCCCTCAGCCCAGCCTGCACCCTCTCCAATCTGGGAACCCTTGGGGGATGTCCGACTGCCGGTTTAGTCTCTCTCACAATCCTGGACTGCTGGCTCCCAACAACTCACCTGCCTGATTGCCCCTAACTTCTTCTGCCTGCCAGCCTGATCACCCCCTAACCACTCCCCTGCCAGCCTGATCAATGCCTAACTGCTCCCCTGCCGGCCCGATCACCCGCAACTGCCCTCCGCTGCTGACCTGGTTGCCCCTAACTGCCCTCCCCTGCAGGCCTGGTCTCCCCTAACTGCCCTCCCCTGCAGGCATGATCTCCCCCAACTGCCCTCCCCTGTAGGGCTGGTCCCCCCCAACTGCCCTCCCCTGCAGGCATGGTCACCCACAACTGCCCTCCCCTGCAGGGCTGGTCACCCCAAACTGCCCTCCCCTGCTGGCCTGGTTTCCCCTAATGCCCTCCCCTGCAGGCCTGGTACCCCCCCCCCCCGCCCTCTCTCCCCTGCAGGCCCGGTCGCCTCCAACTGCCCTCCCCTGCCAGCCTGGTCACCCCCAACTGCCCTCCCCTGCTGTCCTGATTGCCCACAACTGCCCTCCCCTGCCAGCCATCTTGTGGTGGCCATCTTGTGACCACATGGGGACAGCCATCTTGTGTAAGGGTGTGCCAGTCAATTTGCATATTACCTCTTTATTATATAGGATATATATATATATATATATATATATATATATATATATATATATCAGCATAACTCATTTCATTGCTCTTTGCTTTATTGCACTTCATAAATGTTATGTTTTTTTTATAAATTGAAGGCAAGACCCTCCACCAGCAAAAAGATTCAACCAACTTTTTTGTGATGGTCTGGAACTGATGATATATAATTTATGTAATTTATCATCAACATCATTGTTTCAGAACAAAAAGGACCCTACATGCAATGCTAGAAAATAGAAATTATATAGAGAAAAGAACTGTCCTTTCTAAAAAAAAAAAAAATTTAACCCCCCCCCCCCCACACACACACACAAACAGCAACAAAAACAGTTGTCAATCTTACACCAACATACACACACACATATGCATATTTCACCAGACTGAAAACTTCACCATGGACCAACACCACAGCTTTAGAATTTCTTTGGATTGCATGTTCTCTTAGGGACCTTCCCAGCTCTAAGCTTCTTTGAGCCCCTGGAATTCCCTCTACCTGGAAAAACTTCTTGTGATATATTTCTATTTGTTCCCTCATAGCTATATTTTTCTTTTTCCTGCTTGCTTCAAATGTGATCATTAAGTCAGCAAGAGACTTCAGTTTCCTTTTTTCTCCTGATTCAAAAGGCTATGAAAAGTGTCCTGTAAATCATATGCAGTATTGTTATTCTGATCATTGGGGTAATCGAGTTGCTTGACATTTCTGTAATGATGCCTTTTGGAATATGAGTGGTGTAATTAGCTGCCATACTGTACATTAACAATACCTCTCCTGACCCTACAGACTTGGTAACTATAAATAAAAGTGAGACAGCTGGCTTCAGCCTTGCTTGTCACTCACCATTGAAGGGAAAGCTGCCAGAGAGCTACACTAAAGTTCCCAGGAACTGAGGATGTAGTCAGAAATGACATCTTCAATGAGAAGAACTTGGTGCTTTGCTAGAGGAAAGGCACTCTTAGGAAACAGACAACCAAGATATTTTGTACTGGGAAGGTACAGAGACCCCAAGTGGGGACAATATTTTATCAGCAGGAAGGCATTACTTAGGGGACAGCAGCACATTCTCAACCAAACTACCAGAGTTTCATTTTTTTAAAATATATTTTATTTATTTTTTACAGCGAGGAAGGGAGAGGGATAGAGAGTTAGAAACATGGATGAGAGAGAAACATCAATCAGCTGCCTCCTGCACACCTCCTACTGGGGATGTGCCCGCAACTAAGGTACATGCCCTTGTCCAGAATCGAACCTGGGACCTTTCAGTCCACAGGCTTTCACTCTACCCACTGAGCCAAACCGGTTAGGGCTACCAGAATTTCTTTCTTAACCCATTACTATCCATGAATGAGAATAGGAAATAGCACTGGAGAACTGTATAGGGAAAGTAAAAGAGAAGAAAATCTGTGCTACCTGAGTATTCAGTGTGAGGTCCAGGGCAGTGGTTACTGTGAGCAGGGTAACCTGATGTGGTTAACAGAAGACAAAATATGCAAAATGAGGTGGCAAGAGGAAAGAAATAAAGAACTATTTAGCAGCCAAGTTGTAGGGAGGCATTGTGCTGAGTATTTCCATGTATCATTTCATTTATTGCTCGCCTTACAACAATAACCAAAAGCAACACTTATAACTTAAGACACACTTTATATTTTATTTATCACATTTATTATTGTCTTTCTCCCTTGCTAGTATATAAGTTCCAAGAGGACTTGAACTTTTTTTCTCTCCTGTATCTCAAAATACCTGTAACAGTGCCTGGTACATAGTGGATGTTCAATAAATATTTGTAGCATGAGTAAATAGCTACCATTAATTGAGTATCAATTATGTGCCAGGCACTGTTAGAGATGCTTCCCATGAATGAACTCATTTTTACTTTCACAACCAATGCTGAGACAGGCATAATTATCCCAATTTTATAGATGAAGAAACTGGGTCAAAAGCATAGAGATATTAAGTAATTTGCCTTACAAGTGATAGATTCAGGATTTCAACCTATATGTTCTAATTCCAGAACCTTTCTACTTAATTATTATCCTATACTGAGGCTCAGACAGGTTAACTTGCACAAAGTCATGCAGCTTAAAACTGGAATAACCATGAACTGTTTCCCTTTTCTCTGCATTTTGAGGCTTCATAAGATTGCCATAATAACTTTTTCTTCCAGGATCATTTTACCAAGGACTAGTCTTCTGAAATAAATAAATGGATGTGGCTCACTAAGGATTCACATTAAGGTAACAGACATTGCCCAAAAGTATCATGAGTCCCCAAAAATCACAAATCTGCAATCTGATCTCATTGTTGGTATTTGGAGCTGTGGAAGGTGAGGGAAGCAGCCGGTAGATGAGTCATGGGAAACCCCTGGTGGATCCATCTCTGCTGAGAGCTTGGAATGTAAGTCACTTTCATGCTTGTCAAATCCTGACCCATGCTGCCCTAGATAGCTCTGGAGTAGGCATGCAGTAGAGATGCTGATAAAGCACTTCTAAGTGACTGGTTCATAATTCATTACATGACCTTGTGCAAGACACTTCCTCCTTTGTGTCACAGTTTCATTATGATAGGGAGGCATCAGTGGAACTCTGTTAAATCAGAAGAGCTCAACTTGATCTATTCTATATTGAACTTTTCCACATAAAATTGTATTTGGAGAAAGGATTTCACACTAAAAACTATGCTTGAAAACCACTGAATAGTCTTTTAAGTTCCTTATAGCTCAAACATTCTAAGAATCTAATAACATAGATACTCTTCTTTCAATTGGCTAAGTGTTCCATTCAGCCTTACTTTCTGCAGCCAGGAATGAGCCCAGGGATCCACTAGAAGAGGCCATTCCCAGGCCCCCTATCCCCCAGCTTCTCTCAGAGGTTATTAACCTTGTCCTCATATGGCAGTTGTCTTTCCCACTCACTGGGCCTTCTACTATCATTCCCTGTAAATTTTAAGGTACAGCAAGGGTAACTATGCACAATAGTATTTGTAGGGCAGCTGTGCCTGTTTCATATGAAGGAAATAAAGCATTTACTGATTTTCTCCTAACACTCTTCTTGTTGATGTGCACCACCGTGCGTCTGCCCATTGGACCAAAGTAGTCTGAGGACTGCTGCTGATCTAAAATATTCCTAAATCCCTTGCCTGAGCCACGACTAAAGCTGTAAACTTAGTCTGGAATTTTGTATTTTCACTGGCTTCCTTCACACCTGCTCACTCACACATTTTTATAAGGTCTTCCTTTGTCTCATTCTGCTTGCCATCATACACAAACCTAACAATTTCACTGGGTGCTCCCTCCTGGAGTCTGAGTTTCAACTATACAATATGATTCCCTTCTTACAAGGTTTTCAAACAAGCAAAAGTAACATCATATTGTTTAGGTGTGTGTGTTTGTATATTTTTAAAAGGCCAAGTAATAATAAATATAAAATTCAGAGTAGCTACCTTGAAGGGAGGAAGGGATAAAAACAGAAAGACATAATAGAGGAGGGAGACATAGGTAAAAATAAGTTATCAGTAATAATGTTATAGTTCTCAGAGCTGCATGAAAGTTTTATGGGTGTTTGCTGTATATTAAAAATAGATAAATAAATAAAAAATGAAAGGTTCATATGTGAGCTAGTAATGATTAATTAATTCTGTAGCCCTGAGTTTCAGAAACAATGATTATAAGAGCAATACAAGACTTTTTTATTAACCAGTATCTTACCACCATAACATTATTACTTTTTTTATAATTCTTTATTGTTCAAAGTATTACATATGTTCCCTTTTTTCCCCATTGACCCACTCCAGCCTGCTCCCACCTCCCCCCACCCCATCCCAGGCCTTCAGCACCTTATTGTCTGTGTACATGGGTTATGCATATATGCATGCATGGTCTTTGGTTGATTACCTCCCTCCCTCCCACCCTCCCCCACCTTCCCTCTGAGATTCCATACTCTGTTCCATGCTTCCATGTCTCTGGATCCACTCTGTTCATCAGTTGATTTTGTTACTTAGATTCCACATATGAGTGCGATCATATGATACTTGTCTTTCTCTGACTGACTTATTTCACTTAGCATGATACTCTCCAGGTCCCTCCATGTTGTCTCAAAGGGTAGGAGATTCTTCTTTTTTACTGCTGCATAGTAATCTATAATATAAATGTACCACAGCTTTCTTATCCACTCATCTATTGATGGGCACTTGGGTTGTTTCCAGACCTTAGCTATTGTAAATTGTGCTGCTATGAACATAGGGGTGCATACATTCTTTCTGATTGGTGCTTCGAGTTTCTTAGGATATATTCCTAGAAGTGGGATCACTGGGTCAAATGGCAGTTCCATATTTAACTTTTTGAGGAAACTCCACACTGTTTTCCATAATGGTTGCATCAGTCTGCATTCCCACCAGCAGTGTACTAGGGTTCCCTTTCCTCCACATCCTCAACAGCACTTGTTAATTTGTTGATGATAGCCATTCTGACAGGTATGAGGTGTAAACTCATTGTTGTTTTAATGTGTATCTCTCTGATGATCAGTGACTTTGAGCATTTTTTCATATGTCTCTTGACCATCTCTATGTCTTCTTTGGAGAAGTGTCTATTAAGGTCCTTTGCCCATTTTTTAATTGGATTGTTTGTCTTCCTTTTGTTAAGTTGTATGAGTTCCTTATATATTTTGGATATTAACCCTTTATCAGATGTATCATTGCCAAATACGTTCTCCCATACGGTGGGATCTCTTTTCATTTTGTTGATGGTTTCTTTTGCTCTGAAGAAGCTTTTTATTTTGATGTAGTCCCATTTGTTTATTTTCTCCTTAGTTTCCTTTACCTTAGAAGATATATCTATAAACATAATGCTACAAGAGTTGTCTGAGATTTTGCTGCCTATGGTTTCTTCTAGGATTTTTATGGCTTCACTACTTACATTTAAGTCTTTTATCCATTTTGAGTTTATTCTTGTGTATGGTATAAGTTGGTGGTCTAGTTTCATTGTTTTGCATGTATCTGTCCAATTTTCCCAACACCATTTATTGACGAGACTGTCTTGCCTCCTTTGTCAAATATTAATTGAGCATAATGGCTTGGGTCAATTTCTGAGTTCTCTGTTCTGTCCCATTGATCTCTATGCCTGTTCTTGTGCCAATACCAGGCTGTTTTGATTACGGTGGCTTTGTAGTATAACTTTAAATTTGGTATTGTGATTCCTCCAACTTTATTTTTCTTTCTTAAGATCACTACAGCTATTTGGGATCTTTTTTGATTCCATATACATTTTTAGAGTATTTTTTCTAGCTCTGTGAAATATGCTCTTGATATTTTAATAAGGATTGCATTGAATCTGTAGATTGCTTTGGGTAGCATGGACCTTTTAATGATGTTGATTCTATCAATACATGAGCCTTGTATATTCTTCCACTTGTTTATATCTTCCTCTATCTCTTTTTTTCAACGTCTTATAGTTTTCAAGTATAGGTCTTTTGCCTCCTTGGTTAAGTTTATTCCTAAGTATCTTAATTTTTTTTGTTGTTGTTGCAATGGCAAATGGGATTGTTTGGTTAGTTCCTCTTTCTGAGAATTCATTATTGGTGTATAAAAAAAACATCAATTTTTTGGGTGTTGATTTTGTATCCTGCTACATTGCCAAATTCATTTATTAAATCTAATAGTTTTTTGGTGGATTCTTTAGGGTTTTCTATGTACAATATCATGTCATCTGCAAATAATGAGAGTTTTACTTTCTCCTTTCCAATTTGGATGCCTTTTATTTCTTCTTGTTGTCTGATCACTGTGGCTAGGACTTCCAATTCTACATTGATTAAGAGTGGTGAAAGCAGATATCCCTGTCTTGTTCCTGTTCTTAGGGGAAATGGTTTTAATTCTTGCCCATTGAGTATGATGTTTGCTGATGGTCTGTTGTATATTGCCTTTATCATGTTGAGATATGTTCCCTCTATTCCCACTTTGCTGAGAGCTTTTATCAAAAAAAAATCTTTACTTTTATTTTTTGTTTTTTTACAATGCATCAAGAGCTTTTTGAAACTCTAAGTGCATCATAGCTATAGGCTTTCCTCTCTCCAACTTTATTTCCCCTTCAATTATTGTTCATAGTTTAGACAGGTTAGGTTCTCCTTGTTGAAAATAAGTTGTATTTCCCCATGAGGCTATTTTTGTATAGGGATCATGGGTCCTCATCTTTCTCTTGGGCCCTGCAGGCTAGTAGATATGGGTCTAAAAATTACTGGCTGCCTCCTGAATCATTTGGGGGGAAGGGTCATGACTGCTTGTTCCAGTTTTCCAGCCCCATGGTCAGTAAAAAGGACAGGTTCTTTCTAGGGTTGCCAGATAAAATTCAGGATCTTCAGTTAAATTTAAATTTTCAAATAAATAATTTTTAATATATGTATGATTTGAGGCTTACTTATACTAGAACTAATTTATATGAAAATCAAATTTAATTGGACATCCTATATTTTTATTTGCTAACCTGAAAACTCTATCTCATTTAGGCCAATAATTACTCTTCAATGTTATTCATTATTGGTTTTGGGACCCAAGAAGTGTGAGTTGGGCAGACTCAGGTTCAAATCCTGGATTCTCCACACAAGAGATAGAACATTATTTTTGTCTCAGAATTCTTATCTGTGGAATAGAAATAATAGCACTACCTCATGAAGTTGTTGGAAATATCAAATGAGACAATATTTGTATAGTACTTAGCACAGTGTCTGGTACTTACTAAGCACTCTGTGGCTGTTATTATTGTCAATTTTATACAGAACATTATGTGAGCTGGTCAAGATTTGACCTGGTACTGAAAAACTCTCCATATACAGGGTTAATTTGGGAATGGGGCTCTCCCTAGTATCTCTTTTGGTGATGACCAAGGCAAAGTGGCATCTAGCCACTTCCTTTTTGTTTCTGAATATTCCTTTGTTAGGGGCCCCAGATTCATTCTCCAGTTGGCTTTCTCCTTTTAATATAAATATTTTTGTGCATGTGTTTTGGGGGATCACCTAGAATTCCTCAAGTTAGAGGCCATTATCTTCCCTGATGCAAATACTTCAGTTACTGATAATCACATTTGAAATGCTATCCTCAAGCCAATGACTAATGAGTTTGGCTGATAAAAGGAAGCATCCCTAATCAATATAAGTCTACATCAAAATAAAAAGCTTTTGTACAGCAAAAGAAACCATCAACAAAACAACAAGAAAGCCCACTGCATGGGAGAACATACAGTGTTTGCCAATGTTATCACCGGTAAGGATTTAATCTCCAACATTTACAGGGAACTCATACAACTTAACAAAAGGGCAATGGACCTACATAGATACTTTTCAAAAGAGGACAAAAGAAGCCCAAGAGACATATGAAAATATGCTCAAAGTCACTAATCATCCAAGAGATGCAAATCAAAACAACAATGCTGTACCATCTCACACCTGTCAGAATGGCTATCATCAACAAATCAACAAAGGACAAGTGTTAGGTAGGATGCCGAGAAAAGGGAATCCTCATGCACTGCTGGTGTGAATGCAGACTGGTGCAGCCACTGTGAAGAACAATATGGAGTTTCCTCAAAAAAAACTAAAAAATGGAACTCCCATTTGACCCAATGATCCCATTTCTAGGAATATATCCCAAGAAACTAGAAACACCAATCAGAAAGGATATATGTACCCCTATGTTCATAGTGGCACAATTTACCATAGCTAAGATTTGGAAACAGCCTAAGTGCCCATCAGCAGATGAGTGGATTAAAAAACTGGTTCATCTACACAATGGAATACTACACTGCAGTAAAAAAGAAAGAATTCTTACCATTTGCAACAGCATGGATGGAACTGGAGAGCATTATGCTAAGTGAAATAAGCCAGTCAGAGAAAGATAAATGTCACATGATCTCAATCATTTATGGAATATAATGAACAACATAAACTGATGAACAAAAACAGAGACAGAGAAGCATCGATCAGACCATCAAACCTCAGAGGGAAGGTAGGGGAGGTGGGGTAAGGGGGACAGATCAACCAAAGAACTTGTATGCATGCATATAAGTCTAACCAATGGACACAGATACCAGCAGGATGAGGGCGTGAGTGGGGGGAGATGGGGGGCAATGGGGGGAGAAGGACACATATGTAACACCATAATCAATAAAGAAAAAAAATTAATAAGTTTAAATGGAATGCATGGAAAGCAAGATACCACAGATACTGAGAAGTCTCTGATTCTCACAAGGAGATCAAGAAATGAATTAAATTGGTTTTCCATTTGCCTTTATCCTAACTTCAATGCCTTCCTTCTTTTGGTGCACAATGGCTTAACTGTTTCTCCCCTCAGGAAGGTCTTCAGATTCTTTATATTCTCTTCTCTGACCCACCTATCCCCATCAAAATTGACCCATCTGCTATACCACTCCTCCTAGCATCTAATCAGACATTATTTCATCTTAACATGCTAATGGGTTTAAAAGATTATATTGAATTCTCCTCCCAAGCCACAGGCTTTTTTCAACACCTAAACTTGAAGAATTAAGCTTAACAGTGGCTTCTTAGCAGATAAGGGAGACCATGCAGAAACCATTAAATCACACCACGTTATCTGCCTGTTCTGTCTGCTTCACATGAATAGAAGGAAGCAGTAGTGCAGATAATCTAAAGATCATTTCCACTTGGTTTGGGAACGCACCACAAGGTGTTGTTGTAGTTGATTTGCTTTGCTAATTATGTTCTACTTAAGCTAATATTGAAATTGGTTCACATTTTTTTAAGTTCATCTGGGCCAGAAGAGGGAAGAGATGGTGGTATGGTACACTTTGAAATGAAGTAAAGCTTACCACAGTTATGAAGAGGACATGAAAGCTCTATATGTGGGCTAATAAATCTAGAAGAAAAATGCAAAAGGATCAAGATAACACTTTGCCAATTACACATGGGCAGAATAGGTCCACCTACCTCATATGATTCACTGGGCACTGGAAGGCCAGTCTTCCCAATGACCTGCCCAGAATCTGAAATCCTCTGTATCAGGAACCTAAATTAAGGATATTAGTCATAATATAACTATAATTAAATCATTATGTGACCTAAGAGTATCAACCCATTTCCTAGCAGACACATTAGCAGTTTGTCTGACTAAATCCTCAGTCATTATTGTCACGTAGTAGAAAATGAAATGAAAGGGTAAGACACAAGATAGTTGTGCCTTGATGGGTGTATGGGTATACTATGAGGTCTCTAGGCAGCTATGGTGGAAGTATGAGAGCATCGAGTTCCTTGGAGGTTAGCTGTGAGGGTTGCTAAAAGACGGTAAAACAACCTTCACCTCTTCTCACATTTTCTTAGTTTCCTTCTTATCGTAGATATAAAGTACATGCAACTGGCCCTGTCCAGGTGGCTCAGCTGACTGGAGTATCATTCCATGCAACAAAGGGTTGTGGGTTTGATTCCCAGTCAGGGCACAGGTTTGATCGGGGCATGTAAGGGAGGCAACTGATCCATGTTTTTCTCTCTTTAAGAGAGAGAGAGAGGGAATATTCAACTGGATCAAATAAATTCTTCCCTTCCTTACTCTTCTTCTGCTGTGCAACTGGGCTTTTAAGGGATTCTATAGATTTCAGAGATCTTGGTTTTCTTTTGAGGCATGTCATTTAGAGCCAAAACCTAACTGTACATTGTATTTCCAACCCTATAAGTTGCAGCAAGGGACCATGGTGCTATTGAAATTTCTCTTTTTCTCATTGCAGTCTGCTCCCAGTTCTCGAGAGGGGTGTATGCCATCTTTGGATTCTATGACCAGATGTCAATGAACACTCTGACCTCCTTCTGTGGGGCCCTGCACACATCTTTTGTCACGCCCAGCTTCCCCACTGATGCAGATGTGCAGTTTGTCATCCAGATGCGCCCAGCCTTGAAGGGTGCTATTCTGAGTCTTCTGGGTCACTACAAGTGGGAGAAGTTTGTGTATCTCTATGACACAGAAAGAGGTAAGAAGAAGCATCTGCTCTCCTCTTTGAATATTCATATTGTTAATATTCATATTAACAGTGGTGTTTAACCTTCCTCAACTCATGTTTGTTCCCTTTTACATTTAATAAAATCTAATACTCTTTTAAAATTATATTTAAAATTCAAAATGAATTGAACATTAACGCCAAAAGTTTGAAGCAATGGTAACTTTAGAATCTAATTTTCAAACTATATATGTCCTGCTACCCCTGACTCTGAAAAGGGGTTAGGGATACCCTCCTGGTTGAGTCACTGTTGTTGAAAAAGAGCCCTGCCTCCCAAAAAAATTTTTTTTCCTGGTCTAAAATGCACAAAGTTAAAGCAGCTTAGTCTAAAATAGAGGCCTGACCTGGAAAGTTATATATAATTAATCCTATCAAAGACTATAATTAACCCCATTTCATAGATGAGAAAACTAGAGCCTAAAGAGAAAAAGTGCTTTTTTTTTCTTTTTTATATGTCTTTAATTCTTTAAAATTAATTCTATCTTATTCACAATCAGATAAGTGTGAGAAAAAGTGCTCTTTCACACAACAGCTTAACCATAGAACTGAGACTGGTGTCAATATTTCCTGCATCCAGGGCTTGTTCCAGCAGATCATATTAGTTCTTCAGGTTATAGAGCCTCAACAATGATTTGATGGAAATAATGAGTGAATATTGGCTAATCTGGGTTTTGGGAATAATATATATATATATATATATATATATATATATATATATATTTTTTTTTTTTTTACAGAAAGGAAGGGGGAGGGATAGAGAGTCAGAAACATCGATGAGAGAGAAACATGGATCAGCTGCCTCCTGCACACCCCCTACTGGGGATGTGCCCACAACCAAGGTACATGCCCTTGGCTGGAATCGAACCTGGGACCCTTCAGTCCACAGGCTGACGCTTTATCCACTGAGCCAAACCGGTTAGGGCGGGAATTTTTTTTTTTAAATATTGAGGACATATTATATTGAAACAGTTTTAGAAATTAGGGATCTGATCTTAAGTAGTATACAATTAGGTGTATACTACTATATAATTCAACTAAACAGACTCCTCTAAAACTCAGTTATCTTTGAGGGGTTTCTCAGTAAAACCAGCAGATCCTATCACCATGAGATTCCAAATGACAATGTTACTTTGTTTGCCTGTATCCTTGATTATAGCCTGGGAATTGTTCTCTCTGACTCCAGGTTTTCTGACTCAGAGAAGGAAAGAGCAAATGGAAGGCCTGACTGCCTGACTTAGGGGTCCCTGGAAAGGATATTCTTCTAGATAACTTAATTTGAAGGGCAATTTTGTTTGGGGGAACCCAGAGCACCTTTCACCTCACTCATTTTGATGTGCCATCAAACCCTGTCAGGAAATACTACTAGTAAGAACTGTATTTGCCTGTGGTTCATGCCTCTGAAATTACCAAATTTCATGAATCTGAAGCAGAGACTAGGGTTACAGTCCAAGCTTTGCCACTAACTAGCTCTCTGATCTTGACCAACTCATTGAAGCTTTCTTGGCCTTTTTCTCCTCACCAATGGTGTGTTCCTTCTTAATGTAATGTAATATTCTATGACTATTTTGAGATAGTATATTAGACACGTGACACTTTATATCTTGCTATTAATCCTAACTTATAAATGATCCCCTACTCAACCAATTCTACAAACTGTTATCAACCCACAATGGTGTATTCAATCTTGTGATAGATGTTTACATAATATAGTTCTAATAGGAGTAGACAGAAAAGAACATTCATGAAAAAATTCATGAATAACACAGAACAGTACCAAATTGAGTGCTATACTACAGTCTCTGATTACCGTGAGAATTGCGAAAAGCTAGCACTCCAAGAAAGTAGTTTTCAGAGAAGGCTTGCTAGAGGAGCTTGAAGGATATGTAAGTTCAAGATGGCAAGAGAAGAGAGGAAGGGGTTCTGAGAATAGGAAAAGAGCATGAACAAAGAGTGGAATCAGGAAAGAGTGTAGTGTATTTCTGCAGAGCCTTGCCTGACTAGGGTACCAAAAGAGTTTGAACATTCTATTTCACAATTTGCTAAAGTGTAATGCATTTTATTTCTTTCAAGCACTATGGATGAGTTAGCCTATTTCCATAAACTGTATCCACTGTAATCTAGCCATAACAATCTAATTTTCAGAACTAAAGTTTGTAAATCAGACAGTGTCTCTCCTGAAACTTTTTTGAAACTAAACATCAGTTCTACTAATACTGTAACCTCCCATTTATTCAAATGCAGGAGATAAAATTAGTGTATTTTCTCCTCATCTCCCTTTACCCTTCTTGGTTCATTAGCTCTCTATTAGAGAAAAGGAAGCAAAAGTTCATCTATATACTTTTTATCCCTGCATCTTTTTTCAAATCATCTCAGTAAACACTTTAGACAATTCTAGACAATTCTTTTCAAAAGAAACCTTTCTGACTCATGTGTGTTAATATTTTTTCTTCTATAGCCATTTAACTAGTGGGACAAATCTGTTCTGTTTAAGAAATACTTTCCATAAACTTTTATAATGATTTCCCCTTTGGAAATCCTTCTTAAAACACTACACCATAATCCTGTTCCAAAATTTTCAATGTCTTCTATTGCCCACATTGAAAGAAAAAAAATAGTATATTATTTAAGACTCATCATAATTATACCTCAAACAAGTAACAAACCTGTTGTTCCTATGTTATCTAACCTTCCACTGCAGGCACCTTTCATTTTTTACTGTTGCCCAAATGTGCCAGAACCATGTTTGCCTTACAACTTCATTTTTACTACTATCTTAAATTCTTTCCTTAATCTTGATTATGAAAATTCTGCCTATACTTACATTTTTCAAATTCCACTTCAAGCTCTTTCTCCCCAAGGTGGCCTTTCCTGACCACTTCAGCCTAGTGATTCATTCATTCACTCAGTAGGTGCTAAGGTTACAATGATGAACACAATAAATATTGTTCCTGCTATTAAAAGTTTACATTCTAATGAAGGAGATAAAAAAAACATACAAGCCAACAAAATAATCACACACTTAGATAAAGTGCTATGAAGGAAACAAAGAAACAGTAATAGACAGGACCTTAGAGATGGTTTCATTGAGAAGAAACAATTAAACTGAGAATTAAAGGATTAGAAGAAGTCAACCATGTGAGAAATAGAGGGAAAGAGATTCAAGGAGTAAAATTAGCAAGTACAAAGGCCCTGTAGGAGGAAAAAGCTTGGCACTTTTGAGGAAGTAAAAGAAGACAGGTATGGCTAAAGTGTAGTGATGAGGTTGTGAATGGCCTGAGATGAGACTGTAGAGTTATAGAGGAGCCTGATCATAGCCATGGAGTATGGATGGGAGCCATGGTAAGGAATATGGAATTTATTTTAACTACAATGAGAAGTCATTATAGGATTCTGAGCAGAGGAGTCATATCTCATTTAAATTCTATAGAGAATGGAGTGTGGTATAAGAGTGAAGGAAGGAAAACCAACTAAAAGGTCATTGTGGTCATCTAGGTGAAAAAATGATGGCAGCTTAGATTAGGCTAGAGATAGAGAAAAGTGAATGAAACTGAAATACATTTTGAAGCCAAAATTGGCAGAACTTGGGGACAGATTGACTGTGGGATGTGAGAGAGAGGAAGGATTCATGGATGACTATTAAGCTTTGGCTTGAGAGACTGGGTTAGATGGTGATGCTATTTACTGAGGTGACTAGGCAGGAGGAGAGCCGTTTTGAGGAGCAGAGATCTTTCCCGCCTCTAAACACCCACAGAACCCTTTTGTCCATGTCATTCACTTGGCACTTAACATAACTGCTTTCCATTATTATTTCATTGGGTCTGCTAATACCTTCCCAAGCCCTTCTCTCCAGCATGATAATAATTGGTTCATCCTTAAATTTATGCTTTGTGCCCAACCTGGTACATAGCACAGATGTGGATACATACTTGTGTTTTCCCAACTCCATTATTGAATAAGCCATGTCTTTTTTTTCAATGTTGGGCTTAAAGAAAGAGACAGAAAATCAAAGAAGGGAAGGGAGAGATGGAGAAAGGGAAGTAAGGAAAGGAAGAGAGAGAATTCAGTTTATAAATCAAATCATGTAATACAGTTCTTTAAAATATTCAATAAAGTGTCTATTCTGTATATTCTCATTTTCTACAATGATCATATATTGCTTTAGTAATAAAAATTATGGGGAGAAATTATAACAACAAAATTTAATTTTAAAATATTTTGAATTACTTAAGAAATGGGAGACAGAGGAAGACAGAAGGGAGCACCTATAATTACATTCAAATAAGCTAAATATACAAATGATGTAACTCTACTATATAAGGGCAGAGATGAGTGAGGAGCTGAGGAATGGGTTAAACATTTGAGGTAATTTAAAAGATTTATAACACAATCAAAGTAATATAACCTCTGAAATTATAAAACATTGAGTGGACTTCAAGGTTTTGTTGGTTACACTATGATTTCCGTCTGCAGAGAAAAGTCTGATTTGTATTTACAGGTCATAACTTTGCTTAGTTACTTAAGTTACTACCTTGGTTCATTAATACAAAGTTCAAAATTATACTCTTTGTGCTATTACATGAAAAGTCAGTTCTTGGAAAAACTATGAGGTGGACTAAGTGTGATCTCTGCCCTCTCTGTACCCTCTCTTCTTTATTGACAACCCTTATTTTTATTGGCACTTGTTGACACTTGCCCTGCCTGGATTTGTTCGCCTCAACATCTCTGACCCATCTCGCCTTCACACCTCTATAAAAACTTTCCTGCCCTACATTTTGATTCCACTGATTGTCTTTCTCTGCTAGTGACAACAGTTCAGCTTACCAAGTTATTCATTTTAATTTCTTTATGGCTATTAGTTTCTTGATGTGTTAGTGCATCCAGGGAAGAATTTCATTTCAGCTAAAGGCCTTCTGTGAAATAAAACCCTAATCTAATGTGGGCCTTATAATTCTGGGATTGTAGGCACCATAAATCCGGTTTGGATGTCCCTTGCTTACATACCTTCCTATATAGAAAGTCCTAAAGCCATGCCAGGGAGGTGGTCACCTCTTCCAGTTTTCTATTAGACCTATCTTTTGGGTGCAAGTGACCTAGTTCTCTGTGGTGCTAACATTTCCCCCAGAACAGCAAGATACTTGAGAACTGCAGCCAGACTCTCTCATGCACCTGACAACTCTCTTTGGCTTCAATGGGCACAGCCCACAGAGATTAAAGAATCTATCCCAGGCTGTGGCTCTCAGATTAGATAATGAGATAATAGCTCTAAGTGCCCTTTGAGGCAACTACTCCCCACCTTCTTGCCTGTGTTCAATAAACTCCTGCTGTTTCCCATTCTCAACCTGAAACTCCTTACTTAGTTCCCAAGTAACTCTCTGAAAGTCAACAGCCTTCTAACAGACCATTCTATTTGCTCTAGAAGGTTGTGGCAGGAAAATGGGCAGTGCCAACAAGTAGTCTGTCAGTCAACAAGCAATGTATTGGGCATCTCCTAGTGCTAGCTAGGCAGTGTTGAGAGAAGCAGAATTAGGTCCTACTTTTGAAGAGTTAACAATCCTGATGCTGGAACAGTAATTTATCTCAGAGGCCTGGAAAAAAATAAATTTTAACTCAACTGTTTCCCCATCCATCAATGACATTTTCATTCTTTGAGGTAGGCACCTTGTGAAAAGATTAAAGTGTTGCCAGATAGATAGGGAGGTGGAAAAATGTTGGAAGATCCCAAATGGTGTAATAGGTTCCTTAAGACAAAGAAAACGGGGCCTTTCCTCAGAAGACTGTTAATGTTTTCAGATTGGCTGGACTTTAACTCTACTGAGAGACAAGCAGAGCTTCAGTTCCTCACACCTTCCTGCATGTTGCCATTTACCACCTACTTACATAACATCGCTTCGTTCCTTAATTCAGTTGTACTTGCCAAAATAAAATACAGAATTTCTCTCTGTGTCTCTGTCTCTCTCTTTCTCTCACCCTCCTTCCCTCTCCCTTTCTACACACACACACACACAAGCTTCCCAATACCAATCAGTGGTACAAATAAATCCCTATCATTGTCATCATTTTATCAACTTAGATAAAAGCAGCCGCCACTTCTTAAGCACTTATTACACACTAGGTCCTGAGTTTATGGATTATCCCATTTAATCCTCATGGCATCCCTCCATCTTCATAACTGAGAAAACCAAGGCATAAAAAGGTTAAATGATGGCTCATAGGGTCACACAGCTTAGTATGCCAAAGTAAGAAACCAGAATTTCAACCCAGGTTTGCCACATTTCACAGTCTATGCATGCTGTTCACTGTGCTGATGTGCTGCCTCCCACACTTTTAACATTTGAAAACTGTCATTACTTCATCCCTTAGTCTTTCCTTCAGCCATTCTCCAAAGGACCTAGTACCTGGACCCTCACTATCCTAGTTGTCTTCCTGTGGATGCACTGCAGTTGTCAATTTACTTCTTAAACCCTGATATCCACAAATGAACACAAGAGCTTGTGGTCCCAGAGTCTAGGGATCCAGATAGGCAGCAGGTCAAAACTCCAGGTTAAGGGGCAAATGACTAGCATAAATAGCAAATGCAGCCAGAAAGGTTGGTTTGCTCATGGTGCACCCTCATGGAGTGCTGTGATGGGGACCTGACTCCAAGGTGAAGGGAACTCATAGATTCCTCTCTGGAGCAGAGACAGTTTCCAGAGCATAGAAAGATGTGAACCTGCAGGTCCTCATCACTAAGGGGCTATTTTAGTTGAAGAAGTAGAAAGCAAGGAGAGGCCAGTGATAGGCTCTGCTATGGTTACATGGCAGCGACTTATAAGGAAAAATATTGGGTACCTTGCTGTGAAAAAAAAAACAAAAAGACTATCAGTGGATTTTTTTTTTCTAGTTCACTTTAAGAACTGGTTAAAAGATGTGCAAAGGTAACAGATGTCTCCACTTCTAGCCATGTCCATCTGCCTTCTGGGAAAAGTAAAGCTATGTTTTTATTAAAATTCAAACTACTTTTTACATCTGAATAAATTAGGAAGGCCCAGAGAGTGCATTAACCTGTGAGAGACAGATACTAAATTTCCCTGTTTGAGCAGCAATAATAAGGGTTGACAGTACCCGAGACATTTGGTAGTTTCTGCAGCCTGCCTAATCTATTGTGATGAGTGTTCAACTATGAGAGCATCATGAAAGCCTACACAATAATAATAGTGAATGACTATTTGGACTGGATTGTGAATAAAAGACTATACATATGTCTGTAATGAGAATTTCATTGAAAATGAAAATATTAAAGCTGTCATATTTTTAATACTTCAATTTGCACATCCTTGACTGCTTTGGGGCATAAAGAAAGAATGCCAAGCAATTTGTTGTCAGCTCTTGAAATAAATTATCATTTAAACACTTCCTTTCCACAAAGGTTATTAGCTTTGTAGCTTGTTCCTGGGGTTGGATCATCAGTAGGAGGGGAGGGGGATTGCAAGACATTAAACTACCCTTTCAAAAGCTGAATATTAGTTACTGTGGAAATTGTTCTCTCAGTTGCTTAACATATTTTGCTGTAGCTCTCCAATGCTGCAGATTAGACTGCAGCAACTATTAATAAATACTGTCATATTTTACAGCTGTCATGCAAAGCTGAAAAAGGCTTCACTGTGATTAGATTCTGTTTACTGTAATATATCCAGCTCAGACTCAGAAAGGCAGTTTTCCCATAAAGGTATTTTCTATAAGTAGAACATTTCTTCATCAAATGACATGACTAATTTTAAGGTATTGTTAACTCCTTGGTGGCAGTGAATTTGAGGTTGAACTGACTTTACAGCCAGAGAGATACATTCCTCTCCAGAGAAACACCAAGCTAAAATGTCAAATTTTCTTTCTTGGGTTGTCCTTCATATTCAGAGATGGTGTCACAGGCAGGAGATGTGCTTTGAGTTGTCACCCTTCCCCATAGAAGGACAAATTTGCATTCGTTTGTGCACCTTTCTTTGCCATGTCCCTCTTGTGACCAATGACATTGTTTGCAAGACAGCTGGTCTGATTGTAAGGTAGGAATGACACTTCAGTGGGCTAGCTAGAAATTCTGCTTCCTGGGCTAAAATGTCATCAAATTAGCAAAATAAATATCTCTCTGCCCCCCCCTCCACCTATGTTTTAGCTGTTTGAAATGGTATTCATATCTCTGAAAAAATGATGACAGATGGCAGGGTTAATTTTGCTCTAACCTTTCATTGCTTTTCATCAGAGCTCCTTGAGGAATTAACCCTCACTAAGCTGGATATCTAGTTTTCAATGAATGAGTAGTCCTTGCACCAATAAGGGTTAGCTGATATATTCTATAAATTCAGGGTTGAGCCTAAGAGGTCCTTGAGAAGGCTCTTCTAAATGTTCCTCAGGAAAGGGACATATTGTGATGTGGACCTACAACTATGACTTTGAAATTTGTTCCCTGGAGCCCCTTTATACAATAATTAAAGTCAGAGCAGCGTTGTGGAAGTGAGACAAAAGGATGCATGTAATGTCTTTAGCACCAGCTGAACACAATAAAGTGCTCAATAATTTTTATTATCAATATAAAACAGTTGTTATTAATTGGTAAGGTAGGTGATTTCCACCCCCCTTACTGGGGACATGTGGCTATGTCTGGAGATATTTTAGTAGTGTACAAAAGCCAGGAATGCTACAAAATATCCTATGGTGCACAGGACAGTAGCCCCCTCCCTATCAAAGATTTATCTGGGCCAAAATATCAATAGTGACAAGGTGGTAGCAGAGTCAAAGGACTAGTGGCTGCAGAAACTCCTCAAGAGATCATCAGTGAACCAATCTGGCTGTTATTGAGTGTCTCTTACTGTGCCTAGATTGGTGATAAGAGCTACGTCCATTAGGAGGTAGAATCTTTAGTTTATATGAATTTACATTATGGTCAGAGAGAGAATGCGATTAATGTACATGAAGAAAAGGTAAGTACAAAAAGGCATAAGACAACAGCTAGATTGTGTAGTACAGATTTGAGGTACCATGGGGTTCCAAATAATAGAGAGTTCACACTAGGCATGCTGGAATTATCAGCGAAGGCTACGTGGAAGAAGTCACACATTTTTCCGAGCCTACCACCCAACTGCCTCCCCTAGTAATAATCTTGTCTTGACTGCTAAGGCCAAGTTGGTATCTAGAACCAAAACAACATGGCATTCCCATCACCAACGTCAGACCTCAAGGCAAGAAACACAATTAAAAGAAAAACCAAAAAAGAAACAATGTTCCTTTTACTAAGTGGAAAGCAATTACAGAGCTGTTGAAAATAGGCAGTAAACAAAGGGAGGGAGGGAAATACTGGCAAAATTCCATTTTCCCAACTAATCTTGTAGCAAAAGTGCAATTTGCAACAAAATCAACAGTGCTCTCTCTCTCTTGCAGTAGAATATATTGTTTGGCATCAGTATGGCTACACATAATGCCTTAGCAGAAATGTATATTGACCAGAAGGAAGACAGAATGACTGGGAGGAGAGAGGGGCAGAGGTTAAGGTGGAGCACAGCTAACTCAGCTCTACCCTCCCCCTCCCACTAGTCTCTGTGGAGCATCTTCATTCAGGTGAAAATAAGGGGCACAAATATGGACTACATCACTCCCAGTCTTCCTGGATCATTTCCAATCAATAAGTTGCCAGTGTCGGCTGCTGTCCTGCTTTGTCGACTCCACAAACGATCTGATTAATTCTCTGGTGCTAACTGCCTCAGCAGGCTTTCTAGGCAGTAGAACCGAGGCTAATTAAGATCATGTCAGGCGAGGAGGCTGGCAGGTTATGTTCACTGGGCCACACTGAACTTTTAGAGAGTGCTTTAACTGCACCACAGGCAGGCAGTGCCAGGCACTGATGCGATAGCAGGTCTCTCATATATTTCCACCGACTCCTGCATCACAGGCCTCCATCCGTTTTGTCAAAGATTTATATCCTTCTCCTTGGGGTAATTAGCTGCCACTGTGTTCATTTTTAATTGCATTACTTCAGCTTACTTTTATTTGAATTTTTAATATGCTTGTGAACAAAGATAACAATTAATAATGGGGTCATTTTCCCTCCTAAGTCAAAATGTATGTGTATGTGAGTGTATGTTTGTTACTAGCATATAGCCTATAGAGGTGAGGTTAGGACAAATAAAGGAAGCCCGACTTCTCACAGCAGGTAGAAAATGAAGGAAGCATATGGAACTCATTACACTAAGTGGCAGATTAGACTGAAAATATAAACAGCTTCTCCCTCCCCCCAAATAAAGGCTTAGATGAATTCATGGATGACAGACCCATAGTGAGTTATTAAGGGAAAGAGATGTTTGGAGATTTCTCTAACCTGAGATTAACACAAATTGCATAGGGGGCATATTAGCCTTCTTATGGGCAAATAGCCACACAGAGTACTGGTGTTCCATGCTTCAAATTTTTAAAAATAATCTCAGGAGTCTACTATGCATCTAGGATGTGGATAAGAATGCTGAGAAATGGAAGAAAGTTCTTGAGGAATATTCTTTCTCTTTTCATATAATCAGAGCCTCCAACCACACACCAAGAACACCCTGTTCTGAGAAGTGATTGGCCCAGTTAAGGAAGTTGAAGAAAAAGCATCATAAAACCATAACCTCAGTTTCATGCCCAGCTCTGCCACTAAGTAGCTGTGTGATCCTGGGCAAGTCACAAAGCCTTTCTGTTGCTCAGATTTTTCACATCTCATCACCAAGAACCCTATTCTACATTTCTACCACCACTGACTCAAATTCAGGCTGCCATCACCTCCTGCACCATCCTCCTAACCAATCTCCCTGATCTTAACCCTCACCCCCTCCATTGGCATCAGACAACAATCTTCCCATCATGTCACTCACTTACCTAAAAGCTTTCAGTGGTGCCCCATTAATCCTAAGATCATGCCCTAGCTTCTTAGCATGGCACAGAAGGTCATATAATGAGCCAACTAAACTCCCACCTGTTTTCCTAGACTTGTCTCCTCCCATCCCTCACTCACTAGTGTTCTATACTCTCACCATATGGAACTACACAACTTTCAATATGTCACATGTACTGAGTTTTATTTATTTACTAGAGGCCCAGTGCACGAAATTTGTGCACTGGGGTGTGTATCCCTCAGCCCAGCCTGAACCCTCTCCAATCTGGGACCCTTCGAGAATCGGGCCTAAACGGGCAGTCGGACATCCCTCTCACAATCCAGGACTGCTGTCTCCCAACTTCTCACCTGCCTGCCTTCCTGATTGCCCCTAACCACTTCTGTCTTCTAGCCTGATCACCCCCTAACCACTCCCCTGCCAGCCTGATTGATGCCTAACTGCTCCCCTGCCAGCCTGTTTGCCCCTAACTGCCCTCCCCTACAGGCCTGGTCACCCCTAACTGCCCTCCCCTGCAGGCCTGGGTCCCCCCAACTGCCCTTCCCTGCAGGCCCGGTCACCCCCAACTTCCCTCCTCTGCCAGCCTGGTCACCCCTGACTGCCCTCCCCTGCAGGTTTGATCGCCCCTAACTGCCCTCCCTTGCAGGCCTGTTCCCTCCCAACTGCCCTCTCCTGCTGGCCATCTTGTGGTGGCTATCTTGTGTCCACATGGGGGAAGCCATCTTTGACCACATGGGGGCAGCCATCTTGTGTATTGGAGTGATGGTCAGTTTGCATATTACTCTTTTATTAGATAGGATAGAGATCTGGTGCACGGGTGGGGGCCAGCTGGTTTGCCCTGAAGGGTGTCCCAGATCAGGGTGGGGGTTCCCTTGGGGCGTGGGGCAGCCTGGGCGAGGGTTCTGTGGTGGTTTGCAGGCCAGCCACACACCCTGGCGACCCAAGTGGAGGCCCTGGTATCTGGGATTTATTTATCTTCTATAATTGAAACTTTGTAGCCTTGAGCAGAGCCAAGCCTCCTGCTTGCTCCATGGCCACAGACATTTTTGTTGGGATTTATTTATCTTCTATAATTGAAACTTCGTAGCCTTGAGTGGAGGCCTAGGCCTGCCAGGGTGTGCGGAAAGCTTGGCTTCCTCCATTACCAGGGAAACCCAAGCCTCTGCTCGCTCCATGGCCGCAGCCATCTTGGTTGGATTAATTTGCATACTCGCTCCTGATTGGCTGGTTGGTGTGGCTTGTGTGTGTAGCAGAGTGATGGTTAATTTTCATATTGCTCTTTTATTAGATAGGATTTTCTCCATACCTTTGCACATACCTTTGTTATAACTTTCTTATACTCAGGCCCCTCGTTTCACTTCACCCTCCTCACAAACACACACATTCGCCATCTGGTAAATGATATATCCTTCAAAACTCTACTCAAATATTCACTTCCCCAGGCCTAGGTGTCCTCCAGTGCCTGCCCTACGTCCTCATAGTACTTTGTATATGCTTCTAGTATAGAACTGATCATACTTTAGTATTATGGTTATCTAAGTGCTGGGTATAATACAAGTGCCTAGATTATAACTATTGGTAAACTGAACAAAGGAATGAGTAAATGACAATCTTAACTAAAACAAAATGGGAGATTCAAAGGCCTTGAGGTGCTGATGAAGGAGACAGATTTGGGTAGATTGTATCCCCAGATCATACATTAGATGCCCACCTACATCCTATACATTAGGATAACCCTGATTTTCAGTCTTTCTATGACCCCAACCTCCTTGTGAAAGATATCACTTTCCTGGTCCAACCAACTTCGAAGGAAAACTAACATTTGAGGAACCTCAAAAGCTAAGGTGCAAATACTACACTATTTCATACAAACCAATGGTATTTAGAAAGCCACATGAATTATCTAAAGACAAGCACAGTATGATATTAATTTCCACAGCTCTCAGTGAAAAAAGTAAATAATGCAAATTATTTCAAAATGTCTGTGTAGGCAATGTGACAAGAATGAAAAGTGACATGAGAGCTGTTGTAATCAGTTCTCAGTTATTTGTACCAGATGAAATGAGCCAGGTACAGACAATTGAAAGAGCATTTCTGCAGGCATGAAATAGTGCCTCTTTTGAGGGACTAGCAGAAGTAGGATACATAATAGTTGTACGGAGAAATAGAAATGGGTAAGGGGAACACAGAAGAAAAGAGAGGGACCCTGAATAAAATTTGCTGATCTTATAATGACCAGCCTTGTTTCTGAAACCATAATGACTGACATACACAAATCAGGAATGAAGATAATCATTAATAAACATCATAAGCCTGGTAATTTTTGGTAAAGAGATTTGATGTGAGGCTTTATATTGCTTGAGAAATTCAAAAGAATTGCATAAACTATAAAATTTCCAGGTTCCAACAAACTACGGAAGTATTACACAGAAGCATTCAAAGTTTTCTAAAGATTAGTTAAGTTTCTTTCTCTCCTGGGAAGCTCTTGGTGGTGTATTTATCCTGAAAATCCTGGAGAAAGAATAATTGGTTTCCATTTGTCACAGTATGGCATGAAGCAGTACAATATTATTTACTAAAACTAGCTATTTTCTTCTATATTTTTACTCTTTCCAATAATGGCTCATCAATAAGGTGGTAACTTTCATGAGTAGGGACTAAGGCTTATCTAAATGATTATTTTGTCCCACCAATTTTAGCCACCTAGCACAGTGCTGGAGAGTAACAACAACAAAAAATATTTCAGACATGTCAAGCTAGAAAATTCTAGGTTCTGAAAAATGGGTTAGCCCCATATTTTGTCAAGTTGGTGAGTCTCCTGATGTGTAATTTTACTTAAAATGTTGGATTGCAATAATTTAAAGGCTAGTCACAGATTATCTTATTAAGCCTTTTCTACTGTTTTAATTGTTTTATCTACATAATGGCAGTAATATACTTTGCACCCTATCTCATGGGAATAAAGAAGAATGACATAAGCTAAATTCAAATGCTGAGTATGACTGAGCAATTGCCTAAAGCTAAAAGAACTACTCTGCAGATAGGTGGTTAAGATGCAAGAAGACAGGCTCATCCCATATGCCCACAGAGGCACAGTGCTTTCTGTAAGACTACCCAAAAGAATTGAAAGAGTTTATGTACCTTTCCACATTCCTCATGTACTCACCCACCCAGAGGATCCAGCCAGTTCTATACATTTCTCACATCAATTAGCAAGTCAACAAGTAACAACCAACCCGTGTTAAGTGGAAATACATCACAAATGCTAATCAAACCAGTGGCCCCTATAATATATTCCCTGGGCCATACTCTGGGATGCATGTCTGTTTTCTTACCCTTAAAATGAGATAATAATTGTATCTAATTCATAAGATTATGTGCAAATGTGAAAGTCAACTAGAACAGTTCTTGGTACCTAGTTAGCATTCTTTAAGTGTTAGCCATTGTTATGCTCATACTAGGGTCACAGAAAAGGGGTGATGACTGAGACACAGAATGAAGATCTTTAGCTGCCCTATTTGGTCTCTTCTGTACCTTGGGGTCAGCCTGCTCATCTCCTCAATGTGCTAATTTTGGTTCTCCTCTATCAGAATCGGAATCTGTTCCTGGGAAATGAGTTGGGAAACTCATATACATTACATGGATATAGAAATGGTTGTTGATGCACAACCTCATTCAGACATTTTTGCATTTTTGGCAATTGCAGAAAGCCTCAGGCCAAAGAAAGGAAGCCTTGCTTTGGAATCGCAATACTGGTGACGAAGGAGGGGGTTCATTTGCTTTACATAATCCTAACTTCATAGGTAGGCCTCCATCAATCCCATATACTACTGAAGCTAAACTAAACCCATTGCTGAAGGGAAGGGAGTGATTAGAAAAGCTGGACCAATGCAATTTGTTGTTTTACTGGGCACATGTTCTAGAAAAAAATAAAACAGAAAATGGCATTCTTTTCATTCATAAGCAGATAGAAATGCCTAAGGGCAACTTAAGCTGGACAGACGACCTCTTTGGAAAAACCTGAAGCCAGTAGCTCCTCCAAAAATCTCTCTATATTTTTATTTTTAATAAGCTGACAGAAAGTGGAGCATATGTCTTCTCTAATACATTTTAGGCTCTCTTGGATTTATAGTATGCATATTGAATCCTAGAATCATGAAGCAAGCTCAGTTTATGGTCTTACATTGGTTTGGCTTATGTTGACAAATACTGAGAAAGAGGAGGGAGTGACCATGTCTCTAGTTGCAAGTTCCCTTCCAGTCTCTCCCTTCACCCAGAGGGAGATGCCATTGCCATAGGAGTGGATGGACCTAGTCATATGTGTGCACCACCCCCTACAAGGATTATGAAAAAAAAAGCAATGTGTACATGTATACATTTTCAATGTGACAACAGTTGAAAAGCATGGGGGAATCTCTGGCCATTTTGTGAGTTTTCAGGAAGGATTCTTTTCATAGCCTTAAAATATGAACAGATAAGATATGATTACCCTCACTGATGGTCTTCAAATCTCTGCAGTTAACATCCCCCAAACTCCAGCTTCCTCATCACTTTATCTTAAGGGATGTCCTCACCAAACAGATGTTAAAGATTCCATGGTACAGTGGCTGTACATTCTGAACATGAAAACAGGACACATGATCTGACAATGTGTTCTCTTTTCTTTCTGGTTTTACTAAGGCAGGCCTGAGGACTTCAATGTCAGCTCTACCAATAATCAGTTGTGTGTGACCTTGGGCAAAAACCTCTCTGAGCATCTGTAAAATGGCAATGGTTAAAATATCTACCTAACTGGACTATAACAAACACTAAATGAGATATGGTGAAAGGACTTAGCATAGTATTTGATAAGCAAAAATGTATCCAATAAAAGGTAGCTATTATTACTTACAGTAATGGTTAAAATTTTACAAAATCATCAACATGAAACCTCTTTAGTTAATAACTTCACTAATCACCCTATCATAATAGAAGATATGTGAAATTTGGACTGCCCCAGAAAATCCTGGATGTCTTATCACTGTATCTATAAGTACTGCTTCCTCCTTCAGTTTAATAAGCCATCTTAGAAGAAGGGATAGAAAGACAAAAATAGGAGGCAAAGGCAACCTTCTCACTGACCCCATAATTCCTTACAGCTGCTAATAAGCTACTTAGAAAACTGTGGATCTGATTCCTGTTCCTAGCCCCCATCCTTTTTGCTCTCTGAATGTTTCAACTCAAAATTAGAGAAATATTTCCATAAACTATTTGCTTTCATGATCTCACTTCAAATGTCAGAGAGCTAAAAAATGTAGCTTATCTGGAAACCACTGAAATGGTAGGTTTTCATTTGAACAAATTATAATTAACATCATTATAACAATATTATAATTACTATTGTTCAAATGAAAACCTACCATTGTATACTTCCAAGCACTTTTTCTATGTCTTTTATCATCATTCCCACCCAATGAGAAGGGTTAGGCTGGTGTATCATTGCTGATTTACAGATGAAAAAAAACCTATATTCCCAGAAAGGGGAAGTGACTTGTCCAAGGTCACATAGCTAATACATATCAAAACCAGGATTAAAACCCAAGTTTCCTAACATTCCAAAAATCTTTCCATTCCACCAGACTGCCACATGATTTTACCTCAAGATATTATTTTCTTACTGACAATGAAAGACTTCAGCTTTGGGGGGAATTCTGGAGGCTAATGAGTAATCAGTTTTTCAGACTAATATCCTCCCTTGACTGAGCACTCACTAAGTACTAGGCTCTGCACTATACCTTTTAAATGCATCATCTCCTTTAATCTTCACAACAATTTACAACGGAGGGACTGTCATGAGCCTCATTTTGCAGATGAGGAAGTAGAGGCATGGAAAGGTTAAGTGATTTGCTTAATGTCACACTCCTAGTAAGTAATGGAGCTAGTAATAGATGTCCTGTTTGTTAACTTAAAGTAAAGTGTTCTTTCTACTACACACTGACAGAAACTTTCAACACTCTTATTAACAAGAAAAGGATGTTATTTTTAAAGATGTTTTAGGGCAGCAAGATGTCAGTTCTCTTTCAATTCCTCGTACTGATAGTGGAGAGAAGTATAGAAAGTAGGCAAAGCATGTCTAATCCCAAAGCCATGACTATACAGCTGTGGAAGGACGGTTAGGGACACAGAATCCAGAAAAGAGAACTCAGGTCAGAAATAGGGGGAACATCTTTCACATGCTCACACCCTGGTCTTCAGTCACAACAGGTTATCAGCCAAATAGAAGGGTGAAGTAGACATAATCAGTCTGTACTCCTTTTCTTGCTCATGTTCCAACCTCCCCTTATCAAAATTGTCCAGTTTCCTTTTCCCTAGAATTCTGCTGGATGCCTAGAGCCAAGTCAAAGTTTTCACAGCTGGGGAGGACAATGGTTACACACCTCAGTGACATTTGCTTTTTTTGTTATTATTATCTTTGTTGTTGAAAGTTTTACAGATGTCCCCTCCCCCCCCCATTAAACCCCATCTCCAAGCTCCCACCCCCTCCCCAAGCTTTTACCACCCTATTGTCTGTGTCCATGGGTTATGCATATATGCTTATAAGTTCTTTGGTTAATCTCTTCCCGCCCCCCCTCCTCCTTCCCTCTGAGATTCCTCAGTCTGTTGCATGCTTCCATGCCTCTGGATCTATTTTTCTGTCAGTTTATTTTGTTCATTAGATTCCACATATAAGTGAGATCATATGATATTTGTCTTTTTCTAACTGGCTTATTTCATTTAGCATAATAATTAAATATATATATATCTTTATTGTTTGATTAAAAAAAACACAGATCCAGAGACATGGAAGCATGAATAAACATTTACTTTTTAAAAAAGTGCCTGCCAGGCCTTCACCTTTTAGCATCTGAATTGGGGGATGCAGGACTAGCTCTGCTCCCTGCCCCCTCCTGCCTCAATCTGACCTGGGGATAGCCAGTTAATGAGAGGATAACATGTGGGTTGCTATGACTAACTAACTCAGTAATAATTGAAATGACCATCCTTGCTTTTAGAAATCCTTCTGTGAGGATACAAATGAGTGCAAAGCACCCTAAAAACAGGAAAGGTGAAACTCCATGTGCACACTGAGACTGGGAAAAGGGAAAATCAGTTCATTATTTCAAGACCTCTTGAGATGCTGTAAATACACAGTCAACACAAAACAAAGATCCTTCCCACCCCTCACATTATTTATGTGCCATCTAAAAATTACATGCCTGTTCTCTTTCCAGCACTGAGAGAGAAACATGCATATTCATGATCTGATAAATATTTAAGTGGGATTTATTTAAATGAGAGAGCCCATTTACAAACATTCCCTGGCTCTGAGATCTTATCCTGGGCACACAGAGGGAAGATAATTTCCTCTGGTAGATTCAAAACCTCCGCTGGCCACCTGTCCCCCTAAACTTGGAGCTCTTCCTTGAGAGCTGGTGAATACCATCCACAGTATTTCAAGTGAGTCTTCCCTACCTCCTCCCTCCAGTCCTGCCTTCCTGTTCTGAACTCATGCCATAGGGTCAGTCGTTGGCAAAATGCTAGATCTGGAAATTTATTTGTGGGTAGTGGGGAGGCAGTCACAGCTTGCTTTGCCTAGGTCTTTCCTCTTCACTACACTATCCCCATAGCAGCTACCATCATTGATATCCCTAGCCTTCCTATGGGTCCATCTCTTCCCCTCAGGAAGGATAGTTATGTAATATACCATGTAACCGGGACTATGCTACCCTTCCCAAGAAGACATGCATTTTAATACTGCTAAAGTATTTTGTCAGTACGTATTTTCAAAGCACTTTTTCATATATTGCTTCATTCATTCCTCACCATCCTTCAAGACTTCTAAGGCAAGAATCATTTTTACAGTCCTAGAGGTGAAAACATAAAAGGGAGGACACATTTTGCTTGACCAACCTGTCACATTGATAGTTAGTTACAGTTAGAACTTGAACTCAAGTCGGACTCTTAGATATGGAATCACTTCATTACACAAGGCTGCCTCTCTTCTGGTAGGATGCCTGAAGAGAAAGCAATGGTAACCCAAAGGGAAAATTAGTGGTGACCTATCAAGCATTGTGACTGTAGATGGGGGAAGTATTTTGGATGCCCGTGACTATACCCAACATCTATTCAATCCTATCATATAGGTAACTTTTTGTATTTGAGGTTAACTCTGGGTTCTCCATTGTGGTGTTCATTCTTGGGTACCACCTTGGCTCTCAGCCTTTCCCATCTTCCTGTCTCCCAAATTAAATTCACCTGTTTTTTGTATTATTTTATGAAAACTTCATGAGATGATCAGTGAATTTACCCATAGAAACTAATTTGGGCTAGGGAATTAATACTGGTTAATGGCTCAATACAACTTCTCCTGGATCATACATATGGAAGCTTCTAATGCCTTAACTCAAGGACACAGGGTACAGGCATAACTCAGAGATATTGTGGGTTCACTTCCAGACCACGGCAGTAAAGCAAGTTGTAATATTTTTGCTGGTGGATGGTCTTGCCTTCAATTTGTAAAAAACACAATATCTGTGAAGTGCAATAAAGTGTAGTGCAATAAAACAAGGTATGCCTACATGGCAAGGATTTCAAGCACTGAGCCAGGCCACTGAGGTTAATATCATCTATACTAATAAAAGCCTTGGTGGCCCTCACACCCTCGTGTGATGCCCTAACATCATCACAAGATGGCTGCCACAAGATGGCTGCTACAGATGACCACCACAAGATGGCTGGCAGGGGAGGGCAGTTGTGGACAATCAGGCCAGCAGGGGAGGGCAGTTGGCGGTGATGGGGCCAGCAGGGGAGGGCAGTTGGGGGCAACCAGACCTGCAGGAGAGGGCAGTTGGGGGCGATCAAGCTGGCAGGGGAGGGCAGTTGGGGGTGATCAGGCCAGCAGGGAGGGCAGTCGGCGGCGATCAGGCCAGCAGGGGAGGGCAGTTGGGGGCGATCGGGCTGGCAGGGGAGCAGTTAGGTGTCAATCAGGCCAGCAGGGGAGCAGTTAGGGGCAATCAGGCTGGCAGGCAGAAGCAGTTAGGGGCAATCAGGCAGGCAGCCAGGCAAGCGGTTAGGAGCCAGCAGTCCTGGATTGTGAGAGGGACTAAACCTGCAGTCGGACATCCCCTGAGGGGTTTCAGATTGGAGAGGGTGCAGGCCGGGCTGAGGGACACCCCCCTCTGTGCACAAATTTTTTGCACCAGGCCTCTAGTTGGGTAAATATACTCAGGTCTCAAATACTTATGCTACCTAAGTGACCATCTATTCTGCCTAATTTAGAGTTGCTAGATAAAATAATGTCCAGTTAATTATGATTTTCAGATTTTTTGATATAAGTATGTACCAAATATTGCATCAGATATACTAACAGTAACCATTATTCGTTGTATATCTGAAATTCAAATTTACTGGGCTTCCTAATTTTTTATTTGCTAAATCTGGCAACCTTACCATAACTGTAAGACCTGGCCCACTGAGAATTACTATTAAAAAATCCCTTTTAAGCAACTACTTCCATGTAACACTGTGCTGGAGGGGCAGATGGTGGCGAGATAGAGAGAAGGCAGCTGTGGGAGAGAGAAACATATACCATCCAACCCATCATGGTCTTAGTCATTTGTACATCATACAAAAGTAATGTCAATAGGCCTTTTAAGAAAATATAACTAATCCTATTTGCCTCTCATTATCAACTCCCCCACCCCACCCCCACACACAACCATCTGCTCTGCTATTCTGCTCTTTGATAAATGAGAAAGAACAAGTTTTGGCAAATGCCAAGCCTTGTGTTCTCTGAGAGTGATCAGAACCTCAGAAGGCATATTGCAAGCAAACAGTAAGGCACTGAAGGGGTGTGGCCAGCCTGATGCACAGACAACAGGGCTGCCCAAATGTAATTTAGCACCAGGCGCAGACCTCAGGAGTAACAATGGGAAGAGTTCCAAGACCAAAATATATTAGGGAAGTGAAGTGGAGAATGTTTACAAGCTTAATTAGCAATTTGCACAATTCCAGAATTTAAAATTTTGCTAGTGTCAGGCAGCTTTGTGGACCTACACTATGGACACTGAACTGAACCCAAGGGAGGGGGGGTAGCACCAGGCTCTTGCTAGTTGGCCAAGTCCAGTGGCTAAGGCACACACTAAGATGTTCAAATTTATAAAATGGCCAAATCAAGATACTAATAGAGGCTAAGGAATGCAAACTCCAGAAATTTAGCATTTGAGTAGTAATAATAATGACAATAATGATAATGACAACAATAGCAAACCTTTAAAGTATGCATTTCCCCAAACACACACATTGAGTGTGTTAAAGAAAGCTAGTTTAAATCATCATTTTACAGATAAGAAAATAAAGGCCCAGAGAGGGGAAGTGACTTACCTAAGGCCACACAGCAAATCCTTGGCTATCTCCTGACTCCCAATCCAATGCTCCATCCACTATCCAAAGATGCCTTTCTGGAGATTCTAAACCAGTTTAGGTTTTTCTCCTTCACATTATGGTTGTTGTTTTTTTGTTTTTGTTTTTCTGATCCTTTAACTTACCTTAATTTTTTTTATTGAAATCAGTAAACTTAACATGAAATTTATCCTCATAAGAAAATTTAAGTGCACATATAGTATTGTTAACTATAGGCAGTGTTATACAACAGATCTCTAAAACTTATTTATCTTGTATAATTTTATACCCTTGAACATCAACTCCCCCCCCCCCATACACAGCCACTATTCTACTCTGTTTTCTCTGTTTGACTCTTTTAGATATCTCATATAAGTGGGGTCATGCAATATTTGTCCTTCTGACACTGGCTTATATCACTTAGCATGATGTCCTCCAGGTTCATCCATGTTGTCACATATGGCAGAATCTTTCCTTTGTCAAGGCTAATTAATGTTCCATTATACGTACACATCACATTTTGTTTATCCATTTATGTCAATGGATATGTAGGTTGTTTCCACATCCTGGCTTCTGTAAATAATGCTGCAATGAACTTGAAAGTACAGATATCTCTTTGAGAGATATTTTAATAATAAATAATTATTATTTATTTATTAATAAATAATTTTGCTTTCAATTATTTTGAATATATATCCACAAATGGAATTGCCCAATCTTATTTTGATTTGAGGAAATTCCATATTATTTTTCACAATATCAGCACTATTTCAAATTTCTATCTACAGTGTACAACAGTCTCGATTTCTCCACATCCTCACTAGTGCTTATATTTTTTTATAATAGCCATCCTAAAGGTAAGGTAATGTCTCACTGTGGTGGGGATTTGCATTTCCCTGAGGATTAGTGATATTGAGCACCTTTTCATATACCTGATGGGCATTTGTATATCTTCTTTTATGAAATATCTATTCAAGTCCTTTGGCCATTTAGAACAAACCCATTTGGGTTTTTTGCTATTGAGTTGTAGGAGTTCCATATATATTTTGGATATTAACCTCTTATCAGATATACCTGGTATGATTTGCAAATATTCTCTCTCATTCTATAAGCTGTCTTTTCACTCTGTTGATTGTTTTGTTGTGTGGTTTTGTTTTTGTTTTGTTTTTTGTTTGTTGCTGTACAAAAGGTTTTTAATTTTATGTAGTTCCATGTGTCTATTTTTTGCTTTTGTTGCTTGTGCTTTTGGTGTCAGATCCAGGAAATTATTGCCTAGGATTTACAAATTCAATGCAATCCTTATCAATCCCTCCTTTTTTTTTTACAAAAATAGAAATAAATCCTAAAGTTTATATGGAACTATAAAAGATTTAGAATAGTCAAAGCAGTTTTGAAAAAAGAAGAACAAAGCTGGTGGCACCACACTTCCTGATTTCAAAATATATTACAAAGCTATAGTAATTAAAACCAGTGTAGTACTGGCATGAAAACAAACATATAGATGAATGGAACAGAATAAAGAGCCCAGAAGTAATCCTTTGCATATACTAGTACAGTCAACTGATCTTCGACAAGGATGCCAAGAACACAAAATGAGGAAAGGATAGTTTCTTCAATGAATGATATGGGAAAACTGAATATCTGCATGTGCAAAAGAATGAAATTGGACCCTTATCTTACACCATACCTAAAAACCCACTCAAAATGCATTAAAGACATAAACATAATATACAAAACTCTAAAACTGGAAGAAAATATAGAGGAGCCCTAGCTGGTGTGACTCAGTTGGTTGGGCATCTTCCCATGCACTGAAAGGTTGCTGGTTTGATTCCCAATCAGGGCACATGCCCAGGATACAGGCTCAATCCCTAGTAGGAGGTGTGTATATGAAAAGTTTCATGACATTGGTCTAGGCCAGTGGTTCTCAACCTTTCTAATGCCGCGACCCTTTAATACAGTTCCTCATGTTGTGGTGACCCCCAACCATAAAATTATTTTCGTTGCTACTTCATAACTGTAATTTTGCTACTGTTAATGAATCGTAATGTAAATATCTGTGTTTTCCGGTGGTCTTAGGCAACCCTGCTAGCGGTTCTCAACCTGTGGGTCGCGACCCACAGATTGAGAACCGCTGCTGTAGAGCCTAAGACCATGAGAAAACTCAAGGCCATGGCTTTATTTCTGCACTCTTGCTCTTCTAGTGCTTTTTTAAAATCCCAGAACCTGTTGATTCCATGCTTTTAAAGTTTATTTGGATAATAGTCACTCTGTTTCTTCTTCCATCACCTATCCCTCTTCCTTGGGATCACATCTCCATCCTCTCCATAAACTCCCATATCTAGGTAATAATTTTTTTAATATTACATTTTTAAAAGACAGAGATGCAGCTGGGTCCTGTATAATAGCTGAGTAACACCGGACCCCTCATTCTTTCATCCCCCACTCAGCCATGGGCAGATGAAAATTCTAAAATTCTACTGAGGTGAGCCTACTATGAGCCAGGCACTATGCTAAAACAATGCATAAATTTTATTACATTTCATCCTCACAATAAATCTATCATGCAGCCATTATTATTGTGCCCATTTTGCAGGTGAGGATCCTGAGTCTCAGATATCTTAACTGATGTTCCCAGGGTTACAAAACTAGTAAGTGACACAACTGGTATGAATCCAAGCAGTCTAATTTTAGTGTCCATGTTCTTAATCTTTATGTGATCCCCTTTGAAACATCTGACATACTGCTGCCAGAGTACTTTTCATAAATTAGGTCATTACCATGTCCTTTCCTACTGCCTCTAGATATGTGTTATCCAATATGGAAGCTACAAGACAAAATATAATTTTAAATTACAATGAAATGAAATTTTAAAATTCAGTTCCTCAGTCCCACTAGCCAAATTTCAAGTGCTAAAAAGCCACGTGCAAATAGTGGCTACCATAATGAACTGCAAAAATAGAGAACATTTCCATCATTGTAGACAGTTCTATTGGACAGTATTGTTCTAGAGACTAAACTTTGAACTCCTCTGCCTAATATTTCAAGTGTTCTACCATTGGATTCATATCAATATTTTTTAGCAGAAAGGCAGAAAATTCAAAGTAATAAATGAGGCTGGGCAAAGAACGAGGAGCCTCACCAATAAAATAAAGTCTCATCCTGTAGGACATGATGAATTTCCTTCCTAGGACTAGATAGAGCCATCGTATGTTGGGACCTGGCTCAAACTCACCTCTTTCAGGAAGTCTGAATAAATAACCAGAGAGATCTGAAAATCATGTCATCCTGTTGACTGGGTGATCCCCAGAAGTGACAGAAATGGTTCCAATGCATACAGAAAAGAGAAAGATCTCACATTCAAAATGGAATCAAGGACCTGTGCTCAAATCACACTTCTGCTACTTATAAGCTGTGTAATATTTGGTACTGCCACTTACATCATTGAGTTTCTGTTTACCTCTATGTAAAATAGAGCAAATAATAATACTTACTGTCCAGATTTATGTGATAATCAAGTAAGATAATTAATAAAGTAAGATAATGGTCTGTGGTGGGACCTGGACTTTAAACTCTTCCATTAGGGAGTGTCCAGGGTTGAAAATAATTGAATTGCATGATCTCCAAGGTCCCTTTCTACTTTGAACTTCAAACCTTGACCCATAGTAAGAATGATCAGCATTCAGTTTGCACAAAATACTTATCTAGGTCCTCACAGCAGGCAACAGGCTTCAAAAGGAGTCAATGTTGCAGCTAAATCATGGATAGCCCAGATTTCTAAGTAAAGCACCATTTTTTATGAGATTGCAGAGTCAGTGCTGACTTCTTGGCAGAGTTCCTCTCAGTGAAGTGACAGGTGTACCCAGAAATTCCAACACAGGACCATGCCACCATGTATTTTTATTATCCTCAAAATAAATCATTAAACAGTGCCAACAGATTTAGAGTTTAGATATTGGTTCAAAGGTTTCTTCAATCACACAAAATTCCTTTATTTCAAGGAAATGGAAGAATCAAAATATCAGGCAGATGGAAGTACAGAGATATGCAAGGGGAAGAAAGCCAAGAGGAGCTGGCAAAGGGAGAGAGGAATGTGAAGGGAATTTGTAGAGCACCCTATTGCACCCCAGTAGAACAGCACAGCAACAGCTGATTTTCTAGCATTTTATTTGTCCAAAGACCTCTATGTTAGTGATCACTTCTGCACATGAACAACACATGGGGTCCTGACGTTCTACCTCATGGGTCAAATATCAATAAAGACCTTGAAGTAGCTCCTTAAATTACCAAAAAGATAAAATTACACTCAACCTGATGCAACATTATTAATTGTATTTTTCTACTAGTATATATTCATTTTTTAAAAATCAGAAATGCCTGAAGGGTGAATTAGGAAGCACTCTATTTGACTAGAATATTTGCAGAATCAAGGCACCCCATTCTCAACTGCATAAAACAAAATCTGCATTTCTGAGCATTTGTAACTGCATCTTGAAACCAGAGAAAAAGAACCAAATGGAGATCAGCAGTTCTCACTTCACAAACAAATGCCATAGATCCAAAAAGGGTCCCAGGGCAAATCAACCATCACTTCCTTGATTATCAGTCATAGCCACACTCATGAGTCAATCTTGAAGAGATACCATAAAGTTTTGGACACCGAAACCAAAGCAGATCATGGAAATGTTTCTTCTTTCCACAATATTCTTACCTTATTTCTTGTTCAACTGTTGCCCCTAAACTTTACATAAAACATTTAAATTTTGTTTGTGGTGCTTCAGGATTTGGCTATCAAACCAGTTCAATGGCAGAAAGCCAAATTAAATATACTCACTTTTTACTAAAAGTAAGGCAGCTGAGGATTAGTTCATCCAAATTCTTAGGTAATGGGCTGTTCTAATTAACAGAATCTTCTGATAATCTCTTTAGTTGAAATTAAAAGAATGCTGAAACAACCCATTTAGTTTTATCTACTTCTGGCAAATTTTTTGAAGTATTTGGTTTTATTTCCTTGCCTTAGAAATATCATTGAATCTTTGTTTAGAATTTAAGGCTCTTGCAGAGGTTTGGGGTCATCATTTTGTACATCTGTTCTCCATGTCCAGGGGGAGAAATGAAGATAGATCCAGCTATAATGTAGACTCAGCTCAAGACACAGCTTTGGTGAAATTTCTAAGGTTTATTGTCTATTGCCCTTTTAAATCAAGGGCATGAGAAGTAGACAATCCTGTTAATTGAAAGTTATGGTTAAACAACATTTAATGTCACAATACTTTTAACTTTTGCTTACATTTTCACATGTAGATCTCATTTGATCCTCATTATACTCTTAACTAGAGGCCTGATGCATGGGGAAATTCATGCAAGAGGAGGCCCTCGCAGCCCCAGCTTCGTCCGGAAAGTCATCCGGAAGGTCATCCAGATGGTTGTTCCGCTGTTCGGCCGTTCGGACGATTTGCATATTACACTTTTATTATTATAGATAGGCAGATTCCACATTTTATAAACTAAGGCATAGAGATGCCAAGTGGGTTGCCCAAAGCTGAGATTAGTTGATCAAGTGTCTGGAGTTTCAGTGCAGATTTCTTTCAGCACATCACACTGTGATATCTATGTCAATTGTAATTTTACTATATTTAAGTTGACTTCCTCCCAAGCAGGTCACACTGGGCTCAGCTAATCTCACCACACTAAGAGAAATATCTGAATGCAAACTCAACTTTTGTAGCACTCAGAATAGCTTAGGTGAAAGTCATTGCTAAAATAATAACAATTGCCATAATAGTGTCCATAAGCACCCCAGTTGAGAGCTATTTATTTTGCATAATATGATCTTGTCATACTAAATAAATGTTCATTTGCATCTTTATATTGAGGACACTTTACATGTCTGTGGCATCACTGTCTGTTAGGATAAATTTTCTTTGTAAAGATTTTGGTGTCTTCTGAGATACTCTGCTGGACTTTGGAGTGACCAAAGAAGGTTAATATTTGAAAAGAAGGGCATACCTTTCCCCTATGGTGCTTACCAAAGCTCACTTTTCATCAGAATGTGCTGGGAGATTGTTACAAATACACCTTTCCCAGCTCTATCCCAGACATACTATGTCATGTCAGAACTCCCAGGTATGAGACTCACAATATATATATATATATATATATATATATATATATATATATATATATATATATCTTCCCTTATCAACCTTATAAAATTATCAAGATTAACTGATATTTTAATTTTATTACTTAAAATGAAGGAATTATGATACTGGAGACTGGATGCTGCTTAAAGCAACAATTTCCTGATCATCCTCAGTGATCAACACCATATCCCTTGTGGAGCTACAATGGGAATGGGGACCAGAGATGCTGAGGACTCATACTTTGGCATTGGAGTGTTTATAAGGCAGTTTGTTGCTAGGTCTATGGATCTCAAGCTCTAGCATGCATCAGAATAATATGAAGGGCTTATTAAAACACCAATTTCTTGTCTTTCTCTGACTAACTTTTTTCACTTAGCATAACACTCTCCAGGTCCCTCCATGCTGTTTCAGAAGGGGAAGGGAGAGAACAGGAATAAACTAAACAAAGAACTTATATGCATATATGCATAGTATGCATAGTCCACGGACAAATATTAGTGGGGGGAAGGCCTGCAGAGATGGGCCGAAGTGGAGTGGAGGGGTTCAATGGGAGAAAAGGGGACATTTGTAATTCTTTGAACAATAAAGTTTTTTAAAAGCTGCAAAAAACTACACCAATTTCTGAGCACCAGCCCTGGAGTTTCTGCTTCAATAGGTCTACAGGTGGAGACTAAGAATCTGTATTTCTAACAAGTTCCCAGCTGATGCCAACGCTACTAACCCAAGGACCACACTTTGAGGATCAATAGCCTAGATATTATTTTAAATATTATGGATGTCTTAGAGTTTAAAAGAAATATTTAATAACAATGAAGAGAGGAAAATGGCAACCAGCAGGAAGGTAGGGAGGGAGAGAGTGAGGGGGCGACAGAGGAGTGTGTGGACATGTGTGGTGTGTGTGTGTATGAGCTAAGGATAGTTAGATTCTGCAGGTCTTCCAAGGGGCTGCCAAACCAGGCTGTCTTACACAACAGAGCCCCGCTGCCACCGCAGACACTCTAGGGCAGCCAGCACGGGCACAGAGACCACGCCATCTTGAGAAACAGAGCTGCTTGAGACTAGGATCCTGGCCTCAGCACCACCCAGTCTGGTCTCAGACACAAACCAGGACCCTGCACTGGGGACAGACACCTGCGACCACAGCTGCAGACCCACAAACAACAAGAATCCAGACATCCCAGCTGCATATTTCTGTGAGTCACAGAGCCTATCCCTCTCCCTGCAGGCTCGCAGGCAACGCCATTGTAACTGCTAGACCTGCCCCTCTCACAGGTCGCAGCACCGCCACAGGAATTTGAGCATGGGAGCATGTGGACACTGGGAATCTGTTCCCTGCAATGCAATCAGGCAACCAAACCCGAAGCCCACGCAGGGCGGCAGTGCCACCTGACTTCGATTCTGGGCAAGCACACACACGAAGTCTGTTTTCTGCAGCGCAGGAGCAGACCTCCTGCCGACACAGTGCTAGTGTGCAACCAGTCCCTCAGGCTCACCGGGACCCCGATTCTCCAGGCGAGAGGCAGCACTGAGCACGAGTGACTTGACTCTGTTTCTTATTGCATGCGCCTGGAATCCCTGACTCCCAATGCACTCACACTAAGAGCCAGTGACTCCAATTCTTGGTGCATGTGCACACAGGGACCCTGATTCTCAGCACAAGACCGCACGAAACAACAGAGATGCTGATACTCGATTCTTGGTGCAGGCACAGGGGAACTCTGACTCCTGGCACACACCAGGGGGCTCTGATTTTTGGCACACACCAACGGGGTCTCTGTTTCAGTGCAGTGCAGGTGGGGTCCCTGATTCTAGGTGCGCACATGAGGCCACACTGAGCGCTAGTAACACTGACCCTGGACAACCCTGGTTCCCACCAACCCATGGCAGCCACACATCTTAGTGTTGGAGCTCTTCAGTGATACTTGGGTGGTGCAAAACTCCAACTGCACATGGCCCAAGCCCATGCAACTTGACGTTTGAACCTTCTGGTGATAGCCAGAATGGGGAGACGACACAATCCCCAGAGGAAAGAAAATGAGGAGTCACCAAGAAAGAAAAATAGTGAAATTGAAGCATACAACATGACAGAAAAAGAATTCAGAGTAATGGTCATGCAATTCATACACCAGATGGATGATAAAATCAACAACCTATGCAAGAATCAAGAAGAAATGAAAAGTGGTATAGCTACAGTAAAAAACACCATGGAAAGTTTCAACAGTAGACTAGAAGAAGCAGAGGACCGAATTAGTGAGTTAGAAGATAAGGTAGAGAAACAAGCTCAATATGAACAGCAACTGGAGAAAAAAATTAAAAAGCAGGAGGAGAGTCTAAGGGAGCTTTGGGACAACACGAAACGAAGTAACATACGTATAATGGGACTGCCAGAAGGACAAGAAGAGCAGCAAGGATTAGAAAATCTATTTGAAGAAATAATGACAGAAAACTTCCAGGATATGGGGAAGAAAAAAGTTACACAAGTACAGAGAGTCCCAAGCAAGATGAATCCCAAAAGACCCACACCAAGACACATCATAATTACAATGGCAAATGTTAATGACAAGGAGAGAATCTTAAAGACTGCAAGAGAGAGACAGAGAGTTACATACAAAGGATCCCGCATTAGATTATCAAATGATTTCTCAACAGAAACACATCAAGCTAGAAGGGAATGGAAGGAGGTATACAAAGTGTTGCAAAGCAAAGGAATGAATCCAAGAATACTCTATCCAGTAAGACTATCAATCAAAATTGAAGGGGAAATCAGGAGCTTCACAGACAAAAAAAAGGCTAAGGGAGTTTATCACTACCAAGCCAGCAATGCAAGAAATGTTAAAGGGAATGCTGTAAAAAGAAGAAATAAAAAGGTAAGAAGGAACACAGGCACAAAAATAGAAATGACTACAAACAAGTACTTTTCAATAATAACTTTAAACATAAACGGACTAAATGCTACAATCAAAAGACATCGAGTGGCTGAATGGATAAAAACCCATGACCCATATATATGCTGTCTACAAGAGACCCACCTCAGAACAAGGGACTCACACAGACTGAAAGTGAAGGGATGGAAAAATATCTTTCAGGAAAATTGAAATGAAAAAAAAGCTGGGGTAACAATACTTATATCTGACAAAATAGACCTCAAAGAGAAGGCCATAACAAGAGATAAGGAAAGCCACTTCATAATACTAAAGGGATCAATACAATTAGAGGATATAACCCTGATAAACATATATTAACCCAATGCAGGAACACCCAAATACATTAAAAAATTCGTGGAAGATATCAAGGGAGAGATCGACAAGAATACAATCATAGTAGGGGACCTTAATACACCACTGACATCACTGGACAAATCATCTAAACAAAAAATCAGCAAAGAAACAGCAATCCTAAATGACTCACTAGATCAGATGGACTTAACTGACATCTTCAAAACCTTTCACCCCAAAGCCATGGAATATACATTCTTCTCAAGTGCACATGGGACATTTTCAAAAATAGACCACATATTGGGTCACAAGCAAAGTCTCCCCAAATTCACGAAGATTGAAATCATACCAAGCATCTTCTCAGACCACAATCACATAATATTAGAAATAAACTACAATAAAAGCAATCCAAAAAACTCAAACACTTGGAAGCTGAATAGCATGCTATTAAACAATGACTGGGTTACCAGAGAGATCAAAGAAGAAATAAAAAACATCATGGCAACAAATGACAATGAAAACACAACATTCCAAAATCTCTGGGACACAGCGAAAGCAGTCTTGAGAGGGAAGTTCGTAGCTCTACAAGCCTACTGCAAAAAACAAGAAACAATGGTAATAAATTACCTAACCCTACAACTCAACGAGTTAGAAAGAGAGCAACAAGAAAAGCCCAGTGTAAGGAAATAATACAGATCAGAGCGGAGATAAATGACATAGAGACAAAAAAAAAAAAAAAAGGATGAACAAAACTAAGAGCTGGTTCTTTGAAAGGATAAACAAGATTGATGAACCTCTAGCCAGGCTCACCAGGAAGCAAAGAGAGAGGACCCAAGTAAACAAAATCAGAAATGAAAGAGGAGAAATAACAACAGACCCCACAGAAATACAAAGGATTGTTAAAAAATACTATGAACAACCCTTTTCCTACAAACTAGACAACCTAGAGGAAATGGACGTATTCCTAGAAAAATACAACCTTTCAAAACTCAATCAGGAAGATTCTAAAAATATCAATAGGCCAATAAGTATGGAAGAAATTAAAGCAGTCATCAAAAAGCTCCCAGCAAACAAAAGCCTGGGGCGAGACAACTTCACAGGGGAGTTATACCAAACATTCAAGGAAGAACTAAAAGCTATCCTCCTGAGACTATTCCAAAATATTCAAGAGGAAGGAACACTTCCAAGCTCATTCTATGAAGCCAGCATCACCCTAATATCAAAACCAGATAAAGACAACACAATGAAAGAGAATTATAGGCCAATATCCCTCATCAACATAGATGTCAAAATCCTAGCAAATCGGATCCAGCAATACATCAGAAAGATCATACACCATGACCAAGTAGGATTTATCCCGGGGATGCATGGATGGTACAATATCTGCAAATCAATAAACATGATACATCACATAAACAAATTGAAAGATAAAAATTACATAGTCATATAAATAGGTGCAGAAAAAGCATTTGACAAAATCCAACACCCTTTCCTGATAAAAACTCTCAGCAAGGTGGGAATGCAAGGAACATACCTCAACATAATAAAAGCCATATATGACAAATCGACAGCCAACATCATACTCAATGGGCAAAAACTAAAACCATTTCCCCTAAGAACAGGAACAAGAGAGGGATGCCCACTCTCACCACTCCTGTTCGACACAGTACTAGCCATTGCGATCAGACAAGAAGAAGAAATAAAAGGCATCCAAATTGGAAAAGAAGTAAAACTGTCCTTATTCGCAGATGACATGATACTGTACATAGAAAACCCTAAAGACTCCATCAAAAAATTATCAGACTTAATAAATGAATTCGGCAATGTAGCAGGATACAAAATTAACGCCTAGAAATCTATGGCATTTATTTATACCAATAGTGACCTTACAGAAAGAGAGAGTAAAAAAGCAATCCCATTTACTATCGCACCAAAAAAAATAAGATACCTAGGAATAAACTTAACTAAGGAGGTAAAAGACCTATATGCGAAAAACTACAGGACACTGAAAAAATAGATAACGGAAGATATAAACAGATGGAAGAATATACCATGTTCATGGATTGGTAGAATCAACATCATCAAAATGTCCATACTACCCAAAGCAATCTATAGATTCAATACAATCCCCATTAAAATACCAATGGCATATTTCACAGACCTAGAACAAACTCCCCAAAAATTCATCTGGAATAAAAAAAGACCCCGAATAGCTGCAGCAATCCTAAGAAAGAAGAACAAAGTAGGTGGGATCTCAATACCAGATATCAAGCTGTATTACAAAGCCACTGTTTTTCAAACAGCCTGGTACTGGCACAAGAGCAGACATATAGATCAATGGAATAGAATAGAGAACCCTGAAATCAACCCAAACCATTATGCCCAATTAGAATTCAACAAAGGAGGCAAGAGCATTGGAGTCAAGACAGCCTCTTCAATAAATGGTGTTGAGAAAACTGGATAGATACATGCAAAAAAAAAAAGAAACTAGATGACCAACTTACACCATACACAAAAATAAACTCAAAATGGATAAAAGATTTAAACATAAGATGGTAAACCATAAAAATACTAGAGGAATCCATAGGCAGCGAAATGTCAGACATATGCCGAAGCAATTTCTTCACTGATACTGCTCCTAGGGCAATGGAAACTAAAGAGAAAATAAACAAATGGGACTACATCAAAATAAAAAGCTTTTGCACAGCAAAGGAAACCATCAAGAAAACAACAAGAAAGCCCACTGCATGGAAGAACATATTTGCCAATGTTATCACCAATAAGGGTTTAATCTTCAACATCTACAGGGAACATATACAACTTAATAAAAGGAAGATAAATGATCCAATAAAAAAAAATGGGCAATGGACCTAAATAGAATCTTTTCGACAGAAGATAGAAGGAAGGCCAAGAGACATATGAAAACATGCTCAAAGTCACTAATTATCTGAGAGATGCAAATCAAAACGACAATGTGGTACCATCTCATACCTGTCAGAATGGCAATCATCAACAAATCAACAAATGGCAAGTTCTGGCGAAGATGCAGAGAAAAAGGAACCTTTGTGCACTGCTGGTGGGAATGCAGACTGGTGCAGCCACTGTTGGAGTTTCCTCAAAAAACTAAAAATGAAACTCCCATTTGACCCAGTGTTCCCACTTCTAGGAATACATCCCAAGAAGCTAGAAAAACCAATCAGAAAGGATATATGCACCCCCATGTTCATAGTAGCACAATTCACCATAGCTAAGATTTGGAAACAGCCCTAATGCCCATCAGCAGATGAGTGGATTAAAAAACCGTGGTACATCTACACAATGCAATACTATGCTGCAGTAAAAAAAGATGGAATTCTTACCATTTGCAACAGCATGGATGGAACTGGAGAGAATTATGCTAAGTGAAATAAGCCAGTCAGAGAAAGATAAATATCACATGATCTCACTCATTTATGAAGTATAATGAACAACATAAACTGATGAACAAAAACAGATCCAGAGACAGAGAAGATCGATCAGACTGTCAAACCTCAGAGGGAAGGTGGGGGAGTGTGGGGTAAGGGGGACAGATTAACCAAAGGACTTGTATGCATGCATATAAGCCTAACCAATGGACACATACAACAGGGGGGGGTGAGGGCATGAGTGGGGGGGTTGGGAGATTAATGGGGGGATGAGGACACATATGTAATACCTTAGTCAATAAAGAAATTAGAAAAAAAGTAATAAAAGAAATATTTCAGAATATATGTGTTAAAAAATGAAAACAAAATCACCTGTGGCACTCTATTGCCTCCCTGTTGTCCTCCTCATCTTTCCCTTCACCTGACCACACAGGGTCATATGTCTATGCACCTCAGTCATAGAGAGAAATCTTTCTGACCTCTGAAAATTAGTCCCATTTTTGTACCGCAAATGCACTGGTTGGAACCATTTCAAATGGAAACATTTATCCTTCATGACCTGGTTTCTCTACAAATAGAAAAGCCCTCTGCTTTGGAGTCCAGAAGCAGGCAGCAGAGAGAATTGACTCCCCACAAGCAGTGCTTCTCAAAGTCTGATCCCCAAATGAATACTGCTTGTAGATAGTGTTTTTTAATAATGGAAATTACAAACCTACTTCAAACCTAGTAAATCAGAATTTCCAGAAGTGAGACCTAGGACTATATGCCCCAAGTTAATGGTGTTTGTGATGCATGCTAAATTTGGAAAACCGCTAGAAAAAGGATATAACCAATGCACAAGGACCGAAGGGAAAGTTTCATTTCTCTTGACTTCCCCTTTCCTGGATATACATATCCCATAAGAAACCTTATGAGATTAAGAGACACTAGGTTCCCCCCTCCTTCGCCTTTCCACATGACCACTCCTCCAACCCATATGAATCCATTTGCCTGGGATATACCTCAGGTTGCTAAAGCACACACACCTAAATCCCTGACAAATTCCACCCAGTGAGTAAAAGCCTTTTATTTTTTCAAGATGCTTTTATTTTATATTTATACCTTCTTTTTCTTTAAATTTTAATATCTATGGTTTCTTTATGGCATATTCTGGAGATCTTTCAAAGCTATTTGTATTCCATACTGACTTGAGTCCTTTCAATGTTCTGAGAGAGGTCATCGTTTATATTAAAATGCTGTACTAACATATGAGAGAGGGGGGAGGGAGAAGTGAGGAAGAGAGAGAGAGAGAGAGAGAGAGAGAGAGAGAGAGAGAGAGAGAGAGAGAGAGAGATTAGGAAAACAACTGAAAGCAACATTTATTAGAAAGATAGTCAGACACAAGGTTAGAATTCTCATTCTACCTCACTGAAATACTATCAGCTTATGCTCCTCTTCCTATCTTTCCAGAGTGGAGAAGACTTTGGAAATTTGAGGAAGAAATGCAATCCTTTCACTTGTATTAGCAGCTATATATCTGCCAGTGTTTTTGCTTTTTTGTTCACTGTTGAGTTAGAGCAAGTATATACTTTGTGTTTTCTGGGCTGGTTACTGTATAACTTGTTTTTGTTTTGTTTTTTCATTATGCCCTTCTCAATAAAGTTCCACAACAATAGATTAATTAATGAAGGTCACAAAACACCATGGGAGCATAGGTTGCTAAGACACAGAGACATAGAGCCAAACAAGAGAGTCCTCTGCATGGGTGGGGGCACCCACCTTTACCTTTCATCAATGCTCAGCTTTAATGAGCTTATAAATTCTGTTTCTCTTGCTCTCTCTGATCAAGCAGTGTGTGTGTGTGTGTGTGTGTGTGTGTGTGTGTGTGTGTGTGTGTTTAAGAGAATGTATATCTTATAAAAGTATATTTGTATTAGACATCATAATCATGTTCTCAATTTATACAGCACAGTAACTTTTACAATTCTGCATAGGATCAGATCCACTGTTATTTTTTGCATTACTTTTCAGGATCATTCAAATGTTACTGACAACTAAGTAAAATCTGTGAATGGAATAAAAAGTCATCCCCACAATAGTTCCAAATGGAACCAGACCTTTTGAAGGTGACCACTTCCAAGGTGGGATCAATGGACGCCCAAAATCTTCCTCTGGCCCCAAATGTATCTCCTGATGTCCATGCCACAGCTATCAAAACCCAGTTGTTGGAATGGAAGGAGCTACCATTTGATGTTGACACATTGGTGAACTCTTATAAATTAAAGCTTTGACACACAGCTATCTATTCATTTAGCTTCTATCACTTCACAAGACCCTCAGGAAATAGGACTCATAACAGGTTAAACTTAGGATTTATTGGTTGTAGTAGATGAAGGTCAGAAAAGATGTGAAGCTAGGCACACTGGGTAGCAGGCTGACTTGGGCTAAGTGGCCTAGTGAAGTGCACTGAATAACCAGGAACTAACTTTAACATCCTGGAGGCTTGGTAGTAGGGAGATATGTATCTATTAGGATGACATTTAGCTGCAAGTAACAAAATCCTGACCATTAGTGGTTTAAACAAATGGGAAATTTTAAAAATATATAAACAGAAGCCTCCAAATAAGTAGTTGTAGGCATTGGTTCCACTGTTCAAGAATGCCATCAAAGCCTGGTTGGTGTGACTCAGTGGGTTGAGCATTTTCCCATGCACCAGGAGGTCACCATCTAATTCCTGGTCAGGGCACATGCTGGGTTGTGGGCTCGATCCCCAATAGGGGTCATGCAGGAGACAGCTGATCAATAGATATTTCTCTCATCGATGTTTCTCCCTCTCCCTTCCTCTCTCTCTCTCTCTCTAATAAAATCAATAAAAACATATTTTAAGAAAGAATGCCATCAAAGACCTAAGCTCTTCCTTTCTGCTTCACCATTCTTACTTAGCACATTGACTTTTACCTTCATGGTTGTTGCCTCATAGTCACAAGATGAGTGTGACGTCAGTCCTCCTAAGAAACAGCAAGATGAGGAAAGTGCATTACCAACCACATCTATCACCTTTTATCAGAAAAACAAAATCTTTGCCAGAAACTCCCAAAAGACTTCTTTTTAAATCTCCTTGGCTAGAACTACGTTACATGCCTCACCTACTCAATACCAGTTGCAAGGAAGACTGGGAAAGGGAGTATTTAGCTGGGCACATTGTCACCTTAAACAAAACCAGGATTATGGTAGGAAAGAAGAGGGAAATTATTCTTGGGTAGATAAGCAGTGCCGGCCAAAGACCAAAGGAAAGCTTTGGCCACTCTCATTCAGTTCAAGCAATACACATTGGGCACCTACTAGGTGCCAAACATTGTGCCACATGCTTTGACATCTGACTCTTGCCTCATGCCATCCAGAATTCAAAGAATGAGGCTTCTTTACAGTGGTAAATTATTAAAACTAACGTCTAGCTGTATGTCAAGTTTTATTTTGTTCCTAGTCACCAAGACACACTAAGCTTTGAGAATGTGTTTCATCTAATCTTTCAAATATATACTTTGGGGGCAGTCTCAAACCTCAGCTAAACCTCTCCAGATATGGACCTTCAAAAAGAAAGGTCTTTGAATTGTAGCTATCAGGGTCATTTTTTAAAAGCATGCATCAGAGTTATTTTATGCATGCAAACCCTTTTCTGTTTTTAAATTGGATTCGTGCCTGGATGTACTGCAAATTGCTTTTGAAGATGGACTGCAGAATAGGTTCCAGCTACGGGCAGCAGTACAATGGCACAGACACCTTAGGTGCCAGCTAACCTCCCCACACAGTCTGCAGTCTCATCCTACTTGCTGACTGGCCAGTACAAAGGACTTCTTATGACCTGAAAACAAGCTTTGAAGACTTCTGCCCCTCAAAAAAAGCAAAGGCAAAATTATTAAGAGCTCTAGAATTATTTCTATTAAGGCTCTGTTCCTGGGGATTCTCTCTCCAAGGAAAGATGAATAAATGGCTCTCCAGAAAGAAAGGATAATTGCTTTGATGTGGATGGTACCAACCAGATAATCCCTGCAGTTTGCAACACAAGCTCAGTAACAATTTGATTTTAGTAAAAGTGGAATGGAAAGGAATTTGGGGAAGTGTGGGAGTGGCCAGTAGGATCATATTGCATAGACTCTTCAAAATCAACCTACCAGCAGGCTTGGCAAAACTACCTACAGTGTGTAATTTGAAAAGGAACTTTTTGCCTACAGATTTTGTTTTCCTTGGCCTATCAGGGTGAAAGTTCCATTAATGTTGTTTCATAAGGGCCTTTTGGTGAGAGGTGCATTCCATTCCCAGGGAAGGATAACCAATTATCTGGGATTAGTTTATCTGATTGGCCCTTTGTTACCAGGATGAGATCAGAGCCCCAAAGGTATGGTACATACAATAGGTGCTTTTTTGGAGAGATAGGAAAGATGTGGTTTATAGCTTAGAGTCCAGGCAGAACTCAGTGAGGTATCCCAAAGGGAATCCCAGGATGGTCAAGGAAGAGCAGGTGGCCACTGGACTCCTGGGGACAAAGGGTATTGAGAGAGAAGCAGAAGAATGGCAGAGTCCTGGAATGAGTCAGATAATCATGGCACATGTCCTTGAAAAGCTTCTGTTTGAATCGAGAGGTATATCTGACCTGGGGTATTTAGACCATTTCTTAAGTGAGGTAGAGTGTAGCAAAGTGGCCAGTGCGGTGTCTTATAGACACTTATAGAAGGTATCTAATAAATCCTAACCCTGAAAGACTGCATGAAGAAGTTTGAGGGGAGGGATATGGCTGATGAAAGGGCAGAACTTCAGTGAAATAAATGAAAATGTCTGTTTCTACTCTACCATCCAGTGCATCCCTGTGCTTTTGCTTGCCAAAATGTGTTATGAAATCCATCCACCATAACATCTCTATGAATAAGAAATATTGGAACTGGTAAATGGGGAGGCTAATAATAAGTTGTAGAGTAGGATAAATAAAATAGGGAAAGGACATAGAAAGAAGAATAAAAGAAGCAATTGAGGACAGACGCAAGAGGGAGAAGGAATGTCAAGAGATAAAGGAAAAATACATAAAGAAGAGACACTGAATATTCAAATAATAATAACAACAATAAAAATAATAGCCAACACTTAATAAGGCCATTATGTGACAAGCCCTGTTGGAATCGCTTCACATGCACTAAGTCATTTAATTTTCATAATAATCCTATGAAGTAGATTTATTATTATTATCCCATTTTTCAGTTTAAAATTGAGGCAAAGAGAATTTAAGTCAAAACTTGATATTTATAAAGCAAAGACAAGGTGGTGAAGAGACTGAGTCCTGATGTCACTTTATCTCTAGACTTTTAAGTTACTTAAGCCAATAATAATGTTTTTTTTAAGTCAAAATGTGATATGAAATTCAGTTTAAGTGAGGTTTGCAATCTGACTTAAGGCCTCCTTGTAACCAAAGAGTCCTTACTAATTAAAAAACAACAACACATCTATTGGCTCCCTGGTTGGTGTGGCTCAGTTGATTCAAGCATCATCCTGTACACCAAAAGGTGGTGGGTTTGATTTTGGTCAGGACACATACCCAGGTTTCAGGTTTGATCCCTGATTGGGGCATGTGCAGGAGGCAACCCATCAATGTTTCTCTCTCACATCTCTCTCTCTCTCTCTCTCTCTCTCTCTCTCTCTCTCTCTCTCTCTTTCTCTCTCTCTCTCTCTCTCTCAAAAAATAAAAATAAAAAATAACCTCTATTGGCTGTTTATTAAGGACAAGGCACTGGGTTAAGTGCATTATATACATTATTTAATCTTGGCAACCCAATGGGTTATCTACTGCTATTATTATGCTTATTTTAAAAATGAAGAGATGGAAGCACAGAGAGGGTAAATAACTTAACCAGATTCATGCAGTTAATAGGTACCAGAGCTAGGAAATAAATTCCTGCAGTCTGATTCCGTACTTTGTGCTTGGTAACAATTCTATTAATATTTGGTGGACAAATAGACAGATAGAAAAAGTGAATGTCACCATTCAGCAGTGAATGGCAAAAATGAAGGCAGTTAAAGTTTAAGAGTTCCTTTTTATGAGTAATCTGATAAAGTTATAGTCACCCTTTCATATTTCCAAGAAATTAGTTGCTACACAGATGAGTATCTGTTTGGATGCTTCTTAATCTTGGGAAGCCATTATTTCTGATACCTTGCAGCGTTGGCTCTCTGGTGAGGAGTCACTTAGCACTAATAGAAGCTAGCTCTAGAATTTCCTGCGCCCAAGGAGACAGCCTTCTAAACAGGAAAAGGAAGAAGGCATACAGGGTGGGGCAAAAGTAGGTTTATAGTTGTTTATATGGAAAACAATACAATAATTCATCAATAATAATAATACAAGAATAAACTCTGTTTTTTATACTTACAACTAGAAACCTACTTTTGCTCTACCCTGCATATTTCTGCAACTATGACTGGGAATACTTCCTGGAACAGGAGACCAGTAGCATCACACCTTGGGAAGCACTATACTAAAGTTCATGAGCCAGCATCAATTGAGCAAAGCCAATTTCTGTTCTTACATGCCTACAACCTTTCCCTATAATGAAATCTGGTGTCAGACTTAGTTAGGGCTTTTTATCATTCCCTATGAACATTCTTTCCTCTTCAAGAATTGTACAATTAATTGCTGTAGCTTCACTGCAGAAGCAGTTGTGCATATGCTTTTAGTGTTTTTGTTGTTTCATTTTTAATGGGCATGAAAGCTTGTCTTCTGGGAATAAATATTGGCCAAAAGTGCTAGTCTTCCAACTTGGATTCAAACAGTTAAATGTTATGAATGGCTTTCATTGTTTTTATAACTATTATCAGGCTCCTTCGATAATCCCCAGCTGATTTATATCTTGGTATCTATTTCTGTGTAGACACCATAAAATGCTATCCTATATAATAAAGAGGTAATATGCAAATTGACCATCACTCCAACACACAAGATGGCCACCCCCATGTGGTCAAAGATGGCCACCACAAGATGGCCGGCAGGGGAGGGCAGTTGTGGGCAACCAGACCTACAGAGGAGGGCAGTTGGGGGGGACCCAGGCCTGCAGGGGAGAGCAGTTAGGGGTGACCGGGCCAGCAGAGAAGGGCAGTTGGGGGCAATCAGGCCTGCAGGGGAGGACAGTTGAGGGGGACCAAGCCTGTAGGGGAGGGCAGTTTGGGGCAACCAGGCTGGCAAGGGAGGTCAGTTAGGAGTGACTGGGCCAGGAACGGTGGGCTGTTCGGGGGGACCAGGCCTGCAAGGGAGGGCAGTTAGGGGCGACCAGGCTGGCAAGGGAGGTCAGTTAGGAGTGACTGGGCCAGGAACGGTGGGCTGTTCGGGGGGACCAGGCCTGCAAGGGAGGGCAGTTAGGGGCGACCAGGCTGGTAGGGTGCAGTTAGGCGTCGATCAGGCTGGCAGGGGAGTGGTTAGGGGGTGATCAGGCTGGCAGGCAGAAGCGGTTAGAGGCAATCAGGCAGGCAGGCAGGCGAGTGGTTGGGAGCCAGCAGTCCCGGATTGTGAGAGGGATGTCCAACTGCCGGTTTAGGGATCGGGACTAAACCAGCAGTTGGACATCCCTCAAGGGGTCCCAGATTGGAGAGGGTGCAGGCTGGGCTGAAGGACACCCCCCCCCCCCTGTGCACGAATTTCATGCACTGGGTCTCTAGTGTTAAATAATTTCATATTAAAAACAAAACCATAACTTAATCTTCACTTAAGAGGCAAACAATTTTTTTCAGCCTTTGGGAATGGGCCGTACTTCCCATTCATTAAATGTCTATAAATGTTTGCTAGTGCTTAGAGGTTGAATGATTAAAAGGATAGGAGAGATGTGAATTTTAAAAAATCAATCACTGCTTGTAGCTCTATTCCAAAATATATCCTGCATGGCACAGTAGATCTTCTCCATGAGACTAGTTAATAACAAGCATTCTGCATATTTTATAATTACATGTACTACAAGCAGGGTACAGTCAGATTTATTGTACATTTGAGTCCCCAGAATCAGAGTTGTTCCTCACAGCACCTATCATAATAAATGGCATGGAAGCGTTCTTTATATCGCAGGATGCTAAGTTGGATATTTAAATAGCATATCCAAGATGTGTTCAGAGTTATGGTTATCCTGTAAGAAAGGCAACATCCAAAGTACATTATAATTTAAATGTCATGGCCCATAATTGGAGCCAGATGCTCACTGAGTCAAAATTAGGATCTATGAGAAAGGGAACAAATAATTGTCCCAATGAAACACAAGTTGGCTAGGAGCAGATTGATCAGAAATATTTTTAGTTCTTATTAGGTTTGGGGCACACTTCAATTTTTAGACATGAGAGAAATCATCTTTGGTTCTGATCACTAAGACTGGCATGATTAACTCTACTTTGGCAGGCTTGGAGAGGAGGAGCATTTTATCCATGGTCCCACAATTAGATCAATATAGGAGACAGACTAGATTGCAGATCTCATGACTTCCAGCCTAATATTCTTACTATTTAATTTTGCTATCTGTAGCCTGTGCTGCTTAATTTATTTTGAGAAAAGTATGTAAATAAATGTTTAGGATATTGTTTTTTACCCTATTCTCATGAATCAACTGGTCTACCTACTCTCCCCACCCCCCATTACAGCACCCTCCCCATCTCCTACCCTACCTCTACACACCATTTGAAAGCCTGTGTATCATGCTACTATTCAAGTAGCTGAAACATTCATATCATTAAACTTAGATTTGAGATAAATTATCACTATGTTCCCTCAGAAATTACTTTGACACAATTACTACAATAACAAACAGTGTGATACAGTGTTAAGTACAATCAGCAAATCTAAATGGCCTTAATTTGCATTACTCATTATTGCACACAAATAAATAATTATACTACCTTTCCTTTTAAATTTCAATTTGGACATGCAAAGTCCACTTAATTCACTAGAGCAGAAAGTGGAAAACTTTACCAAAGTTGACAATTCACAAGGCAGAGTGTAGCCTATACCTTAAACTCATCTTCATATTGTCCACAGTAACTGTTAGTACAAAGCTTTGTATGTATTAAGGTTTTTAATAAGGGCTTGCTAAATGAATGGATATTTATGACCAGTCTCAAATTTCCATATTATTGTTTATTCCATGAGAATAAAATGCAGGATCTAGGTTTGTCATTTGATCAACCAAACAAGTCATAAAAACCACTCACTGGTTTTCAGAGAAGTGTTTTGGTCCAAGTAGGAAGGCTTAGTTCTCCCCAGTCAGGGACTATACAGAGAAATAAAAGGACATTTCCAAGGAATATTTGTCACCATAGTTTGGGTGACAATGTACTGTATACAGGCAAGTATATTAAGGTGAATGAAAATGTATAATTCTTCCAGTTGGGATATCCACTGAGAGTGGTCTATCACCCATTTATGAGACTCACATGCTTTACTTTTTAAACATTTTAAGGAAATAGGTATCTGGAAAAGTACTGTGGTTAAAGGGTGCTTCCTTTCCCCTCTGATTTCCTCTATGTGTCATGCTTTGCAGTTACCAGTTTCAGGCAGGGACAGTACTGGTCTAGTGCCACTCTTTGCAATAAGGCCATGTTCTGTAGCCCTACAATCTCAACTACTCTACCTTGACTTCCGTCTGCCATGCTCTAGGAGCATTCTGGATTGTTTCGGGCACTTCTCTGTGGTGAGGATCTCCCACAACGCAAAAGGTTGCAGTTTTAGTGCTAAACCAAATAATCCAATGAAGATATTCCATGTGTCTGCCTTAATTTCAGATTCCAAAATAATATTCAGCTATATTTTTACAGTAAAATTTCAATCTATCAATCAGAGTCTGATGGGTCAGAATCTTCAAATAGCCAGAATTCTTGCCCAGAATTTTTAGGAAATAAAAAAGTGGGGGTTTTTAAGAGCAGGTGATATCAAAGATTTAGTAAAAATTACTATTTTGGGCCTGCTCCAGGGTCAGAACATATTTGGCCAACTGCTTCCACTTTCAACTTCTACAGCTCTAGACAATGAACACCTATGTGCAGAATGATGACCCTGAGATATTGCAAGATCTCTGGACACCAAATATATTCACTTGGTTATATTTATAAAAAAAGAAAAGAAAATTAGACCTACATGTGTTATAGAGATATTTCCAATACTATTTCAATAACAAGGACTTTTTGTCAGGTACTCAAGTACCTAGAAAATTCTAAACATGTTCTTAGAAAGGACTATTCCCCTTCCTTTACAATTCCCTGAGCATGCCACATTCCCTTCTGGTCCTTAGTTTGTGCACCTATAAAATTAAAAAAATTAGATTAGCCCTGGCCAGTGTGGTTCAGTTGACTGAGCGTCATCATATGCACTAAAAGGTGGCAGGTTCAATTCTAGGTCAAGGCACATACCCAGGTTGTAGGTCTGATCCCCAGTTGGGGGGTGCATGTTTCCTCTCTCTCTCTCTCTCTCTCTCTCTCTCTCTCAGATCAATAATAAAAAAGATTTGGTTAGATGATACCCAAGGTCCCTTTCCATTTTGATGTTCTATGATTGTCATCCCTATGATCTTTTGCATAGCCTCTATATTTTTGGCATTATGCATAATTATAACAGCCCCTACCTCAGAGGAAAATAGTTTCTCTAAGACTCCCTCTCTCATTCAGTGCCTTTGAGGTATCAAAGGCCAAGGAGGTAGTCTCAAGACTATTAGCCCAAGTTGACTAAGGACAGAGGTTTTGCTGATCCCATCTGTGAAAGGCTCACACAGTCCCTTGGAAGACTATCCTCAAAAGGGTTGATGAAGCCAACTCCCATGTAAAAACAGAAGTCCATCTGACAAGCATAGAACCATTAAATAATGAATTAAATACAGGGAAGTTTGACAACTTCTTCTAAGAGAGTACATTGGCACAGAGCTAGTTTGAAATTGTTTGTATTATTAATTGAAAGTCAAAAAGAGAGTCTTGAAATAAAACAGATAAAATAGAGAGATTATATTACTGTCAATAATGCCACAGGCAGTCTTGGGATTTGGTGGCAGTCTTAACAAAAATGCCTTATCTTCTTAAGATTTTCTCTGCCAATGATCAGCAAGTTTAAAATGCACTTCTGGTCTTCTCTCTCCTAAATGGTGTTAATATTAAGCTTCAGTGACAAAAAAAAGAAAACCTTAAAAGTTCTATAATGTTAAATATTTCTGAGGACATACATCACCCCACAAATAAATCTAGCACCTGCATACTTCCTCCCAAAGGAAAAGCTTGCTCTAAAAGCTTTCATAAGCCATAGTAATCAAAGTTGGGACTTAGGCTTCTAGGAGTCTAAGAAAAACTTATTTTCAAATTAAGTTTACACCAGATGACTCAATTTCGAACTTACACCCACCCAAACACAAAGTAAATTTCTGCTGCCAATTCTGACTACTGGAGGGTAATTTGTTCCACTTACTAAAGGTTGGGATGCCAAGACAGGAACAAAACAAAGTAAAAAAATAAACAAGAACAAGAAATAAAAAAAAGGACTGCATGAGCACTCTATTTTCTAAGTTATATATACACTACATAGATTTTCTACAGAGATACTAAAGTTGCTTCTTATACCAAGAATAAACACTGAGAAACTTCAGAAGACTTGTCTCCTTTATTATCCTTGTCCAATTATAGGGGTTAATTATCTACAATACCAATACTGCTTTTGAATTTGACCATTTACATCCATTTTTCTTAACTACTTTTACCCCCAATATGTCGAAAGTACTCTATTTACTTTCCATTCTTCTTTGAAAACTGACAACCACCCCCTCTAGGGAAGATTTCAGGAAGGGGAATTCTCCATGGTTGAATATTTTGTAAAGACTAAGCAATGAGCATGGAGAGAGTTGTGAGTACAAATGCACCAGAGATAAGTTTCTTCTAGCACCAGGCCTTTATATTTAAACTCATTCCCACATTATGTAGACACATATTCAATTATAAAGTATAAAAAAATTCTAAAATTAAATACAAGTGAATTTAATTGCATCTATTATTTAGTACTATTCACACCTTGGTCCCCTGTCCTTATTGCAAATAATCAAGAAGAGTTCATTTTAGAAACACCAATCAGAAAGGATATATGCACCCCTATGTTCATAGCAGCACAATTCACCATAGCTAAGATTTGGAAACAGCTTAAGTGCCCATCAGCAGATGAGTGGATTAAAAACCTGTGGTACATCTACACAATGGAATACTATGCAGCTGTAAAAAGGAAGGAACTCCTACCATTTAAAACAGCATGGAAGGACCTAGAGAGCATTGTGCTAAGCGAAATAAGTCAGTTGGAGAAAGATAAATATCACATTATCTCACTCATTTTTGGAATATAATGAACAGCAATAAACTGATGAACAAAAACAGATCCAGAGACAGAGAAGCATCGATCAGACCGTCAAACCTCAGAGGGAAGGTAGGGGAGGGTGGGGGTAAGAGGGAGAGATCAACCAAAGGACTTGTATGCATGCATATAAGCATAACCAATGGACACAGACACGAGGGGGGGTGAGGGCATGAGGGGGGGGTTGGGGGGCAATGGGGGTAAGGACACATATGTAATACTTTTATCAATAAAGAAAAAAAATTTTTTTTAAAAAAGAAGAGTTCATTTTAAAGAGCAGGTAGACAGGATGGCTAGAGACAGGAGGCTGGGGGAAGCTGGAATGGATAAACTAAATGGTCTATTGAGACCTCTACTCACTCTATCATTCTGTTAGTAGTCATTGATGTTAATGTTCTTGGACCATTCTATATGAATAAGGCAAATTGTAACAGATCCACAGATTGATCATTCAACAATCTGGGCCTATTTTGAAAGATGAAGCTTAAGTTCTTTTTATTTATCGCTTGGGTACATGGATACTTCAAAGGCAAGTACTAGACCTATCTGTTTAGTATGTCTAGCTAATTGTTCAGTTTGATCTTTAACATTATTCAGTCACTACTCTAGCTTTGTCTGAGGCTTTATGCTTCCCTTTTTGTCACCAAATCACAAAATGACCAGATATCATACATCAAATGCAAGGCTCAGAGATCAGAACAACTGACTATTGTGGCTGTGTCCCTGACATACTCTATTCTAGTAGGAGAAAGGGAATAAACTAATATTTAGTGAACACTTACTATGTGCCAGACACTGTGTTAAGAACTTTCACATAAATAATCTGAAGCTGTTCTAGATTGGGAACAGGGTTGATCTATTCAGAGACTAAATGGTGCATGGGAGAAGAGGAAAAGGAAGGTGTTGCATCTGGGATTCAATAAATCCAACAACAAAATATTGATCCAAGAAGTACCAGCAGAATACCAGAAAAGTTTACCTTCCATAAAGACACCAATATTCTCAGCCAGCTGAAGATAGACTATCAAGAGGCTCAGGGAATGATGCATGTTTTTAGAAAGGATCACAACAGCAGTATTTACAAGCTACATTGAGCTTGCTTGGCGCTACAGAGTAGGGGAGCTTGGAGTTGGACCAACAAACACACTTGTACCCATCCAGCTATGCCCACACATCTGCTACCTCTAGATAACCCTCTCTCTGGCCCTGGGGCACAGGGTGATCACACACCATTTCCTGCAAAGAATTCTCCCCTGTATTACTCTGGGGACTTTGGCAGAAACTTGGAGAGGATGTTTTGTGTATCATCTGGCATCCAAGTGACAAGTTAATGCCCAAAGCTTGGAGCCAAGGGAGGTTTGTCCAAGTGCCTGACCTAGAAGGGCCATCGCTTTACTTCTGTTCTAATTAGGATAATTAACCTCCCCTGCTCATTCATTCTAGTCCAATCCAAAAAGCTCAAATTAAAATGGCACAGGGGACTGTCAGGCTCTAGAGACAGGAAACAGTTTACAAGCCTTTTATCTCCAATGTAGCCACCATCAAGGCAAATTCAGGATACAGTTCTCACAGCACCTTTACCTTTGAAACAACCTTGGGATGCCTTGAGGACCATCTTCAGAATTTTCATCAATGTAAATATCCCACCAGCTCTACATAGAACTTAATGACTAAATTAGGGTTGGGGTGTGTGTGGAGAGGGGGATATTAATAGGATAGCATTTCTCTTTTAATTGTTATATTGGCTTTGTGGTTGGTTCACAAAGAAGAAAAATCGAATGGCTTGACGTTAGTAGGATTTGATGCGGTATTTATGAAATTTATTCTCTGGCAACAACCACTGGAGGAAAAAATTGTGGAGCATTTCAAAACCTGGACTTGAATAGAGTTTCACATAGGACAAAGACACAAGTAAGGGGTAACAATACTGCAGTTCTTCCTCTTATGTTTTAACTTCCCATTCCCCATGTCTGAACAAGTTTGAGAGGTATCTACAGGCTCCATGCTGCTTAGGCAGACAGGACTGTGTACAGTCCTTTGGATCTTTGTTGCTCTTTGCTACAGGATTCAGTCCAAGGTCTTCCCTACATGCAGCCCTACATAACTGTATGCTCTATAGTTTCCCTGCCAAGTATTGTTTGGCTACAGTCCCTTCTGAGCCTCTATGGCTGATAGGAAAGGCAAGACAACAGAGTAATAGATATGGTTAGGCTGCCCATTTTGACTGAGTATTAGAGAGTTTCTTCCAGCCCAGTAATGCTAGAATTTTCCATGGGTTCGTCTTTGGAAGAGCCTTGGAATATCCCCAGTAACTGAAGACTCTGACTTGCTACTCAGTATGTCATAGAACCACCAACAAAAATAGCTTTGCATGTTGTCAAGAGGCTTGTCCTAGGCCTAGGTTGAGCAAATTAGTCACTCTCCAATCTTTGTCTATTCATGTCCTGGTCCCCTCCTAGCCTTACACTGTTCACATCCCATCTATCACCTTCATTAAAGCCTGGGATTTCCCTCCTTCTGAATCACCCACTGTGTTAACAAGCTAAACTGTGTTAACTTCTGGTTCTCAGTAGGTATATAATAATGACCAAACTAGTGCTTCTTAAATTCTGATGTGCCATGAATCACCTGGATAGCTTGTTAAAATGCAGGTTCAGTTTCATTTAAGTCTGGGGTGGAACCTGACAGTCTGCGTTTCTAATAAGCAGCTTTGGTGATGTCAATGTCACTGGTTCATGGACCACACTTAAGTAGCAAAGCATCTTAAGGGTCTTCTTGTATAATTAATATTCTTTTATAAAGTAGCAAGAACATATACCATCTTTCTGAATGAGTTAAACCCAACTGCATTGCTCAGAGTAAGGGTTTGTGACACATCAATCTCTCTTCTTAGCAGTTAGCAATATTGTCCTTTTATATGGAGGCTAAAATAATCCTTTCATGTAACCAGAGCTGTGCAGAGGGCATGGAAAATGTGGACTTTGGCATAGACTATCTTTCTTGGGATCTGGGTTACTTGAATAAGCCTTCCTGAGCACCTGCCCTGCTTCCTGAAGCCAATCATGCAGGCCAAACTCATTTTGAGTCCAGCCACTTTATTCATTTAATCCACTTTCACAGCAGCTCTGGGTGGCTGCTGATGCTACATCACTCGTGCTATGATCTGCATCAGTGGTTAAGACAACGGAAGCAGCTACATCATCCGAGGCACAATCCATTTATTTCATGCTGGAAAAAACAATCTTCTATCCTAGTGGGACCAGCTAAGCTGGGAAGATGCCACAGCTTTAAGGTTATATAAAATAAATTATGCCTTTTTCACTATTTAGCTCCTCAGTGGAGAGCAATGTGCCCCTTAAGGAAGCCCCTGATGTTGTTAGCACATCAGTGCTGAGCTGGACAGAGTAAGCCCATTTCTCTTGTGAGGTACAAGGTATATAACATCTTGGGTTGTTAAAACATAAATTTGATAGAGAAATTCACTCCTACAATAATTCCTGAATCCTTTTATCTTCAGCATTTCCGCTGATTGTATTCTTTGCTCAAAATAAACCTTAAAGAACATTTGTATTTTGTTTACAGGATGCTCTGCTACATTAATATTTGTAGAGCTAAACACTGCAGATGGGAAGGTTCCCCTAAGAAGATTCCAGACCATTATGATTATCCAAAATATAAACATGTTTTATGGCCTAAGGGGGTTGTCAAACAGTGTTTTAAAACACACTGGCAAATTTGAGATGGTTTTAAAAGTAGGCCTATTTACAAATTCAGAATAGTTTCACACCTACACTTCCCAGGGGCTATGTGGGAACAAATCTTTCTGGTGTGGTCCATTGCAGGCTCTGGCCCATTTCTTTAGTGGGTCTCCCAGCTAAATAAATATCCATCATTAACTTTTTCCCTCTTGTCCACTGCCTCTGCCATCCTAAATTGATTACTTAACTCTATTGGAGAGCTTAATAAATACTTCCATATGCATAGGACCCTCTCCTTCAAAATGATACTTAAGACCAGAGCATATTGGCCAGTATGATCAAATTTCCAGCTGAGAGGAACTCACTTAACCATTTTGTTAAGTTTTCTTACTGAGCCTTTTGCCTGAATGAGCACAGAAGCTTTCTGGGCATGGTCAACTAGTCCCTCCACTAAACCAGTCATTATGAAGACTAGCTACATGGTTACTAATTAGATTTATTTTATTCAAATAAATTCCTAGCCAGTGCAGTTTCCCAGCAGTCCATCCCTATAGTAGGCATCTGAACTCCAAGTGACTCAGGGCTCTGTCTGTGTAAACCTCTCAAATTCTAGTTTGCAGAAGCACTCTTTAATTCAGTCATAGCCATGTGGTTGTTTGTCCTTTGCAACTAGTTAGCTCAGTTGGATACATCTTCTGGCTAAATTAAGCCAAGGTCATAATTTTGATGGCTGCTAGGGCCAGTTAGCTTCCTTTGAGTCCATGGGTCTAGACTCCATCTTGTCCAGCCAACCTTCTAGTAATTTGTGCCATTGGTGGTAAAGGAGGCCGAGCCTAATGGTGGGGCTGACCTTGTTTACATCTCTTTGCTTCATGCCTATAGATCTAGCCAAAGTGTCAATTTCCAAGTGAAACACTAATTAGAAACAATGAGGGAACATAAGCAGAAACTTTTAGGAAGATGTTTTCTCTATTTTTCCTTTCAGATTATCTTTCCTTTCCTCTAATTCCTGGCTTCCATTTGTCTATTATCAGACTAGAATGTTCTTGATTCACCCTCCTGACAGTACTTATATATACAATCTTCAAGGGACCCTTCAAATAGAATATAGAAGAAACTGAGTTCCAGAATTGGAAAGGAACAACCAACCATAAGCTTACCCAGTTTAATAAGCCCCTTAAGACTTTCCTCTAAAGTAAATCCTGGGTTGAAAGCAAGTTGAGGAAAACCAAGATGGCGGCATAGGTTAAACACCTAACCTACAGCCTGGCACAACAATTTCAAAAATACAACTAAAAGTCAAAACGGACATCACCCAGAACCACAGGAAAGCTGGCTGACTGAAATGCCCACAACTAGAAGGAAAGAGAAAACCACAAGGAAAATCAGAGGAGCCATAAAAGCCTGAGGTATGGAGACACAGGCGGAGACACAAGCATGCGCTCTTGCGGGGAGGACGGAGCCGGAGAGGAAGGGGCGGCTGACAGCCTGGCCAGCGTTCTCTAGCAGGAAGGAGATAAAAGCTCCAGATTGCGCTGAACCCCAGCTCTGACTGCACTGACCCCCATTTCCGGGCGAAACCCTGGGAAGCCAGGCTCATGCTGGGGGAATCTGGGCTGTGGGGTGGAAACACAGAGGAACAGCAAAAGGCAGAGCTCCGGAGGCGCACTGAATTGCCCTGGCGGGGAGGAGACAGGGGCTTCGGACCGTGCTGAACCCCAGTTCCGACTGCACTGAACCCCAGTTCCGGGCAAGACCCTGGAAAGCCAGGCCCATACTGGGGGAATCTGGGCTGTAAGGCGGAAATACAGAGAAGTAGCAAAAGGCAGAGCACCGGAGGCGTGCACGGGAATGTGCACAGAGGATGGTCTGTTGACTGTGCCGCTGAATTGCCCTGGTGGGAAGGAGACAAAAGCGCCAGACTGCGGTGAGCCCCAGTTCCGACTACACTGAAACCCAGTTCTGGGTGAGAATCTGGGTATCCAGATTCATTGGGGGAGAGACTAGACTGTTTGGCAGCAGGCAAAACTCCAGGGCGCTTTTCTCTCAGAGGTGTTTGCAGGGAGTACAGAGGGACACTGAGACCCAGGAACCTCATAGGGTGGGGCTGACGGGAAGCCAAGGCTGTAGGCTCCACCCTGAAACTCCGCCCCATCCAAGCTGAGCACAGAGGCTTTTACAATTTTGCAAGTCTAGTTGAATAAGGCTGTCTCCCGGCATAGACACAGCTGATCCTCACAGCCAATTGGACAGGAGGTCAAATCCTCCCAGTGTACCAACAGCAATCAAGGCTTAACAACACCAAGACTTTGCACTCAGCCCACAAAGGGGGGTATCAAGAGCGACCACCTAGGGAGATTGGGGAAGCTGAGCTATAGGGAGGCAGCCAAAAGGTGAAGACACCGAAGCAGGTCACGAATAGAAGGGATGAAGGAAAGTAAACTAATGGACGACACAGTGTTCAGAACCACATTTATAAGGTTACTTAAGAATCTTCTGGAGGACCAAGATGGCGGCATAGGGCAGACGCCTGATTGTTGCCTACCACAACAATTTTGAAACTACAACTGGAAAACAGAGCAGACACCATCCAGAACAATGGCCGGAGGAATTGCTGAGAAGGAATTGACCGATGGGAGTTGGGATCGGGAAGACAAGGCCCTGCTGGGTCCCGGATACAGGTGCGCTCGCCCGGCGACTGGTCACCGCTGCAGACCCGAGTGCCGCCGCAGCGACCTCGGACCAGCCCACCGCCACACACCGGGCGCACTGGAGCTTCGCCGAGCCTGCCACCCAGCAAGTTCCGCAGCAGCCGCCCCGGAGCTTTGAGAAAATGGCCGAAGGAATTGCTGAGAGAGAATTGACCAAAAGGAATTGGGATCAAGAAGACGAAGCCCCGCTGGGTCCCGGGTCCGGGTGAGGCCGTGCCCCTGGGTCCAGGCGAGGCCACGCGCCCCTGGGTCCAGGTGAGGCCACACGCCCCGGGGTCCGGGTGAAGCTGGATCCCGGGTCCAGGTGAGGCCATGTGCCCCTGGATCCGGGTGAGGCTGGGTCCCGGGTCTGGGTGAGACCGCGCGCCCCCAGGTCCAGGCGAGGCCGTGCGCCCCTGGGTCCGGGGGAAGCTGGATCTCGGGTCCTGGTGAGGCCGTGCGCCCCTGGGTCTGGGAGAGGCGACGCGCCCCGGGGTCCGGTTGAAGCTGGATCCCGGGTCCAGGTGAAGCCATGCGCCCCTGGATCCGGGTGAGGCTGCGTCCCGGGTCCGGGTGAGGCCACACCCCTGGGTCCAGGAGAGGCCACACGCCCCTGGGTCCGGGTGAGGCCATGCGCCCCTGGGTCCAGGTGTAGCTGGATCCCGGGTCCGGGTGAGGCCGCGCCCCTGGGTCCGGGTGTAGCTGGATCCTGGGTCCGGGTGAGGCTGTGTGCCCCTGAGTCCAGGTGAAGCCGTGCCCCTGGGTCCGGGCAAGACCAAACCGGAGGGAGTTGGACCTGCATTACCACCATTTGTCCACCATCCAGAGCTGAGGGGTCAGTGCTGACATGTACACATAAGGAACTGGTGGACATTGAAATTGGGTCTCAAAAGAACTGTTGGTCCAGAAAGAAACTTACTACAGGCTGATTCATTTGCCTGTCAGCATAACTATTATTGCTCCTCGCACATTCAATTCCTATAAGTATATCTCTAGTGACACATGATCTCACTCATCTAGGGGAAATGATGAACAACATAGACTGATGAACAAGAACAGACCCAGAAACAAGGAGGCATGGATCAGACTGTCGGACCTCAGAGGGAGGGGAGGGGACGGTGGGGGTAGGGGGGAGAGATCAACCAGAGGACTTGTGTACATGCATACAAGCCTAACCAATGGTTAAGGACAACAGGGGGGTGGGGGCATCCGTGGGGAGGGGTGGGGGATGGGAATGGGGGGATGAGGACAAATATGTGACACCTTAATCAATAAAGAAATTAAAAAAAAAAAGAAAGCAAGTTGAAACATTTCTAATCCCTCCTTTGAACTTTATCCTATGGGCAAATAAAAACTTTTGAAGATTTTTGAGAATGAGCGTGGCTACTATATAATCAAAAGAGTGACAAAGTTAAAGAAGGTGTTCATGAACAGCTGGGACTGTTGCAGTAACCCAAGCAATTACCAATAATAAATGTAAAATAGCTGGTAGTAAACTTGGAATGTAAAGAAAGGGAAAGACACAGAAAAGATTAATTAATTTGACTTTGTTTTGCTTAGAGCAATGGAAGAGTCAAAGACAGTGTTCAGATTTTAAAACTAGGAAATTTGACAGAAATAGGGAAGTCAGGAAAAAAAAAACAGCTGCTGCTCTAGCTAGTAACACATGATCTCACTAGCTAGTTTGGCTCAGTGGATAGACCATTGGCCTGCAGACTGAAGCGTCCCCGGGTTCGATTTCAGTCAAGGGCACATGCCTGAGTTGTGGGCTCAATCCCCAGTGGGGGGGCATGCAGGAGGCAGCCAATCGATGATTCTCTCTCATCATTGATGTTTCTATCTCTCTCTCCTTCTCCCTTCCTCTCTGAAATCAATAAAAATATATTTAAGAAATAAATAAATAAAAATAAATAAATAAACAGCTGCTTTGGAGGCAGGGGGCATCTGAGACAGTGTGAGAAATAAATAAGAACACAAGGATGATAAAACCTGCCCAGTTTAATAACTCCAGCTCAATTCCATAAATGATGATTAACTGATAAGAGATATGCCATTATCTAGAAAACCCTGACTTTGTTTCTATTAAGCATTAACTTACAGTTGATTGTAGGACATGCTTCCCAGTGGGCCTGAAAAATCCTGGGATGTCTTCATGTAGTTAGACAAACAACACTGCATTTTAGATCCCTCCATGTCATGGAGAAACACATAGAAAAATGTATGATGCCATCTTTCCTGGGCAACAGCACATAACCAACTAGACCTGGGTGCAGATCCCAGGTCCAAAAGTTACTAGTACGTCTTTTAATTCATAAACATGTGCCTCTATGTGGCTCGATTTCCTCATCTGTTAATTGGGGATAACTACTTATGCTTGGGATTGTTGGGAGGATTAAATGTAATAATGTGTCCAGATGCTTAACATACTAGTAGTACTCAGCCCACGGAGGCATTCAACAACAAGGAGTTCAATTTAAAATCTGAGTGATGAAAAATTTATACATGACAATATAAAAGAAGAATCTTATTCAAACAATTATTTAAAGATTGCATACAACCATAACCCCTGAGAGATAGTGGCCTCCCTCTGTAGCTTAAAATTCTCAGGATAATAGAGAATAGGTGTGAGAGCTTGGAACCTTCATTTCCCACCATCTCAATTAGGGTGATCTGTTTGGTGAGATTTGTTTGGAACTGAGACTTAATAAAAGGGAGGTTTATGGGATAGGGTGAGGCTTTTCCAGCTGTGGAGGGCAGCCAGAGTACATCACTAGAAACTGAAGATGCTGGGACAGGCATTGCCCTGCCCCAAAAACTGTGTGATTAGGCAGAATGAACCAAGCCATGGATTTCAAAGGTTATGTATATTAGAGTGAACCCCAATACCAAATGGGAGTCCCAGCTAGATTTGAGGGAAAATATATGCTCTAATATAGTACAAACTTACTTGTGGAATCGCTGGCTCCTCCATACAAAGGTATTGAAGGAAGTCACAGAAGTCTTAAAGACAAAACTACAAGGGGTATCCATCATGATTTTCCTGTTGGATTTTAATTTTTACTCCATACCAAAATGGATATTTATCCATAAAACACAACAGAAATGTCATTTTCATTCATATTGAAAGTTAATACAAGAAAAGGGCTATGGTCATGATCAGTTGGTACCTACCACTGGGTAAACCATTGTCTCTCTCTGGACTTCAGTTTCTCATCTACACTAATAAAAGAGAAACATGCAAATTGACCATCGCTCCGCTATGCCCACCAGCCAATCAGGAGTGAGTATGCAAATTAACCCAACAAAGATGACAGTGGCCACAGAGCTGGAGCGAGCAGGAGGCTTGGGTTGCCCCCAGTGACAGAGGAAGCCAAGTTTCCTGCCCACCCTGGCCGGCCCTGGCCTCCGCTCAAGGCTACAAAGTTTCAATTATAGAAGATAAATAAATCCCAGATACCTGCTTCCAGCTGGCCCTGGTCTCCGCTCAAGGAGGTGCTGAAAAAAAATAAATAAAGGAGGGGCTAGGAGCCTGGATCACTGAGGGGTGTGGCCAGCCTGAAAACAGGCCTCAGCTCCTCACCCAGGCTGGCCACACTCCCATGGGGTGAGGGTCCCTGCTGGGGGACTTGGCCAGCTTGCAAACAGCCATCAGCCCCTCACCCAGGCTGGCCAGGCACCTCAGTGCGGAACCCCACCCGGAAGGGGGTGTGGCCAGCCTTAAAACAGCCCTCAGCCTCTCACCCAGGCTGGCCATGCCCCCCCAGTGGGGACCCTCACCCCATGGGGGCATGGCGGGCCTGAAAACCACCACAAGCCCCTCACCCAGGCTGCCCCACACCCCAAGGGAACCTCCACTCTGATCCGGGACACCCTTCAGGGCAAACCAGCTGGCTCCCACCTGTGCACCAGGCCTCTATCTATACTAATAAAAGGGTAATATGCTAATTAGACTGGGAGACCTTCCAGGAGACCTTCCGGATGTTCTTCTGGACAAAGCCATAGTGGCGGGGCCAAGGTAGAGGCGGTTAGAGGCCAAGAGGGGAGGGCAGTTGTGGGTGATCAGGCCAGGATGGGACGGCAGTTGTGGGTGATCAGGCTGCTGGGGGGCGGGGCTGTTGGGGGTAAGCAGACCAGCAGGGGAGTCAGTGGGATCAAGCAGGCCATCAGTGGGGGTCAGTTGGAGGTGATCAGGACAGGGGGGGGGGGAGGCAGTTTGGAGTGAGAAGACCAGCAGGGGGGAAGTTGGGGGCAAGCACACTGGCACGGGGGGCAGTTGGGGGTGATCAGGCTGGCAGGGGGGGCATTTGGGGTCAAGCAGGCCAGCAGCGGGGGGCAGTTGGGGGTGAGCAGGCTGGCAGGAAGAGTGGTTAGGGGCAATCAGGAAGGTAGGTAGGCAGGTGAGCGGTTAGGAGCCAGCAGTTCCGGATTACGGGATGGATGTCCTACTGCCAGTTTAGGCCCGATCCCTGTAAACTGGCAGTAGGACATCCTTCGAGGGGTCCCAGATTGGAGAGGGTGCAGGCTGGGCTGAGGGACACACCCCCGCCCCCGTGCATGAATTCTGTGCACCGGGCCTCTAGTTTGTATAATAAAGAGATTGGAACCATCACGAAATTCTGGCTCTCCTATTTGAGAATTCTAAGATACATAGTAGAACTCTGTCCACCTCAGACAACCTAACTTCTCTGCAGCTCAGGCAATATTCAGCCACTCTTCCTGGAGCCCAAGGCCTGCACAAGATGAAACATTAGCCTGTAAACATCCTTCATACTGCTAAACCCATTCTCATGTACCCATTTAAAAAAAAAAAAACTCAATTGAAAGAAAACAACTATTCAAAGTGCATTGATCTTGGTAGTGTTTTCATGTGTGTGTTTTCTTTTTTAGTATGGGGGGGGGACACACATGAAAATTCTTATTTATCTTGTAAGTTTTGCATATCCTACTTTGAGTGTTCCCCAAGCACTTTTTAGACCACAGATTTAAGTCAAAGAAACTTTTTCTTCCAGGGAAAAATGTGTTCTCTGATGTCCTCAGGAATATATCTTTGACCCCTTTGTATCCTCTAGGCTCCTGGTCGGAAAACTGTGGCTCGCGAGCCACATGCGGCTCTTTGGCCCCTTGAGTGTGGCTCTTCAACAAAATACCATGGCCTGGGCGAGTCTATTTTGAAGAAGTGGCGTTAGAAGAAGTTTAAGTTTAAAAAATTTGGCTCTCAAAAGAAATTTCAATCGTTGTACTGTTTATTTTTGGCTCTGTTGACTAATGAGTTTGCCGACCACTGCTCTAGGCAATAGAGCAGTGGTCAGCAATACAGCCTTCCAATAGTATCAGAATCAAGAAGTCTCAGCACTCGAGCAGGCAAAGAAAGCCACAGTGCTTTGCAATCAAATCCAGACCCCTTTCATCTCTGACATAAATTCATCCCCACTTTCCACTCCCTTTTCTTTTTGCTGGTATCCATTATCCATGACTCATACCCAAAACTCAGAGATGTTAAGAAGTTTGGCTTAGCCTTGCTTTCTCAAAATTGAGAATGCTGAAGAATGTTTTCAGATAAGTCAGTTTCCTAAAGACAAGTCTTTAGCTTAATGGAACACAAGCACATATTTTCTGAGCTCAAGACCCACCTCAGTCAATTCACTTTACTACTCCATAGGCACAGGCCACAATGCAAACTACTGTATACAAAGGGAAGCCCAAGATGTGGATGCTCAGTGCAAAATATACCCACTTCTGGGAGGTGATTCAAAGTTCATCTCCTGCTGGAGGAGGGGTAGCAGGGTGAAAGGTCACCTTATTAATTGTGGTCAGTAGGTTCTATTTGGAATAAATTGGACCTTGGTAGGTATCCTTCTTCCTCCAAACTATAATTGGAGCCTTGTTAAAATCATGCATAAAGCCTTCCCCACCACCACCACCACACAACCAAAGCTGGCTAGAGAATTATTTCTTTGGTTGAAATCTATAGTAAGCTCTCTCCCTCGGGTACCTATACAGTGCCTGCTAACACCCAAGCCAATCAGCACTTGCTTGGCTAGGAGACTCAGTCATGTGATTAGTGCTGGGAATTACTGATTTCAAGAGGATTAAAAGCCAAGTGAGGAAATGTTATATAAGAAACCCAATTAATGGCCATGGTCAATCATCACATGACATCTATTAAGTATGCAGCAGTCCACAGAGAAACTTTGAGATGGCTCAAACCCTGTGTAAGTTTGATTTTATGTAGTCTACCTCCAACAATTATGTAGATACCAAACAGAAATACAAAGGATTTGTGCACACGCATTGTAGTATTTCCTTTAATCCAAATTCCAGTTGCTTTAAGTTGTTTTTATTTTTTATATCAGACCTTGTGTGGTTGAGGATCAGAAGGCTTGACTATTCTGTTTTTCCCAGACGTTAATCAAATATACTCCAGATGGTCTTCTAAATTTTCTTTCAGCTGACAATGCAAAGCAAGTTTACTTTCACTCAACAAAACTGACATATCTATTTGGGCATACTTTCTCAGCTTATGGTAAGGAGAATGGAGCTGTATAATTCACCAGCAGGGAAACAAAGTTCATAATGAAGAACAGGATGAAAGAGAAACATGAAAAAGGCAGGATTACATGAACTGCCAGCTTCAGAGCCAACTTTAAACTTGATGAGTATTCAGTAGTTGCCTCCTCAAGTGAGATATTTGGATAACAGAATACCTCAAGATGCCAAACAATTCTCTCCATTACCATTTTCTCTGGTTTCTCCATTAGAGTTTGTCCCTTTACTTGAGTTTGAGGCATAGAGGTGGTCACAACTGAAACACAATGGACAGTCATGAACAGTCTAGTATGAGTAGAGGGTTCAATTTAGAGTGGGGAAGGATTTGTATTAGAAGAGAGGAAAAGGCACAGAACTCGGACACTGGGGGTACCATCTTCTGTTCACAGACTTCATAAATTAGCTAAGGTCCCAGCTTAATAATGGTGCTGCAAAGAAGAGAAGATTTGCAGAGGGTCTGCTCTTAATTAAATGGAAACTTAAACAAACACAATTATGAAGAATTAAGGCCTCAGGGAAATCTTAAATTTGCTCAGGGTAAATTGAGCTGGGTGCAAGTGAATATTTATTTTTATCCTGTTTCATAAAAGCCACAGACTAACATGATATGCAAACACAGAGGGGTTCTTGATCTTCCCATTTCAAGCTCCTCATACACAGAAGTGTTTCTTCATTAGCATCTCAAATTTGGGCAATCACTATATTGATTTTGGTGGACATCATATGTTTTCAAATCAAATTAAAATGAAAACAAACAACAACAAACGAACAAAATGTGAATTCAAATATGCTATGGGAATATTTCCATTAAATTATTTTTAAAGAAAAGTATAGTTTATAACAGTGATGGGCAACCTTTTGAGCTTGGTGTGTCAAACTTCGCAAAAAAACTGAGAATAACTCGGGTAGTGTGTCACTTTGAGGAAAAAAACATTATTTCACAAATGTTTCATCCTCAGGAACAGCAAATGTTTCATCCTCAGCATGCGGCCGCCTCAGCGGCCGCGTGTCATCAGAAATGGCTACACGTGTCAGTGCTGACATGCATGTCATAGGTTCGCTATCACTGGTTTATAACATGAATAATCATATCCTGAAGTATTGGATTTGAGTTCAGATTTTTGATTATCAGGTTTCTTAGATATAGCAAAATATAACATGAAATAACTGAATGGGGCTAATCTCTCTCTTTCCTCTGCCTCTATTTTTTGCTCTTCACTTGTCTCAGAAACCACCTTCACATTCCATATGTAGCTTCCCTTTTCACTTACTTTGCCACAATATACAAGAGAAATTTATCTGAAATCCCGTAGAGACTAAAGAAGTGAGAAATGGTTCACATAATGTTTGAGTTTAAAACCCAAATGAGCACTAGAATAAGTACAGAAGAGAAATTTTCATTTGCCTCCTAATTCTCACAATTTTTGATGAACAGGAATATTAATTTCATAAAATGTTTAACTTGTGTTCATCAAAATGTATCATAAGCAATATTAAATGTCAAGTAAACTGAATTAAAATATGTGACTATATTATAGACACAATATAATTAATAAAGTTTCTTATAAATCAGTAAGAACAATATTAACATCACAATAGAAATGTGGACAAATAAAACAAACAGGGAATTCTCAAAATAAAGAGTAAAAATGGACACAAAAATGAAAAAAATCACTAACTTTACAAATAATCAAAGAAATGCTGGCAAAAATGAATCTTTTTATATTTCCTTAGCAAATGGGCAAATATATTATTCAATGCTAGCAAGAGAGTAGAGAGACAAATACTCTCTTGTTCTGCTGATGGGAACATAAAGAAGTACAACCTTTCTGGAGGGCAATTTGGCAATATGTATCAAAAGCCTTAAAAATATTCATAAATGTTTGGTCTGATATTCCTATCTACAGACATTTATCCTATGGAAATTATAGATACTAGAGGCCCGGTGCATGAAATTTGTGTGTGTGTGGGGGGGAAAATGTGTCCCTCAGCCCAGCCTGCACCCTCTCCAATCTGGGACCCCTCGAGGGATGTCTGACTGCTTGTTTAGGCCCAATCCGGGATCAGGCCTAAACGGGCAGTTGGACATCCCTCTCACAATCCAGGAGTGCTGGCTCCCAACTGCTCACCTGCCTGCCTTCTTGATTGCCCCTAACCACTTCTGCCTGCCAGCCTGATCACCCCCACTCCCCTGCCAGCCTGATTGATGCCTAACTGCTCCCCTGCCAGCCTGATTTCCCCTAACTGCCCTCCCCTGCAGGCCTGGTCACTCCTAACTGCCCTCCCCTGCAGGCCTGGTCCCCCCCAACTGCTCTCCCCTGGAGGCCTGGGTCCCCCCCCAACTGCCCTTCCCTGCAGGCTCGATCGCACCCAATTTCCCTCCTCTGCCAGCCTGGTCACCCCTAACTGCCCTCCCCTGCAGGCCTGATTGCCCGCAACTGCCCTCCCTTGCAGGCCTGGTCCCTCTCAACTGCCCTCCCCTGCTGGCCATCTTGTGGTGGCCATCTTGTGTCCACATGGGGTCAGCCATCTTTGACCACATGGGGGCAGCCATCTTGTGTTTTGGAGTGACAGTCAATTTGCATATTACTCTTTTATTAGATAGGCTAGAGGACTGGTGCACAGGTGGGGGATGGCTGGTTTGCCCTGAAGGGTGTCCCGGATCAGGGTGGGGGTTCCCTTGGGGTGTGGGGCAGCCTGGGTGAGGGGCCTGTGGTGGTTTGCAGGCTAGCTACGCCCCCTCCCCCCCGGTGACCCAAGTGGAGGCCCTGGTATCTGGGATTTATTTATCTTCTATAATTGAAACTTTGTAGCCTTGAGTGGAGGCCAGGGCCAGCCAGGGCGGGTGGGAAGCTTGGCTTCCTCCATCACCAGGGGCAACCCAAGCCTCTGGCTGGATCTAGCTCCATGGCTGCCACCACCTTTGTTGGGATTTATTTATCTTCTATAATTGAAACTTTGTAGCCTTGAGCAGAGGCCCAGGCCGGCCAGGGCTGGCGGGAAGCTTGGATTCCTCCATTGCCGGGGAAACCCAAGCCTCCTGCTCACACCATGGCTGCAGCCATCTTTTTTGGGTTAATTTGCATACTCGCTCCTGATGGGTGTGGCTTGTGGGCATAGCGGAGGTATGGTCAGTTTGCATGTTTTTCTTTTATTAGTGTAGATTGTATGAGTGTTGTCATCACAGCATTTTTTACAATAGAAAGAAATTGGGAATAATTAAAATGTTCATGTTAGAGAATGGTTATATAAATACAGTATATGTACAGGATGGAATATTATGTAGCCATTAAAATCATGTTTGAAAACATTTAATAATCTAAGAAAATGTTCAAGATATAATACTAGATTTCTAAAGACAGGACACAAATAGTATACATTTTACTAAAAAAGTATGTGGTATATTTATACAAAATAGAATGGAAAGGAATACATCAAATGTTAACAGAGGTTATCCAGAGGAATAGAGTAACCTATATTTTTTAAATACTTTTGTGTCTTCTCAAATGTCTAAAATTAGCACATATTAATTTATACTCAAAAAGAAAAACACAGGTGCTATTTCAGAAGAAGAAATCCATTTGTAAAGTGCTTTGAGGATTTTAGGGTCTCCTTCCCACATAATCAGTGTTCCCAGATTCCTCATCTACCACAAAAGAAGTCTTTTGTAACCCTAGCCAGTACTTCCCACTCTTGCCTCTGTGCATTTGTTTGCTTATTTCTGGATGGTAAATAACCCTTCTCAAATCATGCTTTTCTCACCCAGCACCTTTCTGCCAGTCATGAAGGACACTTAAGGAAACAGACCTGCTTCTATATACCTCACTTATATTCGGTAGCCATTAGAATAGATGAGTAGTTCTCAACGCTGTTTATACATGAGAATCACCCAGGGAATGTAAGATAAAACAAAACAAAGCCCAGAAATCACTTCCAGTGATTCTGATTTAATTGGTCCAGGCTGAGGCTTAGCCATTAATTTTAAAAGCTCTCAAGGTGATTATAAGGTACAATCAGAGTTGAGAACCACGAAGTAAGTGAAAACACAGAAAAATAGAGTAATACTTTTTCATCTAAATTCATTTGAGTAATATAGGCAGGATGGACACTAATAACCTTCTGGGCACCTGTTTTACACTGGCCCCTGAAATATACACAAAGCTACCAACTGTTCCTTTGTTAAATGCCATAGCCTAAAGACCATAAAGCACATCAACTTCCACATTCATCATATGAATGACCCTATAAAATAGAAAGACCCCCAAAACAATGTTCAACATCCTCTTTTCATTTCCTTCCAAACTTGCTTGTGTTAAGGCCACTGCTAAAATGCAACTGCTTCAGCTGAAAGTGTAACACATTAAGCCATTAGCCATTCTTATGCTTGGCACCTGGCAAATGACAGACTGCTGAGAGAATGGGACATAGGACAGGGAAATTTTAATGTGGGGAAGAAGGAAAGGAAAAGCAGGAAGTGGGGATGGTAGGTCTAGTTGGAGTACTGAGTAGATAGGGAACATCATGATCTGCCGTAGCATCAAAAGATGAAAGTGCACACAAAGAGAAAAGCTCTGTCTACTTTATAGCATTGCCAAGGGGCATCCTGAAATGAGACCTATAAAGTAGGTTGGGCAGCATTAAGTCCTTGAAAGAGCACTAATTTGGAAGTGAAGAGACTTGTTTCCAGAATGGGGTAAGACAAGTAAGGCTACACTTGCACAACCCTCAGAAGGTACTTTCTTGAAAAGGTGGGGGAAGTGGGTTTATGAGCAACAATAGGTAGTAATAACCCTGCTGGAAGATGTAAAGGGCCAAAGGTTACAAAGTTTCAGTTATGCCAGGTGAAGGAGTTCTGGAGATCTAATGTACATCACGGTGATGATAGTTAATACTGTATTGTATATTTGAAATTTACTAAGAGGGTAAATATTAAGTGTTCTCACAAAAAAAGAATAAAATTATAACTATGTGAGGTGATGGATATACTCATTTGCTTCATTGTGATCATTTCACAATGTATATGTATATCAAATCATTAAGTTGTACAACTTAAATATATACAATTCCTTTTATACCTCAACACAGTTGGGAAAAAGACAAACAAAAAAATGTTTGTGCCCTACGTGCTTCTCTCCCTTCACCCTAGTCCCAGCCCTGCTTCCTTAGTTTTGTATCTGACTCTGAACTTGCTTTGTGATCTCGACCAAGTCACTTCTCCTCTATAAACGCCTACCCCCTAAACCACAGCAGCTCCACTTTTATCTATCTCATAGATCGGGCTTCCATAAAAATTTCATTTGAAAAAATGATTCCAGAGTTTTAAAAATTCTATCCTGCTACTCTGAGTCATCTATAAGAGTCCTTCTAGCCTGTAATGCTGTGTGATTCTATGATTGAAAAGTACAGACCACAAGAATTTTCATGGGCCAATTTGAGCCTCTTTTTCAACCTGCAAACACTGAATAGGCAGTTTCTAGCACAGACCAATTGGACAAATATTGACCTGCCCTCTGAATATTCCTGTTTATCAACTTGCCTCTCTAGAGCATTTTCAGAGGGTCAGCAATCTCTTTTTAGGCTTTATGGAAAATCCCAGGCAGGCACAGACTGCTATAAATGTCAACACTCACAAGAAACCCATTTGTCAATATGAGAGACCCCCATCATTTGGGGCACTGCTAGAAACCATGTCAGAATTAAAGATGGTGTGGCTCTGAGAGATCTGATAGAGGTTCGTGAGCAACAATAGGTAGTGTTAACCCTGCTGAAAGATGCAAACCAGAAAGAAGAAAATTATTCTCAACTGTATTTCCTTGGGTGTCTTCATTACCAACTTCCATATGTCAATAATCTGTTTCTTGCACTTCTGTGTCTTCAGATCAAATACTAAATTTTCTCAGCATGTAACAGTTTTTATTTTGTTTGCACATTGAGCAAAATCCTGGCCTTTTTTCCCACTGTGAAAGTGGTTTTGACAATTATAGATGTGAGACCTTTATGCTTCCATCCTTGTCATGAGGTCAACCTAACAGCCACAGATTAAATCCCCTGGAATCAGATTCTGAGATAGAGATTTAAATGCAAAAGTTTACTGGGGAGTAGTACTCTCATTATTGACACTTGTTGGAGGAAAAGAAGAAAGCGGGTTTGGGCAGAAGGAAAAGATAGGCTGTGGTGTAGTTATAACAAGACCTCAGCCTACCCTTAAAAGAGCTCTGAAGTTGAGTTAGAGTCACCCCATTTGGGGTAAAAGGGTTGTGCCTTTATTCTCTATGTAACCAGTTATTAGATACTGGCTGACCTTGGAAGCAAATATAACCTTAATCTAGGCAGCACTCTTCAGCCAACAATTATTCTAGAAGCTAGAAAAATAAGTCTTTTGGTGCTAAAGGGAGACTTGGGTGGTACAGCATAGCATCCTTACACTAGCCTTTACCCAGATGGCACCCTTGTTTAGCAAGAATTGCTCAACAACCATCCAGTAGGATTAGATTGGTCATAGCTGCAGCCCAGTTCTTCATCCAAATCACTTTGCCACTCTTCTATTGTCAGGCTCCTATATTATCTTGGTTGAATTCAGATTACAATCTAGCATTCAGGCAGTTACCTATGTAGTAACTCCCATTCTTTAAGACAAGGATGAAAAAGAAGGTAGATAACAACAGTGGTCTGAAATCAGGATGAGAAAATTTGCTTCTTAAATAAAAGTAACTTTCAGTACTGCAAAGTTGGACATGTTAAAGTTCACTCACAGTGAGGGACAATTCTGAAGCTGCTAAAAGAGCAAACTTATTTTAACAAAGCCAAAAATATAGGAGGTGCTACACACTTCACCTCCTATAAGCACCAATGCCTGCTTTTGCTCTTTCTCCAGAGACAAACTTTTCTTTCCTTTTTTCTCCCTCAAACTAATATTTATTCTCTTTGATCAGCTGCAACAGGGAACAAAGTATGATAAATTAGGCACAAATACAAGCTTTTGTTGGATTGTTCACTGACATGTATTGAATTGAGGTGACCACTGCCCCTAGGGTTCTCACGGACACAGCCACATACTCGAGAGGACACAGAGAAACTGCATGGTAACAGATACTGGAGTATTAAGCCACAGTTGTGACTTGCTCAGAAATGTGAGCCAGTCTCATAGCTCAGGAGGCCCCAAACTCAAGCTCATTAAGAAAGCAGTGTAATTTTGAATAGGTAATACATTCACATGGTTCAAGGAACAAGTATAAAAAGATCTATAAAATCAGTGTTTGGTAAGAGGCCTCTCATTTGTGGCAGCAGGCAACGTATAGAGCTGCACTCATGTGCCATCCATGTCTTCTAGGAGCTTATGCTTTGAGAGAACAGCTTGAGTTGTATTTTTTAACCTTTATTGTTTTTATTCTTAGAGAAAATGATACTTCCTTCTTGTAAAATAGCCAAACATTACATAAACAAATGACAATGCAAGTTGAAGTTCTTGGTAATCCTACACCTTAGAGAAAACCACTGCCAATGCCTTCTAATTTTTTCTATACATATACAAACATGTTTTTACAAAAATGAAATTATACTATACATGCTATTTTGTGGCTTTTTATATGTAACTAGCATTCCTGTTGCAGGAAGAATCCTGCAATAGGATTTCCTGCTGCACTCTCCCCCCACCCCCCCCCCCCCCGCCTGCTCTCCTCCCTTCTCCCTGGCCCCACCTTCTCTGCCAGCCCGCCTGCTTTTCTCCCTTCTCCCCCGGCCCTGCCTGTGCTCCTCCCTTCTCCCCCGCCCTGCCTTCTCCGCCAGCCTGCCTGCTCTCCTTCCTTCTTCCCCACCCTGCCTCCGCTCCTCCCTTCTCCTCCCCCCGGCTTGCTTGCTTCTCCGCAGCTTTGCTCCCTTCTGCAGCTATTGGCTTCTTTCTATGCTGTCTTGATAGGCAAATTAACCGCCATCTTGGTTGGGGTAATTTGCATACTCGTCCTGATTGGTTGTTGGGCGTGGCTTGGCTGGTGGGTGTGGCCTGAGCATAGCGAAGGTGCGGTCAATTTGCATATTTGTCTATTATTAGGTAGGATAATATATTACAGAAATCTTTCTTTTATTATATAAAGATTGAGCTATCTTTTGAACAGCAGTATAGTACCTCAAGTTTGTGTAGTATAATTTATTTCTCCAGTTTTGTTTTTAAATTTCTGTCATACAGTGCTTTAAATCTGTTTCTTCATTGCTTATAATACTTTTATCTTGAATTTAAATCTCATCTCTGGGGAAATAAATGAGAAATCAGTATGGGAAGCTTCATATGAGAAAAAAAATCATCCACAAAGTTCTATGTGTAGCAGGAAGTGCCAGAAATAGGGACATACAGGTGCAATTGCCTTGAGTAACAAGGAGAATACTAAATAAGTGGGAAAGACCATCTTCCAGATTTGAGCAAATGTGTAAGCAAGGAAGAAGTGAGGATTGGGATGGGGTAAGAAATTAAAGAAAAGAAGATAAAAGTAGATAGAAATGGAAGACTATATGGAAGAATCTTGATATATGGATGGCGAGTTGTTACAGAGCAGAGGTTTTTACAGTGAGAACTTGCATACTTTAGTTGAATCCAAGATTGATATTAATTAATGATATAATGTGGCTATTGAAAAATATTAGCAATCCTAGGCTACTAAAATAACAGTGTATAATAAATCAAGCAATATCTCATTGTCATCCACACTGGTCAGATCACATCTGAATTATCAGGATCAATAAAATATTGACAAATACCCATACAAGACAGAACAGTGAGAGAACCTATCACCATGTCACAAAAGTAATTGTTGAAAAATTAGGACATGGTTAGCCTGAAGAAAAAGAAGATAAGGAGAGATGTTAACTGTTTTTCAAAATGTGAAGGATTGTCACATGGAAAAGGGATTAAACTTGTACTTTAGGCCCCAAAATGGTGGAACTGGACTAAATAGCAGAGATTACAAAAATATAGGCTTTGAATCAACAGACAAAAAACTTTTATTTTGCTAAATGGTCTTTTTAAATGTTTAATTTAAATATATTGAAGATACCCTGTGTAATTTCATTGGCATTATTATTCAGTCAATACTTTCTTCATAAATAGTACAGAAGTAAAATTCAACCTAGTCGTTGGTGAGTTTTCATAAGTTGTTAATTAGTGGTATTCAAAATAATAAGGCCTTATTGTATACTGCTTAAGAAAGATTTTCAAATACTTTAATCTCTTTCTTCCTATGCTTATTTCCTAATCCCATGCTTTGGCCTACCATGTGCCCTCAACTCCCACTGAAACAAAGAGCACATTGAAAACCCACACAAAAATATAAATATGAGAAATAAATATGTGTGGTTGGCTTAAAAATAGTAAGAATTAACATTTAAAGCAATGATAATTTACTCTGATCTGTAATTTTGAGCTCCTGTGCTGAAATTGCTATTTGGAAATTACCAAGTGCTTGGGTCTCTTTTGTGATCTTCATCCTGCATACACCCAGCACACAAAGGAGTTATAATGACTGGCTGAGTCACTGCTGCCATCTCCCTGAAGCATGATCTCCAAATGTCAATACCATTTTCTATGGTGCAGTGAAGAATATTCCCAACCATAGCCTACAGGGTGAGCTCAAGACAGCACTGAACCTGGAATGTGTTTAAAGGGCAGCACAAGCTTCCTCCATTTTCTACTTCTGTGGCAAAATTGTTATGCCACAGATCATTCTGGCTTTGCAAATCATCCTCATCACCCACTCCCATTAGTCATTACCTAAATATAAATGGAAAACCATTTAAATTTATGGGAGGAAGGAAGTTGCTTTTGACCATAGCCCAATAACATGATGTGAGCAGTTGATTAAATTACACTTAAATTATAGACTAATACCAGAAGCAAAAATAGAGGCATGATATAAATTAGAGACATGAATAGTCTAAAAGACCAATACATAGAGACCCCTGTACTATTCTGTGATTCATACTTTAAGATATACTGTTCTTCCCAACTTCTCAAACCCTGACTCCAAAAAGGTTACCAAAAACTTAAGCATCAGATTTTTTTTCTCTCTTTTCCATTTGGCATAGATCCAGGGTATTAGTAATTAATGGTTGTCTGATATAAATTAGCTAAAAAGAAACCAAGAATCCCTAGTAAATTTAACTGAGAAATGAGAAGGACTCAGGAACATTTAGTATGATTGAACTTTTTCATAATGTTGTGATCAAAGAATCTGTATATCTTCGTAATAGACAATTTTTGTCAGGTATTCTTAGTTATTTTACTTGAAATATATAATTTATTTTGTTGGATTGGTAGCAGTCCATGAGAAAGAAAACTGAGCCTATGTAAGGATTAGATATATTATAATAAGGTTCTATCTTTACTAAAGCTATCTTTATTCTGAAGAATGTTTATGGAATATGAAAGAAATGAGCTTCAACTACAATAGGGACGATTGTAGTCAGATATAAGGAAGATCTTGATGTTTATTCCATAGATTTTTGTTGTTGTTATTAATCCTCACCCAAGGATATTTTTCCATTGATTTTTAGAGAGAGTGGAAGGGAGGGGAAAAGACAGAGAGAGAGAAAAAAACATCAATTGGTTGCTTCACGCATGTGCCCTGACCAGGGCCAGGTATTAAGCCTGCAACCGCAACCGAGGTACGTGACCTTGACTGGAATTGAACCCAGGACTCTTCAGTCTGTAGGCCAATGTTCTATCCACTGAGCAAAACTGGCTAGGGCTCCATAGATATTTTGATAATGCATGTCAATAAAAATAATTCAGCTGTGATTGATTAAGTACAGGCTTGATAAATACCTAGCCTGGTGGCCACAAGTTGTAGAATCTTCCTCCCTTTAAAACAAGATAGAGTTGCCAACTGGAAGGTTAAGGCTGAGGTTATGGCTAAGCCTGCTGTCCACAATAGATAAGGTTCACAGAGACCCAATAGACTGTGAATAAAAATTCAATAGAACTTTTAATACCAACAGAAAGACTTTTAAAAGAAAAATATTATCATGGCTGTCTTTCCTTCATTCAGGATTTTCCATCCTTCAAGCAATTATGGAAGCAGCAGTGCAAAACAACTGGCAAGTGACAGCAAGGTCTGTGGGAAACATAAAGGACGTCCAAGAATTCAGGCGCATCATTGAAGAAATGGACAGGAGACAGGAAAAGCGATACCTGATTGACTGCGAAGTCGAAAGGATTAACACAATTTTGGAACAGGTAAGTGTGAGATTTATTCCACCCCCAGCCAACATGTTAAATCATCAACCTGAGGCAGTTCACATTTCTGCTAATAAATTAAGTACCCAACCAGACTAAACGTGCAAACGGTTTTTGATAGTCTTTCTAATCCTTTTTCCTCCCCAGTGGCTGCAGGAAAAGAAAGAAAATCTAAGCTGTTGAAAATTGCATTACCATGATTAATCTGGAGGTCTCTGCAATTTAATGCTACCTATCAAATAAACACATCCTTCCACACCTCTGGTTTTTTTTAATTTCTTTATTGATTAAGGTATCACATATTTGTCCTCATCTCCCCATTCCCATCCCACACCCCTCCCCACACATGCCCCCACCCCCCTGTTGTCCTTAACCGCTGGTTAGGCTCATATGCTTGCACACAAGTCCTTTGGTTGATCTCTCCCCTTTACCCCCACCCTTCCCTACCCTCCCTCTGAGGCCCGACAGTCTGATCCATGCCTCCTTGTTTCTGGGTCTGTTCTTGTTCATCAGTCTATGTTGTTCATTATTTCCCCTAGATGAGTGAGATCATGTGCTATTAGAAATACACTTATAAGAACCGAAAATGAGACAAGCAATAATGGTTATGGTGACAGGCAAATGAATCAGTGTGTAGTGAGTTTCTTTCTAGGCCAACAGTTCTTTTGAGACCCAATTTCAATGTCCAACAGTTCCTTATGTCCACACCTCTGTTTTATAGATAACTGAATCTTTCAAAGTAGTCCCCTTCCTTTCTTATACCATCCTTCTAGCAGGGAACAGACAAGGAATCAGGCAAGGCAAAAGGGCAGGGTTTTTGTTTCAGGAGCCTAATTGCAGTATTCACTAAGTTTCCAAATTTGTGTATATTTTTGCAAACATCCCTCTTTGGGGGGGAGGGGGAGAGAAGAAAAGAGAGAGAGAGAGAGAGAGAGAGAGGCAAATATGTATGTAATTTAAGACTATTTTTAAGATGGCATATAAGAAAAAAAAAGTTCATGGTTTTTAAAATGTGAACAAAGTGAAAAAGATTTAGAAGATTTAAACTAAGGCAAAATCATTATTAAGCTTGGATATTTAAATTAAAAAAATATTAGAAGAAGTGTTTTACCCTAAGCCAGATGGATACAATGAAGTAAAGAGTCAAATAGAAATGAGGTGAAAGTGTATTGTTTTCCTTAGTAGTTTCATTGCTAGCTAATAACAAAGTGCCTATGTTTCCATAAACAAAACTGTAAGGGAAAAATTTCCATTCTAATTCAATCCCAGTGTACCTGGGGGCCAAAACAGCTTCAGAGACTGGAATTATAGTGAGCAGCCATTGTCTGGGAGAGCTGTTTTATAGAAATTTAAATATTAACAATTTGTCAGATATGCCTGCATAAGAAGAGAATGAAAAAAGAGAAGAAATGGGAAAGGAAGGGAGGGGAGGGAGGAAAGGGAGGGGAGAAGAGAAAGGAGAGAGGAGGGGTGGGGAGAGGAGGGGAGGAAGAGAAAAAGATGAAAGAAAGAAAGAAGAAAGAAAGAAAAAGAAAGAAAGAAAGAAAGAAAGAAAGAAAGAAAGAAAGAAAGAAAGAAAGAAAGAAAGAAAGAAAGAAAGAAAGAAAGAAAAAGAAAGAAAGAGAAAGAGAGAGAGAGAGAAAGGGAGGGAGGGAGCGAGGGAGGGAGGGAGGGAGGGAGGGAGGGAGGGAGGGAGGGGAAAAGAATAAGAAACTGCTGACTCTGCATTATAGAGATACAAAGCTGTCCCCTTCTTAAAACAGCATCACCTCTAGTGAATCACACCTCACAGAAAATCTAGAGCACTAGCCTGGCTAAATCAAATTTCCCAACTAACATTCTCTTGAGCTATCCAAATGACCCACCCCTCCCTTAAAAAAACTGCCTTTGATTTTCTTAGATCTTGAAAGTGAAGAATCGGGTCAGTGATGTTGGTGTATGTACTACATGCCCTCTAAAATTTTAGACCAAAATAGCCTTTTAGTGGGTGACCTACTTAATAGCCTACAGCAGAGAAACATCCTCCTTGCGGTACTTTGTTTTCCTTCTTTGGTACTAGTGACTTTGGCTTCCTGAATATCTTACATTTTGTTAAATCTTTTGGGTTTTATAGGACCTTGTACTGGAGTCTGGGATTTTTCAGCATGATGTAATAGAAAAAGAAGTGGGTAGAATTCTGAATTCTATATAGCTGTGGGATATTGGGCACTTAAATATCTATGCCTCAGCTGACTCATCTATATAATGAGGAAAATAATATTTGCTCTAACTCACATGGCTGGTATAATTGCTTCAAAAAGCATAAAATGCTATGGAAAATTATCATTATTTCTAAACACTTTTCAAGAAAACCAAAGTAACATTTTTCAAAAACCCTGTTCTCTCTTTTCATGTCTTACTTTCTATCTTCCTTTCTTCTATATGCACATTTACAGTATCCCTCAAAATACTTTCTATACAATTTTTCAGGAAGCATTTATATATATATATATATATATATATATATATATATATATATATATATACATATATATATATATAATTGATTTATTACAGTGAGGAAGAGAGAGGGATAGAGAGTTAGAAACATCGATGAGAGAGAAACATCGACCAGCTGCCTCTTGCACACCCCCTATTGGGGATGTGCCCGCAACCAAGGTACATGCCCTTCACCAGAATCGAATCTGGGACCTTTCAGTCCGCAGGCCGACGCTCTATCCACTGAGCCAAACCGGTTTCGGCAGGAAGCATTTTTCAAAGAAATGTTTTAGCAAAATCCAGGTAAGGCTAGGAAGTTAATTTCACTTTTTTTTTTCTCTCTTTCAAGAAATTGTCATAAAACTGTCAACTCATGATTGTTTTCGCTGCCATTTAAGGAATTTCTACTAGGGCATAATTAGTTTGAGGTAAGGGCCATGTTGGTCTTGTTCACTATTGTATCACCAGTGTCCAACAGTATACCTGGCCCACAGTGTTGGATGGATAGATGGATGGGTAGATAAATGGATAAATGGCTGAATATTGAATAAGTACATTTCAATAAGTTTCACTGTGATTTTGCTATGCTTCCATCAAGGGGCAAAATATTACCTGCAGTCATATGATATGATCATTAAAACACACATTTTTCTCAAAAGTTTAAGATGGTGGCTCTCTGCTCAAGCCTATTCTAATGATATTGTAAAATTGCCAAAGTTTAGTTTTTTGGATAAAAATAGATTTCTCATTAAACAAATTATTTAAATTAAGTAAAAAAATTCAACATATTTCTTTAGATAAAATATTTTTAAATAAATTTTATAGTAAGATACAGAGATAATACTTTTCTCATTGGTTCCTAACCATTCTTGGCAAACTTATCTTAATTCACTATACAGATCATGGGTTGGAATAACATTTATAACTTAGTCAGTATCCAGTCTTCCCAAAAGATGCCCCCATTCATCAAAGGTGTTTTCAGCTTTAGAGGGAGGTTATTTTCATTGAAGGAAACTTCTATAGCCTCCCACAAAATGACTCTTAATGCCACTATCTGAGGTAGAAGAGCCATTTACACCACTATAACCCTATTCCTTATAGATCAGATTTTGACATAATGTAAGTTCACATTGTACACTACATCCAATGGGTGATAATGAAAAGACCTAAATATGGTACAATTTTTCAAGTATAAGCAGGTCATCAATCTAGTATTATATAGCATAACTTCCCCATTTCATTATATAGATTCTAATTTTCCTTGTGAGTGTTTAAACACTTATGGGACAAATCAAAATTCTTCCAACATTTCTTTAGAAAGTTCATTTGATATCTTTCAACCTTTAACACTACAGCAGAAATAAAAAGACTCCAGTCATCACGAGACTTCAACCTTGACATGAACAGAGAGCTCATGCAACAGCTATGAGCAATTGAATTGTGAGAAGAGGGTCTCTCTTGGCCTAAAGGGTAAGAGGGACCAATATAGAATGCTCAGGTGCCTTCCCAGGAGGCCCTCTACACAATGAGAAAGATTAAATCCTTACATGTCCTTTTTAAATTGCTGCCAGACATTCAAAGAATTAGTTTGTACTTTTGCTTGGGATAATTGTATATTATGCTGTTGTAATTCTAAAGTATGAAGAGATGTGTTAAGTTTGTCTCCAAGCACCAAACAGATGATTTTTTTTTTATCCCCAAGGGTGCGAGGAACTATTATAAGTACTGGGGGTGATCCAAATCTGGGAAAAATTTTAATGATAGTGTAGAATAATATCATGTAAAGATATTCTTTGTTCTAGTCCATGGCAATTCCCTTTCAAACTGGTTGTCCATTTCTTTTTATATAGACAAGGTCTTAGTTACATTTTCTGTACCTAAAAGTATTCCAAGCATAACCAACGGACATGGACACTGGGGTGGTGGGGGCTTGTCCTGGGGGATGGGATGGGGGAAAATGAGACATATGTAATACTTAAAACAATAAAAAATAAAAAAGTTTAAAAATAAATAAATAAAAGTATTCCAAATTTATAACTATAAGAATTAACATACAAAAAGACAGAGGTAGAGACAAATGAAAGCATGAAGGGTTGTCAGGGCTCACAAAGAATATTGAGAAACTGTAGATCCTGAATCTAAGAATTAAGAGCACCTTCTACTAGAAGATGTATGTGTACTACAATGAATGAACCATTGACCTGACCTGATGTAGCAATCCTATTATTGCATTACTGTGTTCATGAGGCACTCCTCACTGGTGGACAGCTGCCTTAATTCAACAACCAATCTGAACATTGACTGTTGAAAAGGTTGCTTCTCATACAGTTATCTACCCATGACTGAATAGATCCTTTATCCCAGTAGTATATACCTGTGGACTGCTTTTGAAGGTTAGACCCCATAAAATGAATGGTTCTTAATGTTTATTTGTAGAGGCAGCATAACATATAGTTTTAGAGCATGGACTCTGGAGCCAGTCTGCATGGATTCTGTTACTTTCTAGCTGTGTGACCTGGAGCAAATTATTTAATTATCTGTGCCCCCATTTTCTGGTTATAGAATGGTATCTGAACTTTAATGAGTTGATATATATATATTTGACAGGGGCCTGACACATAATGTTTGAATAGTGCTTTGATGCTAAGAAAGGTGTTTTTACATAGATTTATCTCATTTGAGCCTCACTGTGGGAGGTAGGCAGGGCAGATGCATTTAGCCTAGATTTATAGATGATAAACTGATGATTAGAGACATTAAGATTATTTGACCAAACGTGGCTCTCTGCTCAATCCTAGTAAGTGGCAGAGCAAGGACAGAACTTGTCTTCTGACTCCAAGTCCAGTGCTCTTGCCCCTACACTGGACCACCTTTCTTAATTTTAAGTCGTTTATTAAATATTTAGCCAATGCCAAAATGTAGATTAGGCCTGCTCATCAAGTTACTTATCAAAACAATTGCAAAGCATTGGAGAAGATCCAGAGAAAAGCAGAAAAAGATTAAAGCATTAGAAAATAGAGCCTACAAGGAAAGTCTAAATGAGTTGGGGTTTGTTTAACGTGGTGAAAGAGAGCCAAGATGCACTTTAAACACAATCCTTAAATATAATGAGTTATCATAAAGAGGGCACTGACCAACTATTGTGCATGCCTAAGGACAATACCAGAATGAATGAGTTTAACTAGACTAGAGAGAGAGTCAGCATTAGAAAGAACTCATTACAAGGAGAGAAGAAACTGGAAGAAAATAAAATCTCACCAGCTGAGGCTATATGAATATAAGTCCATTCTGTATTAGTGAAAAGTCAGATATAGAATAGTTTTAAGATTATTTTCAAGGATACACAAATATTCCAATTTAATCCTGTGTGTTGGCAAGTAAATACCATTATAGAAGACTTATTTTAATGAATAGATGAGGATATTTTCTAATTTGCCTATGCATTGGATATCTAAAAGGTTGACTCCTTAAAGAGATTTAAACATCCCCCTTCAGTCTTTACCATGTTTTTATTTTTTTTACATATATAATTCAAAGGTAAATCTCAGCATAGCCCCTGCTTGAATTACAAACTGCATGGGGCCCAAACCAATACATTTCAATGTGCTATGCAGAAAAAATATAGAATGTGTGATTTCCCTGGAAATATTCCAGGGTAAAATCACTTGATCATAGATTATATGAAATTAGCTCTTCTTAAGGACAGAATCCTGAAGCAGCTCAATCTCTACAGTTTCTTTCATTTGAGGAACCCTGACTGTCACCTTTAAGAAATAAAACGTCCAAGTTAGTAAGTCAGGTTTGCAAAGATAACTATTTAAACAAGAGGAACAATATTAGGGGCCTTTCTAAAGTATGAGACTGGAACATAAAGAAAACAGTGCTCACTCCAAAATACAGGGTGGGGCAAAAGTAGGCTTACATTTGTTCATATGGAAAACAATACAATAATTTAAAAATAATAATATAATATTAAACTCTTCTTTTCATGTGATCCTCATGTGTTGTGAGGGTCAAATAAGATAATATGTGGAGAGCACCTGCGCAGTGTTTCATGTACTCACAACTGTAAACTCTACTTTTGCCCCACCCTGTATGTATAACAATTGTGTTCACTAGAGCACACTGTTGCCAATAGCTAGACCTAAGTCAAGTGAAGTAAAAATGTTATAGCCTTATGTCTGCTCCTTGCCTCATCCTCCATTCAGCACATAGTGGTACTGTCCAGCTCCTCTCCCCTTTTTGCTCCCATTTTGTTCCAGCCTTTCTTCTTAATGTTCCTTGTAGAACAGTAAACTGACTTACCAATCCATAAGATAGTTCCAGTTAGCATCTCTACTTCTTGAAGTATTTTGTTTGTGGTATAGTTGAATAAACACAACCTTGGGAATCAAATAGATATGACTTCACTTCCCTGTTGCATGACATTGATAAAAGTGATCTAATTTCTTTGAGACCCAATTTTCTCATCTCCAAATACTATCCCACTACTTTCTGTTCATGTGATCCTCATGCTTTGTGAGGATCAAATAAGATAATATGTGGAGGGCACCTGTGTGGTGATTGGCATCCTATAGGCTCTCAATAACTAGTAACCATAGTTATTTTTTCATGAGTGGTAAGTTTTTGTGCTTATGCAAATGTGTTATTTAGGGACTATTGCTCAAGAACAGTGTCCTCATGGACTTTCCAAGATACCAGTTTAATCTAAATTTTTATCATGAGAACAGAGTCTTATGACTTGAGCTGTGCTCAGGTCTCACTAATGTAAGTTTAATATTAGATGACTTCTCTGTTTTTTCTCCAGTGTAACATTGGATAACACACATTGATTGATAAGCTCAAGGACTACTTAAGAATTAACTAGATTTTTCAGTATCACTTAAAACAATTAAAGGCACAAAAACCTTGAACTACATGTGACAACTGGGCATTATTCTGGTTTAAAAAAAAAGTTTATTTGAGCCAAACTGACAACACATGCCAGAGAGCAAGATCTCAAATGCTCTCGACAATTGGATATTTTTAACAACAAATATATATTAAGTGCTTACAATGTTCAGCTACTGTTTTAATCAATGTGCGTGGATATATGTGTTCATAGATCTCATATGAGTTAATCCTCATATCAGCCCTATAAGGTACATGGGAATATTATCTCCATTTTACAGATGTAGAAACTGAGACTTAGAAGTCATACAGTTATAATTGGTGGGGCCAGAATTTGAACCCAGAGAGTCTGTTAATTACTACAATAATCAGCCATGCATGGAACTGAAGTTTTCAATCAGAGGAGAGGCAAGCAGAGGTTTTAAGAGATAAGCATCCTGTTGAGGCTTGGAACAGCTTTGTTTACAACAAGTATTGTTATACAACAAGCATTTCATAGGCAATTCCTCCATTTGATGATGATGCATATTCCACCAGCACATGAAATTGAAAATATGCTACCTAAACATACCCTTTGGTAAAAAGCTTATTTATGATGAACAAGTTCATTTACTTATGGTGCCCAAACAATCTATGAAATGAGCCCCACAAGAGTAGGAATAAATCATGAGTACTTTCACAGAGTGATATGTAAGTACAACTAGCATTCCCATCTGCATGCATTTCTTCTCAGGTAAAGAACCACAGTCTTCATTATTTTACTAAAACTGCCCTAGGTAATGTCCATTTCCTTCTTCCATTTCTAATGCATATGCTAAATATAACTGGTAAAGTCTGGAAGGTACGGTTTCCCTTCCCTCCATTAATTCCCAGAAAACCAAGCATAAAAGGACTGGTTCTGGTAAAGTAAGAATGCCCATAGGATAAGGATTTGGGTTGGTGCTTAGCATTTGTAGGCCATTAGACTTGAGAAGCAGTGCTCCAAGGGGCATGCTCCTCCCTACCACTTAGTATCACCCTTAAACCCAGGTGAGAGGGGCCATTGCACTGAGCTCCATGCTTTACATGGCTCCTCATACCACAAACACTGAAGCACAAAGACTTTTTTTTCTATGTGGTCTTGAGAGGTGTTTTTTTTTGTTTTGTTTTGTTTTACTTGTTTGTTGTTGTTGTTGTTGTTGTTTTAAGGATAGTAGCTGGGTGAGCATCTAGGGGGGAAAAAGAGAGAAGGACACATAAGAAAAACTGGGTTCACCAGATCAAAGCACAAAAAGGCACAAAAGGGGGCGAGGGGGTCAAGGGCAGGAGTAGTAAAGGAGAAAATGACAATTTATGCCATAAGAAGTGAGAAAATGACTAATTTTGTTTAAAAATGGGCCTCCCCAAATTATTCTAAGTGACAGATTTTTATTTAGTTCACAGATAGATGCATGGGCCAGGCCAAGGTCTACTTTGTTTTTTGGACTTTTTAACATTTATTTATTTTTATTTTTAAAATTTTTATTGAATTTATTGTGGTGACACTGATTCATAAAATTATGTAGGTTTCCGGTGTACAATTCTATAATACATCTTCTGTATATTGTATTGTGTGTTCACCACCCCAAGTCAAATCTCTTTCCATCACCATTTATACACCCTTTACCCTCTTCTACCTCCACCCTCCCCTCCTTTACCTCTGTAAATCAATATACTACTGCCTGTGTCTCTGAGGTGTTTTGTGTTTTTTTTTGCTTAATCCCTTCACTTTTTTCACCCAGCCTCTAAACAACCCTCTGACAGCTATCAGTCTGTTCTCTGTATCTATGAGTCTGTTTCTATTTTGTTTTTGTTTATTTTGTTCATTATATTCCACACGTAAGTGAAATCATATGGTACTTGTCTTTCTCTGACTGGCTTATTTCACTTAGCATATACTCTCCAGGTCCATCCATGCTGTTGCAAAAGTTAAGGTTTCCTTCTTTTTATGTCAGAGTAGTATTCCATTGTATAAGTGTTCCACAGCTTTTTTATCCACTCATCTACTGATGGGCACTTGAGCTGCTTCCAAATCTTGGCTATTGTAAATAATCCACTCCTTCAATGAACATAGGGGTGCACATATTCCTTCGAATTAGTGTTTCCAGTTTCTTCAGATAAATTCCCAAAAGGGAAATTGTTGTGTCATAAGGTAGTTCCATTTTGATTTTTTTAGACAACTCCATACTATTTTCCACAGTGGCTGTACCAGTCTGCATTCCTACCAACAGTGCATGAGGGTTCCCTTTTCTTAACATCCTGGCCAGCACTTCTTGTATGTTGATTTATTGGTGAAAGTCATTCTGACAAATGTGAGGTGGTATCTCATTATGGTTTTAATTTGGATTTCTCTGATAATTAGTGACATTCAGCATCTTTTCATATGTCTATTGGCAATCTGTATGTACTCTTTGGAGAAGTGTCTACTCATGTCCTTTGCCCATATTTTAATTGTATTGTTTGTTTTAGGGAGTTGAGTTTTATAAGATTTTTTAATACATTTCTGATATTAACCCTTTTTCAGATGCAACATTGGCCAATATCTTCTCCCATTCAGTGGGTTGTCTTTTCATTTGGTCAATGGTTTCCTTTGTTGTGCAAAAACTTTTAGTTTGATGTTGTCCCATTTGTTTACATTTTCTTTTATTTCCCTTGCTGGATGAGATATATCAGAAAAAACATTGCTTCAAGAAATGTCCAAGACTTTACTGCCTAGGTTTTTTTCTAGGATATTTATGGTTTCAAGTTTAACATTTACTCTTTAACCATTTTTAGTTTATTCTTATATATGGTGTAAGAAGGTCGTCTAGTTTCATTATTTTTGCACATACTTGTCCAATTTTTCAAACACTATTTATTGAATAGACTGTCTTTATCCCATTGTATGTTTTTGCCAACTTCATCAAATATTAATTGACCATAAAGTCATGAGTTTATTTCTGGGCTCTCTATTATGTTCCATTGATCTATGTCTGTTTTTATGTCAGTACCATGCTATTTCAATTACTATGGCCTTGTAAGATAGTTTGATATTAGGTAGGGTGATTCCTTCACCTTTGTTCTTCTTTCTCAAGATTGCTGTTGCTATTTGGGGTCTTTTGTAGTTCCATATACATTTTTGGATTATTTGTTCTAGATCTGTGAGATATGTCATTGGTATCTTAATAGGAATTCCATTGAATCTATAAATTGCTTTGGTAATATGTACATTTTAATGATGTTAATTCTTCCTATCCATGAACACGGAACATGCTTCCACTTATTTCTATCTTCTTCAATTTATTTCTTCAGTGTCTTGTAATTTTCCAAGTACAGGCCTTTAATATCCTTGGTTAACTTTATTCCTGGGTATTTTATTTTTTGGAAACAATTATAAATGAGATTATTTTCTTAGTTTCCCTTTCTGATAGCTCATTATTGATGTTTAAAAATGCAACTGATTTCTGGATATTTATTTTGTATCCTGCTACTTTACTGAATTCATTTATCAGTTCTTATAGTGTTTTGGCTGAATCATTAGGGTTCTCTATCTACAAATAATGACAGTTTTACTTCTTCCTTTTGAAGTTGAATGCCTTTTACTTCTTCTTCTAGTCTGATTCTTGTGGCTAGGACTATCAGTACTATGTTGAATAAGAGTGGTGAAAGCAGACATCCCTCTCTTGTTCCCAGTATGAAGGGAAATACTTTTAATTTTTGCCCATTGAGTTTGATGTTGGCTGTGGGTTTGTCATATATGGCCTATGTTACATTGAGGTATATTTTGTCTATTCCCACTTTGCTAAGAGATTTTTATCATAAATGTGTTTTGGAATTTATCAAATATTTTTTCTGCATATATTTGATATAATCATGTGATTGTTATCCTCATTTTGTTTATGTGGTATATCATGTTTATTGATTTGCAGATATTGTACCAACCTTGCAACCCTGGAATAAATCCCTCTTGATCATGGTGCATAATGTTTTTAATGCATTGGTGGATGTGGTTTGCTAATATTTTGTTGATGATTTTAGTACTTATGTTTTTTAGGGATATTGGCCTACAATTTTCTTTTTTGTAGTGTCTTTATCCAGTTTGGGGATTAGGATAATGCTGGCTTGTAAAATGAGCTTGGGAGTCTTCCCTCCTCATGAATTGTTTGGAATAGTTTGAGAAGGATGGGTGCTAGTTCTTCATTAAAATTAACCTGTGAAACCATCCAGTCTAGGACTTTTATTGTTGGGAGTTTTTTGGTGTTTTTTTTTTAATTACAGCTTTAATTTCATTAGTTATAATCTGATTCTTCCTGATTCAGTTTTGGAAATTTGTACATTTTTAGGAATTTACTCATTTCTTCCAGATTGTCCGATTTGCTGGCATATAGTTGTTTGTAATATTTTCTTACCATCCTTTGTATTTCTTTGGTGTCGGTTGTTACTTCTCCCCTTTCATTTCTGATTTTATTTATTTCTATCCTCTCTCTTTCTTCTTGATGAGTCTGGTTAAAGGTTTGTCAGTCTTGTTTATCATTTCAAAGAACCAGCTCTTGGTTTCATTGATCTTTTGTATTGTATTTTTTTTACTCTATTTCTTTTATTTCTGTTTTGATCTATATTATTTCTTTTTTTCTAATCACGTTGGGCTTTGTTTGTTGTTCTTTTTCTAGTACTTTTTTGTATAAAGTTAGATTGTTTATTTGAGTTTTTCTTTATTGATGTAGACCTGCAATGTTATGAATTTCCTTCTTAAGACTATTTTCACTGTGTCCCATAGATATTGGGTTGTTGTGTTCTCATTTTCATTTGTTTCAGGGTATCTTTTGATTTCTTCCTTGATCTCATTGTTCACCCATTCATAGTTTAGTAATAGTTTTTAGTAAATGTTATTTAGCCACCATATCATTGTGTGTTTCTCAGTTTTTTTCTTGTGATTGATTTCTAGTTTTATGCCATTGTAGTCAGAGAAGATGCTTGATATGATTTCAACCTTCTTAAATTTATTCAGACTTGTTTTGCGTTCTAACATGTGGTCTATCCTAGAAAATGTTCCCTGTGCACTTGAAAAAATGTATATTCTGCTGCTTTGGGGTAAAATGCTCTGAAGATATCAATTAAATCCCTCTGATCTAGTATGTCATTTAAGGCTGCTGTTTCCTTGTTGATTTTCTGTCTGAAAGATTTATCCACTGATGTCAATAGGGTGTTAAAATCCCCTACTATGACTGTATTACTGTCAATCTCTTCCTTTATTTCCATCAAGGCTTGCTTTATATACTTGGGTGTTCCTATGTTGGGTGCATAAATGTTTACAAGGATTATATCTTCTTATTGGATTGTTCCCTTTATCACTATGTAATGTCCTTCTTTGTCTATTATAGCCTTTGGTTTATTGTTGTTGTTGTTTTCTCAGAGGGCCTGTTGCTCACCTCAAAGAAAGAGTGGCCACTGTGAGGCCAACCTGAGATCCTGAGAAGAGAGAAAATTCTCTCTCTCCCCATTATGTATAGCTTTTGTTTTAAAGTCTATTTTATTTGTTATAACCTGTGAAGCCATCTGGTCCAGGACTTTTGTTTGCTGGGAGTAGTTTTTTTTATTACAGCTTTAATTTCAGTAGTTGTAATCTAATATATACTTATATAATGTAATATACTAGTAAGTATTGCTATCCCAGCTTTTTTTCTTCCCATTTTCATGAAATATCTTTTTCCATCCATTTAATTTTTTAAAGTTTATTTTAATTTTTCATTTATTGATTAGAGAGAGAGAGAAACATCAATTTGTTGTTCCACTTATTTATGCATTCATTGGTATGCATTCTTATATGTACCCTGACTGAGGATCAAACCTGCAACCTTGGCATATTGGGACAATGCTCTAACCAACTGAGCTATCTGGCCGGGTATCCCTTTACTTTTAGTCTGTGTGCATCATTGTTCTTAGGTGGGTCCCTTTTAGACAGTATATATATGGGTCTTGTTTTCTTATCCATTCAGCTATCCTATGTCTTTTTTTAAGTCTTTTAAAATAATGGATTTTTTTCTTATGTCTGAAGTCATAGATATTCATTACATAATTAGTAGGTGTTTTATTCAAGGATTATATTCTCTGCTGTATACCCTATGTCTTTTGATTAGAGCATATAAGCCATTTATATTTAAAGTAGTTATTCATAAATACGTATTTATTGCCATTTTTTCTTTTAACTACATCCCACTGGATGTGTGTTTTTCTTCTTCTTGAAGAAGAGCCATTAACATTTCTCTTAATACTGTTTTGGTGGTAATGGGTGCCTTTAGTTTTTTTCTTGTCCTGGGAATCTCTATTTCTTTTTAAATTTTAAATGGTAGCCTTGTTAGGTAAAGTAATCTTGGTTGTGTTGCAGAAGACCAAAGAAAACCAAGAACGCTTCAAAGAAATGGAGGGACACAGTTTAATACACTGGCGGACTCGGGGAACAGCCTTCCAAATCTGAGTGAAAGAACATGCATGGGGCCCTCCCTTATATCTCCCTGTGCTCCTTGTCCCACAAACATGGATTATGTTTCCGGTCCTTTTCCCGGGCCTTGCAAGAAGGCCCCCAGGTGTTGGGTGTCTCCAGGCCATATCTGATGGTCTGGCCTGGTGCCAGTGTTATTAACCCGCCCTCCGGGGCAGTGCACTGTTCACAGTAACAGGTTCTGCAAGACCAGTATCTGGGAAGGAGATAGGGACTTAATTATAGGTTATCAGGAATGTACACTGAGCTTGCTGGCTTGGATTCAGATCACTAGCCCCAAATATCAGGGTTACATTGGAATTAGCCCTTTTTAGCCTTCTCAGTTGTAGGTCCTTGCTTTTCATCACTTTGAATATTTCATGCCAATCCCTTCTGGTCTGAAATCTTTCAGTTGAGAAATCAGTTTACACTGTTATGGGAACTCACTTGTTGGCAACTAACTGCGTTTCTCTTGCTGCTGTTAAGATTCTCTCTTTCTCTTTAACCTCTGCCATTTTAATGAAGTGTCTTATTTGGGCTTCTTTGGGTTCATCTTGTTTGGGAATTTCTGTGCTTCCTAGACTTGTATATCTTTTTCCTTCACCTGATTAGGAAAGTTTTCAGTGATTATTTCTTCAAATAGCTTATTGATCCCTTGCTTTCTCTCTTCTCCTGGTACCCCTATATTGCAGATATTGTTATGCTTCATGTTGTCCCAAAGGTCCCTTAAACTATTCTCAGTTTTTTAATTTTTTTTTTCCTTTTTGCTGCTCTGATTGGGTGTTTTTTGCTACCTTGTGTTCCAATATACTGATTTGATCTCTGCTTCTTCCAATCTACTGTTTATTCCTTCTAGTGTATTCTTCATTTCAGACTGGTTCTTTTCCATGGTTTCTATGAGCTTTTGCTATCTCACTTTTTTATCTTAATTGTTGAAAGTATTACAGATGCCCCCGTTTTTTCCCCCAATGACCCCCCTCCTCCTCACTCCCTCCCCTTCTCCTTCTCACTCCCACCCTCTCTCCGCCTCCTTCACCAAACTATTGTCTGAGTCCATGGGTATTGCATATATGCATATAAGATCTTTGGTTAATGCTCCCTCTGCCCCTCTTCCTTCTGAGAATCCTTGACTATTGCATGCTTCCATGTCTCTGATCTATTTTGTTTGTCATTTTTTTGTTGTTGTTCATTAGATTCCACATATAAATGAGATCATGTAATATTTGTCTTTCTCTGGCTGGCTTATTTCAAGTACTATGCTAAGTGAAGTAAGCTTGCTATCTCTTTGTTGAAGTTCTCACTAAGTTCCTTGAGCATTCTTATAACCATTTTTTAAACTCTATGTCTGTTAAATTGCTTGCTTCCATTTCATTTATTTCTTTTTCTGGAGATTATCCTGTTGTTTCATTTGAGGCATGTTTCTTTGTCTTCCCATTTTGGCTGTCTCTTTGTGTTTGTTTCTATGTATTAGGTATATCTGTTACACCTTCCTGTCTTGGTGGGGTGGCCTTATGTTGTAGGTTTCTTGTGGGAGCCATTGGCATAGTCTCCTTTATCACCTGAGCTGGGTGCTCCAGGAATGTCTGTTATGTGAGCCCTCCTGTTGTCATTGAGTCTTGATTTCTATTGGCCTGTTCATGTGTGGGGTTGACCCTCAAGGTGGCTGATTGTGAGACTCAACCTGTATACCTCAGTGTATGAGCTGCTGTGCAGGTGCTGACCACATGGATGAGAATTCGCTTCATCAGGTTCTATTGCCTGCCAAGACTTCCCTTTGGATATACCAATTGTGAAGCTAATTGGATCCTGATTTTATGTGGTCTGAAACTAGCCACTGGGTATATTGGTTCTAGAGCTTCTTGGGAGGAACTCTGTTGCAGGCCAATGTCAGACACTACCTGTGACTGGCCCTTGGCAGCCTATTTAAAGCTACATAGTAATACACAGTTTGTGGCTGCCTCTGCTGGGCCTGGGTGTGTGCAGAAAGGACCAATATTGTGCACCAAGGCCAGCTTTTATCAGCATCAGGCCTGGGGGCAGGTCAGAAAAATTCCCAAGGCACCCCCAAATCCTCTCACACCTGCCTTCATCTGTTGGCTTCCTGTTAGGCTCAGTCACTGAAAGAGCTTCTGGTGGTATTCGAGTTGCATGAGGTAGGCTCAATGAGTCACCGGGTAGGGGCGAGTGGTGTTCATAAGACTGATATAGGTTCAAACGGGGTGCCAGTGTTGGGTCTGAGGCCACTCAGCAAATGTCCTTGGGTACATTAAACCCAGCTGTAACCCGCTTGGTGCTTGCACACCTTTGTGGTGGTATGGGGTCTCAGAGAGTCGTCAGGGTGAGGCCAGCAGTTTATCAGGCCCAAAAAGACCAAGATTTGGCCATGTGAAGAGAGGACTCTGCACTGATAGGGTGTGCAAAGGAGAAATGGTCCCTGTCCTTGAGGCACACAACTCAGTCTATCCCAAATTCTGCCAGAAGCCTGATCTCAGCAGGGGCCACTGGGAATCCGGAGGATAGTGCTAATGGATACCCCCTGAGGGGGAGGTGTTGGTCAGCCTTTGGGGAAGGTGGAAGTGGCCCCATCCAAGAGCCACACAACTCAGTCTTTCCTGGATTCTGTCCTGACCTTGGCAGGATGGAGCCACCAGGAATTGGGAGGGTAAGGCTGCCAGGAGCCCAGAGAGTGGGATTAGCACATCTTCTGTATGGGGAGGTGCCAGTCAGGTTGGTGGGTAAATGAGGGGAATGACCCCTGCCCCAGAACCATTCACTTCAGTCACTGACACCCTCTGAGTCTGCCCAGACCTCTACACCCCAGTCTAGGCAGCTGACTCCTCAGCAGGGTGCAAGCTCCTCAGGGTGAGGCTACAGGGAGCCCAGAGGGTGGAGCTATTGCTTTTCCCCAGTCTAATGCCATATGGATGAGAGTGCTCCACCTAAGAAAGATGGCATCTGTGGTGTGGGAGAGTCACTCAGCACAGCATTCCTGGCATCTGTTTCTTCTGCTTTTTCCCCAGAGCTATAAAACCCCATCTCCTCACACAACTCATTTGCTCCACTCCGCGCCTCTGCTAGAGTCCAGAGATTTTGGCTTTTTAAGAGGGCACCTGTGTTTCTAGCAGACAATCATCTCTCTCTATCAGACAAAATACCCACTGATGTTCTTTTTTTAAAATACGTTTTTATTGATTTGAGAGAGAGAGGAAAGGAGGGGGAGAGAGAGGTAGAAACATCTGTGAGAGAGAAACATCGATTGGCTGCCTCCTGCATGCTCGCTACTGGGGATTGAGCCCACAACTCAGGCATGTGTCCTGACCAGGAGTCGAACTGGTGACCTATTGGTTCATGGGTTGACACTCAAGCACTGAGCCTACACCAACTGGGCTCCCTGCTGATTTTCACAGCCAGATGTCACAGGGGTACCTCTTCCCAGCTCTAGCGCTCTCAGCTAGGAAGCTAAGCATGGGGTTGAACTTCCTCAAGGGTAATCTTGTGGCTGAAATATCTCTCTGGAATCTCAGCGCGCGCGCGCACACACACACACACACACACACACACACACTTCTGCACATGTCTGCTGGGCCAGCCCTTTTTCTCATCTCCACTCTTCCTACCAGTCTCAATGTGGTTTCTTCTGTAAATCTTGGTTATAAGAATTCTCTTCAATTAGTCTTCAGTTGGTTATTCAAGTTGATTGCTCTATATTTTAGTTGTAATTCTACTTTGTTCCTGGGAGGAGGTGAGTATAACATCCACCTACTCCACCACCATCTTGGACCTGGACTTTGTAACATTTAGATATACAGTATGTGGTCCTTGATTCATACTCTTGCCATGGATCCCAAAAATGTTAGGGGTGAGCCTGCTCCTATTCACCCATATCTCTTATGGCCTAAAAACATAAATGTTTCTGTAATAGTGTCTAGTTTATTCCTGGCAAGTAGGTTTTTCTGAACATTTTAGTCTCATTCAGTGTAAATGTAGGTCTTCCAATCAACTGTCATGATATTTGCTTTGAAAGGCAGCGTTGAGGAGGGTGCTTTTTCACAGTAATGGAATTTGCTCCCATCACTATTTTGGAATAATTTTAACCTTATTTCTATCTATCAGAGGTGGTACAGGCTACTCCAGGGAATCTTCCTGATAGGGAAGATTCGCATATCTTTTGCATTATTCCATAGATATCCACGTTTACCTTATCCAAAGTAAAAAAAAAAAAAAAGATGATCAAGGCACATGATTAAGATAAATCATAGGTGTGGAGGTGCAGCAATAGGGAAGTAAACATTCACATTTCTCCTCCTCCTTTTCATGCTTACTGCCATAGTTCCTCTGAGACCTGCTTTCACAGGTATGGTTATAAGCTGAGGGTTAAACATTCTTTCACCACCACATAATAATGGTTCTATACTTCATAATTAGGTGTATGTCCTTCATATTAAGTAAATTATATTGCAGGATAAATACTAGATAGAAGTACAGCTACACTAGAGACCTCTTGAACCAAAACTGGATGCCATTTATTTATTACCAGCCTGTGTCTACAGGTGGACTGAGTAACACAAAAGACAAAGACAGATAAGGGATTTGGCAAGTGTTACTGACTTGAATTTCAAAGGGTGATCCGAAGCTGTGCGCCAATAACTGAGAAACAGGCTGCACAGAATGGGGCCTCTTTGAGAGGATAAATAATTGCTTAGCTACCTAAGAAATCACTGTATAATCAAGAGGTGAATCATGAAGAAGGAAAGCAAAGGGATCAGACCTCTAGAACAGGAATTGTAATTTACATGGAAAATTTCCCAGAGAAAGGCCAGTCAACTGTTCTGAGGTCAACATCACAGAAGGGCTTATATTCAGAGCACTATACTAGGCACTATTGAGAGAAACAAAAGTTCTCTGTCTTTCCTTTATAAAATGTCTAATAGGTATCCAAAATGGAAAGGAGGAAGTAAAACTATCATTATTCACAGATGACATGATATTGTACATAGAAAACCCTAAAGACTTCACCAAAAAACTACTAGATTTAATAAATGAATTCAGTGACATAGCAGGATACAAAATTAATACCTAGAAATTCATGACACTTTTATACACCAATAATGAACTCTCAGAAAGAGAAATTTTAAAAAACAATCCCATTTACCATTGCAATAAAAAAAATAAGATACTTAGGAATAAACTTAACCAAGGAGTTGAAAGATCTATACTCAGAAAACTACAGGACATTGAAAAAAGAGATAGAGGAAGATATAAATAAGTGGAAGAATATACCGTGTTCATGGATTGATAGAAACAACATTATTAAAACATCCATAATTCCCAAAGCAATGTATAGATTCAATGCAATCCCTATGGAAATATCAACAGCATATTTCACAGATCCAGAACAAACACTCCAAAAACTTATATGGAATTTAAAAAGGCCCCGAATCTTTTGAAAGCAATCTTGAGAAAGAAGAAAAAGTTGGAGGAATTACAATCTTGAGAAAGAAGAACAAAGTTGGAGGAATCACAATATCAGATATCAAGTTATACTACAAAGCCACTGTAATCAAAATAGCCTGGTACTGGCACAATAACAGGCATATAGATCAATGGAAAAGAATAGAGACCCCAGAAATTGACCCAAGCCATTATAGTCAATTTGACAAAGTAGACAAAAGCATGCATTGGAACAGAGACAGTCTCTTCAACAAATGGTGTTGGAAAAATTGGACAGATATATGCAAAAAAATGAAACTAGACCATCAACTTGCACCATACACAAGAATAAACTCAAAATGGGTAAAAGACTTAAATGTAAATCATGAAGCCATAAAAATCCTAGAAGAAACCATACCTAGCAAAATCTCAGAAATCTCTTATAGCGATATGTTTACCAATACATCTGCTAGGGCAAAAGAAACTATGGAGAAAATAAACAAATGGGACTACATCAAAATAAAAACCTTCTGCACAGCAAAAGAAACCATCAACAAAACAACAGGAGAGCCCACTACATAGGAGAACATATTTGCCAATGATATTTCTGATAAGGGTTTAATCTCCAAAATTTACAGAGAACTCATACAACTTAACAAAAGGAAGATAAATGATCCAATCAAAAAAATGAGCAAAGGACATAAATAGCCACTTTTTGAAAGGGGACATACAGAAGGCCAAGAGACACATAAAAACATGCTCAAAGTCACTAATCATCTGAAAATCAAAACAACAATGAGATATCATCTCACACTTGTCAGAAGGGCTATCATCAACAAATCAACAAGCAACAAGTGCTGGTGAGGATGCAGAGAAAAAGGAACCCTCCTGCACTGCTGCGGGGAATGCAGACTGGTGAAGCCACTGTGGAAGACAGTATGGAGTTTCCTCAAAAAGTTAAAAATGGAACTCCCATTTGACCCAGTTATCCCACTTCTAGGAATATATCCCAAGAAAACAGAAACACCAATCAGAGAGGATATATGCACCCCTATGTTCATTGCTGCACAATTTACAATAGCTACGATTTGGAAACAGCCTAAGTGCCCATCAGCAGATGAGTGGATTAAAAAACTGTGGTACATCTACACACTGGAATACTATGCTGCTATAAAAAAGAAGGAACTTTTACCATTTGCAACAGCATGGATGGAACTGGACAGCATTATAGATAAATATCAGATAAATTATAGATAAATATCATATAGAATATATGTACCCCTATGTCCATAGCAGCTAAAATAGCTAAGATCTGGAAACAGCCCAAGTGCCCATCAGCAGATGAATGGATAAAAAAAGCTGTGGTACAGCCCTGGCAGGTTTGGCTCAGTGGATAGAGTGTTAGACTGTGGACTGAGGGGTCCCAGGTTCGATTCCGGTCGAGGATACATGCCCGGGTTGCGGGCTCGATCCCCAGTTTGGGACGTGTGGAGGCAGCTGATCAGTGATTCTCTCTCATCATGGATGTTTCTATCTCTCTCTCCCTCTCTCTTCCTCTCTGAAATCAATAAAAATATATATTTTTTTTAAAAAGCTGTGGTACATCTACACAATGGAATACTATGTGGCGGGGAGGTGGTAAAAAAGAAGGAACTCTTACAATTAGCAGCAGATGGATGGACCTGGAGAGTGTTATGCTACGTGAAATAAGCCAGTCAGAGAAAGATAAGTATCACATGATCTCACTCATATGTGGAATCTAATGAACAAAATAAACTGATGAACAAAATAGATCCAGACACATAGAAGCATGAAACAAACTGACAAATTTCAGAGGGAAGGTGGTGGTGGTGGTGGGAGTGGAGGGGGTGGGCGGGGAGAGATTAACTGGGGAATTTATATGCATATATGCATAGCCCATGGACACACAATAGTGTGGTGAAGGCCGGGATGTGGCGGGTGCGTGGTGGAGAGCGTCAATGTAGGAAATAAAGGGGGGGGGGCATCTGTAATACTTTCAACAATAAAGATAATTTTTTAAATGTCTAATAATCCCTAACAATGTGAACCAAGTTAGAGAGAAGCATCTTAACAAATGTAAAATAATATAATAAAGACTAGAAACACACATGCTGGTAGAATAAAAGGAATTAGAAAAACCTACAGCTTATTTTTGAGTATGACTATATTAATCATAAAATATAAGGTCAAAGTGTTTCTAATATCTATGCCTCTCCATCTTTTTCTCCCAGGCACATGTTAGGGCCAATATGTAAAATAACAGATCCTACTCCTCTTTGCTTTCCTTGTTTCCCAATATCCTAATGGGCATGCTTTCAGATGTAGATGAATATATAGCCAAACATATTATTGGCCTTACTTCATGTCATACTGTATCTTACTAGATGTTCCCTTTCTTTCCCCATCTGCAACCATTCCAGGATTTTCTCTGTAAATTGGCTGCCTCATTTTTTGTCACCTCACCAATCATGGTGTCCAGTGGTCTCTACTCCTTACCCTAATGACATGGTGATGTAATGCTATTACTTAACATACATTAGACTAATCTATTTTGAAGCAAAAATGTACCCGCAAATTGCATAATAATGTCCCAAAAGCAAAAACTATGGTTAGATTTCTTAAATGTGCTCACTATAGACATAGTTTCTCTTAAGTCTAACCTAATGTTCTCCGGGCCCTAAGTGAGTGGACTCCATACTTGCAGTAAAAGTAGTCAACATGTTAGCTGATTTCAACACTCAGTGGTAGCCTTAAATAAACTTGTCTCCTGAAATGCAAAGATATTTATCCTAAGAGTTAGTTACAGACATCAGTATTCTATATTTAGAGATTTTATCTTTGGCTTATTAAAAAAGATGGTCTGCCTCTCTGGTCATACTTCACATTAGACTGGCTAGACTGGCATTGTGACTATTTAGAAGCAAATTCCCTCTGGGAAAATAAGGAGCAAAAACTCATTCAAGATCATTAATTTGAAACAACAAGACTCTTGCTTATTTCAGATGATAGAAGCTTTGGTCTCAAAAAGAAAATGCTCCCATTCAACCAAAGGTTTCCTCCCCCTGTTTTTTAAATTATGATATCTCATTATTTCCTTGATTATTTCATATGAGATTTGGGAGGTTTATTTTTAAAATTAACACAAATTACAATTAATTTTTATTAGGGAACCTCATGAAAGTTCTCAGGATGACTGGAGACAACCTGAAGTTTTATAAATCAGAGTACAGAAGCCTTGAGGCAGTATACGTGGGTTCTAGTTCCAAGCTGTATGACTTCAAAAACTCTCTTAACCTCTCTGTGCCTCCATTTCCTAAACTGTAAAATTAATGTATTGAATATGTTGGTCCTTTCCAGTTTCAACAGGCCATGATCTCCAGAATTGTAAAAAACTAGGTAGTAAATTCAATTCCATAAATATTGATTGAGACCCAACCCACTTTACCATATCCAGTGCTAGATATGGTGGGGGGGGGGCATGTCTTCCATGCTACATTAGTAGGAGTGATAAGGCAACACCATAATTCTGGAGGGCAGAATGTCATAAATATTTTGAAATGTGTGAGTCAACTTTCCTTCTTTCTCAGATTGCCAGGCTAGTGACTATCACTGAATGTTTTATTTTTTGCTGACTGAGAATCTTGCAGTCCTTAATGTCAGTGAGCTTTGCTTAAACTTGGAAACACAGATGAAGGGAGAGATTGAAATAATATGCTCCTAGGCCAGGGCACAGCCTTGAAGTTTATCATTTACTTATATCTTTAGAGTGCAGAACAACAATATACCCATTAATAGCAGTCTCTGTTTGATCAAAACTATGCCACATATGTGTATATAAATATCACATCAGCCCTTATAATATCTGGGGAATGCCTGGAGAAAATGCCTATTAATTAATAATTTCTAGTAGTTGGATTCTGATTAACTGAAGTTTGTTCATCACAAGCCCATTACAAGTTCCTCATTGTACCCATATTCACTGTTATACTCCTTCTTGCTCAGATTCTCTTTGCACATAGCAACTTATAGTAGATTGTAGTAAAGATTTATTGAATAAAAAGACCTTCTCCCCCATCTATTAACATTAACATTTTAAGATTAATTCTGGTACTTTATTCTAGAATTATGAAAATATGAATCAGTTCAAATAGAAAAATAAAACTAATGCAAATATTATCCTTTTGAGTTAATTCAATCACTTAAATCAGGTAAGACCTCAGATTCACTCTTTTAAAAAAAATAGAAGGGAAACACTAACCATATATAGTTGTTTTCTCTACAAGCAATAAATATGTTTTCAGTTGGCATGGAAGAAGAACATAAGAACACCCTGATACCTGTTCCTTTGTGTGGCTTACAATGTGAAGGCCCCAGTTAAGCCTTTGAAGATACTGAGAGGTTGACAAAGTCCTATGGGCTAGAATTACTGGCTTATAAATATTAATGGATTTTTTAGAATCATCATCCAGTTTTATTAGGAAATTTCCCCAGTTTAACAGCAACAAAAATGTAGCAATTACAAAGTTCATCACACAGCTGCATGATTATAGTAGTCTTGCCCTAGATTCTAACAGATGCTGTAACAAACAGTTCATAAGGGCTGAGAGAACCACAGTTTACAACAGCAACACAAAAGCTAGTTATTGTTCAATCTCATATTGCCACAGGACATTTATACTTACAATAATTTAGAACTCTGTACTTCCCTACAGAGAGGCACCAAGCAAATTCAAATTAAGTGTAGTAACAACAACAAAAATAAAATAAAATGTGCAGACTCAGGTCTTTACTACACTAATACTGAAGGGCCAATGCCATTGATTGATCCATGCCAAAATCTTGACTTTGATGAGACTGAGTGTGGGAAAGAGCCTTTGATCAGTTTGATACCATTGTTACTAACCACCCACCGGGCCCTTCCAATCAAATTAATCCCATCCTTTTTGAGGAAGCTTTCCTTTAGTCCAGATTTAACAGAGCCAATCTGCCTCTGCCCAAAGGTTATAACCAATTAACAAGTAACAGGCACCATTCAATGGGCCAGTGCCAGGACTTGGGGAGATTGGTGACAATTAGTGTCACGTCACTAGAGGTAGAGCTAAAGTGGAAGAGGTTATTAGCCAGATACCACTAGTTTCTCTCCAACCTTTTAAAATATATATA